>NC_141691.1:1523583190-1524183190 GCF_964263255.1 Lissotriton vulgaris
GCCTTGCTTCATGTATCACGTGTTTACTGGTAAAACACAGTCAACAGAAATAGTTCAACTAGATCAATCTAAAGCAGACAGGTATACTCATCTCATTGACAAGGAGTGCTCTCTGCCATTTATTATTCGCTATTGGTCCAAAGAAACCTTCCATGCCTAAGAAATGGGACCAGCGTACTGATGACTAGGGATCTGTAAGCGTGCAACATATTTGTATCTCTTAACACCCCGTATGTGACCTTGGCTTCAAGTGGGTTGTAGTTTTTTGCATGACCTCTATGCCACTGACCTACTGAATGGCAGTTATATGTTTAAACAAAAATTGGGGTTCATGCAAATCAAACTTTAGCTTGAGAAAGCAATGTTCCATTCCCCAAAAACTCATAGGAGCAGAGACCTTTGAAATACATTTTCCCCAACCACAATTCATTCCACTTGGTATGTGTCAGTTTATTCTGCCAGACTCAAAGCACGGTTAAAGTGACAAGGATTTAGCTTGGGGGACCCGAGACAGGCCTCTTTATCCCCCTCGAATTTACAACAATCAAGTGTGAAGTGCATAACTGCGTCAATATGTCCAGCTTCACAAGCCACTGTACATGTGAATTTATAATATTTGTCAAAGAAAAACCTTGGAGTAGTAGAAGTTTTTGTACAATTTATATGTTTTTGCAGAACAAAGTGCAGAAAGTGGTTTACTCTTAAGTTTACATGTGCACACTGACATGCGCCTATTTGAGATGAAACAAATTTGCCATTACTTATAGAAGTGTATTCTTCTGGCTTATGTTAACTAAGAATCAACTTCGGCCTAGACGCGATCTTATTCAAAATGGATGTTTCCTCCTCTATGTTCAGTGCTCATCATTTCTGCACCACGCAGCTTAAACAGAGTCATGTTTGTTTATTTGCATTGACGATCTTGCTGTCCTAAAGAAACCTGTAAAACACAAACACAATGTTACACTTCCCAAGGACCTTCCACTAAGTCACTGTACTTCACAATAATTTACTGTTGTTCATGTAACTTGTTTGTCCTTCCATCTCCAGATGACATTAGCGGAGTGGGCAGAAGCAATAATCAACTAGTGGGATACTGCTTAGACACTAAATCAATAGGACGTTTCATAAAATCGTGCTCTGATTTGCTGAGAATATAATTCTTTTACTCATACCATGATGATTTAGCAGAATCTGATGAGTCTCTCTGCAAGAAAGCGGTACATAAACCCTCGATTCTGGGGATGAGCCAGAAAACGTTCCCACGCTACTAGGTATGCTGTCCATTTTTTTAATGATGTTGCTGCTCACTTTGGGCTTACAATTATTCTGATTTTGCACTTTATTCTGTATTGCCCCATTTACTGAGAACCTTCAAGCCAATTACTTCATACATTTATATTTGAGATTTCAGCATTGCACCTCTAGATTTCTGTAAATACATTTTCATTCCTTCTCTAAAACTCAATTATTGATTCTGTTCTTACTTAGTGGACTGTATTTTGATATGTTGTGGGGTGTCATCTTGGAGGACACATTTCCTCATGAAATTGAGGTTTAACACAGTCTCTGATTCTTCAACCCGTTTGGAATACTGTTATGATATTTTTGGAGTTAGAATTTTAGGGGTTCCCCACACCCACCAAGTTCCTCTCCCTCAGGGATGGGCACTTAGCATTGGTATTAAATGCTGAAAGGAAGCAAGAAGAATTGTATATATTGATCATTTTGGAAGACATAACATGAGACAATTTTGGAAGACCCCATAAAGTAAACGAGCCTCAATATTCGACATCATGCTTTAATTACTTAAACATGGGTGGATAGATTATTTTTCTAACACTGGGACTATAGCAATATATACAACAAGGTAAGTAAAGACTGTAGTCCTGATGGAGCAAGGATTCGCACGTAAAGAGACTTGCTCACATTCAAGAACCTCGCATAACAAATAATGTCATTAATCAACCTGTTTTGTCATTAATAATGCACTTTCACACAACACGTGGGTGTCCCAGAGATGCTTGCCTGTGTGTCTATTAATCCTAACGAAGCTTGCAACTGACATGGTCGCTGCTATGCGGGATTTCAGTCTGCGGATGCGTTGGTCGTACCCATGTGATGTGACGCACTCGTAGTTCAGGAGGGATTTTTCGCACATGCGCACATGCGCATTACTGCTAAAATGGCCGTTTTGTTTTTAACATGCTCTCTGCTTGCTACTGCCGCTTTTGCTCAGCTGTCTATTTCTGCTTAACCTCTAATGGTATAGATATTATAAATTAAGGGGGTGCAGTGAAGCTAATCATGGTATACAGTGTATTCATTTTTTCTGTGTTTCTAATTTGTTTTCGCTTACTTTTCATGTACCGCGTATTTGTGGGCCTGGGAGTGGGGAGCCTCTCCATCTTAGAAGTCTGAAAGGGACTCATCACGTGACAAGAGAAATGAAGTTTTGCAACAGTGGAACTCAGCCAGCTGGCTGCCAAAACTGAGATGCTCCTGGGAACCTACCCTCTGCCCTAGGAGAAGACTTCGACTTGTACCTGAAATGTATCAACTTATGTGATAATGTTTGTGTGCCCTATTGTTCTGTTTTACATGTATGCCATGGGAACTGGAATGTAAGGGGTGGGTACGAAAATTGAATATTAATTATGTGAACACCGAATTCTAGGTGGTGACAATGATCTAACCACCTCACTTGTCCAATCCAAAGTTGGGGATCCTGTCATTTGCAACATTTATGGGTGGGCCACTAACCTAAAACAGTATAACTAGGCTAGTTTTAGCTAGAGAAATTGTCCGACTTGTCCGAGTAGCAGACCTGTCACCGACCCTACGAACCCTATAGGTGATTAATACAGAGAGCTGCGGAGCACTCTGTCCGTAATTTCCACAAACTCCAAGGGGTGGAATAATCTTAAGTGCTGGCGAAGCACTTTGCTGGGAGATTCGAGAACCCAATCGGGGTTGTTGGCGGATTCCGTGCAGAGAGGGAGTAGGGCAGGCGTTGCATCCGAAGCTGCAGGTGTTGGTCGTGCCCTTTGATGAGCCCAGTCCTGATCCAAATCCTGAGGGGTATCCTGTCCTGACTGTCCATGAGCTGTACCTGCTCGCCTACTGGCATCCTAAGTCCTTGAGGGTCCTTGTCCTCGCCTTTTTCCAAACTGACCCGTGACCAGGGTTAGTCCTCATTCCGTTCTAGGTAAATATAACTGTGGGTGTCCGTCTATCCAATCTCTTTTCCTCTCCTCTTTTTAATAAAGCATCCTTGCCTATGTTATTTTCTCTGTCCTTTTCAAAGATTTTACATGCCACTGTTTATAAGCTATGTTCCATTTTCCCCCTTACCTTTAGGACATTATTGAAACTGTTTACTAAATTAGTATGATCTAATTTTACTTATGTTCAGAATCTATGCTTAAATTAGTAGTTAGAATAAGGTCTGTTCTACATCACTTGTAGGAATTCTAGCACTCCACTAAATAGTATGGTTTTCCAATTTTACCTGCCTTAGTAGAAGCCTAATGACCGAATAGCATGTTCCCTGTTACCCTATTCCTGTAGATTGTTCGCACTCAATGGTGCTCACTCTCAATCAGTTATTTTTCCTAGTTGTTGATATTCTAATCTATATGAACTACATTCTCATGGCATATGCACCCTAAAACTTTTACTATATAAAGTCTTGAAAACCCTTCAGGTGTCTGTGGTTATTACAATCGTAAATTGTTATGCAAATATATGAAGTATTTTTTAGTAGTCTTATTTCCTACCCACTGCTAGCTCCTGATTCGTCGGGAACATAGGTACCTGTGACAAGGTGGTAAGTTAGGTACACTGGAAACAGTAGAAAGGAAAAACACTCGAACTACTGATAGTAATGTGTAAACTCGCCCGATTCACAAAAATACAGTCAAACACGTCATGGGCCCCAAGCGCGTGTAATCTGGTGAAATAAAGAGTCGGGCGACCTGCGCGCTCTATCTGTGGTAAATTAAATATTACCCTGTCATAATTTCTATACTTAAACAAAGGGTCATGCATATAATGAGAGGCAGAGTCCGTGGTGTCCGATTCAAAAGGGCTTTATTTCAGTAACTCGAGTTAAGGGAGAATCGGGTTCCATCACCACTAAGGTTCAGGAAGGGTCTTCTGAACTTTATTCACAGAGTACAATATTTATACATTGATTTGCATAGAGAAGGAGGAGCGCTCCAGGCAGAGCAAGAGAAAGAGAGAGATAAGAGCATGTGGGCGTTCACTTGAGGAGTCATAGGTGGGTGGATACATGGAGGGGGTCTGCATGGTCAGCTGGAACCTTTACCCTACTTGTGTACGCAACTTGGTCATGACGTGTAACTTAACGTGTAACTGGGGGAAGCTGGGGGGAGCTGACTTTCGGTCTAGTAGAGAAGCCTTCAGTGTCAGGACGACCGGCATGTCTGGTATTATCTGATATCTTAAGTTTGGAGGATGTATTGTCTGAAGTAAAGGTCGCTCAAGCAAAGGTTGCTCATCACCAAGAGCCAGTGTGGGCATATATTTCTTCGTTCATTGCGTGGGGGCCATGGGCTTTCTATGGATGTGAGCTCTGCAAATCACTTAAACGGAGACAGAAAGGCTAGGCCCTATCTCTGCAGACAGGTTCTGTTTACCTTCTTCACTAGGCAGGAATGTGATTCTGCGGAGCAAGCAGATAACTATGAGCAAAATACTGTCTTGGCACCCCGGCTGGGCCCCTCTCGGCTGAGCCAGAAGTATGCGAGAGGTCAGGGATACGTAGCTGCAGCCCTCTGGAGGCAAGAAACCTTAATTCGGGTCCTGGCTCAGGCTGAGCCAAAAAACGGGTTCATCTCAATGTTAAACGTGCACAATGCAAATACATTTGCAACACGGGCCTCAGTGAGGAATTAACGTTTCTTTCATGAGGGACTTGGTAACTGACATTCTAATGTGGGACGGAAATGCAGAGGCATCATTATTGCAGGTCATAGAGGGAAAACGCATGGGTGACATGCACATACACTAAACGTGGGGTACACGCAGGGGACACATTGGCCACGTAAAATATCTATTTCCTCATATCAGTAATTTTCTGGTAGCTGTAGATTGGTTAGGACAAGTTAAGATAGGTAGATAGGATAGTTTCTGATGAACTATGAAAAATAAAATGTGCTACTAAAATTTTATTGCTGCTAAAATAAGTTTTTCTATTATTGCTTTGAAAATGTTATAAAATGTTTTGAAATAATATTTTATGAAATGCTGCTATATTATTGCATGTGATTAACAAATTGTGAGTGATCGTTCTATGTTGTTAGGAATCCCCAGGAAAATAGAATAGCGGGTGGTGAGTAGAATCCACTTGGCTGTGAGGTCACTGGCTGGGAGGAAGATTAGTGCATGGTTAGGCAGAACTGGAAGCGCTAATTCGGATTCTTTTTTTTTTCTGAATGAATTATTGAGTAAATGATAGCTACGAGTCCACTGTTGAAACTCCCGTTGTGATATCACCTAGTAAGGGTCACATGCGGAAGGAGTAGTAGGTTCTTCGGAGCTTGAGTGATAGCAAAGGAGTCCGCTGGTGAAACTTTTGACTTAGTATATATCCCGGAAAGAAGTGGATGAGTCAAAGAAGTAGCAGGTTCTCTAATGCTCGTGCGAGGGGATAGGCAGAAAGATCTATCCGTAGTGAACGAAAAGTAAACAGAAGTGGTTTACTTGCAGTGAGAGAAAAACTTTTTTCCTTTTTAAAACCCTCAAGCACAGTGGCGAAAGTTATACGTTGTTAACTAAATTGAGCACTCGCACTTTAAGAAAAATTCAAAGTTTCCGTTACCTTGTGAAGGAGGGAGTCGGTCGCAAGGTCGCACTGACGTCACTCCATGCCGTGCTGGTATTGGTTGAAACAGCGGGTGTGTAGTGAAGCTGGAATTGTAAGGGAGGGGTGAGTGCCGAAGCGTGAGACCGCGTCTCGCGAAAAGGCCGCGCACCCATTGGTCAAGAGTATTTGCAACCTCTGTGTTGATTGGTTGCTGTGAATTGAAAGACGTGCTAACATTGGAAGCACCATAGTAAACAAAATGTAATCAATCGGAACTTGAAGACAGTTTGGAGAGGTGTATGTGGTATCCCGAATTCTTACCTGATCCGAAAAAACTAGGTTTTCATAAGGAGCAGATGCTAAGAGGTAGACCTTACAATATGTACGGAAGCAAGAGAAAAATGTCATTTGCCGAAAAGATTAATAACTATTTCAAGAAAGACAAGCCCATTAGAACTAGAGAGGGTGTAATCATTCCACCAAGTAATACTCCCGCATCATTTATGATGTTTGGCAAAGGGTATCATACCTGTGTATGGTTGGAAAGTTAGGTAAAGTATACCGAAGATGACGGAGTCTTAGCATTTCCCCTCGATGGTACCTTTAATAGTAGAATCCTGTTTAACTTGAGAACCCGAATGAATGATTTACACCCCAGACCCAGATTAACGCAATATGAAGCTTTAGAGGAATGGGAAATTGAGGCTCTAGAGTGAGACAGACCCCGAATGGATAAGGGAGTGAGCAAATGGTATCCAAAATTGCAGCGGGAAACAAAGGAGAAAAAGATGAAACAGTGGAGACAGAATATGATGGTCGAGGGACTATTCCCAGTATTCGGAGCAAAAGAACTAGAGGGAGGCAAACGGACAGAGAAAACCCGACACTTAATGGCTATGGGGGATTCAGAAGATGAATACCTGGAGGATTTATTAATGAAAAATCCACCACCCTATGCTGAAGAGTCTAGGCCCCTGAGCTCGAAAAACCCATTTTTCCGACATCCTAGAAGTAGAAGGGCCAGTGAGACAGATATAGCTGGTACCGGTAGTATACTCAGTGGTAATGATGGATTTTGTAGGCCTGGCACAGCAATTCCAAATTACAGACCCTTCGATGATGAAAGACCAGGTTTGGCAATCCCAACTGCCCCGAGTATATACCCTCCATTAGTACCCCATGTAATGCATGACAACTCTATGGATAGAGCTTTACATGAACGAGAAAAGGAAGCATTGATAAAACAGCGAAATGAACTTATTCAGACTATAGCTCAGATAAATCCCAGTCCGGAAGCTTTGACAATTCCTGTCACTATTGGTCAAGTTGTTCCCCTTTATGGGGATAGGCAGGTTAGTCCAAGAACTCGTTATTACGCCAATTGTAGCACCGCCTAGAAAAGAGCCACTCATAGTTGATGATCAGGCAAGTGAATGTGAGTCTGTGATCTCCCTGATGGATCTGCCCATAAGGGAACCTGGAACCAGTGTACCACGGTCGGGAAACCAGACGAAGGCAAAGGAAGTCCTGATAGAAACAGCTTCAGGTACTCGGAGTGCCAATGTAGTCACTCCGGAAGAAATAGAACGATGGTCCCGAGAAATGGAAAAAGAAACTCCTCAGCCGAAACCATTAGATATATACAAGCTAAGAATAGAGCTGGAGGAAACTGACGGCTGGGAATGTGGGATTAGACAGGTTAAATACCTTTGATGAAGAAGAATTGTTGTTCCTATGCAAAAGCCTTACCCGGAACACTAGAGTGTTCCATGAAAAATTAATTGACACAGCCGCAAATATGGGAATAGATGTTAGTCGATCCAAGGTACTACAGAAACCCTACAGAGCAGAATTTTCAGACAAAGATTTAGAAAATATGAATGTGTCAGGGAAGAAGATACAGATAAAAGAATTGCTGAACATAATGCAGAAATGGGGAGATATAGACAAGTGGAAAGCCAGATGGGCAAAGAAAAAGGAAGACAGTAAGGCCAAACCAAAGACTTCGGAATATGTTCTAAAGGAAGTGGACAAGGCAGAAAATCTGTATCCCATGAGAGAAGTACCAGGTGGGAAATATGTACATGTCCCATGGTCCAGGATATTGTGTCCTTTACCAATGACTTCCCAAAATTAAGAGAGAAACCTGTAGAATGGTATAGGCAGGTTGAGCGATTCGTGAAGGTCCAAAAATGTCTCCTGAAGGACCTGGATGGGTTCTTTGACATTGTAGTTCCTGTAGACTTGTGGACTGAATGCAAGATTGCAGTTGATTGGCCCAGTGAAGAATATGAGAGAGACTCCAGAACCGGAGCTCCCTCGCCAGATGTAATGAGAAAGTATGATAAAGTAATACAATACCTAAAGGAGAAAGTGCCAGCAAAGGAAACTGATTGGACCTGAATAGATAGAACTACCCAAAATCGTGATGAAACAGTGCACTCCTACTATGAACGGCTACTACAGGTATTCAAAACCTACAGTGGAATCGATAATATTGAAATGAAGGATATGACCCATTTCATTCACCGATTTGTGTTGGGGTTGAGGCCTGAAATATCCCAGTGGATCAGGGATAATAAAATCTGTTGGCAGAGAAAACCCATAGATGAGGTCCTCAAGTACGCCAAGTACTGTGAGGATGAGCTGGAGAACAAAAGAAAAGCCATGAAGGAGAAGGTGATGTGGGCACAAGTAAAATTGGCTGAACAACAAGAGAAACAGTTAAGTAAGATGAATAATAATGCTCAAAACACTACTTCTGGGGGAGGGGGGAAGCCCCGAGTAAAAATGAGTAGAGAGGAAGCCAAAAAGAAGTTTCCCTGTCACGGGTGCGGTCAGATAGGGCACTGGAGAGACGAGTGTCCACATTTGCAGGCTGGTAATGCCCCCATAAATGGTTTAAATCCACAGGTGCAGAAAGAGGGGCCACGAAAGAACCCGCAACAGGTAAAACAGAATCAGTTGCCTCGAGCTCCTAGACCTAACTATAAGAACCAGGCACAGCAAAATGAGGGGGTCGAGGTATGGGAGGGAAGAGATGAGAGAAATGCAGCAACTTCACAATTCCTGTTAAATGATACATTCCTCTGTGATGAACCATACTGACGGGGCCTGAGGGGGGAGGACGAGGAGTGCATGCTTGGCGCCTCCTTACCGGTAGACTAGACAGGGCCATACATTGAAGGAAAGGTTGGAGGAAATGATGTTACCTTTCTGTTGGACACTGGTGCTACCAATTCTATAGTGAGAACAGTAGACGTTCCAAACCTACCCCTCTCGGGAGAAGCCATCCAAGTAGTGGGTGTGTCAAATCAAATAATCAGTACTCCAGTAACTGAACCAATGGAGATTTCTATAGGGAACTTTAAAGAAATGCACAAATTTGTTGTCTGTGACTCTTGTCCTGTGAATTTACTGGGACGTGATTTGTTGTGCAAAATGAACTGCACCATCTTTTGCACACCAAAGGGCGTCGAAATTCAGACCCCAGATGAAGATGGACTGTACAAGTTGATGTTACTAAGGCCTGACACAGAAATAAAGACACTGACAATACAGGACTTACCTGAAGAACTCCAACAGAAAGTGATACCAGATGTGTGGGATTTCGCTGGGAGAGATGTGAGATTAATGGCAAATGTGGACCCAGTTAAAATAGCCATTAAGACAAATGCAGTATACCCAAATACCAAACAGTATAAAATGAATGCAGAAGTGAAAGCCGGAGTTGCTATTGAAGTAAAAAGATTGTTAGAAGCTAACATTAAACAGGAAGTAATGAGCAGTCCTTGTAATTCCCCCATAATTGGAATTAAAAAGCCTAGTGGAAAGTACAGGGTAGTGCAGGACCTGCGAAAGGTAAACCAGATTGTTGTACCTTGCTGTCCTATTGTGCCAAACCCTGCAGTGATCCTGTACCAAATTCAATGGAATGCGGAATGGTTTACCGTTATTGACTTATGTCACACATTCTTTTCCATCCCATTGTATCCAGACAGCAAATTTCTTTTCTCATTTGAATTCGACAGTCATGTGTATGTCTGGAATCGTGTTCCTCAAGGGTACACAGAGAGTCCTTCGATTTTCAATCAGATTTTAAAAAGATGCCTTGAATCATTAATCTTGCCTAGAGAATCAGTTTTGGTCCAGTACATAGACGACCTCCTAGTGGCGTCTAAAAGTCGGAACGACTGTGTTACTGATACCATTGCATTGTTGAATCATCTAGGCAAAGGAGGACATAAAGTATCACCTGACAAATTGCAATTCTGTAAAAACTCAGTGAAATATCTGGGACACCAGATAGAAAAAGGTATTCGGAAGGTCACCTCAGAAAGAATTAGAATAATTCGAGACATGGAGTTACCCAGAACCCAAAAAAGAAGTTAGAATGTTTCTAGGAGTTGTAGGGTACTGCAGACAGTGGATTGCGAGATTTGCTGTTCTAGCCAAACCATTGATAAAAATGACTAAGAAAGGCGTACAAGATCCAGTTGAGTGGGATGATGAAAGTATGACAGCCTGGATAAAATTACGAAATTGTCTGTGTTCAGCTCCTGCATTGGGAATGCCTGACTATTCCAAAACCTTGACCTGTTTTGTGACACCCGAGACAATTGTGCACTCTCAGTCCTAACACAAGAACATGGTCTGACCAGACGTCCGGTGGCCTATATTTCGGCTACTTTAGATCCAGTGGCTGCTGGATTGCCTGGATGCCTGAAAGCAGTAGCTGCAACTTGCACTAGTCTAGAACAAAGTGAAAGCATTGTTATGGGACATCCTGTAACTGTATATGTTACACATTCAGTTGTGAGTCTGCTGACCAGAACCAAGACTCAGTATCTCACACCCAGTCGGCTGACTAAGTATGAGAGAATTCTTATAGGTGCAGAAAATGTGATAATTTCCCGATGTAATATACTAAATCCAGCAACCTTGTTACCAAACACCCAAAGTGCAGAAGTTGAAGGTGAAATGGAGCATAATTGCATTGACCTAACTGAATTTAGCACTAAACCACGTCCTGATATAAAAGAAACAGCCTTACCTGTAGAAGACCTTGTGATGTTTGTGGATGGCTCCTGTTTAAGACATGAGGATGGAGGTCTGAGTGCTGCCTATGCGGTAGTCACTCTAGAAACGACCCAAGAAGCATCTTACTTAAGTGAAATAAAATCTGCCTAAGTAGCTGAATTAATTGCATTGGCAAGAGCTTGTAAACAAGGGAAAAACAAAAGAGTAACCATATACACTGACAGCCAATATGGTTACGGGGTTGTGCATGACTTCGGCCAGTTGTGGCTGCAAAGAGAATTCATGACTTCCTCAGGTACCCCTATCAGAAATGGAAAAGTGGTACAGAACCTACTGAAAGCAATCCAGTTACCCAAAGAATTGGCGGTGGTCAAGTGTGCTGCTCACAAATCTGGTCACGACGATGTGACAGCCGGAAATCGATATGCTGACCAAATTGCCCAATATTGTGCACGACACAAAATGTCATTAAACATTAAATTTGGGGAGGTGGAAACAGCTGCCAACTTATGGTGTTTGAGAATGTATCTACTTGGAAGGAACTGAGAGAGTTGGAACAAGCAGCAGAACTGAAGGACTGGGTTCTGTAGGACCCAGCGGTGCCAGGGCACAACACCTGAAACCTTCGTGGGTAACCTGCTCCGGCGTACGAATCACAGAGACACGGGACACTTCCTTCGGCGTCAAAGATTCAAGGTTTATTTACTGCAGGGAATACAGTAATCACGACAAGCAACACATGTGCAACTTGGGGAGACTGCTTCAAATTGGTTCTGTAGATCGCTCCTTTTATACAGTTTTTACCCATAAGACAACATGGCACACAAAAGTTTACAACCCGGTTCCCACCATCATCCCCCAGAGGGGTCGCTTTGGTCACTTTAAAACACACAAAGTCCGGATCATAAGTGCGGAAACATTTAGCGATTCCCAACTGTAAAAACCCATCTTCCCAACATGAGTGCATTCCAATCAGTAATAAAACAGATCGAAATAGGAACAAAGACATGTGCAGAGGAAGACGGAGACAGTGGGGAGATCGGAAAGGGTGTAAAAGGGGAGGTATCGGGAAACACGAGATACAGGCATCAAAGAGACGTGCCTAATGAGATGCACGGCTGAGACAATAAGTCCGTGCGGCAAGATGAGCCTCGAGCGGCGCCATCTGCCTTACAGTAACATCCCCCTTGTCATAAAGACACTTACAAAGGACACGTGTCTTCCGCAAATATCTTGGGAGCCCCAGGGTCGTGAAGCGGACAACGTCCGTTCGCTGGCTACTTGAGGGCAAGAGACAAAATGGATGCCGTATCTAAGATGGAACCTGTGGGTACAGATAGAAATACCCACGTAACCAGACGAACGGTTTAGGTTAGCGCAGCGGAACTGCGCACACCCATTAAACTCGTCATTTGCGGTTCATAGATACCAGACTCGACCATATTCGTACGAGTCGAAAACACCACTTACAATTGTCACGGAACCTCAGACGCTCCTTTTGCCCTCATGTAGGCAAGCACTAGTCGGAATCATATTCGATGTTCATCAGACCATCGAGATGTTGCTGTAGCATAGCTCTGTCCAATCGAGTCCCTTTGGTAACAGGTGGCTGTCTTATACACGTTGTAGCACAGAGGCCACATAAGGCAGGACCACACTGCACACAAAGGCAACACGTGAACAGGAACACCACAACGACTCCGATGATCATCAGTATCTTCCAACCCCAAGTCGACATCAGGCCCCAAAACCATCCAAGCAACGTCCAATCCCCTACCTCCACGTGTATGGATTCGGAGATCTTATGTAACCTAGAGATGGCTTGATAGACAGTCGGAGCGTTATCCGGAATGAAAATGCAGCAGCTCGAATGGATCACCTTACATACCCCACCTCGATCTGCTAGGATGACATCTAAAACCATACGGTTTTGTAACGTCATAAGTCTCGCCGCCTGAAGTTCAGTGGTGATATTACCAAGGGCACTGGCAGTAATATTAGCTGTCGATTCTACCACTCGAGTCAATTGTCTCAGGTTCCTACTATTAACCATAGGTCCCCAAAACGGGAGGAAACCCTTGAAAAAGTCTCCTGCCTCTTGACCGGCAGTATCCTCTTCGCTAATTACGCCTCGCACAACTCTAGTCTTATGATAATCGGCATCTACAGTGAACGTCGGAGGCAACAGATTTGCAATGAAGCATGAGCCCATGAAGTCAGCGGGCAACCATGCATATGCACGATCATAGCAGATAAAGTATGTACCCTTGGCAGCCAGAAACACAGGGGACGAGAACATAGGCAGAATGTAATTTTCAGTGCAAGCACTTGCTCCAAGTCGGGCTTGTGATCTTCGACCACGACCCATGAGACAAAAATTACCAGTGTGGGGTACGACCCATATTGGAGGCGAGCTTTTAAGCTGCTTTTCGCTAGTGAACGCACTATATTCACCTCTACTTAGGACCCTATAGGCTTGTACCTCTTCTTTGGGAATAAGCGAGGGATCATAGATATCGCTATCTAAATCCTCTATTGCTATTGACAAAGGTTTTTGATACGAAGTAGGACCAGAGTAGGGGGAACGTGGTTCTCGAATGGGGTGGAAACCCAGTGCGCTTCGAAACATTGTCTGAAATGCTCGAGCAGACCCTTGGGAGCTATATGGTAACACCAGATATGGAATTCCCTTATCCGTAGTATGTGGCATCAATCCACACACCCAACAATTAGTAGTGTTAACCACTAACTGATGCTGATGAAGAAGCTGAATAAAGGAATTGTTGCGGAATTCTACACGTCTAGCCTGCTCATGTTCTGGTAACATATGAAAGGAATGAGGAGAAACGGTAGAGGTAAGGTTAGGGTCAGAAGTAGGAGTAGGTGTAGCAGAAAGTAAGAAGTAAGACATCGTGTAATACATCCCACCCGCCAAAAGTGCAGAAGCAGTCAAAAACAATACAAACAGTTGGAATATAAAACATTTGGTACGACTGAGTTGCTGCAGCTTGAATTTATGAGCTTGTGCTCCTTCCAAATCGTTCAGCTTCGAGAATGCCATTCCCTACGACCGTCCGCAACGTTTCTTGACGCACTTCGTTCTGTGTAGCAATAGTCAATCCCTAGGAGTTCCCAGGAACCGACGGCCTTTAACCTAGCGTCAAGACCTACTATCCAGAAGGAAGTACGCGCGCGGCCCTACGGCCTTCAATGCACAATATGTATATATATATATATATATATATATAAGAATAATTTACAGTAATATGAATGTTCAAAACTGATCACGGAAAACGGGATAATGCAGTTGTCAATACAACAAAGCAGGAGCTTTTATTAGTTCTTAGTACGAGATCGTAGAAAGTATCGGGTTTTCCCAGGACGTGTCTGCTCGTCGAACAAAGGATCCGTTGAAGAGACAGCGTCCTGCTGATCAGTCGAGTGTTCTGGTCTTGAGTCCTTTGGTGACAATTGTTCAACAGGGTCTTTCTGCTGCGCTGAGGATTCTCCAACAAGCTGCGCGTCGCTGAAAGGTACAAACGCTGGCAATGCTTCGGTTTCAATTGATGCAATGCCTTTCCTTACCCACGGGTCTGCCGACAAAGGGATAGGGACCTTTTTGGTATGGGTGGCATGCACCCAATTCTTACGTCCCTCGAGACGAACGGCAGTCCTCGTGGCCAGGAGCACCTGGTAGGGTCCAGTATACCTCGGGTCCAGGTTATTCTTGCGTGAAAAATTTCTTGTCACCACCCAATCTCCGGGCTGGAGCTGGTGGCCTGGACCCTCCGTCTGCGTCGGCAATGCGTCGTAAACCTGTTGGTGAATTAACCTCAGTTTAGCAGTCAAGTCATGTAGATAATCGATCAACATTGGGTACTCAAGATCAGAGAACATTCCTGGCCTAGGAACCCCCCACACATTCGCAGGACGGCCGAACACTATCTCATAGGGACTAAGCCCTACTCGGGAGTGTACAGTCGCCCTAGTTGACAGTAATGCTAAAGGTAAAGCGTCAGGCCACGAAAGACCAGTCGTTGCCTGAATCTTCGCTAGCTTTAGTTTAAGGGTGCCGTTGTACCCTTCAACCAAACCAGCTGACTGGGGATGATTGGCGCTATGGAATTTCTGATTAATTCCAAGGCCCTTACATACACTCTTCATCACACTACCCACAAACTCACTTCCGTTATCTGACCACACGACTCTAGGCATTCCATACCGAGGAAAGTATTCCTTCAGTAGGATTTTCGCAGTAGACAAAGCAGTATTGTCTTGGAGAGGATAGGCCTCGATCCATCGAGAGAATGCGCAAACCACGACTAAAACGTATTTCAGGTTATTGCATCGCTCCATATGGATGAAGTCCAATTGAATCACCTCAAAGGGACATGAAGGGGGAGCAAAACTGCCAGGAGGAGTTGGGGTTCCTCTGCCAGGATTGTACATCATACACACCATACAATTCTTCACCAGACGTTCAGCACATTTCATGATACCATCATTCTTCCACACAGGAGACAGCAACTTACAAATACCTTTCGCGCTAATATGTGCTAACCCATGTGCCATTGTCACAACGGCCAGCACATACGCATCGGGCAACAACCATCTTTTCTGATCCGACAAATCAATCCAACAACCATTCACATCCAACTTTCCCGTGCTTTCTTTCCACTTCGCCTTTTCAGTCTCGGTGGCCTCATTCTGAATTTCTTTCACACTCTCAATAGTGTCTTCACACATGCTCGATTCTGTAGGCCACCTAACCGAACTCGTCACATACATTGGAGTGCTAAGGTTCCGGGCAGTCTCCTTAGCAATCTCGTCTGCAAACGCATTACCACGACCAACATCATCCGTCACCTTACGATGCGCGCTACATTTAACAACTGCTACTTGCTTAGGCAACGTCAGTGCATCCAAAAGATCATTCACAAGCTGTCCATGCTGAATCTTCGTACCATGCGACGTCAAGAAACCTCTCTCTCTCCACAATCGTCCAAAACTGTGTGCGACGCCAAATGCGTATTGGCTGTCGGTAAACACATTCACACGTTTCCCTTTTGCTAACATACATGCTCTAGTGAGAGCAATCAATTCTGCAGCTTGGGCAGAATTCTGATTCAACCTTGCAGTCTCAACAACAGTATTCAACGTTACAATAGCATAAGCAGTAGTCACATCACCATTCGGCAACTTAAAACATGACCCATCCACATACAGTGTACCATCCGGATCTTCCAATGGGGTGTTTTTAAGGTCCACTCGACCTTTTGTTTCTTCTTCAGTCCTCAAGTAGCAATCATGTTCTGCTACTTCATCTGACTCTGTGCTAATTGGTAACAAAGTTGCCGGGTTCAGAACATTACAACGTTTTATCTGAATGTGGCGTGCCAACAACGTCAACTCGTACCCAGACAACCTCGCACTCGTCAAGTGCTGAGTTTTCGTACGATTCAAAAGAGTATCGACCACATGCGGAACCATCACCGTAAGCATATTATCCATGACCAATCCTGCTGATTGTCGGATGGAGACCGCAGCTGCCGCTGTTGCTCGTAAACAACTCGGCAATGCTCTAGCTACTGGGTCCAAGGTCGAGGAAAAATATGCGCATGGACGTTGCTTACCACCAAAAGGTTGCGTTAAGACACTCAAAGCACAACCTTCCCTCTCGTGAACATATAATGTAAACGGTTTGCTGTAGTCAGGAGTACCTAACACAGGAGCCGAACACAATGAATCACGTAATTCAGAAAAACTTTTCTGACATTCTTCCGTCCATGGTAAAGGAGTTGTAACATCCTTACACGTAAGAGCCACCAATGGTTTCGCTAGCAATGAAAAATTAGGAATCCATTGCCTGCAGTACGATGTGATACCTAGAAAGGCACGCACATCTCTTTGGGTTTGTGGCACAGCCATTCGCGCAATCGCTGCAATCCTCTCTGGGGTCAACCTCCTTCCCTCCTTTGACAATAAGTGACCTAGATAGGTTACCTCTTGACAACAATATTGGAGTTTAGAAGGTGACACCTTGTGATTCAACACAGAGATGTTGCAGCAACGACACCGTAGCAATTTTGCAAATGTCCTGAGTATCGGCAGCCACCAATAAATCGTCGACGTATTGGATTAAGGCTGCACCAACCGGCAACCTAAACGCATCCAGTTGACCCTTCAAGGCTTGACTGTAAATCGATGGACTCTCACAGTAGCCCTGAGGAGCGCGTTTGAACCGGAAGCTGCGTCCACCGAGAGAGAAACCGAAAAGGTCCCTGCTCCCCTCGGCAATCGGGATGCTGAAAACGCATTTTTCAAGTCAATCACCGAATACCACGATGCAGAAGCTGGAATCAGAGTCAGTAGCGCCGTGATGTCAGGCACAACAGGGAATTGAGGAACCACAATTTTATTCACTTCCCGTAAATCGATAACAAAACGATAAACAGGCGGTTTGGAAGGATCCGTGCGTTTAAGAATGGGCAGCACAGGGCTGTTGCACACGTTTCCCCGAGTCTCTTCAATAACATCTTTCTCGATCAAATCATAAATGATCGCTAACAACGCTCGTTCACCATCAAGAGAGATACGATACTGGGGAATACGTGGCACACGCACATTAGATTTCAACTGAACAACATAGGGCGAGATATCAAGTAGGCCCACGTCATTCGGACCCGTTGCCCACAAAGACGCAGGAAGAGAACTCAATTCCGGTGGGAGCTTATCGAGAGACAAGTACATGGGAGAAACAACCCTTTCTCCTAACGTAAGCTTTACACCCGCCGGAGAACAATACAGAGTTGCATACAAACGTTTAAGCAAATCCAGGCCCAAAAGGTTTTCACCACAACCAGTAGTCAAAATCAACGGAGCTTGAAGCTCACGTGGCCCAATTGTAAGGGGCAAAGGGCGCGAAACTGGATTGCTAACGGGGGCGCCAGAGAATCCAACGGAAACATTTGTTAAGCCAGACAAAGGTGCGCCAGGGAGTTTCGAATGTTGAATGGAACTTTTCGCCGCACCAGTGTCCAACAGAAAAGGCTCAACGACACCCGATGTAGCAACTGCGACGTAAGGCCCTCTCTGATCAACCGGAACTGATACCACTCCCTCTCCTTGTCTTCGGCTGTCCTAGTAATTACTGTCGTCAGTTCCCTGATCGACGTAATAATCATCTACATTATACTGCGCAGATCGTCCTTGCGATGATCCACGTTGATCGAAACAATTATTATTATTAGAGGAGTTATCAGAACGGTCATTCTGAGTCCCACGACCCCTACCACGTGATGCCTGCTGCGAACCACCACGACCTCCTCTAGATGAGTTACCACTATTTCGCTCATTTAGGACAGGACAATTGAATTTAATATGACCCTCTTGTCTGCAATAAGCACATTGATTGTACCTCAATGAAGATCTTTGGAAAGAGGAGTCATTACGATTCTGAGATCTATTCGATTGCAACTGCAATGTATTCTGTTGCGAATTACTCTGATTTGAACGCGGGGGATATGCTTGTTGAAGCAACACTTTAGTTTTCAGCTCTTTCGTCTTTTTATCAGCACGGTCGCTCTCTTCTTTCTCTCTATTCTCATAATATTGTGCTGTAGCCAATATCTGAGCTGAAGTAGAAACGGCCCATGCACTTTCCGAATTCTTTAATTTATTGCTCAAATCGGGCAATAAGTTTGAGACAAATTTATCCACAAACAATCGCTGCCCACCTTCAGTACCCATATCCTGTCCACTATGGTCAATGAATGCTTCCTCGAACCTCGTAAAAAAGTCGGAAACACTCTCGTCCTTCTTTTGCTTACAAGCTGACAATTTATCCCAATTTACCCTCATGGCTGGCATAAGAGTTTTCATTAACGTTATTATTCGCTGAGGAAGAGCAGTAATCATCTGCTCAGGTTTAGCCCCACCAGTTTGTAACCCATCCGCCGCCACAATGGCAGCCCAATCACCACCTAATTCATTCGGATGATTTTCCTGCCGAATCTTAGCCCAAACAGGTTGCGGTACGACATTACCGAACAACATATCAATATCGGCAAGATTCATTATCGTAGCGTCTACAAGCTGCGATAATTCTTTGTAATACCCTGTAGGATTTTTGCGAGGGTCAGGCAAAGATTGCTTCACCTGGAGTACTTCCGAGCGTTTCCATGGGAGATGTATCCATACTCTCTGGAAATGCGGGGGAATAACAGGATTAGCTGTAGCATCACCTGGCATCCACACCGGTGGCACTTCACGCATGGGAAACTGACCAGACTCATCTGGCAGTCTTTCAATATCCTCGATAAACAATGCATGAGGGATCGGAGCGGGGCGAAAAGATAGCAACCGCTCAATAGCACGTCGAACATTAGTATCCACTATCAGTCCATTTGAGAACTGAAGTTGAAGATCAGACAAAGCGGCCAGCACCTCGTCAGGCGCATCAGCCGATATCTGATCGCGAAGAAACTTACACATTTCATCAAACACGTATCTTTGGGTTGGTATATTGAATTGACAAAACGTTTCGAGTACAACACGTGGCGGGTTTCTAAGAGGGTTTACCATCCAACCCATCGCCATATTATATAGTGCAACGCGTTCTCTGTTTCCAGGAAGCTGACTACGTCTCTGTGGACCATCGGAGCTAGCGGACCCATGAACAGGCCCGAGCGAATGAAAGAAACTAGCTGCAAGAGGAGAATTACGAGAACGAGTAGAGGGAGAAGTATAAGATACAGGACTAACAAGTGAAGGAGTAGAAACAGTAGCAACAGCAGGAGTCAACAAAACAGGAGCAGCAGCGGGAGCAGGAGGATGTGGAAGTGGAGGAGCAGTAGGGATAGAAACAGGCAAAGGAGCAGGAACAGTCGGAAGAGCGGGTGCAGGCTGAGGAACAGGCGGAGGAAGAATAGGCGGAAGAATAGGTACGACAGGAACCACAGGAGCTGCAGCTGCGGTACCCTGTACGTATGGAGGTGGCGACTTCATGAGATAAGACATTAAAGGATCCTCAACTAGCTCTTCCTTCTTTTCTGACTCCGTAGGCAAAGCGGGATAACATTTATCTATGGTCATACGCTGTAGTCTGTCAAATACTTCCTTATCCTTATCCTCCTTATCGCGCTGAAATTGCTCTGCTTTCTTCACTATGGTAGCAACATTATCTCGCTGATTACGTTTATTCTGTCTGATTTCCTTCTGTCGGGCTTCTTTGCGCCACAACCGAAAGGCATCAAACATGGCCGGCCTTGATTTTTTTTCAAACAATTTAATCTCTAAATTATCTAAGATCGGGGCCTCGAAGCTACCATGAGGTGGCCAACGAAGGTCACCGTCCTTCTTCGTGTATCTAATCCAATAATCATTAAAGGTAATCGGACCTAGTCCATGTTTACTATATAGTTCATAAGTGGGAGTTCCAACCGGAGGTATCGGACACGAGTCCTCCAGTCGGGAATCCGTACCACAAGGTCTGAAACAACTAAACAAAGTACTGCGACCAGGCATCTTGCACACTAGCCGAGTTTCACAAACTTCAAGGGTTACGGGATTTACCAAGTCCCAGCAAAGAACAAAACCCTCGGTTTTTGGCGGCTGCAGTCGTCAAACAACACAACAAAGTACGCTAGCAAAGTGTCACCGACAAAAACACTCACACAGCGTTAACAACAAAAACACTCGCTAAAGTGTCAACAACCAAGAACTCTGGGAGCGACCCACAAATACTTAACTCAAAGATCAATGGCGTCACCAGGAAGGCCCGTCTATCGTCTCGCTATACCAAGGTCTACGCCAGGCGCCAAAACAGGTCTACAGTCAGGGCAGCAGTCCGTCGCAGCCGTCAGGAGGCGGGAATCTTCGCGGGAAAAGTCTTCGGGCCACTTATTTCGACAACAGGATCGATGAAGCGGGGTGCACCTTCCCTCGGAGATTTCACACGAAGTTCCTCACGATCGTCGGGCTTGGACCGGTACCACTGATGCAGCCCCACGTTGGGCGCCAACTGAAGGACTGGGTTCTGTAGGACCCAACGGTGCCAGGGCACAACACCTGAAACCTTCGTGGGTAACCTGCTCCGGCGTACGAATCACAGAGACACGGGACACTTCCTTCGGCGTCAAAGATTCAAGGTTTATTTACTGCAGGGAATACAGTAATCACGACAAGCAACACATGTGCAACTTGGGGAGACTGCTTCAAATTGGTTCTGTAGATCGCTCCTTTTATACAGTTTTTACCCATAAGACAACATGGCACACAAAAGTTTACAACCCGGTTCCCACCATTATCCCCCAGAGGGGTCGCTTTGGTCACTTTAAAACACACAAAGTCCGGATCATAAGTGCGGAAACATTTAGCGATTCCCAACTGTAAAAACCCATCTTCCCAACATGAGTGCATTCCAATCAGTAATAAAACAGATCGAAATAGGAACAAAGACAGGTGCAGAGGAAGACGGAGACAGTGGGGAGATCGGAAGGGGTGTAAAAGGGGAGGTATCGGGAAACACGAGATACAGGCATCAAAGAGACGTGCCTAATGAGATGCACGGCTGAGACAATAAGTCCGTGCGGCAAGATGAGCCTCGAGCGGCGCCATCTGCCTTACAGTAACATCCCCCTTGTCATAAAGACACTTACAAAGGACACGTGTCTTCCGCAAATATCTTGGGAGCCCCAGGGTCGTGAAGCGGACAACGTCCGTTCGCTGGCTACTTGAGGGCAAGAGACAAAATGGATGCCGTATCTAAGATGGAACCTGTGGGTACAGATAGAAATACCCACGTAACCAGACGAACGGTTTAGGTTAGCGCAGCGGAACTGCGCACACCCATTAAACTCGTCATTTGCGGTTCATAGATACCAGACTCGACCATATTCGTACGAGTCGAAAACACCACTTACAATTGTCACGGAACCTCAGAACCAGACGAAAAAGAGAGATGGGAGAAAGATGGATGTCAACCTAGGGATAGGGATGGTGTCATCGTTTGTGGTACTGGTACGCCTGTATTACCAGACAGTATGGTTGATCCTATGGCAAGACTCATACACGGAGACTCACACATAGGGAGGGATGCAATGGTCCGTGTTTTTCAAGAAGTGTGGTACAATTCGAAGTTCAGGAACGTTGCAGAGGCACTTTGCCAGAGGTGTTTGACTTGTCAGCAGTTTAACCCGGGGAAAAGAACAGTAGTGGGACAAAGTACGAATGGAAAGGCAGAAGGTCCCTTTATCAGACTGCAGGCTGACTTTATTCAGCTACCCATGTGCAAAGAATATAGGTACGTTCTGGTTATAGTCTGCTTGTTCTCAATATGGGTGGAGGCCTACCCAGCAAAGAAAAATAATGCTATTACTGTAGCCAAATTGTTACTAAGGGAACTGATACCTAGGTACGGTTTTCCAGAGACAATTGAATCAGACAGAGGTGGGCATTTTGCCAACGAAATTTTAGATCTTTATAAAGCATTCAAAATTACCCCAAAATTGCACTGTGCATATCATCCAGAGGCTTCAGGAGTAGTCGAACAGGTGAATGGCACTATAAAATCAAGATTGGCAAAAATGTGTAACTCTACAGGATTGAACTGGATAGAAGCTTGGCCCCTTGTCCTGATGGGATTGAGAAGCATTCCAGACCGAAAGACAGGCCTGAGTCCCCATGAGATACTAATAGGAAGAGTGATGCGACAGGCATGGGTACCAGGACACAAACTGCTAAGTATTTCTGATGATTTAGTACTAGAATACTGCAAGCAGCTGGGTGACCAAGTGCGTTCTATCTCTCACCAGATTGGGGAGGACGCCGTCGCCTGGCCAACAACTCAAGTACATAATCTGAAAGCAGGCGATTGGGTTGTGTTAAAGAAACACACCCGGAAGAGTTGCCTTGGACCGAAGTGGGGAAAACCAAGACAAGTGATCCTTGTTACCACAACTGCAGTAAAGTGTACAGGCGTGCCAAAGTGGATCCATGCCAGTCATACTAAGCGGGTAACCGGAGAAGAAGCGACTGAGGCTGAAGGTGGTGCAGCTGAGGGGTCTCCAGATGAGGGTCCGGAACTAGCTGATGTCGAACTACCGAGCACCAGTCAAGACGAATGGTTCCCAGCAGACGATCTGATTCTTGATCCAATAAGAACCAGAAAGTATTCCTACCTAGATAGAGAGTGGGATAGTGAGGACGAGACAGGAATAGACGGAGAAAATCAGGTTATCGAGAATCACATCTGACCTGATAAGGAAATAGGTCAAGTAGGGACAGACCAAGTCATCGACACTCCTCCAAAGACTCCAGAAACTGAAAAGGGACAGATAGTAATTAGGGCTGAAGTTCATGCGGAAGAAAATCAAGGGTTCGAAGTGCATGAACAGGAACAGATAGAAATAGATGAACGTATTCAGGAGACAGAGTCTGAAACAGTTGAAAGTCAAAGACAAATCCAAAATATACCTGAAAAAGGCCAGCTTAGAAACCAGGCGGAAGAAACTGAAGAAAGACCTGGGACTAGTCAGACAGGAAGGGAAAAAGATACCGTCGAAATAGCAGTGCCACAACTAAACGAAAATAAAAGGGCTCGTGAAGAGAGCCAAACTACAGTGACAGCTAAAAGACTCAAGAAGAAGAAAAGTGAACCCAGATACATAAAAAGACTAAGATTAAAGACAGTAGAAGAGAAATTAGAAGACCGAAAAAGGGCTGCCAGTGAAAGACAGAAAACAGGAGCCCAGCCAAACAGACTAAGTACCAGGATAAAAAGACAAAACAAAAATTATCGGAGTCCTGAATGGACTTATCTGGTGTTGGAAGAAATTGAAGATCTCGAAATAAGCGACAAAAGCGGCAAAGACTCAATTGCTGATCAGAGTTCCGAAGAAGACCCAACCAGAAAGTGAAACTACGTAAACCTCCTGTGTAGAAGATACAAAGAGGGGTTGGAGAGCTTCATTTGAGCCAAAATGCCGGATTCAAATGTGAATGGAAGACCTAGAGGAAACTGTTGTAAAACATGCTGCAAAGTATGTTTATGTAGTATAGCCATAGTACTGATATTATGGATAGGACTAACAATTACCATTCCATTTATGATCAGTAAAAATACTAACCTGTACCCTACTAAACAAGTGACGCCAGACACAGAAGTTGTACAAACTGAAGAAACACCACGAAGTGTAGAAAGACATGAGAAGACTCTTAGCCGTAGACAGACAAAAATGGACATGGATGCATCAGATGAGGGAGGACTACATAGTCACAGAATCAAAAACAGAACACATTTAAATGTATTTGCAAATCTTTTAGTACACTATGTAAAAGCCATCGAAATAGAAGACTGTTACGTCTGCATGAAGCTACCTACTTCTGTAGCTGAAGGTGTGACCTATCACCATCTAACCCTAACACATGGAATTTCCTGTAGTATATTAGCAAGCTTGTTTTACAGAAGCACCTTACAGTACTACTATTCAAACTGACACAATTTTTTCTGAACTTCCTATTCGGGGAAACCTGAACATTGTACATATTAGAAGTGATGTGACTCGTTATAGGGGAGAATATTTTCTGACTATAGGTGACATAGATTTAAATGAAGCACGCAGAAGTAATTTGACCTGTTCATTACATGAACAAGAGAAAATGTTTTTAAAAATGGCAGAAAATAAAAGGGAGAGTTTCCAGAGAAAGGCAAATGATAAGAGACAGAAAACCCCTAAATGGGCTGAAAACATGGAAAGCACCTCAAATGGTGAAGCTAATCCTGAACGGTTGCTGGACTTCGAACGGAAAGGGAAACTCTGTCTTCATAGAGAAAAGACTAGTTATTATAACAATGTATTCATGGGTTCCAGTGAATGCGAACACAATTACAAGGTAATTGGAGGCTGGGGGTTTCAAAAATGGGTCAGAACCTGTGTTTCCCGGAATTTATTATATATGTGGAAACAAGGCTTATTTCAAATTGCCGGATCACTGGTATGGAAGCTGCTATTTTGGCATTGTCTTCCCAAAAATATACCATGTGTACAACGCCGCTGGAAGCCATGAAAATACGAATGGTTTAGAGTGTAGTAGACGAGAAAGTGTAGGAGAAATTATAGGTGATATATTTAGTGCACCGATACCTGGAGTGGGAGTGGTTCTGAATACTCACCGAATTTGCAAATTGTCTACAGTAGTGGATCGGTTATCAACTGACACTGCTGCTGGATTCCTGCTGGTCAATACTGAAATGGTTGCGATCAGATCAATGGTTTTACAAAATCGACTTGCTCTTGATACCTTATTGGCAAAAGAGGGCGGAGTCTGCAGGATGTTGAAAGCGCAACATTGTTGCACTTACATTCCTGATAAGAGTGTTGAAATTAAGAAATATGTGAGAAACATTACCAATTTGGAAATGGAACTCAAGCCACTGGAGGTTGATAGTGCCTGGAAGAGACTAACTAATGGTCTCTCCTCTGTAGGTAGTTGGTTTTCTAACATAGGTAGAAGTCTTGTGGGTAAAATACTGATGCCAATGGCTGGAATAAGTTTGATTGTGCTGACAATAATAATTTGCTGCAAATGTCAAAAATGCAGAAAGAAGTATACTGTGAATAAGAGAGGAGTGAAGAGGAATATTGACGAGCTTGAATCAGAAGAGCTAAGAAACCAGATTTATAAGAAAGCCAAGAATGCCCATCCTAATAAGAATGCAGAGAAGAGACTGAACAACAAGTTTGTGGAGATTGAAATGAGTGAGATTTGAAAGAAGTTGGCATCTGTTTCCATTAATAGTGATGATAGTAAATATCATCAAAGAGGGGATTGATGGAGCAAGGATTCGCACGTAAAGCGACTTGCTCACATTCAAGAACCTCGCATAACAAATAATGTCATTAATCAACCTGTTTTGTCATTAATAATGCACTTTCACACAACACGCGGGTGTCCCAGAGATGCTTGCCTATGTGTCTATTAATCCTAACGAAGCTTGCAACTGACATGGTCGCTGCTATGCGGGATTTCAGTCTGCACATGCATCGGTCATACCCATGTGATGTGACGCATTCGTAGTTCTGGAGGGATTTTTCGCACATGCGCATTACTGCTAAAATGGCCCCTTTGTTTTTAACATGCTCTCTGCTTGCTACTGCCGCTTTTGCTCAGCTGTCTATTTCTGCTTAACCTCTAATGGTATAGATATTATAAATTAAGGGGGTGCAGTGAAGCTAATCATGGTATACAGTGTATTCATTTTTTCTGTGTTTCTAATTTGTTTTCGCTTACTTTTCATGTACCGCGTATTTGTGGGCCTGGGAGTGGGGAGCATCTCCATCTTAGAAGTCTGAAAGGGACTCAACACGTGACAAGAGAAATAAAGTCTGGCAACAGTGGAACCCAGCCAGCTGGCTGCCGAAACTGAGATGCTCCTAGGAACCTACCCTCTGCCCCAGGAGAAGACTTCGACTTGTACCTGAAATGCATCAACTTATGTGATAATGTTTGTGTGCCCTATTGCTCTCTTTTACACGTATGCCATGGGAACTAGAATGTAAGGGGTGGGTACGAAAATTAAATATTAATTATGTTAACACCGAATTCTAGGGGGTGACAATGATCTAACCACCTCACTTGTCCAATCCAAAGTTGGGGATCCTGTTATTTGCAACATTTATGGGTGGGCCACTAACCCAAAACAGTATAACTAGTCTAGTTTTAGCTAGAGAAATTGTCCGACTTGTCCGAGTAGCAGACCTGTCACCGACCCTACGAACCCTATAAGTGATTGATACAGAGAGCTGCGGAGCACTCTGTCCGTAATTTCCACAAACTCCAAGGGGTGGAATAATCTTAAGTGCTGGCGAAGCACTTTGCTGGGAGATTCGAGAACCCAATCAGGGTTATTGGCGGATTCCGTGCAGAGAGGGAGTAGCGCAGGCGTTGCATCCGAAGCTGCAGGTGTTGGTCGTGCCCTTTGATGAGCCCAGTTCTGATCCAAATCCTGAGGGGTATCCTGTCCTGACTGTCCATGAGCTGTACCTGCTCGCCTACTGGCATCCTAAGTCCTTGAGGGTCCTTGTCCTCGCCTTTTTCTAAACTGACCCGTGGCCAGGGTTAGTCCTCATTCCGTTCTAGGTAAATATAACTGTGGGTGTTCGTCTATCCAATCTCTTTTCCTCTCCTCCTTTTAATAAAGCATCCTTGCCTATGTTATTTTCTCTGTCCTTTTCAAAGATTTTAATGCCACTGTTTATTAGCTATGTTCCATTTTTCCCCTTACCTTTAGGACATTATTGAAACTGTTTAGTTAATTAGTATGATCTAATTTTACTTATGTTCAGAATCTATGCTTAAATTAGTAGTTAGAATAAGGTCTGTTCTACATCACTTGTAGGAATTCTAGCACTCCACTAAATAGTATGGTTTCCCAATTTTACCTGCCTTAGTATAAGCCTAATGACTGAATAGCATGTTCCCTGTTACCCTATTCCTGTAGATTGTTCCCACTCAATGGTGCTCACTCTCAATCATAGTTATTTTTCCTAGTTGTTGATATTCTAATCTGTATGAACTACATTCTCATGGCATATGCACCCTAAAACTTTTACTATATAAAGTCTTGAAAACCCTTCAGGTGTCTGTGGTTATTACAATCGTAAATTGTTATGCAAATATATGAAGTATTTTTTAGTAGTCTTATCTCCTACCCACTGCTAGCTCCTGATTCGTCGGGAACATAGGTACCTGTGACAAGGTGGTAAGTTAGGTACACTGGAAACAGTAGAAAGGAAAAACACTCGAATTACTGATAGTAATGTGTAAACTCGCCCGATTCACAAAAATGCAGTCATAAACACGTCATGGGCACAAGTGCGTGTAATCTCGTGAAATAAAGAGTCGGGCGACCTGCACGCTCTATCACAGAGGCCTACGTCGTAGTAGTTTGCTCCACACATTTTGCCAGAAATTGTAAAAACTACCCACAGAGGTTCACAATACACATTAAAAGGGCCTGCTTAAAGGGGATAATGTAGATAATGTTGTAGTTTATTTACACAAACTATACAATATCCTCCAGTCAAGGATTCCAGGTAAATCCCCGAACTAAGACGTCAATCTGAAACCATTCTGCAAGTGGCTTGATAGTCAAAATGAAGTGCATCCCTGTCTAGCACTGCTCACAATGAGGAAGGAGGTAGAGAATAACCCATTAACTCTTTCTCGGGCCCTAGGTTCCTTGAATAAAAGTCACACATTTCATAAGCACAGGCCCATCGTTCATTTAGCCAGAACAGTAAATAAGTCAAAGGCCTTTAGAAGAGTGGCTTAGGGGCCTTCCACTCATTACCCCACAGCATTCTGGAGAGGTCTGATATTGTGATGTGTAGAGCATATGGAGCTAAAACCCCTCTAAACCAGATGTGTTTTTTAAACTGTTTTGAATTTGATCGAATTGACTCTGATTGAATTGAGAAACAGAATGAAAATCACCCGTAATAATTGGTGAAGATATCTGAAGTTGCCTGATTTCTGGTATTCGCACCTGAATATTTTTGGCAGGCAACACCTTAACGTGTTTCTAACTTTTTAGGTCTCGCTGGCGTTGCAGCGCGAAGCGCTGCTGCCAACGAGACTTATAGTCGCTGTGTTTCCTCCCAAGGGAGACAGACTTGGGCACAAGCCGATTCTGGTCTGTGAACCCGCAGATTCTGTCAGCGTGCGCGCGCTCCCTTCCTGCCTTTGAACGTGTGCTGCTGCTGGCGCAGGTGCGCACGCGAGAGAATCAGGTGGAGGGCGCATGCGACCCTGTCCCCCTTTGTTGGTGGAAAGACTGTACACGCTTGGAGGCCAGGATCCTTATTCGGGTCTGCACATTTGGGAAGAGAGAACGATATTTTGGATGGTGCAGTGTTTGAAGTGTAACCTTCTGCGCGTTCCTCACATGTGAGCTCCTCACGCTCCCGCACGGCAGCCTATCATGACTCTCCCCAAGGAAACCCTGCAGCCGGCCCTGGCCTACAAGGTTCGCGGCATGTCAGGCCTGCCCAAGAAGCCCAGCGAAGCAGACCTGAAGCACGTCCTGAGGGAGCTGGACCTGGCCCGCAGGCCCACGGGCCGGCTGGTAATGCACAGTATGGTTATGTTCAGCCGGGAGTTCTGCTACGAGGTGGAGGCCTCCTACGTCATGCCAGTGCTGTTGAGCGTGGGCCTGCCGCGCAGCCTCTACAGCCTGGTCTGGTTCATCAGACCCGTGCTGGGCTTCGTGCTGCAGCCCGTGGCGGGCTCAGCCAGCGACCACTGCCGCTCCCCGTGGGGCTGACGGCGGCCCTACATTCTCGCCATGGGGATCATGATGGTGCTCGGAACGGCCCTGTACCTCAACGGCGCCGTTGTGTCAGGTGAGCAGACTCCTCTTGCGCAGGCCACACCTGAAAGTGTAGCCTTGTTTCCATGAGTCCCAATCCAGATAAAGTGATGTGGGCTGCATTACTGCCCGTTGTAGATGAAAGCAATGTTCAGACTCTATGTAGCGTGTTAGAAGGGAGTGAGTTTACTGGAGGTTATTGTGCGTGTGACACCTGCAGACTCACTGGCACGGGTTCGGTTTTTTTCCTATTCTGAGCGCATTCTCCATGTTGTCACTGGAATGATGCACCATTACCCAGCCAGGGACTAGCTCTGTTCAAGTTTAGCCCGCGCCATCACATGCAGTAAGAACAACTTTAGGTCCCCGAATGCAACGTTTTACCAGGCGGAGAGCCAGGGTGGAATAAAAGTGTCAATATCAGACATGACAAACGCTCTCTTGTTAGCAAGCTGACATACGGTATGTCAACGAGGAACATGTGTGTGTTCCTTATTCTGCACTCTTTTAAAGTGTATCTTATGACTAATCAAACCACACACGCACAAAAAAGGGATTGAGCAGCGTAAGGGAGTTATTAACTAATTAAAACCTTAACGATAGCGCAGAAAGAACAAAGTATGACAACCAGTTTCACATATTATTTCTTGCCTTTTGTACCCTCAGTTAAGTAATTTTCACTTGTTTATCTTTTGATCAGCAGTATTGACATTATGCTTCGATACCTTTGTTGTGATGGGGGTGGGAGTGTGGGGGTATTCAGCACGACAGTGATCATCTCTGTATTGGACAGCCGTTCTGCTTTTATTGGGAGCTAAAGTAGAGAGCAGGACAGAAGTGCACACGATCAGGGTCCTTATATCTTTAGGATATATCTGTTTTTGTGCTTCTTGCGCTCGGATTGCAATTATAACTGGTGTAATGTTTATCTCACCTCCGTAAATACGGGGTGCAATAAGTTTGCACCCTACGTTTAATTTTGGTAAGTCAAACCTGTTGGAATTTAATTTATCAGGGGTATTTTCTAGAACATGTAGTATTTAGTGCGATAAGCACAAATATCCACGTGTGTTTCCTCCGGTCATCGCTGATTTGCTGCCTTCCAGGATGACAGGTCCACCTGGGTACAGTACTGCGTACAAAGTTATCTTGGATTTTCCATGCTATTGTATGACAATTGTTTTCAGTGCCATGCATTAATCTAGTCTTTATTTTGCTGCGATATTTTCTTTCACTATTCTCAACGAATATCATCAGTTTAAGGGTTATTTGTTGTTTTAAAGTATGGTGTGGTTACTTGTTGTGCCTTTCTGCCCCCTGTTAGACTCGTTTTTTTGTGCCCTTCTGCCCTCTGTTAAACTCGTTTTTCCCTTGTTTTTCTGCCCTTATGCCCTCTTTTAGACTCGTTTTTTTTGTGCCTTTGTGCCCTCTGTTAGACTCGGTTTTTAGACTCTGTTTTTGAGCCTTTGTGCCTTCTGTTAGACTCGGTTTTTGTGCCTTTGTGCCCTCTGTTAGACTCGTTTTCCCTTGTTTTTCTGCCCTTCTGCCCTCTGTTTGACTCGTTTTTTGTGCCTTTCTGCCTTCTGCATCACCACATCATCACTCAGCGCTACCCCAGCATCACTCACCACATTATCACTCAGCACCACCACAGCACCACCCAGCACCACCACAACATCACTCAGCAGCACCACTCAGGACCACCACATTATCACTCGGCACCACCACATTATCACTCGGCACCACCACATTATCACTCAGCACCACCACATTATCACTCAGCACCACCACATTATCACTCAGCACCACCACATTATCACTCAGCACCATCACATTATCACTCAGCACCATCACATTATCACTCAGCACCACTCAGCACCACCACAGCACCACTCAGCACCACCACAGCACCACTCAGCACCACCACAGCACCATTCAGTACCAACACAGCACCATTCAGTACCAACACAGCACCACTCAGCGCAACCACAGCATCACTGGTTCAAATATGTTCTCTCAATGTTTCAAGCTTTATTTCAAATGTCACAAAAAGATGCTAATATTGCACTTCTTTTCTTGGATTTTCGTCACAATAAAATACAATGAACATAATCTTCACAAAAGTTATTTACAAAAGTTTAAGCTAGTGCTATTATAAATTACAATCACTTTTATTTAAGTATTAATGATTTAAAAAAATTAAAAGCCATTGTTATTTGTAATATCAATACATCTAAGTCACGTAAATACAAAACACGTTGCATTACAAATGCTATAGGTGTCACATTTGCGAAAGTTATAACTATTGGCATTGTAAATGACAAAGCTATTAATTTAGCTATTTTCAAAAACAACAGATAAAAAAATTGTCATTTACAAGTCCAATAGCTCAAACTTACCTAATGCGAGACCTATTGCATTGCAAATGCTTGTTTAACTTTGCATCGTAGTAGATTTGAAACAGGGTTAGACGTAAGGGGGAAAACTGCAGTTATAGAGCGGCGCAATGTGACATGGTCGAGCTCTAGAGTACGAGAAATCCAGGAGGACGAGTTTGACACTGCTTTATTATTAAGTCCACAGTGCAGATGCACACAGTAGGCACACTGCTGGCGTGCCAAAGGCAAACAAGTCTGCGCCCATCTGGCTCCTAAATTCAGCCAGCCACCATGCCAGTTTGGCCATCAATGGACGTAATCAAATTGTCTACACAGCTGCCACATTGAAAGGTATGATGGTGGAGGGGCTTAAGGTTTTTTCTCCATTTCTCTTGGACTGTGTGGACCACATGTTTTGTGCCCACTAGAGGCGTAGTCTCTTTTCAGTCCGGGGCAATATTTTGTGCACAGCTGTACAGACATCGAATTTACAATTTTTTAGAGAGTAAACTATTTCTGACAGAGAAATGGATGAATGAGGAGTCATGCCCAGATTTCCAGTTAGCACTCCCGGACAACTAGGTTTGTGTGCATGCAGACAGGGTGGGTGGGAGCGGCGGGGGTGAGGGGAGGAGACATTTAAATGCCAGATATTTATTTAAGCTGGACAATAGTAAGGGTGCAGAAGCCCTTGGCTTTAGCATATCCCCCAGTGCAAAACACTCATTTTCAGGTGTATTGGTATACTATCGACCTGGCTAGTCAAGAGACTTTCTAGCATCCATTGGCCAGGCCCTAGACCCCTCATGCATCAACCTAACACATTTATGACACTAGGTGATTTTAATATTCATTTGGATAAACTAAAGGACCCCTGAGTCTTCATTTTTCCAAATTCCTATCCGCACTCAACTTAATATGTGTTGACACGGGCCCCACACACAGAGTAGGCCATACCATTGATGGCATCCGGTCTAATTTATCGGTTGACTGGGAAAGCCCTGTACAGGTATGCTGGTCACTTTGCTTTTTGATGCTTTTCTATTGACCTTATGCGTGCTCGCAGGAAAGTAGAGCTCCCACCCAGGAGCAAGGTTCTAGAGCATGGAACAATCTCTCCCTTCCTGATCTCAAAAGATTCTGGATAAGTTTATACTCATAATGTCCGCTAAAGTCGACAAGAGTGACAGAGGTATTAAGAGATGGCTCTTGAAAGCAGCTGACTCTATAGCACCATTAAGGATCACCAAGTAGGGGTCTAAGGCGTGCCTGGCCAGTTGGTCTCCCAGGATTTAGTCCTTGACAGAGCTAGTGGAGAAGTGTGGCTCACTGGTTAGAGGAGGCATACCCTGAAGCAGAGGTCAGACCCAGGACCAGGGTTCAATTCCCGACGCGGCAGGGTCTTGAGCCCAATTGTCCACGGACTCGATAATTCTCGCTTCGGTGCCCACTCTAATCACGGGTTCACACTCTGCAACTCTGGGCATTAAGCTTGCTTAATCTCCACAAGGGCCCCCCGCGGCGGGATGCCTGGCTTTCACCTTGGGGATGCCCAGTACGGGTTATCTCACAGGGAAAAAGCCAGGTCGGGTTCACAAGGCAAGCGCTGAGATGCCCTAGGGTAAGTCGAGCGCTATATAAGAACACACATACATACATACATACATACTTGTAAAGAGTTGGAGAGAGCGTGGCATCGTCACTATCTAAACGATGACAAAGTATGTTATAAAGCAGCCCTGAATATGTGCCATACAACTATAAAGAAAGCACGGTCCTCTTTTTACACCCAATGTATCAGAGAGCTCGACAATGATGGCAAGGTGATCTTTAAAATGTTCTCTTGTTTCATATACCCGTAACCAAAATCTGTGCTTCTAGAATCAAATCAATTGCTTTGTGCTGGATTAAGTGTCTTTTTTTGAAGAAAAGATCTTCCAAATCCAGGCCAACAAGGGGAGCTCTTACCCACCAGCCGATGCCTCAGACTTTGGGGACATTACAGGTCCATCAGCCAAGAAAATGCTGACATGCTTTCTACCTCCCTCAAACCTGAAAAAGCAGTTTGCTTCCTGTAAATCAGGATGTCCTGAAGACCCGCTTCCACCTCATATAATGGTGGCTGTGGCTGACCGTATAACTCCGATTTATCAAGGACTATTCTTTGTCTCACTTCATTCGGGTACCATCCCGGATTCTTGGAAGAGAGCTAATGTGGTTCCCCTTCTTAAAAAGCCCAATGCCGATCCAGAAATACTAGCTACTTTTCACCCTCTCCTTTAACACCCAGGTTTCTTCAGTGGTAAAATCCTGCCTTTGGATTCTTCGGCTGCTTAGAAGATTTCTACACTTGATTCCTCAGGAAGCCCAGGGGTCACAGTAGTTAGGGTTTTGATATTATCATGGCGATACTATGTTAATGTGCTCTACCAGAGTATCCCAGGTTACTTAGTCCAGCGTTTACGGGTAGGACAATACATGGCAGGTTGCCTATTGTACAAGCTATAGCAGTGCACATCTATCGCTCTTCGCAAGCAGCTTAACTGGCTCCCAGTGCGTAAGCGGATCATGTTTAAAGCTCTACCCCGGATACAACGTGCCCTCCACAGCAAGGGCCTGCCAGATCTTGATGAGAGGATCAATGCTTACAGTCCAAGGAGTGTTGCACTCTAGTCATGGTGGACTTTTAACAGTACCCGCTTTATAAATAAGCGGAGAGGAGGCTCCTCCATTATGGTGCTGACTGCAGGTATGTGGAATCAGTTGCCTAGCCAGCTGAGATTAATGGAAGATGAAGCTTGTTTTAAAAAAGCATTAAAAACATACCTCTACAGCCTTTATGGTACTGGTTTACTGGCTGGTGTCTGCTCTTCTGTTTGTGCCGTTGATGCGGAGCGCTGGGACACTCATGGAGAAGTCAATGTGCTACATAAATAATTTTCATTCATTCATGTATAAGGGAACCAATAAAACCAATAAGGCGATTCACCAATGCATTTGTAGGCATCTTAACTTACACATTCTTGGAGAAATGGGCCTACAGAGAGGGCATACAAGGGTGGCCAGGCTTGGGGAGTAGTGCAATCACTGATCCCTGTAAGTTTGGTGGAAGTGCACCCCTTAACAGATGTTGCAATTAAACTATGCACATGGGAAGTCGTTGGGGCCTGGTCTCTTGCAGGACTGAAGCTAGCCAACTGCCTCGCTCTGTTCAGCCACTGAGATTTAATCCCTCTAATGCTTCCCATTCAGTGGACATCAGGTGGTTCCTAGAGAGACGAGATACACAATCCGAAAGTTGTTAAGGAGACCAGGTTTCAGTAAATAAAGTCTGCTTTTGAGACACCATAGACCTCTCAAGTCCCCCAAAATAATTCCACCTCCTCTAACAGGACAGGATGCTAGTTTTCCGGCAATATGTGCATTGGATTCTGGTTTGCCTCTCTCTAGCCCAGAGCTAGTGCTCATGGCCTCCCTACAACTACCGCTTTAAAAGCTTCCAAGCATGTAAAGGGTGAATCTTAAGACCATCTTTCCGTTTGTCAGAAAGAACATTTTGATTTTCTCTTCCTTTTTATTTAACTTTTTGATCGTTTCCAGGCAGAATACATTACCAGCCGATACTGTTGAGGAAATACACAAAAAGAAATGTCAATGAAAGTTAACTAAATATGTTCTGATATTCATAATCATCCATAAAATATCACATTCAGAAATAAAGAGAATAGTAAATTTCGTTTTATCATGCTAACTTAAAAATTCTAATGGCAAACCCAATTCCCCATGTGTACGGTTTTGAAAGGTAGTCTAATCATCGCAGCTTCTAATGCTTGGTTTATATCGCTGAAATTCATATACTTGAAGTGCATATCAGCACAAAATTCACTTACATAGATAAAGCGCATAATTAACAAATCAAGTCTACAACAGAACGTGTAGCTATCCTGCGTCATTCAACAAAATTATACAATAATCGGTACATCGCAACTTCAAGCTCTTCTTAATCCTATCCAAATTCATTCAATTAGGGCCAATCTTCTGCACAAACTGAGTTTAAGAAATCGAGGGCATTTTAATGTTCTTTTTTAATAACACTTATGCTTCAACTGACATTAAATTACAACCTGTTTCTCGCAATAGCAGACATTCAATTATCACAGGTCCTTGGGAAAACGAATAATCTCATACTCATATTTAGCAGGGTGATGGTGGTGCCACACGTTATACAGACTCCAGGAAGCGTCAAAATCAGCTAGGAGGGTACTGTCTGTATGCGGAGTGATTGGTGAACTGAACCCATCTACGGACTCATCCATTACTTTGTTAAATTCCCCATTAATGACAGTAAAATCAGGAAGGCATACCCAAGCGCTCCAATGTCCATCACTGACCGTGGGGGCGAGGCATATACTTTCAAGACTGTCGCGCAATAGATACCTGCCCTGTGGTGATACCATGTTTAATGAATGTGGAAGGGGATGTTCCTTTTGAGTAGGGTCTACCCTCTAATGAGGCTTGTTTGGAAAACTGTTGAGGACCCACTTCTGCCACCTCTTTTTGACTTGATCTTTAATACTGTTTCTATTTCAGGAGATAGGGAGTGGTTGTAAATATATTCATAACCACATTCAGCAATGAATGCACATTGATCTACAAAATCCAGTAACCACAAAAATGTCGTTGCCAAAACTAAAAAAAACATAAGAAAACAGTCAAACAACAAACAGTGAAAAGAAAATTTGCTCTGCCCCTTAGCCCTAAACTAATTTTTCTGAAGCACATGTGTTCACCAGTAACTATTCAATTCCTGTAAGGGGATAGCAAATTATTAGGTAAACATGAACACAACTCAAAGAAATCATTTTCCAGTTCAATATAAAAAGGGTGCGAGTAGCTCTTGGAGGGTACCCACAAATGAAATGGCCAGCCCATCCCTCATAAGTGTGTGCACATCAAATACATGGGTGCTGCCATAGGCAGATAAGTAGTCCTAGAGCCGCATTCGAAAATAGATCCGGGTCTGTGGCACATTGAGCAGGTATTTAAGACCACCAAATATGCAGTGAATCCAAAAATGCAAAGCCATTTAAGAAGCATCAGTTTGTCAGATTTCCGGATCTGAACTGTACCAGGGTTCCTCAGAGTTAAGATCTATTTGTGCTTTAACCCCTTCACTGCGGGGGTAGTCTGCGGCGCCGCTGTGCTCGTGATGAACCCAGCTCGTCATGACTCACAGTGGAGCTGTGCTCATGACGAGCTGGGCTCGTCCCAGACCCGTCAACTGATTCAATCTCCCGCACAGGTGGAGAATTAACAGTGCGTGGGCGGACCGCAGCCGTTATGACGAGCTAGCTCGTCATGAGCACAGCTCCCCTGTGACTCATGACGAGCGGAGCTCGTCATGAGCATGGAAGGGTTAACCTAGAGTACCACTGGACCAACCTGGACCACAGCCTCTAGCTCCAGGACGCTTCTCTTTGGGACCGGGTGATCCTAAGTGGATCCCGGTGCTCTGCAGCTGCCAGTGCTTTGCACAGAGGTCCTTGTCCTCGGCACCAAATTTCACATTGCCTCCAGAGATTAGAAGAAATATTTTTTTAGTTAAAGATAACCTTCAGCTTGGCAGGAAAGAGAAGCTTGAATTAGAGTCTTGTCCCTCTAAGTTTTAGTCTCACCCACTCACGTGATTTTCATTGCTCCTCACCCAGCTTCTTGTAATCGGAGATGATCATGGGAGGAGAGAATTCAAATTTCACTCACCCAGGTAATATGTAGTTTTCTTTCAGTATGGCATCACAGTCTTAGTAGTTTAGACGTCTGGTAATGAGGTCTTGGAGGCAGCTCCTCTATCAACTACCTGGCAGTTCAGACTGGACTTTACCCTGAGGAGCAGGGTCAAGACTTATTAACATATGGCTGTGTCCAAACTGGGGTGGGGAAATGCGCAAAAGAATGATGGGTTCAACCCAGATCTCTTGACTGGGGATGAATGGTTGAAAAGTTGCAGCACTCCGTCCATCATCTTGTTTATTTATTTATTTATAAAGTTTTATAAAGCGCGAACTTGATCCCGAAGATATTGGAGCGCTTTATAATATGAGGCAAAAATCAGAACATTAGTCTAACATGGGGAATCTAATGGGCATTGTATCAACTAGTACAAACAGATGTGTTTGCTCAATCAACATCAGGTTGGGTATTATCAATGATAATATAGTATTCATCTCTTCAGGAGTAGTATGGTTCAGAGTCCGGTTTATAGCACCCACTCAGGGTGGTTACCCTCGGTACAATCAGGGTTTCAAATAGTGTAAAAGTTGTTTAATCTTGCACCTGCCTCTGCTTCGGGTAGTGAGGTGAATCAACAACTCTTATCCACAGCAGCAGTCCTTCATGCTCCCCCACACCACTACGGGGATGGTTCAATATCGACCACAGGCTGGCAGGCTAGTTCTGCTGCATATAGCTCCCACGATGGTACCAGGCATTGTTATGAGGAGGAAGAATTTCAAGGCTTCCAGCAATGGCTGAGCCTGAGAGATCCATATACAGCACAGCACAACCAGGCAACTCACAAGGCCCAAAAGAGCAGGTAGCCTCGGGCGGCTACCTTGTTCAACCATTGGGGAGTTAGGTTAGTCATAGCAGCAAGGTTAGTCTCCTCACCCTCTCACTCTAATGACCTTAAGCAATGTCTGAAGCCTGACTGGTTGGGTAACTGTGTGGGTGCAGCTGCAGTTTTACTTCTGCCCACTGCTGGTAGAAACCCTCAACAGCTCCACCTTGCTGTCAACCCTAGTAGCCAGTACAGGCTACTCAACAAGGCCACGCCTCAGCACCACGCCGCCTCAACTGGCAAATGTCCATCATAGCATAGTGCAGGCATCTTGGCCACCACTTCGAACTAAAGCCTGTTCAAGGGCACCTCTGGTGCCAGCCATGTTTTCTCATGTATGTTATGGCACTAAGCCAAGAGCGAATATCATTGCTGTACAAACGTACACAAAAGTAAACAGGCCTTACACAAGCTAAGCAGACCATAGCTGCCCACTACTGAAACTCGCATGCACAGGCTTAATGAAATTTGAGGGGGCCCCCCTGCAAGGCACGTGGATGGGCCCCCACCGGATAAATCAGGAGTTCTCCGGCCAGAGTACAGCACTGCGGGGGGCTGTGTTACGCCACTGCTCACATGCCACTCAAAGACAATCATCACCAATTGGAGGTTCACAGGTCACAAAGAACAAGGAAGTCTTAGATCAAGACTACTTGTATCAGCTTTGTGACATGGGTGGTGTCCAGAAATTAACACCAAATAAATACATTTATAAAGGCCCTTCATTTATTGAATATATGGAGAGAAGAAGATGTCAGAGATCAGGCTACTTGCATCACTTCAGTACTCATTCATAGTGTTACAAACTCGACTACGCCTTTCAAGGTCAGAATATGCAAAGTGTTAAATGGTTTGAATTATTTTCAAGGGAGGTTTCAGACATTTGCTGCAGGTAATGACAGCTGGACATGAAAGGAACGGGGGACAACCCTCAGGGGCTATGGCTGGTCAAATTCCATTAATGGACCCAAACCAGTGAAAAAAGTATAAACAGTGACAGACATACGTACCGGAAACAGAATATGACAAACATACAGCAGGAAAGTCCTCTAAGAAGCTTCTAAAACAGTCATTGCCAAATGGCATGAAGTATTTGTCTTCATTCAAGTCTAAGTAAACACTAATGACAGAACATTTGGTTAACTATAAAACAGCCTTAGGAAGTGGGATCATATGGCCTTCTTAACGATGAAAACATCAGGCATTTTAACTGGTGCTCAATTGTGAAATCAACAGACTTAACAAGTTCCTCACCTGTCTTGCCATGAGGGCAAACTAATCCTAGAATGTGGTCAAGATTATCAACACCAATTGTAATCGTTCTGAGAGCTCGACTGCGATTGGACCAGAAGAGGAACCTGCACACATTTCATAGGGTTTAAGTATGTCTCTCTCGCAGTCCCGTCCGAATTACAAAAGTAATCAAAGATGTCTCCTAAAGTTCTTTCAAATAGACTAATGTCACTGCTGCAAATCGGATGGGCTCAGGCTAAGGAAACCAGGTTATGTAGGTCAAATAAACTGAACAAGGATTGTCTTTATAAAGCTCAAATAAAGCTAACAAAACAAAAAGCCCCTTGGCAGAAGAGTCTACAGTAAAACAATGATTTTAACTCAATCATTTGGCATTTTCGTTTCAAAACAGTATATGAAAGATGTAGGCCTAAGCATGTCCGACTCCCATACAATGGGCTGCCAATGAAGGGTTATCATTAATGAGCCTTTATTAAACAAATTCCAGTTAAGCTAATGAATAACCTTGGGGTTGCTTCCTTATGATGATCCGTTTGTGTCATATGTGGGGAATTGGTGGTGACTGCCAGCAATTTTTATATGCTGTGTGGACCTACAGTAAAGATCATATTTCAAAAATGTCTGTATGTAGCTCAGAATATGCCATTGGAAATCAAGAATTCGAATCATTCAGGGTTAAATTCAACATAAGACACTAGAGCTCGGCAGAGGCAAACAGCGAAATGAATGCATTTATCACTTAAAGCACTTAGCCACTCCAACAGTGTCCCGGTTCTAAATCCGACCTAGGTCACAGTTGCTAGGATCACCTTATGCCAAAGCAAACAGATGATTCTGGAGGGCCTTCCTAAAAAGGAATTCCTGGGAGATGTTCTTCAAGGAAAGATCCAGCAAATTCCATTCTCTACAAAATCAACACCGAAAAGGAACATCCACTACATCAAATGCGCTGAAAGAATGGCACTCTAACTTGGAGACGAGGATGTAAGCTGGTGAGAGGGATGTTAATCATAAATCCAAATATTCAGATAATTAGGGCCACATTTATAGATGGCCAGATGCCCAAAAAACAGAGCTTTAAAAAGTATCCCTTGTTTTACAGAAAGCCAATGTAGATTGTAAAGGGGTCAAGTAATAGAATCCAGTTTGCAAATGCCCAGAATCTTGTGAGGTGCCTCATTTTGTAGTTTGCTTTATCTAGGGATCTCAGAAAAATGGGTCTAAAAATTGCATTTTGCCATATTCCAGCCTGGCAGGAATTAATGCATGGGCAACTGTCTTGAGGGCAGATAAAGGGAAGAAGATCTATACATTTTTTGACCAACTGCAATACAAAACAAACCACAGCTACACAGAGGACCTGGGAAAAAAAAAATCAAGCGTTCAGTCAATCCAGACCTTGAGATTCCTGGCTACTGAGGTAGGAGGTGGTGGAGAGGGGGGAAATGTCTTTTCCCAGCCATTATACACACACAGTTCCTTTGCTGGTCCAAAGAGAAAAATCTCAGTTTTATCTGCATAGCACTGTAAATGGCGCTCTTGCATCCTGATCAGCATATTTCTGAATGATGGAGCCAATGTCAGGGACTTGCCATCAAACGTCAAGAATTTATTGGTGTCATCAGTTTAGGAAATAGTAACCACCTTGAAGAATTCAATAAGTTTAGCCAGGCGTGCCTAGATGTTAAATAATGTGGAGATAAGCGATGAGCCCAGAGGTACCCCTAATATTAACTGCTTGCAAGCCAATTTATAGGGTGCCAGCCAGTTAACCTGCTCTTTTTCTTGCAAAAAAGATTTGATCTACTAACTAAGCCAGTCCGAAGAGCCCAAACACCAATGACTGCTAAATGAGAATGGAGTGGGAAAAGTTATCAAATGGTGCAAATAATTCTTGCAATATAAGTTTAGCACCCATACCTTCATCCAACGCTAGTTTAATACTCTCAGGTATCTCAAATAAAGCGGTCTCTCTACTATGCTGTGGACGAAAGCCTGATTGAGTGTAGTTTGAAAGGCAGTTCTCTTCGAGATATCTAGATACCGGAGCATTGACCAGTTTTTCCAGCATTTTTGTGCGGGCTGGATGAAGCAAAATAGGACGAAAATTGGATAGGACGTGGGGTCAGACTATTGTTTCTTCAATAAGGGGGGGGCTTAGCTATTTTCCAACTCGGGGCACCACTGCAGACTCAACTGAGCTGTTAAAAAGCTTGGTAAGAAAACATACAATAACTTCAACCGAGGAGGCGAAGATAGCAGAAGGGAAAGGATCGCTAGGATAGCAAGATTTACAGTCTCAGGACTAGTTCAGTTGAGTGCTAGAGAAAGGAGCAAATTTGTCCAACCTGACATCAACCTGCCTGGCAGGTACCGTTTTCATGTTCTCTGCAAGCAGTTTGCCGGACTGCATGTCTTGCAACACCCCGTGTGGATCTGGAGAATTTTTTTCTTTTTTTTAAAAAACAAAATAGCTCGTTTTTCGCAAAGATCTCCCGGGACTTGGCTACCCAGAGTAATAGCCTAAGATTCATAAAGGATTTGGTAATCTTGAAGATCTCTTAAGGGGAATTCTCAGCACTACTGATTTGAGCTGGACAGAATGCACATTGTGCTTTCCCAATTTCCCTATGATAGAGTCTCAAGGCTGCTTTAGTGTAATTTCTTAATTGGACTATAATTTGAGTGTTATTTACACTCCACGTGTTTAATAATCCGAAGCTTAGGGTGAACAAAGGCACTGAGGGACAACTTCTATTTGAAAGGCAGTTCTGAATAGCTTGGAGTACTCAAGATTTAAAAGCATTTTCATCCTGGAAAGTGTCTCCTGTAAAGTGAGGCAAAGAGTTTCTCAGGTAATTGGAAAACTCTGATGGAATATCTTTGTATCATGTCCTGAAATATCCCTATTTCATAATGCTAGCATTGCTCACACCTGCAGTTCTCACAAGATGTAAAATGAGGAGAAGGAGGGCAGCCCGGGGACAGCGCAGTACAGGAAAGTGACTTTATTTCTTTTTAAATAACTAAGTATTTTTTATGGGGGGGGGGTGGAGACAGTGAGCCAATTTAACAAGGGGGGGCGGGTCTGGCTAACTCTGCTCCATTGCGGAGTCAGAGTTTTCTCAGCGGAGCGCGGAGTAGGCATGTCTCCGCACACTCCACTGGGGGAGCGAAGTTCTCTGCCCGCTCTCATTTCTTATATATGTTTCTGTCTGTTTATTTCCTCATCTTTTGTTTTTCTACTGTTCTTCCTTCCTTCTTGCTTTTTCTTCTCGTGTTCTCTCATTTCAATTGTTCATGCTCAAGAGGTTTTCATTCGTGCATACGGTTTCCTTCTCTCTGGTCTGGTTTCATGTCTGAATATATTTTTCCTTTTTATTTTATTTCAATGGCTTTGACAATGATTTCATGGAATGTCAGAGGTTTGAATTGCCCAATCAAAAGACAATGGGTGTTAATGCATTTGTCTAAGCTTAATGCTCAACTAGCTTACTTTTCTGAAGCTGAATATATGAAGTTGCACAAGGGGTGGATTGGCGACATTCTCTTCTCGCTGGGAACAAGGAAAAAGCATCTCATTCTATGTTATAAATCTCAGGAAAAGGATGATGATGGTAGTTGCTCAAATTGTGCAAATTCCTATTATTTTTTTATGGTAATGGCCCTAAGGCTCCAGTTAGAAACAGGGCTTCCCGGTTGGCTGGGGCATGCGCCAAAGCCAGGCAGAAACCCCCATTTCTAGTCAGAGCAAGGGAGTTATGCACTGAAGATCACCCCTCTCCCCCCCCCTTGGTACGAGCAGTCAGGTTTATCCCAGAGGCAATGTGTAAAGCGTTTGCGCAACACACACACACACAGCGCCGACACCCTAGGCACACTACAAAAGAGACTTCACACAAAGTTATATAAAAATAGCCTTTGTATTATGTAAAACACAGAGTATATATATATATATATATATATATATATATATATATATATATATATATATATATATATATATATATATATATATATATATATATATATATATATCTGAGCAGTTTGCCAGGGCCGGTTTTTGTTCCCAGTTCGGCCCTGGCAACATCATTAGGCATAAATCATGAGCATAAAGTAATTGTACATAAAATCAGCAGTGCACACATAGTAACACCTTAGCATACCTACTGAATTGTCCACAGTTGTTGCAGCTGCCCACGCTCTCAAGGTGCAGCTGTAGGAATAAGCATGGACACCATCGTGCCTGGGTAGCCCGCCTTTCAGGGACTCTAAAAGGAAGGTTTCCCACACGTTGCAGCTGTCCACTGTCCGGCGGGGCAGCTATGTTAAGTAAAAACCAGTACCGTAGCGTTGGAGCCATCTCCGGGACTCTGCAATTAAAAGTTCCCCAGAACGTTGCAGCGGCCCGCAAACTACGGCGCCACTGTGTAGCCCACAAGAACACTGGCACGTTTGAGTCCCCCTTTGGGACTTTGAAGTTTCAAAAATGCCTCCCGGAGCCCCACTCTGGGACTCCCACAACAGTATTGCCAAAACGTTGTAGCTGCCAGCGACCACGGTGCAGCTGTGACTCAAATCTCAACCTCAAGAAATGCTCCCGACTCATGCCCCACTCACCAGCAGTCCGGGGCCTCACTTTACTTCTCCCGGTCTCTGCCTGCAGGACTCTGCTCTTCGTCCTGGGTGGGACGCAGCCCGATTCTCGGCTTTCTCCGGTCGCCAGCAGAAGGACCTTGCAGGCTGGGTGGGCTCCCGCCTGACTTCAGCCCAAGCTGGGGTCTCTAGGGCCTTTGGGAGACCCGCTCCCCATCAGCTGCGGTGCATCCCTTTCTTCCAGCCGGCCTCTGCTCATGTCTTGCGGACCCACCCAAGCAAGATGCCAGCCTGGCTTCCGGTCGCGTTCTCTGTGTTCCGTTTCTCCTAAGGCCGCGGCGGTGATTTCTTTTCTCTTGGCAGCAATGAGGGGTGCGCTCCCGCTTAACTTAAAGTATAAAGCAGGATGGGCTCCAGCTAAAGGTGATGAAAATGCGGGTGGGCACCCGCAAATTAAGTAGCAAAAATGTGGCATAAATGTGGGGTGGGCACCCGCTCTTCCAAGCAATGAAGGAGAATCCCCACGTTGGGATTCCCTCTGATGAAGATGCAGCTCAGTGCAGCAGTCTTCACTCCAACAAAAGTCTCCTTGTGGTCCTGTAGAAGGCAGAGGGGCAAGGTTGGGCACAGGGACCAGCACGTAGGGTCCCGCAGCGCTTCCTCCTGGAAGAGTGTCTCCTCCGAGTCAGCACAAGCACACCAACTAACGGGGTCACAGCCCCTGTATTTATACATTCTTCTGCCCTGCTACTTGAAGGGCGTCGTAGCTTCTGGAAGGGTCTTTGAGGAAATCAGTCCCAACTGGTTTTGAGGGAGTGTAGACCACTTTGTTCACCAGGCTTCCCTCCTCCCTTTGTGAGCTGGGGCTTTGTAATCAAACACACCACAGGGGGGCGGAGCCAGCATTGTACAGGGCAGGCACAGACCTATTCGGGGACAGGGGACTTCTCTTCCCACTACTCTAATTGCAGATCTTCTATTCAGCCTAGGGCTGACTCACCCTGCGCCCTCCCTGGAGCCACCCACTCCTCACCAGCCTCTGTGACTTCTAGAACCAGACATGCTGGCAGGCAGGCACACAGCAGACAGAAATGCCAACTTCTAAAAGTGGCATTCCTAAAATAGTGAAAATAAATCTGTGCACACCATTGTGCAGCATTTATTATTTCCATTCCACACATGCCAAACATGACATACTTATTTTGTTTCATTTAGGAGTTATCCCATAATGGGGGTAGAGGTGAGGGGATTCCCAATGTTAGCCTATGGAGGGCAGAGAGCACATGCTAAACAGTGCAGAAATGCCCAGAGTCCTAAAACCACCAACACCATGTTAGAAAAAAGGCTAGAAGGAAGACAAAAAGTTCAAGGATAACCCTGCAAAAAGGGCCAAGTCCAACAGCTCCGGATAGTAAATTTAGGTCTTTGATTTCCCAGAACCTCATGCAATGTACAGATGATAATTTGGTTCTTGCAGGGGATTGTAATTTGTCCGTAGACCCATTCCTTGGTAGTATATTCAAAATAAACTGCAAAAAGCATTCACACATGCACCATATTACCGTCGCCTAATAGACATGTGGCGATTGTGTAACCAGACTCCACGAGAATATACATATATTTCTCATCAGTACATCAAACACAATCTCTGAACTATTATTTTTTCATTTCACATCACCTTACTCAGTCTTTACATTTGGCTGAAATTGGCTCCATTCTATTCTCTGACCACGCACAAGTTATCATGCGTCTGGATATTTTGCCCAAGTCTACCTCACTCAACAGATGGAAATTGAATAATTCCCTCCTATTAGATACCACTTTCACTACCTTCCTTTTCGCAGGGATACTTTCTTTTCAATCAGACAGAAGGTATCCCTTTTCATACTGTATAGGATGCGTTTAAGACTTCAGTCTGGTTTCCAAGAAAAGGCGATTCTATGAAACTCAACCTAAAGGAATTCTTGAATAAACTAAAAGCCTGGAACATTATTATTACACTTCTCATTCACAACACTCATTACAGCAATTGATAAATGCCAAGCTGAATTAATCCGGTTTCTTCTGACAATTCTGCATTATTTACAAGTCCAGTGTTAAATATTATGGGGGGAAAACAAATCTGGAAAACATCTGGCAAATTACCTTAACATTAAAACAAAACTAATTACTCAACGATTCAATTATTGATGAGAACGGCTTCACTGATCATAAGGATTCTGATATTCCATCTCAATTTCAGAAATTTTATAACGTCTTTTATACAGGGGATTCTATTCTCTTGGGTTAGGATATTCTAGGTTATTGATCTTCTGTTCAAAATACTGATTTTTATTGAATTTACTTGTCTTCTCTGGAAGCAGATGTTACATAATCTGAACTTCATCTAGCACTGTTATCTTTCAAAAAATAAAGCTCCAGGCTCTGATGCATTTACAGCAGGATTCTCTTTTTACTTCTCTAAATTACTTCTCCCTAATTTGCATACTCTTATCCAATCTTTTGTTCAATCCGCCTCCTTCTCAGACTCATTTTTAGATGTTCTTATTTGCCTAATTCCAAAGGAAGGGAAGGATCCTCAATATTGTAAACATTGTAGTCCCATTTGTTTAGTTAATTTGGACTTTAGGATTTTCTCTAAAGCATTGACCATTTCTCTCCGCCCTTTTAGGAAAGGAGCAATCAGGATTTGTCAAAGGGAGGCATCCCTCCAATAACACTTTTTAAAAAATATTATTTCAAAATCATGAAGTATGTCTGAATCTATGGCAGCTAATGCCTTGGATGCAGAAAAGGCTTTTGACTGTGTGAATTGGTCTTTCCTGTTTCATACACGGTCTGATTGATTTTGATCCAAGAATCATATCTCTCATGGGCCACAGTTCCAAAGAGATATCCCTCACATACAAAAAGCTGTGTAATAACCTACCAGACACCTTTCCAAAGCTTAGGGAGCGGCGACAGGATTACCTGGGCCCGATAAGTGACAAGGTCTGGCAGGCGGCTCTTCCTTCCCCTCGAGAGGCGGCTATCACACTTAGGTTCATACAGCATATCATATATGACAGGGAAGACCTTGGCAAAAATAAGTTCTAGACCCGACGATCTAGGTTTGAGGGAATGCGGACAGCAGGCCACCGGTTATCATATTCTGTGGAGCTGCCCAAGGATCCATACACTCTGGGAGGGAGCTTCCGAACATATGCAGACGGCCTTGAGAAAGAAGGTAGTGTTGACACCACAACTTGGATTGCTTAATATATGGGAGGCGATGGATCTCACGGAAATTAAACATCAATTCACGACACTGGGATACATGTTAAAAGGGAATTGGCAAGAGGGTAGGGGAGATAAAACACGCCCCCGTCACCGGGTGGGCATAATAACTGGACAGGTGCATGTTGGCGGAGACTAAAGTCTTTGTAGCTAGAGGGTTCCCAAAAAAATGGGATCGGAAGTGGTCAATGTGAAATAAATATCGTGGAGATCCTTGTATATCCCTTATGGTGGAAATGGAAATGCGTAGGCCTACTGAAAATTGTGAATGTGTAATGAATAATCTGCACTAATGTTTGCCCAGATGTTATAATGCTCGATTTGAAAATGTCGTAGGTATGGCTGTAAGTAAACCAATAAACCTCTCCACAATCCGCTATAAGTGTTTACAGGTTGACGTCTTCATAGTTCTACCTTCATAGAAGGGGTTTATCGAGGTTGCCATTTATCTCCCTTTCTTTTTAACCTGGTGATAGAAAATGTTCTATCTAAGATCTGACAAAACACAAATATTCATGGGTGTACTTGTAATTCTAAACAGGTTAAATTATATATTTTTTTCTGTCCCATCCTCATTCTTCTTTTTCTGCCTTTTCTTGAGAGGTTTTACCTTATGCACCTGTTTCAGGATATACATTTAATACTAATAAAAGTGAAATTTTACCTTTTAATACATTTACTTTAAAGCAGGATTTCTCTGTTTAATTTAACATGGCAATCTAAACAACTTAAATATCTTAGTCTTCAATTTACACAATCCATCCTTGCTTCCATTTCTATTAATATGGATGCATGTATTCATAGACTAACTTCCTTGACTTCTAAATGGCACTCTCTGGAGCGTGGCCAAGATGGCGGGCTAGGCAGACGTGGTTGCCCTCGGCTCCCCGGCCCAAGCCTCGATTCAGTGATTGTATAGCTGTGGGGACCTACAGCACCGGCGATTTTCCGCTCCTACAAAGCGGGCAGGAGATCGCCAGCGACGAAACCGGCCCCTGACCCGGATTTGCGGGGCGAGAGAAGCGACAGGTGCTCCTGCCCGGAGCGGGAGACAGCCGCCATTGAAGCGGGCCCCGGAGGCTGAGCGGATCGGCAGGGGTGGCGGATCGGCTGGCGGGCCGCGGTCGGAGCAGTGGTGCCCTGGGACTGCCAGACCCAGCAGACAGCCGGAGTAGCGAGGCTCCCCTGGAGCGGTATGGAGCGGCAGCTGCCCGATCCCCGGCCGGCGGGCTGACTCACCCAAGGCCCCGGCGTCGGGCCTGGGCGGCGGCGACAGGGTATCCTCGGCGGCGGCACCAGGGGTCCTGCTGGTGACGGAGCCGCAGCTACCACACACCCCACGGTGCCAGACCGGCCGCTGGTTGAGGCCACGCAATCTTCCAGGATGCCTGCAGCAACCAGGAGCGGTAGCTGCCCGGCCCCCACCGGCGGACTGCCCTAATCAAGGCCCCGGCTTTGGGCTTAAGCGGACACAGCAAAATCCAGCAGTCCGGGGCAACAGCGGCTCTGGGCAGTTTAGGAAGGGACCCGCCAAGCACTGCACGGATTCCAGGAGGGGCGGGGGCTCCTCCTGCAGCACCCGGTGACTCCACAACGGAGAGGCCAGGGCCAGGCCGGATCGAGAGGTGAGCCTGAGTACCCCGGGGGGCAGCACGAGACACAGAGGCCCCAGAGGGGGGAGGCTGGAACCCCGCTGCTGACGCTGGCCCTATACACCAGACTCGGGACCTGGGGGTTTTGACGGTGCACCGCGCAATAGCCCTTGGAAGCCGGCCTGGGGCCCAGACTGCCGGACACGTGCCGAGAGAGGCCCCTGCTACCTGGAGGGCGCTAGTCTGGGCGGCGGACCAGAGGACCCGACCCGAGGGCGACATCTGCGTGGGCCAGACCTCCAAGGCTCACCGAGAGAGACGGCTACCCCCGGACAGTGGAGAACCGGGTCCGTAGCCTGCAAACTGCCTTTGCCACGGAGGGAGCCTCGGAGTGCAAGACAGCCCGAGTTGTGGTGAGGGCTGGCCCGCATATCTTGGGGGGCAAGGTGATCGGGTCCCCGGCGGAAAGAGCAAGAGACATTCTTTGGGCCAGACCGGGTGTGGAGAGGCGGACAGAGGAAGGCAATGGTAAGCCCCGCGGGCAGACCCGTGGATCAGGGGTGCCGGTGGGGGAAGTCCGAAGGCCACAGACGTACCAACGGAGGGCCCGAGTAACTCGCGGACAGGCGAGAGCAGGCTCTCACCCGGGCCCACGCAAGGCACGGTCGGGGCCTAGAGGGCGACATGGCCAACACAAACCGCAGGACTAACCGCACCATCACGGATATGCTCAACAAACCCACTACCAAGGGTGGGAAGACTCAGACGCCCCCCTCCACCCCGGCTGACACGGGGCGCACCACCAGGAAGAGCAAGAAGCTCCTATCACGCGCACCTTTCTGGAAGCGCTATTCAATACCCTCAGGGACGACTTTCAGGGTCTCAAACAAGACATCGCCGGGGAACAACGGGAACTCCTTCGCGACCTGGATGGTCTGGGGGAAAGGGTGGCTGCGGTGGAAGAGACCGGTCATGCCACCAGCGAAGAACTGGTGCACCTGCAGCAGGAAGTCCTCCGTCTTCAGGAGCAACAGGTTGGCCTACAGGCGCACGCTGAGGACCTGGATAATCGCTCCCGGAGAAATAATATACGGGTCCGGAATGTGCCACAGGGGGCCGAAGGGAATAGCGTCACTTGATACCTGCAGGATCTCTTCCGGGAGGTGCTAGGAGAAGCAGCGGACTTCCCCATACGCATAGACCGTGCTCATAGAGTGGGCATGCCGCAGCGGGCCCCGACCCCGCCACCAGACATCCTGGCCTACCTCCCTGACTTCCCGTTGAAAGAGCGGATTCTCCAGGAGGCTCGGCGAAAGCAACCCTTGCAATTTCGAAGAGTGAACGTGGCATTGTTTCAGGACCTATCGGCTATCACGCTGCAAAAGAGACGCAAATTTAAGGTCGTGACAGCCTTCTTGCGAGAGAAAGTTGTACCATACTCCTGGGGCCATCCGTTCCAGATCATTTTCAAATGGCAAGGGAAGCTGCACCAACTTCGCTCTCTCAGAGACACTTGCGCCCTCTTGAACATCGACCTGCCAGACCTTTCAGACTCGGAGGATGGACCGCCCCATGGGTCTCAGGACGGATCGGCATGGCGCAACCAGGACGACTGGCAAAGAGTTGGGCGGTGGCGCAGGCATGGAGCGCGCCTAAAACCAGACCCCGAGACTATAGCCCAGGAACAGGCGGCAGCTGTCCAGGAAGTAGAGCGGGATACCACTGTGGCCCCGTGAGCAGCATGATGGAGGTCACTCACCACACTTGGCTCTAACATGGGGGAGTCGGGGGGAAGCCGCCACTGTCACGTTCCCTAAGGAGACCCTTCTACGGACCTGTGTTGCCCACCAGGACCGGGACTATGGTTTGTTCTTTGGGGTTCTAAGTTTTGGGTTTGTTGGGGGGGAGGGAGGTGGGACCCGGGCGGGGTGGGGTTGGTGGTGCTCACTAGTTGGGGTTAGGGCGGGACAGTCCTTTGAAGGGAGGGGAGGGGGGATGGGTGGGAGGGGGACCTTCTTGTCCGCGGACACTGAGAACTTTCATTGACCCTTTATCCCACAGGCCACTAGCCCACACGGAGCATAAGCGCGCTCCCGATCCACACCTGGAATGATGCCTCCACTGACTATTCTTTCCCTAAATGTCAGGGGGCTTAATAGCCCCAACAAGCGCAGAGCGATCCTCTCCTTTTTAGAGCGCTCACAGGCCGACATCTGCCTCCTACAGGAGACACATCTGCTGTCCAAGGACCATCACAGGCTCCGGTCCCGCGCCTTCCCTGAGCAGCTTTTCTCATCCGCGTCCAAGAAAGTGGCCGGGGTGGCCATATTGGTAGCTAGGTCTTTTAAGGGGCGGGTGTTGCAGAAGGAGGCGGCGGTGAAAGGCAGGCTACTAATTTACCGCTTTTCTGTGGCAGGGCAGACACTACTCATAGGCTCCATGTATGCACCTAATGAAGGACAGGAAAGATACTTGCACTCTGCGCTTGAGGCGGCCACAGCTAACACACACCAACACCTACTACTGGGAGGGGACTTAAACCTGGTGTTCCACAATGTTGCCGATCGTTCTAACCAGAGGGTGGGCCAGGTGGGGGCATTGTCGACAGAGGGACACGCACATCTCGCAGACCTGTGTCTTATCGATCTGTGGAGACACTTCCATCCTCACGACACAGCCTATACACACTACTCTGCGGCCCATAAGTCTTACGCGCGACTGGATTACCTGCTTTTCTCCGCCCAATTGGCAGCGCAGGCGGTGGAGATCCATCCGGCCTCGCTCTCTGATCACTCCCCACTTTCGGCATCCTTTCTGGTACCCGATACACCCAGCCCGCAACGTCACGGGCGCTTGCGCGATGGCTTGCTGCAGAACCCCTCCTCAGTGGAGAAGATCAAGGCAACCATCAGTCAATTTCTCGCACATAATGCTAAAGGGGACACTTCCAAAGCTACCCAATGGGCAACGCTAAAGGCTGTCCTCCGAGGCGAGTTCATTTCACTGGCGGTAGCCAATAATAGGGAGCACGCGCAGAAAAGGGCCGACCTCACACAGCGCGTAAAAGAACTCTAACAACTGCATCAACGCACCGGAGCGGCCAGGGCGTGGCGACGGCTCTGCACGGAGCGGAAGATACTGGCCGCGCTAGATCAGGATGTCGCGGAATTCGCAGCGATACGCCTGAAACATGCCTACTGCACAGGTGGGGACCGCTGCGGGAGACTGCTGGCATGTAAGCTGCGGGAACAGCGGCAGCAGCGGCGCATTCACGCCATTAGGACCGCCCGAGGTGATAAGCTCACCGAAGACGCTGCAATAGCGGCAGCCTTCTGGTCCTTCTATGCCGACTTGTATGACGCAGACAGGCTGGACGTGGAACGCGGTAGCAACTACCTAGACTGGACAACTCTCCCGTCGCTGACTGAAGCGCAGTCTCAATTCCTCGACAGGCCCATTGGTCTGGAGGAGGTCATCTCCGCGATTTTTCGCCTCAAGCTGGGGAAATCCCCGGGCCTGGACGGATACTCGGCGGCTTTTTATAAGAAGTTTTGCCAGCAAGTGGCCCCCCTGCTGCGGGATCTCTTCAACACCTTTGATCAGGCCAGGTCTATCCCCCCGGAACTCCTAGAGGTGGCGATATCGGTGATACCCAAGGCCGGTAGGGACCCCACTCAGTGCGGATCCTACAGACCAATATCTCTGTTAAATGTGGATCTCAAGCTGTATATGGGTATCATCGCGAACCGGTTGGCGCCGTACATGCAGCAACTGGTCGAACCCGACCAGGCCGGCTTCATCCCCCAGCGACAAACAAGTGACAACACCAGGCGGGTCCTCCATCTTATTGAGGCCGGCTCGCGCACGAGACCGGGATGTATGCTCCTTGCCATCGATGCCGAGAAGGCTTTCGACCGGGTGCACTGGCCCTACCTTGAACAGGCACTCCAGAGGTTCGGCCTAGGAGAGACTACCCGAAACCGGATATTTAATTGCTATAGACAGCCCACCGCGACGGTAGGGGTTAATGGCCACACCTCACCGCGCTTCCCGATAGGCAGGGGGACCAGGCAGGGTTGCCCACTCTCCCCTCTCCTTTTTGCGCTCTACATGGAGCCACTAGCACAGCGGGTCAGGCATCACCACCCCATTAGGGGCATCCCCTTTGGGGGGGAGACACACAAGATCAGCCTATATGCAGACGACATCCTGCTTTCCCTGATGGACCCTATGCAATCCCTGCGGGCGCTCCTGGTCGAACTACACTCCTTTGCACAGGCCTTGGGCTTCAGAATTAACGTGGGTAAGTCGGTGGCCCTGAATGTGTCCCTGCCCCCCGACGTGTTGGCAGATGCCAAAGCGGAGTTTGATCTGCAGTGCTCTGATACCACAGTCCCCTATCTGGGGGTCCTACTGGCGCCGACGGTACAGGGCACGGCAGAAGCCAACTACACCAAACTGAGCGCGCAAATTAGTGAGACGCTGCGTAAGTGGAATCGCCTCACACTTTCCTGGCTCGGACGTGTGGCGGCGGTCAAGATGACCCTCCTACCGCAAGTTCTGTACATCTTTCAGACCCTGCCCCTGCGCCCACCGATGGGATGGCTCCAGAAGACGCAAGCGGATTTAGCGAGTTATGTCTGGAACGGACGCCGCCCCCGTTTTAAGCAGCGAACAGCGACTTTCCCCCCCGCACATGGCGGCGTGGGCCTACCGGACCTCACCCTGTACTTTCAAGCGGCACAGCTACGTACTCTGGTGGAATGGTACCAACTTGAGTCTAGTAAACATTGGCTCTTTCAGGACCAGGCTGTCGCTGGTCGACCTCTCCAAGGGGTACCCTTTCTACCGCGGCGTCACAGGCCCCCTAACCTCTATGCATCCTACATCAAGAGCACGGTGATGAAGGTCTGGGATCAAGTGGCTGTCCGGAGAGAACTCACCTCGTTTCCCTCCCTGTTGACGCCCATATTCGGGAATCCCGACTTTACTCCGAGCCTGGATCCACAGCTTTTCAAAACATGGAGGACCACTCCCTGCAGGGAAGTAGGGCACATGTTCAATCTGGAGGGCATCCTCCCCTTTCAGAAAGTGAAAGAGGAGTATGGGATACAGGAGGCGGACAGACTCCCATACTTACAGGTCCGGCATTGGGTTCTGCACCCCTCTATTCGGCCGGGAGCGCAGTGTTTCCTCACGCCATATGAGAAATGGCTCCTCACGCGCACGTCAGAGAATAAACTACTCTCCGACCTGTACCAATACTTGCTCCTCACTCACATATACACTTACCACCCGGGGAAAGCCAGATGGGAGGAAGACCTGGGGAGGCAGCTCACGCGGAAGGAGTGGGAGGGGATTTATCATAGAGCCAGACACTCGGCCTACCACACCGGCCTCACGGAGACCCTGACTAAAGTAGCCATGTATTGGTATCATACCTCAGTGCACATCCATCGTTGGGATCCCAAGGCAAGTGATCGATGTTGGAGGGGGTGTGGGGAACGGGGCACGCTCGAACACCTGCTCTGGAGCTGCGAGAGGCTGCGACAATACTGGACCACCATCCTAGACCTCGTTGATGCGCACTTAGACACCAAACTCCCTAGGTTTCCCGCCTATGTAATTCTTGGCTTACCGAATGCGCTAATGTATACCCTGAAGTCCATGAGAGGGAGGTTGATTGCCATAGCTCTGGGAGCCGCGGTACAGAACATTGTGGCACAATGGAGAGACCCACAGCCACCCGTACACCTGGGCTGGCTACATAGACTTTGGACAGTTTTAGGGATGGAGAAACGGTCCCTGACGGCGGCAGGGAGGAGCGAGGAGTTTGCAGACATCTGGCGGCCGTTCGTGACTTTGCTCACCGGGGAATTTCGGGAGCTGAGCTGCCCCCGATACCTACGATTGCTGCACCTTGCGGACACCCCGCTCCCTGAGCCTAAGACCAAGGCCCGCAGACGTACAGCTCAGAGTGAGATGGTTCAGAAACCGGCCCTTTAGGGCAGCTGGGCTAGACTGGGTTGGGCATGGCATACTTAGCGGACAAGAAGGGGGGTGGGGGGGCGGGGACAGGGAGGGGTTGTTTGGGATTTGGTTTTGTTGCACAGACTATTTTAGCATCTGACATGCTCCATTGCTTATTGACGCGGCCGGACCGTCTGGGTTGTAGGCGGCTAGATGTGTTTAATGAGTCCTGCTTGATACCTATGCCTGCTATGACCTTACTTATGCATTGTAATTATGTGGCCGGTGCCTACACAAGCATGGGTCGGTATTTTCTTTGCTCTGAATAAAGAGATTTAATACTAAATGGCACCCTCTTTATTAGTCTTGGTGGGGTCGGTTTGACTATCAAGATGATGTTGATTCTCATTATTCTTTTTACTCTGTCAAATATCCCTTTAAAGATTCCCCTTAAATATTATGCAAAACTATATTCTATATTAGCGTCCTTTATTTGGAATAAAAAGAAACCGTGCAGGTCTTTACTTAATTTAAAACATCCCGAGTACGAAGGTGGAGTAATCTTTCCAGATTTTGTTAAATATCCCAAATCCTTTTTATTAAGACCATCTGCTCACTGGGTTGCCTCTCACCATCACGCACTCCACAATGGGTTGATTTGAAACAAGATTTTCTAGCCCCTTTATAATTTCAAGAATATTTATCCTTTATAGGAAAGCCTCAGAAATGATCCACTTCTATATTTAAGAACCTGAGTAACTTAATAACTTTTATCATTTCCCATCTACCAACTGATTTACACTCCTTCCTTAAATCTCTTATTTGGAGTGATGTTCTTTTTTAATTCAAATACAGGGCAGGTCTATCTACTGGCATGCTTGGAGAATTAAAGGACTAATTTGGGTCAACCAATTGTTTCAACAGGATTCTATTATTACCTTTTCTCATGCTCAGATACTTTCCCACTCACCATCTACTTTTGGAATGATTTAAGCTTTTACAGGATTCAATCTCTCAAGTGTAAAACCACTTCAAAACACTTTCCTCTCCTACTGATTTAACTTCTAAATCTCTGGCTGATCTTTTACACACACATCCTAAGGCTTTCTCTGTATACCCACACTTACTGGATGCCTCCAGTATCAGACCCAAATCCAATACCGAATTATCATGATAAAGAGATCTTGATATCACTTTTACTTTATCTACTTGGAGAAAATGTGGATTAAAATCAGAAAGTCCTCTCGAGCAGCCAACACAACACAATCACTTTCTTTTCATGACACGGAAACTTCCCCATAAGATTAATCCAGATTCCACGGATACTTGTTGTACTTGTTCTGCACACTCAGCGGATTTTAAACATTATTCATTTGCCCCACTGTTGCTGCTTTGGTTACAAGTTTGAATTCAAATTAATCTTATTTTTCATTCCAACGTCTCATTTTCTATGCCTAATGTGTTTTTGGGAAGTGTATCTGAGGTTTGGCTAAATAGTGCTTTTAATATTATAATATTGTATCTTTTATTGGGGATCAGCAAGTCATCCAAAATTGTAAAGACTGTACACAATTGTCTGCCAAAGCATGCTGGCACACCGTAAGCCACAATCACAGTTTTAATACTGCATATATTTGCTTCCGCATAGGTACACTATCTAGGCACAGTTCCTCAACTTCTGAATATTCCACAGAAATCAGACTGGAACCGGAACTTTTCTATAGGATCCCTTGTTTGGCCGAACGAGGCACTGTGTGGGTCCATAGGAACTCTCTTCCACTCATGAGAGGACGAGCAGGGCCTATATAGACGCCACTCCTGCATGCGGATGCCCATTGCTTTAAAGACTGTCCCATGTGACGTTGGGCCCCAAAAGCAAATTGGTGGACTAGATTCCTATTCTTGGGATCTTCTTAATGGGTAGAATCCAGTCAGAGAATTGGAGGGTCTGTGAGGAAGCTGCAGCTAGATATTCTCTACAAGAAAGAGCATTACCAAATATAAGTAACTTGTTCTTCTGATAGAGAGTTCTAGCCACAGATTCCTCACTTGTTTAATAGATATTAAAGCAGTAACTAACAGCAGTAGGGTATGCAAGTCAAACCAATAAGTCTTACAAGACTGAACGTGCACAAGGCCCCTCTCTGTGACCTGGCTGCTTTATGAGTGTATGGAGGGATGACCATGTATCTGACTAATAGATGTGTGGGACAGGGACTCTATGTGCTAAATCAGTAGTAGCAGCTGGGGCCCTGGAGGAATGATCCTGCAGCTCATCTGCAGGCTGCTGCTTCGCCAATGTATGTGCATCTTAATGCAGAACACAATCCAGTGCAAGATGGTACGCTTTTGCATGACCATGCCTTTTTTGCTCTGGCAAACCCAACAAATAGTTGATTGTCCACCCGGTGTTTGGTACGATCTATGTAGAAGCTGAGAACTGTCTTGAGGTCCAAGCAGTGAAGTCTCTCCTCCTCCTCAGAGGGCTGAGGCAGTTAAAAGATCGCCAACAGGGTGATGGTCTGCACAGCATCGAATAGCATTACAACTTTTGCAAGAAAGAATGCCCTAGTTCACAGGGCCAGCTTATCCGGGAAAAAAGTGGCGCATAGTAGAAGAGCAGACAGAGCCTGAAGGTGATGGCAACCAGGAACACAGTGTTGAGGGTGAAGAGCCATAGGGGACAGCTATGGAGCAGCTCGAATGAGCTTCACACTAAAACAAAGTAAGCGAGCCGGAGGTTCCATTGAGGCATCACAAAAAGAAAAGGGGGAAGCATCTGCTACAACCCATTCAAAAAATGAAATACAACCTGCAATTAAAATAAAGAACGCTGATCAGGCCATCGTGAGACAGCCAAAACGCCAAAAGAAACCTTTAGCCATGCCCAAAGCAAGGCCTTGCTGCACAAGGGATAGAATGAACAATTGGAGATCAGACAATCGGGCCTGGAGGGGGTCAATCTGGCATGTGATGCACCAAACCACAAACGTGTCCCAGTGACAGCTGTATACAATCTTTGTTGAGGGGTGCATGGCTGCCAAGACAACATCCACCACCTCCGTAGAGAGATCGAAGACATCAAGCTTGCGTCTTCAATCTCCATGCATAAAGGTGGAAATTGTAAAGGCTGAGGTGGAGAATCTGACCTTTGTGTGTGATAGAAGATATTCCCAGAGGGGCAGCCTGATCGTTGGGTGGGGCGGAGCTTGCCGGCACCGATGGCGGTTGCCTGATAGAGGAGCTCCGCGCCATCACCTAAAAAATCCGCTAATAATCCTGATCAAACGGAGCAAAAGTCCCCAAAAAGGAGGCACACAACGGCCGACACCTCCGATGCCTGCTGCGGGAGATTCTGAAGATTCCGGGCAGCAAAGCGGAGCGGGCTTGAAGACGAAACCTCCAGGGAGCCGGGCCGCAGACCGGAGACCTCGATTTGCCTGCAACCCGTCGTGCGTCACCCGACGTGCGGCTGTCCCGTGTACTGTTTGCCCGGTGGAGGGCGAATCACCCGCATCGGCCTGGAAACTTGGCTGAGCCTCGGGAGAGACTGCACTTTTCAGCACGCTCTAACGCTGTGGCGGCTTGACTTGATACGGCCTATGAGCATTGTCTGCGCCCGGGCTCACAGGCGCGAGCAGGGCTGCTGTGGGGCTTTGGGCTGCTGGTCTCAGGGGCCCCCCTTTGGACAAAACCCACATATTAGAAGACTGCCTGGGCCTACAGAGAGATGCTCCGCTGCGGTGCTGGCTTGTGCAGGACCCCTGATACTCCTGGATACACACCGGTGTGTGCAATTTTTAGCTGTAGGGGGGGGGGGGACGCTGCATGCATGAGAGTGGATCTCCCTGCTGCTGACCACTGCCGAGCCAAACTAAAATATCTGGAGGCGACAAACTGGACGGTCGCTGACCCCTCCCCTGCTGGACACTGCTCGAGGGGGCCCCCCCACCCACTGGCCTTCACAGAACGACGACGGAGGGAGAACCTGGAGACGCGAAATAGCACAATTCACTGTCTCTTACTGAGGTGAGAGCCAAGCGGCTCTGGTGAACTTTCGCTATGTGGCGCCACTCGGGTGCTTGCTAGGATCGGCGGGCGGAGTGTGGTGTGGTGTGGTCCTTGAAGAGAGGCCTGTCTCCTGAACTGCGGTGAACGACCTAGTATTGTCGCGGCCCACGCGGCAACATGGGAAAGGGAGACAAGACCCAAACTAAGCTCCCGTTCGAACAGCGCCGAACCTAGGCCCCGGAGCCCCAGGAGCCGGAGCCTGCGCAGCAGACTAAGGGGCACGGAAGGCACGATTTACTCTGATATTAAAGAACTGCTGGTCACAATGGAGAAGGGCCTGCAGGATAGTATGGAGTCTATAGGGACTAAGCTTGACGCCCTGACGTATCGAATGGACCGCATGTCAGAGAGAGTGGACAAGCACACGGAGCGACTAGACATGGCAGAGAGGCGCCTAACCGAAGTTGAGGAGGCGCAGATGGGGCTGGAAAAAGACCGCAAACAACTTCACAAGCTGCTCCAGGTCAAACAGGATAAGTCAGAAGACTTACAAGCCCGTTCTCTGCGATCTAATATACGAATCACGGGTATTTCGGAGACAACCCACACAGGAAAAATTGAGCTCTTTGTGGAAAAACTATTGATTACACCAGTGGTTCCCAAACTTTTTTGACCGGTGGCTCCCTTGACCCAATTGGCAGTTGGCCGTGGCTCCCCACCAGTTTTTTTACCCGCGCACCTGGGTGCTGTGGCGCACCCTTTGGGAACCACTGGTCTACATGAGGAATCAAGCCTAGACGTGATGAAGGATTCAGAGAGTAGCCATCACTGTCAAACCTTTATTTGCAATCACAAAGATCTTATAAAGTACATCTCAATGCATACATAGAGTAGTATAAAGCACTCCCACTAAAAGTAACCAGGCTAGAGAAAGGCTAAAGGAGGTCTGTGGCGTTACAAGAAGTTTATGTGAGGTGGGCTCTGATCATGGGTATCCGCAGAAATGTTTTTTTTGGGGGGGGGCACATTTTTTTTTAACTTCAGCACCATCCCCCTTGCACCCTTTCCCCCTCTGCCTTACACCCTTCTCCCCCTCTGCCTTACACCCTTCTCCCTCTCCACCTTGCACCCTTCTCCCCCTTCCCCTTGTACCCTACTTCACCTCAGCCTTGCACCCTTTTCTACCTCGCACCCTTCTCCCCTCTGCATCGCACCCTTCTCCCCTCTGCGTCGCACCCTTCTCCCCTCTGCGTCGCACCCTTCTCCCCTCTGCCTCGCACCCTTCTCCCCTCTGCCTCGCACCCTTCTCCCCTTCCCTTTGTACCCTACTTCACCTCAGCCTTGCACCCTGTTCTACCTTGCAGCCTTCTCCCCTCTGCCTTGCAGCCTTCTCCCCTCTGCCTTGCAGCCTTCTCCCCTCTGCCTTGCAGCCTTCTCCCCTCTGCCTTGCAGCCTTCTCCCCTCTGCCTTGCAGCCTTCTCCCCTCTGCCTTGCAGCCTTCTCCCCTCTGCCTTGCAGCCTTCTCCCCTCTGCCTTGCAGCCTTCTCCCCTCTGCCTTGCAGCCTCCTCCCCTCTGCCTTGCAGCCTCCTCCCCTCTGCCTTGCAGCCTCCTCCCCTCTGCCTTGCAGCCTCCTCCCCTCTGCCTTGCAGCCTCCTCCCCTCTGCCTTGCAGCCTTCTCCCCTCTGCCTTGCAGCCTTCTCCCCTCTGCCTTGCAGCCTTCTCCCCTCTGCCATGCAGCCTTCTCCCCTCTGCCATGCAGCCTTCTCCCCTCTGCCATGCAGCCTTCTCCCCTCTGCCATGCAGCCTTCTCCCCTCTGCCATGCAGCCTTCTCCCCTCTGCCATGCAGCCTTCTCCCCTCTGCCATGCAGCCTTCTCCCCTCTGCCATGCAGCCTTCTCCCCTGTCTTGCACCCTTCTCCCCCTCCCCGTTGCACCCTTCTCCCCTCTGCCTTGCACCCTTCTCCCCTCTGCCTTGCACCCTTCTCCCCTCTGCCTTGCACCCTTCTCCCCTCTGCCTTGCACCCTTCTCCCCTCTGCCTTGCACCCTTCTCCCCTCTGCCTTGCATCCTTCTCCCCTCACACTCTCCAACATGCAGCAGTCACGAGTGACGACCCCTAAACGTGGAGTGAGGCAAAGACAGAAGCTGGCAGAGTGCGGCTGCATCAGGGCATAAGGTGCCCACCCAACGCTCTCCACCAGGCCTCTCACCCTGCACGCACCCAATGCTCTCCACCAGGCCCCTGAACCTGCACCCACCCAGCGCTCTCCACCAGGTCCCCCACCCTGCACCCACCCACCCAATGCTCTCCACCAGGCCCCTGACCACGCACCCATCCACCCAAGCTCCCAACCAGGCTCCCCACCCTGCACCCACCCACCCAACGCTCTCCACCAGGACCCTGACCCTGCACCCACCCACCCAACGCTCCCCACCAGGCCTCTCACCCTGCACCCAACCACCCAACTTTCCCCACCAGGCTTCTCACCCTGCACCCAACCACCCAACGCTCTCCACCAGGCCCCTGACCCACCCACCCAATGCTTCCCCACAAGGACCTGACCCTGCACCCACCCACCCAACGCTCTCCACCAGGCCCGTGACCCCGCACCCACCCACCCAATGGAGGTTAAAGACAGTAATTTTATGCGTATCTGTGCTCTCAGAGAGAACACTGGGATACCGCCACAGGTTTATTAAGCAGCGCACAAACACCCTCTCTCTCCCAATCATTCAATTATTCCACCATTTAAAGAATCTAAAATATATGTCATCAATAATGTGATTTTTTGGCCTGATAATGGACATGGTACAACGTTGCACATGAATTTGAAAAAGCCGTCATAATAGGAACGTTCCTGAATGTCATTTGACAGTTGAAAAGTTTTACCCTTTTTTCTGTGTTTTGGTCGGCTGGATTTTTTTTTTTTTTTTGGCTGCAGATTTGTATAGCGCAAACTCGACCCGAAGAGCACCAGTCACGTTACACAAGGATACATATGTGTATTCTGTTTTTGTAGGCGCTGGGAGATTAAGTGATTTGCCCAGAATGACACAGGATTCTGAGCGGACGTCGAGGGTTGAACCCGGTTCCCCAGCTCCAAAATTGGCAGGCGGGCCTCACAGCTATGTCTGTAGCAGAGTCCTGGGCAGAGCAACCTATTCATCACGGAGGCAGGGGGGCGAAAGTGACACATTCTTAGTGCGACTTTTACACTTCCTTTCCCACATCGTGCGCGGCGCCCCTGGCTCCTGATAACGGCGCACCAGGGCGCCGCGGCGCACAGTTTGGGAACCACAGGATTACACTGTTGGGAGATAATGTCTTCTCACCCATGTTTATAGTAGAAAGGGCGCATCGTACGCTGGGTCCTCGCCCTCGACCGGAAGCCTCTCCGAGGCCAATCATTGCCAAGTTACTAAATTATAGAGACAGGGACACGGCACTGCGGATTGCTCGTGAGAAGGGGAAGCTACAATACGAGGGCTCCGACATCTCGCTGTACCCGGATTTCACGGCGAAAGTGCCAGTAGAGCGCAGACACTTCGCTCCCTACAAAAAGCAACTACGAGACCTCGGCCTGGACTACGCCATGCTCTACCCGGCGAAGTTGCGAATTAATCACTAGGGCCATTCCCATTTTTTCACGGACCCTAAAGACCTGCAAAAGGTCCTAAAAACGTGGGCCAAGGAACAGAAAAGCAACCCCAGGAGTCCGAACGGCGCGGAGGGACAGAGCAGCCGACAGGACGACCAGGAATAGGAGCGCCACTCACACTGGGGGTTGTGCGCTCGGTTTGAGCGATGAGAGACCTATCATTTGACTTGGAGCCTGGGTCTGTATCTATGAGGCCCCACTCCGCCTGGGCGGAGAAGGGCAACGAAGTCCTGAGACACCATCTAGTGATAAGCTGAACTACGATCTGGTGAGAACATTCCATTTCTCCATTTATTGCATGACACTAGGCGACATGCGGCTGCATGCATCGCGACGACGCACCCCTTTGGATACGGTGTTCTCTTATGGACTGCCTGAGCGCGGCTGGTGGGGTAGCTGCTCGACTCTTGAGGGAGGCCTGGGAGTAATCAAGATTTCGGTATAGCTCTAGTTGATTTATATACTTGTGGTGATGGCGCCAGGGGCGCTATTGAAGTAAACTTGCAACAACAGACTTTGTTTCACTGGCAACCTCAGCCCTAGCGCTGTATGCACTGTTGGTCCCGGAGGGGGCTTATTTGAGTTTTTTGGGATTGCTTGCGGGGGGGGTGTCTTATCATGCTAGGCCAGGTTTGGGTTGGTCTGCTGTGGGAGGGGGGAGGGTAGGGGTTTTGACTTAGGCCAAGTTGGGGTTAGTCTGCTGCGGATGGGGGGAGATGGAGAAATGGGTGGGGAGAAACTTTACTGTTCTATGGCAGATGCACTGAACTCCGGGCAACCAAATTTGTGCATCACATGCCACAGCATAACACACACTAGGGGCACACGCGATACACAGCGCGATCACACGACCCACCTAGATTCCAAGAGTGCTAATGAAATGAATCTGAAGCGATGGCAGATAACATAGACAGTGCACGCACTAACAGACTTAAAGCGCTCACGTGGAATGTGCGAGGTCTGAACGACCACAGGAAAGTACGGAAAGTGCTAAGTTACTTGCAGCACCATAGTATAGACCTGGCCTTGATTCAGGAAACTCACCTCCCTATGGATAGTAAAATGCTACACTGTAGGGCACTAGAAGGCAATGTGATGGCTGCGGGCTTTACTACACACGCCAGGGGTGTCATGACATGGGTGAACCCCAAATCCAAACGGACACAACAAACCCTGAGGCAGACTCGGAGGGGCGCTATGTAATTTCTAGATGCACTGGGCTGGGCTTGTCCTTAGTTATCATCAACACCTACGGTCTCAACTTTGACTCCCCCAAATTTTATAAAGCTTTAGTGAACAAACTGCGATGTTATAACCCTAATGACCTTTGGTGGGGGGGGAGATATGAACCTCACCCTGGACCCTATCCTTGATAGGTCTGCTGGCCCGCACCGCAAGCCGGCGGCGGCGGCAGTGGAGCTACAAGGCATTATGATGCGCCTAAGCCTGGAGGATGCCTGGCGATCACGCAATCCGCAACAGGGAGGATATACCCACTACTCTGCGTATCACGACATACACACCAGGATTGACTATTGGTTGATCCCGGATTCCAGATTAGACTAGATTGCTAAATGTAGTGTACTCCCCAGGACGCTCTCTGACCACTCGCCCGTGCTCTTGGAGATGGAAACTCAAGGCAATGCCTTCCCGCCCTTTACTTGGCGATTTCCGCCATACTCGCTACTAGATCCGGTGTTCAGGTGTGAGCTAGCTGAGGCCATAGACGTATTCTTTGACACTAACATAGGCTCAGTTGAGAGCTTCCAGACTGTCTGGAAGGAATTCAAAGTATATATTTGAGGGGTTGCGATGTCCAAGCACTCGGGCGTACTGAGGGCTATTCGTTCGCGACTAGCAGACCTTGAGAAACAGCTAGAAGCCCTGGAAAGGGGACAGAGAAAGTGCGGACAGTGAGGTGAGCGAGGAAATTAAAATGTTACTCGAAGAATACCACGACGAAGCAGACAGAGAAGTCAAACACATGGGAAAGTATGCCACAGCTAGAGTGTATGGAGAACGCGACAGACCTGGTGCGCTGCTGGCCAGGGTAATTGGAGGCGGGAGAAAACGCCAACAAATTACAGAGGTTAAATCAGCCACGGGCGAGGCCCTCACTGACCCAGTTGATATAGCCAACGTGTTTAAAACTTACTATACGGCCCTCTACATGACGCGGGGGGACCTAGAAGATGACATTGAGGATTACCTTGGACACATAGACCTCCCCACGTTATCAAACTCGGATAGGGAATTTCTCATACTCCCAATAGAAAAAGATGAAATATCCGAAGCTCTGACTAACATGAAGTCTGGTAGCGCTCCGGGAGCAGATGGCCTGACAGCAGGCTTTTATAAAGCCTTTAAAGAACAGCTGATTCCACATCTGTCGGCTCTCTTTTACGACATTTGTGTTGAGGGCAAAATGCCGGAATCGATGAGAGAGGCACCTCTAGTGACGATCCCAAAACCTGGCAAGCCAAGGGAGGACTGTAGTTCATACCGACCTCTGTCACTGCTGAATGTGGACGCAAAGCTAAGTTGGTAGCCCCGGAACAGGCTGGCTTCATTCCAAGCAGGAGCCCGACGTATAATATCGGAACTGTCTTAGGCACGATACAACATACCCGACAAGACAGAAAAGCGCTAGCAGTCTTCCTTGATATGGAGAAGGCCTTCGACTCAGTGGAATGGATGTTCATGAGAAAGGTGCTGCAGCGCATGGGTCTGGGACAGCCTTTACTACAAATGATAGGAGCTCTGTATCATCGGCCATGCGCTAGATTCAGAATTAACAATTTGGTGACAGACTCACTAGAGGCACCAGGCAGGGGTGCCCCCTCTCGCCCCTGCTGTATGCACTGGTGGCTGAGCCCCTGGCTTGCGCCCTCCAGAAATACCATGTTAATGAAGGCATATGTTTCCCGAACTACAAGATAGTGGTCTCGATTTATGCGGACGACACACTGCTATATATAAGAGACCCAGACAATAACCGGTCATCGGTCCTGAGGGAAGTAGTCCGCTTTGGCGCACTATCAGGTCTGAGAGTAAACTGGTCGAAGTCACTGGCATTCCCTCTGACACCTATCACACTACCTACGACCATGGAATACCCGCTCACCTGGACCACGGACACAGTTAGGTACCTGGGGGTTCAACTGCATACGGACCCGGAGATCTTATTTAGAGCCAATTATGGTACCGCCTTCAGCAGGCTGGAGGATAACGTGACCGCCTGGTGCAAAACTTCCGCTCTCTCTTATGGGGCGGATTGCCATCATGAAAATGGTTGTGCTCCCCAAATTCTTATTCATGTCCATCCCGATGGTGCTCCCCAAGATGTTCTTTCAAAAGCTACAACAGGAGCAGACGAGGCTTGTGTGGGCGGGCGGACAACCCAGGGCGAAATGGTCGCTCCTCACACTACCATACAATATGGGAGGTCTAGACGCGCCGGACGTAGAACTATATTACAGAGTGGCGCAAGCCGCTCATCTTCACACTTGGGTACACGGGTGCAGAGACATACCACACGTGAAAATGGAAACCCCGTTTGCCCGACCGCTCTCCCTCCCGCATACGATTTTTGAACCTACTGATCGTCGCACGGGAACCCTAGATTCGCTAGCGGCCACGAATCATGCGTGGAGCAATCTGCTACAGAGGCAAAATGGCGCATTGCTGAATTCCCCCATTATGCCCATTGACTGGACCCGGTGGCTGCCTCCACTACGCGAGAAAGGGGTACTAGATGCTATGCGGAAGCTCGGGATTGAGACGGCAGGAGATCTGTTCGGGGACGGGGTGGTCAAAACTTGGGAACAGGTGATGGTTGGTCAGGGTGCACCGTCGCCACTGACGAGATTCCAATACTTTAGGGTACGCCACTCTTTCTGATCTTTTGGGGGGGGATATGGTGGAACCACCGGAGGTGAAAGAACTCACACATGCCATTAAGGACACAACCTCACAGAAATTGCTATCTCATTTGTACACCCTGTCACAGTTCCATAGGGAAAACACATACACCAAAGCGCGACTGGCTTGGCAGTTAGATTTGCAAATGGTGCTGGACGATGACACTTGGACGTACTGCTGCACCAATACTAGGAAGATCTCTCTGAACGGACGGCACAGGCTGGTCCACTTTAAATTCCTCAATTGGATATACTATACACCAGCTAGGCTTTTCAGGTATGGTCTTTGCACCACAGCGGAGTGCGAGAGGTGTCCTTCGCCTAACGCTGATTTCCTACACCTTGCGTGGCAATGCCCGGGGATACATGACTTTTGGGTCAAGATTTTCGCTGAACTCCGCACCATTACTAAGGTTGTTATTCCCCCGGACCCTATGATAGCTCTGATAGGGTACACCAAAAAGTTGCCGAGAGCAGTCCGCAGGCTGGCTGACATGGGGTTCTTAATTGCGCGCAGAGTAGTGGCATGCTGCTGGATGAGAGGACCGAAGCCAACACCTAAAAGATGGGCACATGACATGCTGTATTGCTGCACACAGTCTGAGATTTATAGTGAACTCCTCTCCCCTACCAGCAGACCCAAGAACTTCTGAGGGCTTTACCAAACCTACTTGACGACTAGCGCAGAAAATGACCTGGATGTTGAATCACAGGAGACCTAGGTGGAAGGGGTGCAGTGCCTGAAGCACATTGGACATCGAGTAATCTCCTGATCTGCGTGCCTTGGTCACGAGTCGCGATACTGCTGCCTCCTTGCGTTGTCTGATCTGCGTGTGTATGCATAACTGTGTACTTTTAACGCTGCCTGCCCCAATCACGGGGTTGTTGGCTAAATGGCTGTGTAATTATTGGAAATTGTGCGGATAGGTGTCTGACGCCATACTGATGTGCTACGCAACTAGTGGGTGAGGGGTGGGGGGGCATGTCGGATTTGTTTATAACTTGCCTCCAAAAGTTTCAAAAATAAAATGTAAAAAAAACACATGAGTTCTGGATACCATAAACTCGGTGCCCACTCTGGTGCCACCAACATGATTTGAGAACGGTCTATCCTGACCTTCTTGAGAACTTGATGCAGAAGGTATTGGCGGAAAGGTACATAGGAATCCAGAGTTCCACTCAAGGTGTAATTCACCTATGACGGACAGAAGTCTTGGAAACACTTTTGCACAGAAGTGCTGACATTGTGTATTCTCAGCAGATCAAGACAAGGTTCTCCCCATTCGCAGAAGGGGCCTTGCTTCACTTCTGGGTGCAACTGCCACTCATGATCCACAAGGCACTGACGGCTGACCTCATCTGCCCTGGCGCTGATTGAGCCCACCAGTTGGGTCTCCACTGGGAAGATTCCCAGGCAGACCAGCCATTTCCATAGGCGCAAGACCTCTTAGCACAAGGACAGTGACCCCACCCCACCCAGTTTGTTGTAGTTCCACAATGCACTGGAGTTGTCCCTGAGCACCTGTACCAGCCTTCCCTTGGTGGATGGAAGGAAGGAAAGCTTTCTGTGCAACGTGGATGAACCTGAGCTCCGGAAGCTTGGTACGGAGCCAGGACCCTGATTGAGAGCAGAGGCCTCTGATCGCCACCTCTCCCAACTTCACACCCTACCCAGGAAGCGACTTGTCTGTCACCACAGTCCTTTCCAGGTGGGGAAGGAAAAGGGGTCTGCCACTGACCCAATCACAGTACAGCAACCACCACTGCAGATCTTTCAAAGTCTTCTCCAAAATCCTGACATTATCAGAGTAGCCCCCTTGGAACTTCAGATCCCACTGCAGAGCCCATATAGCTATCTGGTGTGCTCGACTAGTAAGATACAGGAAGCTATAGGTGCCAGAAGCCTCAGAATTGACCACACTAAGATCTAGGACCAAGGTTGAAAGATCATGATTATAGCCTGAACGCCCAAGACTCTTTCCTGGGGAAAGCCATTTAATCGAAGCATTTCAAGAAGGACTGTTGAAGGGGAGCATCTGAGAGGAAGTAAGGTGTGACTTCAGCACATTTATAGTGAACCCCAAAGATGACAGGATGTTTGCTTTCGTCTTGAGATGGTTGACAACTGCCTGGTGCAAGCCCGCCTTCAACAGCCAGTCATCCACAGAGTTCGAAAGAAGTGCTGCCACCATGCCATCACTTTTGTGAACACCTGAGGGATGCTGGAGAGACCAAAGGGGAGCACAGCTAATTGAAAATGCTCCTCTCCCACCATGGAAGTGCTGATGTGCCAGCAAGACGTATATGTGCAAATAGTTATCCTGCATGTCCAACACCACCATCCAGTCTCCAGGGTCGAGGGCAGACAAGATTTGGGCCAGGTAAGCATTTTGAATTTCTCCTTCAGGTGGAAGGTGTTGAGGGAATGGATCTGCAATAGGCCAATGACCTCTGACCTTTTTGGGGACCGGAAAGTAATGGTAAAAACAGCCAAGTCCTACTTCTGTCACTGGCACAGTCTCACCAGCCCCTTTGGTCAAATGGGCTTGCACTTCCTACATCAAAATGGAGAGATGGTCTTCCATCAGTTGCTGGGTAGATGGTGGGAGGTGCGGCAGGGAAGAAAGAAAAAAGGTAGGGCATAACCTTTGCAGATAATCTACAGAACCCACCAGTTCGATGTGCTCGCTTGCCAGCCCGGACACAATTGGTGGAATCTGCCTCCCACTAGTTGGCTGTGACTAGGGGTGGGCGGAACTCATGGAGTTTTACTCTGTGGAATTGTGTGTTGTTACATAAACACTCTGCAAGATTCAGCGGAGTTCTGCCCACCCCTGAAGAGAAAGAACAACCAAACCATTCTGTGCTACGTTACTCAAAAACACACGTCACAACAAGAAGAGAACCAAAATAACAGCAAAGAGTGAATGGGAGATAACAAATTAATCCTTCTGTGCTACATTGCTCCACGGACTGTACTTATGAACACTATGCTTGCGTGAAACAGACTTCTGTAGGCAGTAAAACTGCAGCGGCTTGTTAGGGAATCAGCGCTTAACAAATGCAAATACTTGTTTTGCCCTTCTCAGAAAAGGCTAAAACACATAAATAAATCTCTCAATTCCTTAAATCTGCACAAAAATATTCTGACTCAGAAGAAAGACAAACCACATCACAGGAATCTGCAATATTGTATTCCTTGGAATCTAAGGGAACCGCTCAACTACTGCAAAGATAAACCTAGTGTCAAAACAATACCAAACAAAATTACTCTGATGGGTTTCCTAAAAGTAATCTGAAAAGCACTGTTCTTTCGAGGAGAGGCAAACCGGAATCAGTAGTAGCACAGGCCCTCGTCTGACAGGCGACTATTCGAGTCGTGGACAGATGACGAAGGATAAAGTGAAAAACGAAAATATTAGTGCCTGGATTTGATCACTTAATTTCTAAGCAATGCACACGCAGAATACAGAACGGCACGCAAGTCTTACCATCTGAGCTGCTTGCCGAAGAGCACAGGCTCCAGAACCAGGAAGAGTACAAGCAGGGCTTCAAGTGGGAAAAAAACTGGGGGTGCTCTAAAAGGGGCATGGCAAATTTCTTAAAGGGGTGTGGCCTATCCAAGTAGGGGTGTAGTCTAAATCAAGATACCTAACATTGTGTGCTTAAAAAAAAATCATGAAGCCGCATCCAGTCACAGAATCACCCAAAGTAGCGTTTTCCCATATATCACAACTGTAAAACACCTTATTACACTACAAAGGATTAGTTGGGGCAACTAATGTGTAACTAGAGATGGGGTCAGCAGAATGTACTTGGGTCTCATCAGAGAGGGATAGCTTGGTCCTATGACGATTGAACGTGGTACCCACAACTGGGCGTAGCCGTTGCATTTCAGCCACAACAACCAACAAGGTGATGGGAATAATTCTAACATGAATTGCTGTCAAGTTTCGGACTCCTGAATCCACTGAAAGCCCTTGCCATCCCTCAATCTCTGCACTAATGCACAGGATGGAAAGTGCCAACAGGTACACAGGATGAAAGTGCAAACAGGCCCTGAAATCAGGTGAGAAAGAGAATCCCTCTGTCTTTGGAGAACAAGGGAATGGGAGCAGAAGAGCAATGGCTAACTGGAGCCCACCTCCTTTGCACAGCTCTGTTTCAAGAGACAGCATCCCCTGTCTTCGTGTTACAAGGGGAGGAAAGCTGACTGGTTGTATGATTGAGGACATGTGCTGTACAGATAATACTGGGCATATAACAAGAAATAGATTCCTTATGAAACAAGCCGTACTGGGTTCAGCAGTGAGTGGTACAACAGTGACCCGGGGGCGTGCCAGGAATCTGACTGAAGAACCCGGCGCACTGCTGCAAACACACTTGTAAGACCCACCAAACAAAGTAGGCAAGAAGCAGCACTACAAAGGGGCATGTCAGGAGAGGTGCTAACGGTGACCCAAGAAATAGAGAGGGCGACAATGAGCAGCTACGAGGGCTGCCAACCAGATGTGAACTGAATTATAAACTGGAAAGTGAGGGCAGCTATTGGGCTAAAGTCCTGAAGAAGTCTTGAATATGGATCTCCTCCCAGTGGTTTAACAAAGGCCCCCCGCACCCTCCACGATGCGGGGCTCCCCAAGCTCCAGAGTGTGGTCAGAGGGGGGGCCCCCTCCAGGTACTTTGCAGGGGGGCCCCCCCATCAAGTTTAGTGACGCCATTGACACGTAAGTAGCAACAGGGCAACCTGTAAAGAGAAGGCAGGCCCGCCGGTAGCGCTTGTGATCATAATCTCCCCCCTGTGCAAACTCTGGTTACCTTAGGATGTGAAGGGGGCTCTGTGGTCCACGGTGATCTCCAGTGAAGCCGCTTTCGCCGGTGGGACGCGCCTCGGCCTCAGGTAACTCCTTTCCTCAATGACGAGCGCGAGGGAATCCCGGTTGCTAGGGGACACCTCGCGCATCTCCAGACGCAACGTAGCTCTGCCTGACGAACCTCTGCGTTGCTGGGGGAAATCCTCATTGCTGTGACCAATCAGACCACGGCTCGGAAATGACGATCCCGGGCCGGTGGTGGTGAATACTGGCAGGGTGTTTTCAAGGCTCCTTCTCAGAGCGGCGAACCCGGCCTCGGGCACGCAGCACAGGTCGAGGGGCGGCAGTGGAGTCAATACACACACAGCGCTCGGGGGGCAAAGCAGGCGCTCCAAAGTTCCTCAGCGGTGCGTTAATCCGCACATACAGAGTGCGAGGGGCTCGATCCTAGGGGCAGATCACGTTTGAGGCAGAGCAGGCCTCACGACCTTACGCCCCAGCTGTGTGCCGCTGATCACTCCGAGACAGATTTCACAGGGGGGAAGCTTCACGAAGGCACAGCACAGAGACCCACACAGCAGCTGGAAGGGTGGGTGCTGGAGAACTTTTGATTCCCTGAGTTCCCAGCTCTTCTTAGGCCCTTGGAGACAAGCAGGCTTCAGAGGGGCAAAGCACCAGCACATCTCCTCTTCAAGTTAGGGGGACACAGCACACAACAGACAGTCCGTTCCTCAGCAATCACAGCACCTGTAGGTCAGCTCCCAGACACTCAGCACGGATTCCTTCTTGATCACAACGTTTCCTAGGTCAGCTCCCAGACACTCAGCACGGATTCCTTCTTGATCACAACGTTTCCTAATCTATTTTTACTGGGGCTCCAGTACTACTTTTATACCCCAAAAGTCTTTGTTCTTCTTGTGTGAGCGGTCCTGGACCCAATCTAAACTAGTTCTGGGTGCACTCTGCCAGTGCACCTCTTCTTCCTTTGAGAATGTGGGCCAGGGCCATCAGACACACCGCAGGAGGTGGAGCCAGCTTTGTGGCAGGCAGGCACAGCCCTATTGAGACCCAGGTGCTACTCCTCCCACCACTCTAAATGCAGATGGGTCTATTCAGCCTTGTGCTGACTCAGCCAGCCTCCAGGAGCCGCCCCCAGCCACTGTCACTCACAAACCAGACAGTCAATACAAAACCAGGCAGAGGCACACAGAAAGGTTGAACAGGAAAATAGCCACTTTCTAAAAGTGCTATTTCCAAACTTAAAATTTAAAAACCATCTTCACTAAAGAATGTGTTATTAAATTCTGAGTTCAGGGATACCAGATTCCATATGTCTATCGTGCCGTTATGGGAAGATATGCGGGTAAACATGTCACACAGCATTCCCTATGTTATCCTATGGGCAAGATAGCCTTTCAATAGTGAAACACGAAATTGGCAGTATTTCACTATAAAGACAGGTTACCCACACTAATAACACAAACCAAAAACCGGGACGCCTGCTCACCCTACCTTTGACCTTTGAGGCCCGAAAATAGAGCCCCCTAGAACCCCTTTCGAGGCCCCCGGAAAAAAAACTGGGGGGGCTCAGCCCCCCCTTAGCGCCCCCCCCCCCCCCCACTTAAAGCCCTGAGTACAAGGGCTTTCATAATCTGTGTACCGGAGGCTGGTCAGTGCAGGAAGCAGGTTCAATGACACGCTGCAGTGTAGTGCGCAAGCTCTCTCGGCTGACTTTAGTTTTTATAATGCTCAGACAAGCCCTGCTAGATGTCAAGGTGAGCTCCTACTCCCGCCGCGGCTATTTCCTCCCCCTGCTGTAAGGCCTCCAGCTCTCCCACAGATGGTGTCCCGTGGGAACATTTCTCAAGGGACTATGCAGGGATAGAGTGTTGCTCACATTCCTTCCACTTCCAATTAGCACAAAATAATCGAACAAGGCGCTTGCACATCATAGTCAAATAGAGGCTCATGGGTCTGTTCTCAATGAGTCAGTTTTTCATTTCAATGCTCTGTGGCACAGGGTCACCGCATGGCATTGTGGTCCCAGTACACCCGACCTTGCCAGCTCCTGCTCACATGGACCGTAAGGTGCTGGTGCAGCGGAACTGCGGAAGAGGTGACTAGTGAGAAAAGCCACTGGAATTAATCAGAGGCACACTGATGGTAGGTGGACCAATGGGAGAGGAAAAGGAGGCTAGACCTCACCCTGCAGAACAAACCTTTTGACTAGGGTTGGCAGTCAATTCCACCATGCGGCGGTGGGCAGAGTTTTTGCCCAACTCTGTGGTCCAAGCAGAGCACGGTCGGGAAAACTGTGCAAACTCCACCAGCGGAACAGAGTTAACCATCCAACCCTAGCTGTGACCCTATAAAGGGATACTTAAAAGGCTTTGCCGGTGGGGCTGAGGGATCAGGCTGTGGACTGAGTGGCACTCTGGCCTTAACTGCAGAGGCGTGGGCACATCGGCTTCTTTCACAAATTGCTGGGTTCCCTGCTGGGGTGAGAAAGGCTAGTGGTAAGGCACACCTCAGCTAAAGCTACAAAAAGAATGGCGGAATTGTTGTGACTTGTGAGGCTGGGTGGAGAGACCCAGAGAGCGAGTGGTGGCCCTACTCTCATTGAAATGTTCAAAGGCAGAGTCTGCTTTTTTCCCCAAACAAGTCCCACCAAAAGGCATGACCATCAGGGAGGACTGGACATTGGCTGAAAACCCAGTCGATGCTATGGCACACTTGGCGATGAATGGCAACATGGTGAATATAGCTCGCCTGTGATATCTGTGATATCCAAGTCACAATGAATTTAGAACTTGTCCGTACCACGGCCATCTTGAATCACCTGCAAAAGGACAAGGATCTTCCAGTACATGAGGGATTTTCGCCACTTAATTCCAAAGGGCAGGAGTGTAATGGGCCAATACACAGGAGGCATAGATCAACTGTAGCGCCAAGCAGGCTGATGGGAAGAGATGCTTTCCGAATGTCTCCACTCACTGTGATTTCGGTCCGAGGGGGTGCTGGCAAATTGTTGGGGTTGATTTGACTGTTTAATAAAGGTCCAGTGCTGGGCTTCACACAAACCCAGAGAAGCGTTTATGTCAGGGCCTCATTGAAAAAAGGAAGGGGCTTAGAAGCAGAAAGGCCCAGTTGTAGAACTGTTCCATAGTGGGGAGCCATATTCTTCTGTGGCGGGATCAGGAGGAGAGAAATGTGCTTTCTCCAGGGAGGTATCTAGCTCACTTGTTTCCTGCAAGTCCTCGTACCAATTGCCCTTGGAAAAGGGCTGAGTGAACTCATCGCCCTGGTCAAAGTAGTTATTGGAGTACGTCCCAAAAACAGAATGCAGAAAATGTTGCCTGCCTTGTGTTACTACAAGAGCAGAAACTGGTGCCTTGGTCAGATTGGGTGCGACGTCAGAGACAAGAATTTGGGCAACCTCTTCAGATGGTGGAGTCAGCATCGGGGTTGATGTACCTGGGCCTTCTGTGGTTGCGGATGCCGGAGGCGGCATCAGAATTGGCACAGAGGATAGAAGTGGGGTGGAGGATCCAGCTGGCACTAGCAGTAGTCCAGGTAAAAGAACTCTGGCTCTATGGGACCCAGCGGTGCACCAGAGAGAGGTGGTAGGGACCTGAAGAGATGGAGCATGGCTGCCCAAAATTCTTCAATCTGGTGGGGCTGAAGGCATCCGAACTTCGGTTTGTGCCGGAACCAGCTGTAAAATCTGCTCCAAAGTGGTTTGACTTTGAGAGCAGGAGTTAACCGGTTGGCGCTGCCCACGCTCTTCGTCAGGGAAGTGGGAATGGCATGGAGGAGTGGAACTCGCGTTGACAACTTGTGCTTTTTCTGCTTACAGGAAGACTTCGAGCAGGATGAAGACTGGCCTCTAGAGCAGCTCCATCAACTCTGGGAGTGGGATTAGGATTGAGCCTTGGATTTGGGGCAGGACTTGTCTAAATCCCAATGCTGCATCTTCTGTGCTTGGCGACGTAGTTTTGCCTTGCACTCGCTGATGGCCTTTGGGCTCATCAATGCAATGTCTCTACAGGTCTTGGAATTGTGGCCTGACCACAGACACCACATTAAAATCTGCTGGGGCATCTGCCACAGACATCTGCTTGAGACAGTCCTTATAGGGTTCAAAACGGGTAGCCTCAGGAGATTACATCCCTTGCACAATGGGAATTAATGAGGCAAACGAAAAGTCTCAGAGATGAGGGAAGCTATGGCTCCGCTTCTGGTGATACAGAAAGAGAGGCAGGAACAGACATATCACGAGGGAGTGGTACCTTTATAGGGCCCCCCCCCACATCTTTTACGGAACAGCATCAGTGCGGTGCCACATGACACCTACTTCAGGAGTGCAGAGGTATTATGGAAATTGTGCTGATGAACAATGTAATGCTTATTGATAATGAATGCATTTAAATATGGTTATTGACCTGATTGATATGTAGTGCCTTCTAATCTTATTATGGACCCTTTGACAAAGTCAATAGGCCTGCCTTATGTATTAATGTGGTGACTCCTTGCCAAAGCCAATAAGTCTCCTTTAATTGAAATAACACCCCTTATATGGTGATGTTACATCTGATATAAATGAGAAGTACTTGATTATGGTGTTCAGGAGGACCCACTATGGGTCAAATGTGATTTCAGAATGTCAGCAAAAATATTTCTATCCACGTAATGTGCATATAATGCAAATGAATGCATAGTATTTAATAGAATGTGAGTGAATAATGTACTTTTCTTTTTTCGAAGAAAAAACACTAACTGGGAAATTCTTTGTTGAGTGTTGTTTTGTGCTTGAAAATGATAGGCCACACCACCACTTTCCCCAGAGTATATCTTGGACTGCTCTGCTTTGCTACCCTGACAGAGCCAAGTGCTACAATGGTGTACTTGGTTTCCAGTCAGACAATGGTGGACCTATTGCTTGCGCGGTCCTCATATCCTGCAGAACGAATAACTCATATTCTCACATTAAGACAATCTCTCCAAACTGGTGGTTAAACTCGGTCACAAACCCTGAGAACGGATTCAGTCACCATGGCCCCATCGTACTAAAAGCACAGGCACATTTAACCAAAAGTCTTCATCAACGAGCTCCCCACCACAGAAATGCCCATCAATTCCACCACAGCTGACACTGCACAGGAGATGAAAGGTGGGTCTCCTTAGATACTGCCCCTGTTCAAATAGAACAGCATTTCCCACAAGGTGCATGCCATGAACAGTACACAGAGTTTCATTGGAATTATTAAATTAGGTAGTTATGGAGCACAAACCAAGCTGCAAGGGCATTGGGACGCTTAAAGGAGAGAGTAATGGTAAAGATATCAATCCAAGAACAATAAAGTTAGAACCAATAGAACAGTAAGAAGGTCCTGGCAAGACAAACAGGGGGGCTACTGTTAGTTTGAAATAGAGAGGGAAGAAGGAACTAGCTTGGAAAATGTATTTTGATTTGAAAAATACGCGTTGGGGGATTTCCTGAAAGACAGTAGGTACTGGTGTAGTCTGATAGTCTAGGGGATGAAGTTCCAAAAACGAAGGGACAGGCAGGAAAAGGTTTGTTTGCTATTTTGCTTTTCTTGGTCTTAGGGACTTTGAGGAGGAGACTGACTTTTCCTCTTGTTGTCCTTTCCCATCCTGTAGTAGGAACTTTGCTCTCTGACCTTGATGGCTTTTTAGTTTTGTAGGTGACAAATTTATACGAGCCTCGAATGGAAGTCAAAGAAGGTCATTCAAGGACCGTAGTGATGTAGTCTGATTTTATATTTAAGTATTGGAGGCAAGACAAGCTGCTGCAAGAAGAGTTACTGTGCCCGCATAAAAGTGATGAAAACAAAAGCAGTGGCTTCTCTATCGGACCTCCTTAAATAGAGGCTAATTAACTCAAGCACGGATAAAAACCTACCCACACTTTGGGGCATCTCTTGGACCCCATCTTTTCTAATATTACCGACCTTAAAGTATCTACTCCCATTCCGGTACCATGGTCAGATCATTTCCTTATACTGTTTAACTTGCGATTCCCGACCACTCACCGCCCTACACTTACCCCAGTAGGCTCAAACGACCATGGGCTAAACTGGACCCGGAAGAATGGAAGTTCACTTTGGAAATATCACCTCCAATTGGTGAGATGGACCCCCTAACAGCGGATATTACGTTTTCAACGTGGATTGAAAATTCACTGGATATGCAGGTACATGCATCAATCTCGGCATTTGCGATTCCTTAGTTGCGATTTTTAAGGAATCGTAATTAAGTAATTGCAAATGCCTATGCATTAAGAAATCGCTAAATAAATTGCGATTTCTTAGATTTCCTTAATTGCGATTAGCATTTTGCGAATCGCAATTAAGGAATCCCTTCCCATTCATTCCTATGGGCCTAGAGGCCCATAGGAATGAATGGGAAGACAATCTCAATTTGCGAATCGCAATTACCTAATCGCAAATTGAGATTGCGATTTCAAGGGTGCAGGGGTGTCTAAAGGACACCCTGTTGCACCCCTGAAATCAAACAATGCACATATGTTGTGTACACACATGCCCTAAGGGCATGTGTGTGCACAACATGAAAGTTAAAAAAATGCACAAAATTGCATTTTTCTAACATTTCGCAAAATTACCATGAGGTCCAACCTCACGGTAATTTTTTCTCTCTAATTGCGAAATCGCAATTTTTTTCTGTTTCATGCATTGCTTTTAAGGAATCGCAAAATTGCGATTCCTTAAAAGCAATCGCACTTTAAAAAAAAATCGCAAAAATAGCGATTTCTTCACTTTTTGGATAATGCATCCCAAATAGTGATTTGGGAATCGCAAACGGCCGAATTTTGCGATTCGCACCATTTGCGATTCCTAAATCGCTTGACGCATGTGCCTGATAGTCCTTCCGAAAAAAATCCACCCATAAACCTCGAGGCAAAACTACCTCGCCCTGGTTCCCTGAGGAAATTCGACTCTTAAAAAACTTTGTAAAAAATCGGAGAGGGCTTGGAGGAAGGACTCCAGACATTAAAAGCTTGGGGATCTGGTTGGATGAAGGCCTTACATTTACCACCCAAGCCAGGAAAACAGCCGGAATCTGCTATGGCCTCCTTCGCATGTCTCGAAAAATCTTACCTCTTCTTCCCACTCAATCGCAAAAGCTCCTGATTCAAGGCCTCGTATTGTCCAGTTTGGACTACGGCAATGCCTTTTACCTTGGGGCCCCTAATAAAGTGATTGCAAAGCTTCAGGTCGTACAAAACACCCCTGCCCGGCTCCTTATGGGCACAAACAACCGCCGCTCAGCCAAACCAGCCCTTAGGTCACTTCATTGGCCGCCCATTCAAGAAAGGGTGCACTTCAAGGCTTTATGCACTACCCACAAAATTCTGCACGGCAAGGCTCCCCCCATCCTAAAGGATTTGGTTGTTCCTTACAAAACAAATAGAACCCTTCGCTCCACACACCTTAACCTGACGTCAATACCCATGATCAAAAAGGCCTGATCTGGGGTCGTCTTTTCTCATATAACGCCTCCAAACTGTGGAACGCATTACCATCAGACATCAGAGCCCAGGCCAACCTCCTCTCGTTTCGTAAACTTTTGAAGACCTGGTTGTTCCCTTGATGGCCCCCCCCTTCACGTCATTAGTCTTTTCACTAGCGCTGGGACGCTTACGGGCAGCCATGCGCTCTATAAATCTGTAAACATAAACATAAAAGCCATTATTGGTAAAAATCATTCCCATTGCTCTGTGCGGATCTGAGATTATATGCTTCGATAAAGAGATTAATTATAATTGGGGCTCCCACTTTTATGGTATTTTTTTTTTAACATTTCTCTCAGCAATTATCCATATTTATCTTTTGTTCATTTTAGCAGTATGTATCCACATTTATTTTTTTAACAAGCAAAAGAAGTGGCTGCAGCCAGTATTTTCTCACATTTTTTTAAATAGCCAATGAACGCTTGCACTCGTTTGTTCTAGATATATATATATATATTCAGTGAAAAAAACAGAGGTTTCACAATCGTTATAGTTAGGAATTAGCATTTAAAAATCATTGAAATTCACTGAAAAAAACATAGGTTTCACACCAGTTATAGTTAGCTGAACAGTTTACTCATACACAACCATTGAAATTCCCACATTATAGTTAGTCGGACTCACTATAACTCGCGCGCCCGCAATCCACTGCTGATGATGTCACATATTATATCATTCATGACATGGTCAGTGACATCACTGATGACATCAATGATGACATCTCAAATGACATCACTGATGACATCATCCAGTGTCTGTGTGTTTCTGTAAAGTTACTATACAATTAAGTTATCAAGACTGATGCAAGCTCTTTCACATAAGGCTAGCCCCATGTGAAAGGATGCATTGCTGGAGTTGCGTCACTTTTGTGACACACTCCAGCAATGCATCACTTTTGCGCTTACAGATATGTCAGAAATACTGACGTATCTGTAACTCTGTGCGACATAATGCGTCATACATTAATTATGACGCACGAGTAGAAGACTGAAGGCAACATTTATGAGGCCATCCGTCACTTTCATGCCACCGGTGCGTCAGTTTTTGTGATGCACCAGTGGTGTAAAAAATGCACCTTGTTGAGTCATATTTACAAAGTGTTGCATCTAGGTAAAAGCGTCACTTTGTAAACCCCTGTGCCACATTATACCTGCGCCAGGTGTAATGTAAGCAAAGGGGGCGTATTGACGCAAGAAAGGGTCGTAGAAGTGACGCAGTGAAATCTATGAGATTTCACTGCGTCACTTGTAGGACACCGTTGCCTCAAAATCTTGCGCCTGCCTCACAGCAGGCGTAAGACTGATGCAAGCCCTTTCACATTAGGCTGGCCCCATGTGAAAGGATGCATTGCTGGAGTTGCGTATATGGACAGAGTCACACACCTCCCAGCCACCCCCACACACACACTCACCCTCACATACAAATACTTGAACAACAAATCAATAACCCATGTAGACACTCCTATAGCTACTGATCAAAACATGCAGCAGCTTACACAGCAACAGACATACTGAAGCACATATTCAAACAGTTTAGTCACTAACCAAAGCATTCAGTAAGACACATTTAATCACTCACTTATACAGTCAGTCACGTACCTACTAAATCCTTCATCCAGACACTCATACATCTACTCAGTCTTCAATATGTAAATTATTAACTTTAACTTAATTGTATTTTAACTTTACAGAAACACACAGACACTGGATGATGTCATCAGTGATGTTATCAGTGATGTCACTGACCATGTCATGAATGATGTAATATGTGACATCATCAGCAGTGGATTGCGGGCGCGCGAGTTATAGTGAGTCCAACTAACTATAACGTGGGAATTTCAATGGTTTGTATGAGTAAACTGTTCAGCTAACTATAACTGGTGTGAAACCTATGGTTTTTTCAGTGAATTTCAATGGTTTTTTAAATGCTAATTCCTAACTATAACGATTGTGAAACCTCTGGTTTTTTTCACTGAATTTCAAAGGTTTTTAAAACCTAATTCCTTTAAATATCAAGTTTGTAACCTATGATTTTTTTTTATTAGCTGTTTTGTGTAAGTATTAATTATAAAAAAAATGTTTTTATAATAATATTTTTTAAATGTTTTTTTTAATCATTTTTTCCTGGGGCGCTCTGGCAGGGCCGGTCCTAGGCATGGGCGGTATGGGCAGCTGCCCAGGGCCTCGCACTCAGGGGTCCCCGCCGCTGGCCCCACAGAGTAGACTAGACCGCAGAGCAGGGCCCAACTTGAAAATGCAGGAATAGCGCTGCGCGCACTCGCGCATGCAGTTAAGTTATACAGTGGAAATGCACCGTCACCGTGCGAGAGCGGTGTATCGGTTTGATGTGGGTCCCAGGACTGTCAATCTGGTAGCGCGCGAAAGCACAACCAATGACGGCCCTGGACATAATTTTGGCCAGCCCCCGCACGCTGTGCGCTGTGCTGCTAAAATGCAGTGACGCAGCACGCACGCCGCACGCGCTCCCTGGCCTGTACAATCTCTTCTTCAGCAGTGGAGTCGGGATTCGGTTCGGCCAGGCCGGGCCGCGTTGGCGTAACGTCTTCTTCAGACAGATGGTAAGTCACGGCCCATGCCACTTTCTTAAGGAAACGGAAGGGCTGAGACCAGTTCGTTGTTCCTGATTTTGTCAGTTTCTCTGTCTCCCGTCAACCTGCTCCTCTGCCCCTCTTATGGTGTTATCTTTCGATCCTCCTGCCGACGGACTCCCACACTTTATCTACTCGCGGCTTCCATCAGTAAATGCGGGGTGTGCAGACGAGTGCGGCCGCCGATAGTCCCATGATGATGGGTTCTGTAATGCCTAGGGCAAGTATATTTAAAGATTCCTTAATGTGAAAAGCGTCAGCATGGTTCTATCAGTAGGTGAAACATTTTGATCTTATCGTCTCACTTCCTCACTTCACATTGGGTTGAATTTAGGATTCTAGGGGTGAGTGCAGATATGATTTATGGACTTTCAAAGCTTTTTTAGTCTCGATTTAAAGAATATCAGTAGGCCCCCACTGTTGTGGTGCTGTGTAAGTGGCGTTTTAAGACTTCAGGATAGTCAGCCGATGGAATATATTGAATGTTCCCATTGCTTCGTTTAGGATATTATCTCATTGCCCCAGGATCTTATTTACACATTTTACACAGTGTTCTGTCTGTCTCTGTTAAAATGATGCTATTGATGTTCCAATTTAATCCCATCCTTTTTAGGTTGTTGAGTCCTATGTTGAACCACTTCACTTGTTTGCTGCTTTGTGTTTTATGTTTTAATGCGCACCTTTTTCCTGTGACTTGATCATATTGCAATTGAACGTGCCACATCTGTACCCTGTGTCAGTTGTATCTCTTGGTTCTAAGTGTAAGACGGAAATGGTCTTCTAAAAACCATATTTATGTTTTTGTTTTGTTATGTAACCTAAGTGACTGGTGGAGGTATAGATTTGCATGGCTGTGTTGTACTTGTCAAGTCTGACAAAATCATAGTATGTGTTTTGACCATAGCTGGCGTTCTCATGACATTGTTGACTTTAGCACTGCATCTGAGGAGTAGAGCCTGCGTTTTACCTGCTGTATGAATAGGACTAACCACCATTTAGTTGACGCCCAGGCCTCCATATTTTCTAGGAAAAATGTATTGGAAAAAGCACACTGAACAGTATAATTGTCAATTATAGTTTACTTAATATTGAAATATCAACACCAAATGTTCATGGTTTGTTCTTTTTGTGTAGACACTAAAATGGTATTGATCTGACCTCTGGTGTTGCTGAAAGCCATCTTGATAAATATTTTTGGGGAGGTATGTCTGTAGTCATGGTCTTCCACTGCAGTGTATTTGTATATGGGATAAAGTACCCCCTGTCATATCTTTAATTTATTGCAATTCACTGAGGAGTTCCATGACCATATAGAGGAATGAGGCCATAGAGTGCATTCCTTTATAAGGATATGGAACTCTGAGGTTACTTGTAATATCGTTATGCTCGGCAGATGTACAAATCTATAGTCGCACCATCATGTTTCCCACAAACCATATATCCTTAGTATGTAACTTTTTCATAATAAAGTGAGAGCATGTTTGCAAACCTGAAGAATAAGTAAAGAAATCTCAGGTGCATAATTAAACACATCAGAAAAGCTGGTAGATAGTTATTGCAAAATGATATTAGAATTAATGTAATCCAAGCCCATTAATAAAAAGGCAAAGGCGGGTCAGAATTGATGGAAAGTTGCAGAGAGATTCTAGCTTTTCTGTAAAAACGTAAGGATGTTGCACTCGTGGATATTTGCTCACCTGATTTCCATCCCCTCTACTTTTTGTCCAGGTTACTGATATCCACATTAGTTTGCTTCAGTGATGCCAAATAACTAAGCTCAAAAGTCCTGCAAAGTCACTTTCTGTGATGTCACTTCTTGCGACGCACTATGCAATTAGAGGGGCCTCACATCTTCCCTTTCGCCCGGGGCCTTAGAAGGCCTAGGACCAGCTCTGCGCTCTGGGTGCGCACACCGGTAAGCTCTCCGGAGAGCGCACCCAGGAGGGCTACTTCTGCGTTCGTGTAAAAAAATATGAATGAAAAGTAAATAATAACGTAAGACATTTAGTACCATACATATAAAAGCAGTATTTTTGATTTACGAAATGAATATAATTTTGCATTTCCGTGAAACTATCGAAACGTCACTTAGGCGTGCCGCGGAAGCGCCCCCGGAAGCGCGTACGTTCGCGCTGCTTATGCGCCCCCGGAAGCGCCTTCGTTCGCGCCGCGTAAGCGCCCCCGGAAGCGCTTCGGTGCGCGCAGCGTAAGAGCGTCAAGTCATGTGACCTTAAAATAACACTTTTCATTGGTTGCTAACAGTTTTTTTTTTTTTTACAAAGAATGAAATCCCCACCCATTTCCTTCACTTCTTTCACTTTTGTGACTGCAGGATCTGCCTTTTTGCTCTTGGTTCTTTGTTGGATATCTTGGATTATCATGGCTGCCAGACCATCCAGCAGTGAAGATGACTCCAATGAATTTCTTGATGAAGAGCCTCCTCAGCCGAAGATTAAAGAACATTTCATCTGGAAGTTTTTTTCAAATCCTGAGGACCAGAAGAAAGTAAATGCTCCAAAAGTGGAGTGCAGGATCTGTCACACAGTCCTGACACGGGGTGACCCCACTAAAAAATATTCTTTGGGGAACTCCACAAATATTCGTCATGTGGAGAGGAGGCACCCCCAGAATTTTGCCCGCGAAAGTGTCAGGGCTCTAGCACAAGAGGTTCCCAGTGATGGGGCCTCTACATCAACCAGAGGACCAACAACATCAGTGAGGGGGAGATCGCAAGAGCTGGTTCAGAACATTTAGCCTGCATTTAACAAAGGCGTCCTTAAATGCAGAGACTGTGATCAGCTACTTTGCTATGGGGAGCAAAGTGTTCTGCTCATGGTTCGAGCATTGGAGAACCATCGCTGCCGTTCCCAGCCCTAATTTTATTTTATTTTATTTTTTTGCTCCTGTTGAGCAGTTTATTCCCAGTTTTTGTTTTTGTTCTAAAAAAAGAAAAAAAAAGAAAAAAGGAAAAAAAAAAGTTATTTCCAGAACTACCTCCAATTCTTAAAAAAATGAAAAAGAGTAAGTGAAGTGGAGTACATTGATAAAGGAGAGGAAAATGAGTAAGAAAGAACAAAAAGCTATGAGAGGAGAAAGGAAGTGAAGTAGGGGGACTGAAAGAAGGTGAGTGTGGGGAAGGAAAGTAAGGAGAAGGAGAGTGAACATGGGGAATGTGGATATTCAAAGAAAATGTAGAAAAGGAACGGGGTGTAGAAGGGTAAGAAAAGATGCATTACTGGAGTTGTATCATTTTTGTGACACTCTAGCAATGCATCACTTTTTCGCTTACAGATACGTCTGAAATACTGATGTATCTGTAAGTCCTTGCGACATAATAAGTCATATTTAATATGACGCATGAGTAGAAGACTGAAGGCCTCATTTATGAGGCCATGCGTCACTTTTACGCCACGTCACTTTTTGTGACGCAGCAGTGCTGTTAAAAATGCACCTTATTGAGTCATATTTACAAAGTGACGCATCTAGGTAGATGCATCACTTTGTAAACCCCTGCGCCACATTATACCTACGTCAGGTGTAATGTATGCAAAAGGAACGTATTGACGCAAGAAAGGGTCGTTGAGGTGACGCAGTGAAATCTATGAGATATCACTGCGTCACTTTAATGACGCTGTTGCGTCCAAATCTTGCGCCTGTTTCACAGCAGGCTTAAGACTGATGCAGGCCCTTTCACATGGGCCTGGCCTCATGTGAAAGGATGCATTGCTGGAGTTGCATCATTTTTGTGACACACTCCAGCAATGCATCACTTTTGCGCTTACAGATACGTCTGAAATACTGACGTATCTGTAAGTACTTGTGGCATAATGGATCATATATTTAATATGACGCATGAGTAGAAGACTGAAGGCCTCATTTATGAGGCCATGCGTCACTATTACGCCACTGGTACTTCACTTTTTGTGACGTACCAGTGCTGTTAAAAATGCACCTTATTGAGTCATATTTACAAAGTGACGCATCTAGGTAGATGCGTCACTTTGTAAACCCCTGCGCCACATTATACCTGCGTCAGGTGTAATGTATGCAAAGGGGGTGTATTGACGCAAGAAAGGGTCGTAGAGGTAACGCAGTGAAATCTAAGACATATCACTGCGTCACTTTTATGACGCTGTTGCGTCCAAATCTTGCGCCTGTTTCACAGCAGGCGTAAGACTGATGCAGGCCCTTTCACATAGGCCGGGCCTCATTTGAAAGGATGCATTGCTGGAGTTACATCATTTTTTTGTCACACTCCAGCAATGCATCACTTTCCTCTAAACACTCAACATTTTTTTTTCTCTATTTTTTTCACACTCTTTTTCCCCGTGGTACACTCAGGGTCCGCGTACCGGAGAGCGTAACGGGGAGCGCCGCCAGCGCTCATCCTGCGAAAATTAAAAAAAAAAAAGAAGGTTTTTAGCCCTTCATGGTCCTTCTAGGCCCCCCTCAGAAAACCTAGGGGGTCAGGGGGCGTCTACTGTGCCCCCTTTTAGTTATATCCCCCTTTCTTTTTTCACCTCTTGTGTCTCGATTCTACCAAGACACAAGATGGCGGACTCTCCGAACTGTTTAGAATGTTAACAGACACCCGACAGCCAATCAGCTTTCGCTCGCGCACAGCCGTAGCGCGCCGGGTGCGCTCCCCGGTACGCGCACTGGAGAGGGCCGGCAGCGCGCCTATAGATATATATGTGTTTTTGAACTTAATTTTCATAAAAACCACTGAAGCAATTTTCGCCAAACATAGCAAAGGCACATCTGCGTACCAGTCCCTACAATTTTGCCAAGTTTGGCGTAATTCCGTTCAGCGGTTCGGGATGTAGGTTTGTCAGACCGTCCAATGGAAATTAACATGGAGAACCCACGTTTGGGGACCCCCCTTTTTTTCTCAGCCCCCACTTCACAAATCCCCCCGAAACTTTCAGCGAAGGAGCGCAGCGAGACCATTTTAAAGGAAATTACAGGCAGATCCCTCAATCAGCGCCCAAAGTTATTCCCAATAGAATGTTCGGAATTTCCTATGGTAGCCAATCTTAACTATAATTACCTACTGGCGACCGCCAGTAGGTAATATGCCAAATTAAGTATACTTATTACTTTCATCTGAAAACTTTGCCATTTAGTACAAGCACATGTTCAAGCTCCCAGAGTCAGAGTGCTCGTGAGGACCATATCAGCTGTTTCCGTTTGGAACCCGCAGCCAGTCGTGTAGCACTTTTCATGACGTGTGTAATTATTGGTATTCAAAGCAGGATCGATGATATAGGACAAGTTGTGATCCACTGTTATATGTGCTTCCTAGGAGGTTCTATACTTAAGTTATTAAACGATCTTCTGTACAACACTGAGAAGGATGTCCTGTAATAGCTATAACGTGCAATGTTCCAAAACAAAGACAAAATAGACTACCAGTGTTTGTAATTCTTGAGAAAAGTTATAAGTACCCCATGCAAGCAACCAGCAGTAATTGTTCACCACCTACCGCATGCCAGGAGTACATGCTGATCTCGCACCCCATCCTGTCAAGCTATTTATTATCTTGTGGACTTCCCTCTACACACCCTGTGTCGTCTCCCACTCCCGGAAGGAACAAACTTCAATCTCGAAATAGCGCACTCTGATAGTTTATAATGAATGCGCCCTAATGCTTCTGAAAAGTCAGAAGTTTCAACATCAATAAGCAGAGGAACATAGCATGCAGCACTTAGAGGTGATACGCACTAGCCCCATCCAGCTGTGGTTTCCCCTTAATACCAGTCCGGAATAAAACCATGACACCTGCACCAGATGCAGAGCCCAAAACCCGAGTTTCAATGCGGCGCAGAAAAGTGTGATTAAGGTGTGAAGGATCGCACACCTATCCACTTAAAGCAGAGGTCTTCAAACTTTTGTAGGCTGAGCACCCCAAGCTGAATTTTATTTAGATGTTGGGCCCCCCACCACCTGCCGGAAATGTCTGGAATCGAACCCCACGCGCTATTCCGGGCATAGCAACCAAATAATGTTCAATACAATGAGAGCATTTAGTAAACTGCAGTATTGTGAGTGGGTGTGGTGAAATGACCGAGGCTTATTACACAGCTCAAAACACCACTTTCCAAGATAAATTGTGCGCAAATTGTTTTTACTAAACAGTTGAAAGGCAGTAAGAGGGCGCTGAACGAACATCTCATTGAAAATTCCTTAGTGGTACGATAAGTTACTTGCCTGAAGCAATGGGGGTTTAGGACACGTCAGGCTTATGTTTAAAAAAAATAAAACTAATTATAAATTAATGATGTTGTCTATTTTACTTCAGAGCAATGTTGTCTGACAGACTTTGTAATGTCATGGACATGTTAAGGATTTTGGGTGCCCTTGGCAAAAACTACGTTGGGGGCCCCTGTTCAGTACAGATTTGAGTTTAAATAATTTACTTTCAGCTCTGCCATATCCTTTTTAGCCAGCCTACTAACGGTGCACCGGCGCTGCAGTCGAAATTCTAAAATCGTTTACATCTATCAATCAGAGATAGTGATGTGTTTTCACTGTTACAAAGCAGCAGCCCTCTAATTTTACAAACAATAATATCGGTTATATCCTCCAATTTCTCGTATGTGAGGACCCGCTTGGATCTAACTTTTTTATAGTTCACTTTTTTATGGTTGTTGCATGAAACAAACACATTTCTCTGCAAATAGTACTAGACTCCCTCACAACAATCTCATTAAAAAAAATAAACAAAACAGTATTTGCAAGAATCTGTTTAGGAATTATTCCAGGCCATCAGGGCAAAAACAGAACTGTCTCTATCAAGGGGCCCCTGGAAGGCTGGATTGAATTGCATTTAGATGTCTCCTTTTTTAATTTAGGACAAAAACCTTGATGGGGCAGGACATTCCCATACTTGTGTACAGGGGTGAGTGAGGTAACCATATAAATTTGGGTGCACATGTTAGTGCAGAGTGGGACTAATGAATGTATGGTTAGTGGGGGGCTTATTTGAGTGAGATTGCAGATTAAGCAGTGAGGGGGACAGGTGAGTGAAGTGTCACGAGTGCAGGTTGAGTAGAGTGCTTGTGTGACTGCAGGGTGAGGTGCAGGGTGAATAGCACAAGTGCATTGTGAGTGCAGAGTGATCACTGTGAGTGAAGGGTAAGTGGGTGAGTGGTGCGAGTGCATGGTGATCAGTGTGAGTGCAGGGTGAGCGGGTGAATGGTGTGAGTGCATTGTGATCAGTGTGGGCGCATTGTGATCGCTGTGAGTGGAGGGTAAGTGGGTGAATGGTGTGAGTGTATCAGGACCAGTGTGAGTGCAGGGTGAGGGTGAAAGTGAAGGGCGAGAATGAGGAGCTAATTGTCTGAATAAAAGGTGCAATCCCAGACACTTGAAATAACTCAGCATGTTATTGACAGCAGTGTAGGGTTTCAAATGTGTTAAACTATTGCTATTATGGCAGTAACTAGGGATCAGGGTGGTGGAAGAAAATAATGTGCTCATCCCTCAACAAACTTCCAAATTTATGATTAGGGTTGCCAGCTTATTATTTTGAGGTCTCAGATGATCTATATATAAGCAGTCACCTAAAGCTGAATTTTCAGGACTTGTCTGTGCATACTTTGAACAGCAAATATGAATAGAAATAACTTTTAATGGTTTTCTAGAGCTGCCTGAATAATCCATGACTGATAATAAAAGGGAACAAAGACAGAAAAGTCACATTACAAATTATTACGTACCGGGGCGGCTTTAGGGCAGTGCAACAGGTGCGGCAGCACTGGGCGCTGACCTATGGAGGGGGGGCCAACCTCATGGGGAGGTGCTGTGTTTTGCAAAAAACACAGTTGATGGACAGAATGTAGAACAATGTCATACATTCACCCCAGTACAAGGATCTGGGCCTAAATCCATCGTTTTTTTGCACTCCACACCACCCTGGGTTAGACACTGGCTATATGCAAATCAGCTCTGACCCTGTGCCCCATGGGAACAGTCCAGTCCGAACTACCAAGCCATGTCTTTCCCAGACCAGAATCAAGCGTCCAAGGACCGGTTTCTGGCTATCAGCCTTCATCAGCCCGATGACGGCTGAAATGCCAGAAACCGGTCCCCGGTAGCTTGTGTCCTTTCTGGTGAAGAATTGGCTTGGTAGTTTGGTCTGCCCTGTTCCCATCATGCACTGGGACAGGAACAGACTAATTTGCATGTAGCCAGGTTCTGAGCTGGGATGGTGCAGTGAGCTAAAAAACGGTGATGGATCAAGCCCTGATCTCTTGACTGGGTAGGAGTATTCTGCATCATTCAGAAACTCTGTCCATCACCTTTTCCAAAATTGAGGTGCTGTGTTTTGCAATAACTTATGAATGGCACATATACCTGGTGGTAGTGAGAGAATCCGAGGAGGCAGCCATGGGGTGTGGGGGCACCAAAAACGATTCTCGCACCAGGCGCCACCAGCGCTAAAGCCGGCTATGAATACATACTATTTAGTGTGAAGACAGGCAATTTGCAGGGTGTTTAAACACATGGCTGGTTGGCATTTTGCGAGTCTGCCTGTGTAATTTTAAAAGAAACTTTCAGGGACGTTTTAAGGATTTTGGGGGCCCTGGGGAAAATGTATTTGGAGGCCCCAGTTCGGACCAATGTTGATTTTATGATTTAGTCTCAGCTCTTTCATGCCTTCTTTGGTCAAATATTAAATGTGTGTACATCTGATATTCAGGGATAGTGATGTGCATTTTCAGTATGTAACACAATAGCAGTTCTCGAATATTACTGCAAATAATCTCGGTCACACCCTCCATTTCTCATATGTGAGGTCCTGTATTGATCTAAAATAATTTTTTTATATGGATGTTGCATGACGCATAAACACATTTTGTCTGCAAAGTGTCTGTAATAGACTCCTACACATTAAAAATTAATGAAAGAAAAACGCTTTTTACAACATCAGGTTTAAAAAAATGTCAAGGTCATGAGGACAAGACTCTGTAGAACAGAGCTGGCTCTTTCAGTCACTCCCCTAAACCCACCCCTCCCCCTTTAAAAGGCTGGGGCACTGAGCCAGAGCCCACCATGCCCAGAGCCCACTTCGCCCATGCCTTGAAACATCCCTGGAAAATGCGTCTCCTCTCTGGGAAGAGCTAACTCTCCCAGGAGGGGGTTAATTCATAAGAGCTGAAATGCTTCAGCTGCAGTGGGAGGCAAGGGGTCTCCTCTGCTAAAACCGAAAGCGTGTCTGTTGGTGTGCTTTCGGTTTTAGCAGAGGAGTCATCCTGCCTCCCACTGCAGCTGAAGCATTTCAGCTCTTATGAATTAACCCCCTCCTGGTAGGGTTAACATAACAAAAGCATGGGGCACCTCGTGCCCTGTCGATTTCCCCTCCCCTCCTCCCTCCAGCCATACCAGAGTTCTCCAAGGGATTATAGTGGAGTGCGCCCCCCCTGAGATGGTGTCACCCCCCCCTCCCCAGGGGGGGCACGCCCCACAGATTGAAGAACTCTGACTTAAAGAGAGGTTGACACTACAAAAGACCATCCCCCCCCCCCACCCCCCACCCCTCGCTCGGCACTATTCAAGTAATAAAACAGATGTGCGCCCTCCCTTTCACTTACATAGGCTTTGAACTGGCTGGGGGAACGGTTACGCCCACACAGTGACACATGGATCGGACCACGATTAGGTGAAAAACTAATTAGGAAATGTCAGCAGGGGTTTGGGGGCAGGCAGAGTGCATCTAAAGATCTACATCAGGCAGAGGGGCGTGGCAACCCTGGGCTGCAGCACGGCTGCGCAGCACGTGTCTCTGAATACGTTTCAGCAGTATTTTACCATTTCTTTTTATGAATGCACACAAAGGAAATAGAGTTTCCTGTCTGTATTTATATGTAGAAATCTGTTTAAACTGAAAACTGGAAGCCCTAATTATAATAGAAAAGAAGGGCTTTTAATGAAATGGGCTTATAACCTCCCTAAAACCTCAGTGTTGCACGCTTTGAGGTTAGATTTGCGACTTTGCCCCTTGGCACCAGTGTAGTAACTTCATGTTCACCTTATGAGACTAAACAATTTTCATTGTTTTAGCAGCTGTTATTCGATACTTATAAGGAAAGTTTTTCGAATGTCTGAAACTGAGGTTAACCTGCTGTCACAGTCAGAATGGAGAGAGATTAATTAATATCAGGACCAAATTATAGGAAACAACTGCTGAAAGACGTATCTTATAAAAGAGTCACTCTATCAATCAATCACGGTTTTCTATAGCGTGGCTACTCACCCATAAGGGCGCAGGGTTTTAGTCGAAGAGTCAGGATTTGAGATCCTTCCTGAATTGGGACAGCGACAGGGATTGCCTGAGATGGAGGGGCAGGGTGTTCCAGGTCTTGTTGGCGAGGTAGGAGAAGGACTCTGGGCTTGTGGATCTGTGGGACGGTGGCCAGGTCCAGTTGGGCAGAGCCAAGGTGTCTGGCGGGTACATGGAATGAGAGGCGGTGCTTTAGATATGCTGGTCCTGTGTCTTATAGGGCTTTGTAGGCCGGGCCGGACTGGCTGTAGCGGGCACTGGGCGTTTCCCTAGTGGGACGTGTGGGTGGGGGGTGGTTTTTGTGCTCCCGCAGGGAAGTTTTTGTTATAAGGAGCCAGCCATATCGTCCCCCTGCAACAAAATCGGCTGAAACCGTCCCTAGTAAACAGCTCGGCTGCACCCCCAGGGAGACCGGTTGAGAAGTTTGCCAGGGCCAGTTACGGTTCCCAGTCCAGCCCTATAGGAGCGAGTGTAGTTCTCGAAGGTGTTCAGTGATGTGGCGAGAGTAAAGAAGGCGATCTGTTATTTCGGTTATGGAAAGACTCGGTGAGTCGTACCCGAGACTTACTAAGCAGATGAGCCTTTAGCAGCTCTCTGGACTGATGTACAGAGCTCACAGTGACAAAGTGGTTATTAAAATAGTTCTCACATTACCACGTGGCAGACGAGGTGACTTGTAGCTGGCTGTTGCTTAAGCAGAGAAGTGTCAAAATAAATGAAATTTACACAGTGCCTAGATAAACGAAAAACATATAAACATTTGAGTGGCCCCGAGCTGTATCTATAAGTGTGAGTTATATGAGACGTGATGAAGCAACCTTGTATGAAAAACGGAATGAAGAAAATCATTTTCAACATGTAAGGCGTATATGTTTTTTGTATGTATTACGTGAAAATGAGCAGAGCAAATTACACACCTTCTGCTGGACTGTTGGTTCATTCTTGTGCTTGCCAGACTCCGATTCTTGTTCCCTATTTTTAATATCTTACAGGCTTCTTCGGTGCTGCTAACATTAAACCACTTTAAGTCTGTAAAATTAAAAACACATTGTCTCATTATATACAGGTAAACTGTTAAACTGCGCCATCGAGTGTGTAGAGACGCGGATAGTTACCTTTTAAATAACTGCTGCCAGCTTGATCATCACAGACCTTTAAAACAGCACGTTTTTGCTGTTTTGTGGAAGAAACTACATCCAACAGGTCGTAGACATATTCATTGTAAATTTCACAAAATGACACCCACGCCGAATATTGGCACGTGCTGATCGCATCATCGTTTGATAAAATAAGGTTTTCAGTCAGTTCTAGGACAAAAAGAGACACACATAATAAGTACATCCAATTCTCAAGAAATCTAAAGGTCTGTATACGTTGCAATTCCATTTTCAGTACCCTTAATTTCTGCCACAGCCTGGGCAAACGAAGTACATTTTGGCCCGCAACTCTTACTCAGCTCTGTTCCTCATTATCTGCCAAGATGGAAAATGTATGCACAGTGGAGTAAAGAGAATTGCAGTAACATTTATTCATTTCCATCAGAAAGGTTCTTACGTACGTTTCATCAGGCGTGAGGTACAGAAGTGACCGAGGCAGGTAGATGGGTATACCCAATTACCCATGCATGGGAATCGCAATAAAGAAGGCCAAGTAAAGGGTAAGTAGACAAATAAAAGCACTTTACAATACATTTGCATTTTAGCAATAGGTGTATTTACAGACAGGGCTGTATAGATAAGCCTGAAATTGAAGAACAAAGGAGCAGTCTCATTCAACTCAAGCAAACTCAAGGTTGAAGAGTGTTACTGCAGCTTTGAGTTGTGTTAGAGAGAACTTAAACTTGAGATCCAGAAGGTCATCCCCGGGATGAGGATCAAGCAAACGGACCACACCGAAACAAAGTGATCTAATGGGGGATGCAGGTACGTAGAGAAGGTGGAGGTAAGCAGCGCCAACAAAGCGAGTAGGTATTTATGAATAAGGTCTGTCAAACATGGCGGAGATGGGCCATAAACTAGACAGAATCCATGCTGAGGAGTTCATCCTGAACTGTTGGGTTAGAAGTCAGGCAGTCTATGGTGAAGGGAGACGGAAGCCAGGCGAGATTGACAGAAAAGAACATGTTGAGCGCTCCAACAATGGAGTGCTATGGGCTTCTAATGGCTGGTAGAAGCCCGGAGCATCAACATCCCAATGTTTGTTCACATCAACAGCTGTGAACAAAGGCCTCACGGAGCCCAAGGGATTCCAACTCTCTCGGGCTTCGGGAGGCCCATGTTTTACAATTGGAACATTCTGCCCTCTAGGGGGTGTAACCGTGTAATAGCCATAGAGTCCTCTGTAGCGTACTCTACCAGCTATTACAGGCCTGCTCCCTTGTTAAAGGCCCTCACCTTTGGCTCGAGGCTTTAACACTGAAGCGGGCCTTAAATGGCCAGTAGAGCTGCTCCAGCAGACTCTAAGGCTTTAATATGGTCTATGGATGAGAAAGCAAACTTTGGAAGCTGAAGTGGAAGACAGGCCAGCTGCACATCTAAAGTAAGCCTCTCTTCTACGTGGAGCATCCAAAGACTCGCTGTGTCAGGATAGCAAGGGGTGGTTACTTTTCTAGAGCAAGTTCTCCCAAAGATGGTCTCTGATCCTGGCTGAAGGAATCCAGGACATTAAGTCTTTGTAAGGCCGCATAAAACTTTCCAGAGGAGCAGTGTTTTGTTGGAACCCTCTGGGATAAAATATGTGACCTAACAATGTTAGGGGAGAAGAGTGTTGGGATGGTTTGGAGTGCTTATGGTAATCTTTTGCTAATCCTCAGTAGTTGAATCATTACCAACACAAAGGTGATTTATTGTCGGTGCTCTTACACTGCAAAAGGAGAATCCCTTCTTTTGTATTTAACAAAAAGGCAGTGGTTTGCTTCTGTGGGGGTTGTGGCGCGTAGGCACGTCTACTGCCAAGAGGGTCTATTTACCAGCCGTAGTGTGGCTCAATGCAGCTAAAATTATTATGACTTTGCCAAGCTAAAATGCTAATTTTGGCTAAAGTATTTACATCAATGGCCGTACCTTAATAGACATTACAACTTTTATTGTAGTGATTAGCACTTATCTGAGAGGAGTTTATAGTGCAAGACGTCTGATGGTGTTATGGCCAAAGTTATTTTTTTTTGTATTCTATCAAGATGTGCGGGAACATGCAGTCCACAGCCTCCTCTAGGGGCACTCTTCTGCAGCTCTCTCCAGCCTCGCCCATTCTCAGATGTCCATTGCTTTAATGTAGATAAAACTCGGGGATAGCTATCCAAATAGAGCCTATTATTCAAGTCGAGGTGTCAGCAGGCCAAATTCTAATCTGAACTCATAATTTCAGTAACTGGACACTGGAATGTACACCGTAAGCGTTTCATGAACTATCCTCATCAAAACCTAGAGGTTGAGATTTTGTTTTCTGACCCGCGTTTTGCAAAGTCCCTAATTTTAGCTGCGTCTGTATGCGTTTTTGGAGCACCACTTTAGCTTGTAAAACCACATGACCAGCCAATTCTAGTTGTGGGAAAAACTAACTGCAACAAGCATTGGCTAAGCCAATAGGTCTCGCATTTGGGACCTTTTTAAGTGTTTAGCCATGCAACAGTTGGTGTTGTTGCACCAAGGATATTCTGCTGCGTAACTAAATACTTATAGGCTATGCCAATGCTAGTTTGTTTTTTGTTGCTGTTTTGTTAAAGTTGCTGGTCATGGTTTTTAACAGTTATTTGCATCAAATGAACTTGTTTTCATTGCTCTGAATGTTGTTTCCATTCTGTTTGTAGGAAGCAGTCATTCCCGGGGGTGTGGGGGCTGCCTAGCTGTGCGCATGCGCCGAAATTTACAAATGAGAAAAAGCGTGGTGAGGTGCAATTTACAAGTGTGGAGTGAGTGAGCCTCAGGCAGCCTGACTCACTCACACAGAAGTTCATGCACTGCACATGCATACTAAGCATGGCTTAAGGAAACTCGACCCACTCCCTTCCAGGCATTGAACACATATTTACCAAGAAACTCTGAGAAGAGCCTGCCTGCTGTACTGACGGCTGGTGGTGTGTGTGCCTGGTGAAAGTGTGCACTGATGGCTGGTGGTGTGTGTGCCTGGTGAAAGTGTGCACTGATGGCTGGTGGTGTGTGTGCCTGGTGGAAGCGTGCACTGACGGCTGGTGGTGTGTGTGCCTGGTGGAAGCGTGCACTGACGGCTGGTGGTGTGTGTGCCTGGTGGAAGCATACACAGACAGCTGGTGGAAGCGTGCACTGACGGCTGGTGGTGTGTGTGCCTGGTGGAAGCGTGCACTGACGGCTGGTGGTGTGGGTGCCTGGTGGAAGCGTGTACTGATGGCTGGTGGTGTGTGTACATGGTAGAAGTGTGCACGGATGGCTGGTGGTGTGTGTGCCTTGTGGAAGCGTGCACTGACGGCTGGTGGTGTGTGTGCCTGGTGGAAGCATACACTGATGGCTGGTGGTGTGTGTGCCTGGTGGAAGTGTGCACTGATGGCTGGTGGTGTGTGTGCCTGGTGGAAGCGTGCACTGAAGGCTGGTGGTGTGTGTGCCAGGTGGAATCGTGCACTGACGACCAATGGTGTGTGTGACTGGTGGAAGTAGGAGCATTCACAGCGATAGAAGACACAAATTAAACTGACGAAGAGGAGGGGGAGAAGGGAGGGTGAGTGCGAGCAGAGGAGCCTGGTTCCAGCAATAAAAACACAGCAATAAAAACACAGATGGCAGCTGTGCACAAGCTTGTGAACGCAGTCTGTAGGCCAGAAAAAGCATCCTTTGAAACTTCTAAAAGCCACTTACTAAATGTCTCGAAGAGACAGCGATGCGCTGTCTCAGGCGAGACCTAAAAATGGCTGTGGGCAAAATTGTCATAAGTTTACAGTTAAAAAAACGCACCAGCAGCTAAACATTAGGCACTTGTTACAAAATACAATTTTGCATAAAACATAATTCCCCAAATTTGAATAGCGGGAATTATTATACACTATGCAATGCTGGACTGAAGGGGGATCCAGTCAGATCCCAGACTCAGCAGCAGTTACTGAGCCGGACAGGGGATCCGTCCGGCCCCAGTAATACAGGACCATTTTTTTCGATATTATTTCAAAACACCGGGAGACCATTCGGCAGCCCCCGCACGTAGTATCCTTTGTAGTTAAAGCAGCAACATGCAAGCAGCGAGGGGGCTTTCTTATTGTCGATACCAGCTGGGCCCAACCCAAAGAGCGAATTGAAAGCGCTACAAACCCTCTTTTTGTTCGAGTAGGATTCTGGCTGGGAGCTACCTGGGGGTAACACCTAGATGCCATTGCAATGAAGGGGAAACAAAGGCACACAACTTATCACTACACAAGTACTTTAGAGAAACTACAATGCTTTTTAGTTTGAGAAATCCCGTATATGCACTCTTCATGCACTGCAAGAATGTCAGATAAAATGTTCTGTACAAGTATTTATACAAATAGCAATTTAAATAGCACCTACTTTTTATTAACATTTTTCATAGCGCTACTCATCCAAATGTAGGGTGTCAGAACGCTTTAAATCACTCATGCAAGAGTGTAAAGCAATGTACAGGATGTTACATAAGACAATCAGTTGCAAGGTGAAGGGGTCCACCACTACCTTTACTAGAAGATGTTACATGTTAAGAGTGTCTGGTTGAGAGAAACAAAGTCAGGATTTAAAATGTAATGCAGTGCTTGGGGGTTTCTGTACGAATAAGAGCTAATATGATCAAAATAATCCCTTTTTGGCAGCCTAATAATAAGAACAGATTGAGAAAAGAAACAAGAAGGTTCTAAACCCATGCCTTGCAGTTTGCAAGCAGGTCCTTGATACACTTCATAGCGGTTATATTACAAGGTTTGCAATTTAGGAACTGCAAGTAAATGATCTGTGTCAAAGGCAGTAACAACACTACCTAGCTACTTGAAATAAAGATCTGTCATCTGCATGTTAAATGATATGCTTTGCAGGAGACACTTTAACTCCAGTTACAATATGAGCAAAAAATGCGACTAGAAAAAAAACAGATCCTTCCAGCAAGAGCGTTGCCCACCATAGTTACCTTACCATTATCATTTACAGGGCACAAAAAGCTCTCTGCAGCAGGTGTATTAACCCCATAAGATATTTAAAAGCACAACCTTTGGCAGCAACCAGAAATGTGACAGTAAATCTATTCTGGCTTAATTGGCTGCAGTTTCTTTGTGGCAGAGTTTTAAATAAATAAATGTACAAGTTGACTGTCAGAATGCTGTTCTTCATGCCTCCATTTCATGTGATTCCACACCCTTTTGTTGCCACACCGTAACCCCCCATTTATGGGTTCTCGGAGTAAAGTATTTCCCAATTGCAGCACTGACATTATGTGAGGGAAACCTGTATATAGACAGGACTTGCATAAGTCCAAGTCATACTCTCCCATATGTATCTCACGGTGCACTGCAGCTGGGTTCACAAATGCTGTTCATACCTGGTGGCCATTCCTTGACACAGACCGTGGTGGCTGGTGGAGTTTGTGTGCCCGATTCTCATTTGAATCTGGGCTCCTCAGCTTTGGGTCTTCTTTTTGTGGCTCTGTTTTAAGGTCTCACCTACACACTGCTTCAGCTGTCTGTTGGTAAACAAAACATTGTATCCAGTATAGGTTTAACCCCTTCACTGCGGCAGCTATTCCGCCGCAGCGCTAAGGGGGCGGGGCGGCCTCGCTGCGGCCGCATGTTGGCGACGGAACCGCTCCGTCATCAGCCGCGGTTGGGCTGTGCTCATGACGGAGCGGTTCCGTCGTGGCCCCGCCCGCTCAATAGAACACGCCGTGCAGGCGCGAAATCAGCGCCGCTCAGGAGTGGCGGCCAGGCCATGACGGAACCACTAAGTCATCAGCACAACGCCACCGTAGCTGATGACGGAGCGGTTCCGTCATCAGCATACATAGGGTTAAAATGGTCTTTGTGTCCAACCCCTTGCTCAAGCCTCAATGGTTTTCCTCCCTATGTTTGCGTTTGTCCCATCCGAGGAGCATTTCAGTTAGTGCTTAATTTGTGAAAAAATAAGTGCTGTGCCCTTGTCAGAAGGCCACTGCAGTTTGCACCACCCTTTGCCCCTACCAGCAGAGCCAATGGCAGTACCACCTTAACTGAATTGTCACACTTGGAGGAGTGTGATAGTGAGTAAACTATTCCAGTCCCACAAAGCTATAAGAATGGTTTGGAGGCTGGTGTGCGTCATTTTTAAGGTATACTGATTTGACTAAAAACTGTTGCTGTGCTCCTCTGTAAATTAGACAAACAATGGCACCATGTGGCAGACCATCACAAGCTCTGGTGTTGGCAATTAAGTGCCAGTGCAGAGCACCGGAAACCACTGGCTCAAATTAATCCCGGATTTCAGCCCTGCTACTAATATAAGACCTTGTACAGCACTGCATTAAGAACTATTTTCTCTCCCTCTGTTTCTTTTTTTGCATTCCCATCCCTTTCTTGGCACTGTATTCTTTTTTATCTAAACAGGTCCCCCCTCAGTCCGCGATTGCATCCGATCACTTGTGCCTCAATCAACGCTTGCTGCTGTATTCGCAGCAGCCATCTTAAAATGTTTTTTATACCATTCTAAAATGGCTGTGCACATGTGTAGTGGTCATGTGTAGTGGTCATCTTGAATCTTTTTATTATGGTTTTAGAAAATTAATTCAAAGAAGGCTGCTGTATGGGCATGCGTAATGTCCCCGGTACAATTTGTTTTCCTAAAGCATAAGAAAAAACATTCCGAGAAGGACAAGTGCAGGCATGCGGTGATAGCGTCATTAAATGATTTTAATTTTGCTTGGAGAAAAATCTTTTAAAGGTGGCTACTGAGCCTGCATGTGCTCACACAGTGGCCAACTGGAGAAAAAACAAAACTAGCAAAGACAATAAGTTTCACAGTAAGGCCTATTAGCTTCACAGATGCTTATTTTTCTTAAAGTGTGGAAGAAGGAGACTGAAAGTTCAGCAGTGGAAAGGAGGCCTGATTCATCCAAAAGGTTGTAAAATATAGGTCAGTAATGCTAGAGTGTAGAATAGGAAAAGCATATCCTTCTCAGGAAATGTCTGGTTTATGGCGCAAAGCGAACCTTAACATTTTAACTAGCGGGGTGAGTAGGGCATTCTTAACCATGCAGTAATAGGTGAAAATATAGTAGGGACTAGCTCGATGTACCGTGGGTGGTGGATGAGGAGCAACGCATTGAACAAGGATTGGCAATGCCAAAAAGTCTGGTTTATTGCAGTCACTCATCCACCTGTCATTCATGCATCGGTCCTTGTAATCACTCATCTATGCACTCAGTCATTCACCCATCCACTAATTCGCTCTTGAGTTCATACACACAAACTCACAAATCAATGAAGAGGCATGTTCCTTTATTAGCCTTATCTATTGGCTTTGCTATAGCTTGAGAAGTGTCTTAGATCACTGCGGATGATGTGAGATTGCTGGTTTGAAAGGGGGCTTGGGTGTTGTCAGTAGTGTTCGATTAATATATATTAATATATTAATCAGGCAGAGGAAAATATCTTTGATGACATTCTAAAAATCACGTTTGACCCAAGGGAGTTGTGACCCTCATCCATACCAGCTGTAATATCACAACATAAAGGTGGAGACATCCTAAATAAAGTAGGCTTATTGGCTTTGTCAAGGGGTTACCACAATGCTAAAAACAATAGTAACGTATACAAGGGCTCGTTTATAAATCTCGGGCTGGGGAAGGAACTGCCTCACCTTATGCAGCCTTCCAAAACCCTTAATGTTCACGTTGGTAGTGCCACTGCCCTCTTCCTTGGGGCACACTACAAGGAAGGCAGAAAGTGAAGGAAAGCTAAAGCAGGGCATTAAGAGGTGCTTCACAGCTCACAGCAGGGACAACTTCACCAGAATATAGGGACTCGCGCCGCAAGCATTTTCATTTGTTGCAGGGGTGCCCCAGTCCCACAAAGGACACCCCAATGCGTGTTTAATGTTGGGGCAAGCCCCAAGGCCCCAGTGGCCCCAAAGACCCCAGCTGGCTTCCCGCACACTTCTCCTGTGCTGTGAAGGAGCAAACATTCTTCATTTGGCTCCCCCAACTCCTATTCTGCTTCTGTGGTGGGAGCAGCAACTTGTTCCTGGCCACGCCCACCAAGAGTGGTCTTTGGTCTCTGGGGGCCAGAGAGAGTCTTGCACTGCTGAGCTTTCGTTTGCTGCTTCGCACCGGCTCCTGGGTTGATGGTGTGCCCTAGGGGCAGAAACCGAAACATGTAGGGTGCCCCACACATGCCCCCTAGCCCAAAGAACTACAAATAAAGAAATTCCAGCCCGAGCCTTCCTTTATCCTGGGGATATTAGGAGGAGTTGCAGAAGAGTGCCATGTGCTTAATTTTCTACCAATGGCAAATTAAAATGGTCAATTTTCATAGGTGCATAACTCAGGCCACGTTGAGCCGATATCCCTATCTTGGGCTCATTTTGCTCCTGGAAGCAAACTATAGCTACCAGGAGCATTTTTAGCACACCTTTTGGCCTCTAAGAGGCCATACTTTACAGGGAGGCGGTTTTAATGCCTCCCTGACACAGCCTCCTTCTCTGTCCTCACTCCTCAGGCCCCATGGCCTCCTGGCCATCTCGCAGGGCACCTAAGGGCAGTGGAGAACAGGTCTTTCCCCAACTGGAACACAGGGGGCATAGAGTCCAGCACCACTGGCCCTGGAGAGACATTTAGTTTGGGAGGTCAGTTCTAGACAAAGACCATAGTCCATCAGGGGCTTCAGGGTGTTTCGTCTTCCAGCTCGCCAAGATTCTTTCATTGTCGCCTTCAGGTCCAGGGTCTTGCTCTCTGCCCGTCACTTTCTGCAGGGGTATATAAGTGTGGTAGTAAGTTCTAGATACCAGGCACCCCAGGCCAATCTCGGGATGCCGGCATCATCCCTGCACCCCTGCCCCAACCATCCTGCACAGCAATCCAATATGGCAGAATCCTTCTTTACCTGTGCAAAGCTTCTATGCCAATCCAGAGATGTGGTTATAATAATGGGCAAACCCTTGCTTGTGGTCACTGCAAACTGGTTCTAGAGTAGCTCCACCCTCCCACTGGTTTTGTTGCCAAGTTGTCTAGGAAGATGAGATGCAGGCCTATGTGTGAGCTACATCTGCTGATGACAGGGTAGGAATCTTTTGAAGCTCAGGAAGGGGTTAGCACAGCCAAAGGCCTACCCTCACAAAGAACAAAAAACACCTCTCCACACCAAGCCCTTTTAAAAACTGCATTTTGCTCAATGGGTAGACGCAATTTGATTCCCCCAATACATTAGATTAGCTATAAAAATGAGTCCTTAAATTATTTCTCTGGCTGCTACCAAATCAAATTTAGCATTTATTAAATGTAACAATGTAGTCTAGTGTTCCCCTATGGAAGCAGACAGGCTTGCAATAGTGAAAATAGCTTTTGGGTATATTTCACTACAAGGACATATTCAACATTAATTTTTACATGTCCTACTTTTAAATATCATGCACGCTACCTATATGGGGAATGAGACCTAGTTAGGGGTAACTAAACATTCAAAAGAAAAGATTAGGCCTGTCAAAAGGGGTTATTTTGGCAATTCAAGCTTGCAGTTTAACTCCTTGCATGCTCGTGCTGGCTGGGAGCCATCACGCGTCACGGTGGGCGTGCGCATAGGATGGACACCGGCCATCCGAATCCCGCCCACTCTGCGAAAATTCGTGCCGCACGCATGGGTTAAAAGTGCCACAGCCTGTTACACCTGTGTACAGCTACATGCTGTCGATAAGAGTAGTCTCTTGTGTACAAGCATGTGCAGACTATGCACATGTGTTCACATGTTAGCAGCCCAGTGCCCCTTATCCTGACTGCGTTATAGAAGCCTTATTTTCAAAGGCATAAACTGGTGGTAAACTTATTCAATCCAATTACCATGAAATTACTGTGAGTGACACTCGGATAGTAAAGATCCACAGTAAAGGTACAAAAACCAGGCAGACTAATTGCATGGAACCCATTATCAAATATTAAAAAAACATTAGTTTATTCAATTGACAATAAAGTGGAGTACATCAAAATTACTTGAACACATTTAAAGACGAAAATAATTACATACACTGGCTAAGGGGTACTGGGAGAACATATTTAAGATGTATGAATCTTGGGGATGCCCCAGATTCCAGAACTGTCCCTTACAGAAGTGCAAACATGTTTTGCCATTTTATCCAAAGTTTGACGACAACAGGTCACACCACAATGGACTTCCCTTGGTGTCTAGTTTTTAGAGAGGTCTGCGTTTTGTAGGTTTTCCTTGGTTCGGTCTGAGCCCTAATCCAAACATAGCAGCTATCCACATCACCAAAATGAGTGAACTTGAAATTCAAAAACTTGATCTTGTCTTGTTGCGTTTTGGGGACATGCAAGGTACCATTTTTAATCAGGAGAATGTTGGAAACACAACAGTACAAGATTTGCTATTATTGATTGAATTTCTCTCCATTTTAGGCTACCAAATTTAAGCCAGTGCAAAAAATAAAACAAAAAAACAAAACACATTTACATACTGCCCTCTGAGTTGCATAATATTGAGGGGAAATTTAAGTTCAGATTTCTACAAGTAGCCACTATTCCCAACCTCTTTTTTGGGGCCAAAGTTAGAAAATGTATACATTTTCTTCTTACTCCTTTTTCATTTATTAGATTTTACCATGCGAGTTGGTGCATAGTCGGTACACAATGAAAAATCATTCTAAGATGAAGTTCAGTTAATGGCTCTGGGTATTACGCATTTTTGGGCAACCAACAAACATTACATATATCTGGAACCAAAAGAGTTTTGAGGACAAAACAGTATTTTGTTTTGTAAACAAGCCATTAGGGCAAAGAAGAACATCTTAAAACGTTTTCAGCTATTTCTATGTTTTCTCCTACTTACATTCATTTTCTATTTTAACATTAGTTTCTCTGGGATAACACGAGCGATCTACACAAATGACCCCTTGATGAATTCAAAATGTTCTCTACATTTTGTATATCTTTCTGGGTTCACCTTTTGGTTTCACACTTGCTTTCACCATAAACTCTTTGTAGGTAGGAAGCACAAAAATAGGACAAATGTAACGACAGAATACAAAATTGGAGTAAAGTGATTTTTTTATAACTAGGTCTATTTTGCTCAAAGATGTTAATAAGATGATCTTCGCACAGCAAACAGTTTGTTGACAATATAAAAAAAAAAACTCTTTCTTGCAGAACAAGTTTCCTTTATTAGACCACCAACCCCCTGGAAAAAAATAGAATTGGTACCTTTTGGCCATTCTTCTAATTGCTCCAAGGTGAATCCACAATCCCTGGGTACATTTACAATTTCCAACATATTGAAAAAGAGATGCACATTTGTTCTGGATAACTTTCGTGGGAAAAAAGGTTATGAAGGAATAAACACAAACACACTGCCTCAAATATAAGAAAATAAGCACTCCCCACTTATGGGGTTAATGTTCTCAATTGGTAGCAGGTAAAGGAGCTCATTGTGTACATTTGTAAATGCAAGATTCCTTGCTCTGGTCTAGCTGGGCCTCACTCAGACGTTTGCATGCGGTACAGATCATAACACATATTTGGATTGTTGATAATTTGACTATGTGGGTTAAGAAGGGATATGTCAATTTTGTTCCGACATTTGAAGATATATGGCAGTCTTCTCTCTTCAAGAGAACGAAGCTTTTTGTTTCAAGGTAGTGGTTTATCACCATCTGTTTGAGCTGGAGGGTTCCCAGTCACAAAGACAATGTTGCACCAGCAGCACTGTGCATATTTGCCACAGACATCTGGCTCAGAACTGAGTGTTTTTCCAATATTCTGCGCCTATTTAAGGACTTGGAACTCCAAAGGCAGCAAAAAGTTAGGAAAGGCTCTGCAACAGGCACCAGAACATAGACACCATCATTTTCTAATAGACGATTTTGAAAGGAAAATGGTGCACAGCTTTAACCCGTTCAGTGCTTCTGTCGGCCGTTGGACGTCGCGCGAGCTACCTCCCTGGTGCTGCGCACGTCCAACGGCCGACGCGGCCCCACCCGTTTCTTCGAACGTTCAGCACTGGCGCTGAACGTTCGAAGCAGTTAAGGGGTTAATAGAACCAAAAGTTACTTCAATAAGTTCTCTGTCCAGTTGCTGGCATCTTCTGTCTGTGTCAACATCATCTTCATGTGTGGAGGAGAATTAATAGTTAGGTCTGTTGAGGAGATTTCTATTTTTTCAGGGTTCTGTCCAAGAGACTAGTCTGAAAACTGGGAATGGGATCATTGTCTAGTTCACTAGTATCAGATCAGGTACCAAATCCGTGCTGGAAAGACCTGAAGACTCAGCATTCCCAGTTGGATGGAAGGCACCATGGCAAACTCCCTGGCCATCAGGCTGGTTCATGCATTAAATTATGAAAGAGATACAAGGAGGGATGGAGTTGGGAAATCGACTCAGTCAAATCTCCTCTATGCAAGAATTGGAGAAGTGTGGCTCACTGGTTAGAGGAGGCAGACCTGGAAGCAGAGGTCAGCCCGGGACCAGGGTTCAATTCCCGGCTCGGCGGGGTCTTGAGTCCTAAAAAAATGTCCACGGACTCGACAATTCTCGCTCCGGTGCCTACTCGATTCACGGGTTCACACTCTGCGACTCTGGGCAATAGCTTGCTTAATCTCCACAACGGCCCCTCGCGGTGGGATGCCTGGCTTTCACCTTGTGGATACCCTGCCGGGGTTATCTCACAGGGGAATACCAGGACAGGTTCCCTAAGCAAGCGCTTAGATACCGGGTCGGTGATTTGCGCTATATAAATACATGTACATTTACATTTACAATTGGAGTAATCCAGTGCTTAATTTGAGTCAGTGGTTTCCGGTGCTTGGCACCATCACTTAATTGTCAGCACAGGCACTTCTCAGTACAGCTGCCACATGGTGGCACTGTTATTGAAATTTTAAGATGAGCAGAACGACGATGTTTATTAATTAATTATACATTAAAGCCAGCTAACACCTGCCATTCTTATAGCTTTGGGGGCCTCAAATAGTCAGAATTGCCACAATTCTAGCAGTGTGAGGATTAGTTTTGCAGGTCCTGTCATTGGCAACGCTGGCACAGGCAATGGGTGGTGCAAGCTACAGTGGCCTCGTGATGAGGGCCCTGGCACAAACTTATTTTTTTAACAAAGTAAGCACTGGAGTAATCTTCATAATAAGGAGCTAACCCGCAGACTACCTAGAAAGGAAGAGATCCTCACAGTAGTGAGGTGCAAAAGGGGATCCATCGTTGACCAATCTTGCCAGCCTGTAGTCATTCTGTGATAGTCACAGCAACATTGTGCCCTAATAGGATAGCAACTAAGAAAAGGTAACCTAATCAGATGCCCAAAATCAACACCTGTTCAGACTCAGATCCGGTCTCCAACAGTTCCTTGATATTCCACATAAATGAAGCCTGTGTAACTTAAAACATCTTAGATTTGCTGAAAAGTTGCCAGCAAGCCTCTTGGGTGTTTTGGCCTTTTATATTCAGTGACCTGCAGGTAGAAGAGGGGTAGAACTTCCAATAAATCTGAAATATAGTTTTACTTTACTAAAAGACTGATTCGCCATCTAGAAGGCTCCAGGCCCTTTAGAACCTTACAGTGAATAACCATCCGCCTATGTTCACAGTTGCTCACACTGACATCTGCAAGATAAGCGAGTGTAAAGTGATTGCCTCAGTGTTTCCAGGATAGCATTTGGATGATCACAGAGATAGGCGGGGGCGGATAAGCCTTTACATATGAATGTATGGCAAGACCCATTCCAAAATGTCCTAAATGGGGGAAGATTTGCAAGGCGAGGATATGGTAAAATAGAAGATTCTTGTGCCAAAGAACTTCTGAGAAGTTGGAGCGCTGATAGAAATTTAGGCCACATGCCCATGGGTATTTGAGAATCCAAGACCTAAGAAGACTGGGGTTAGTAAACAGAGTCTGGTATATGATCAACAGAACGCATGGCCATGCAATCATAAGTATGTTAAAGTTGCATCCAAATCTATTATCAATCTGGACTAGTCATAATGGTGTGAAAGTAGAATTGGCTTAGCTGCTTCCAGCACTTCTTGTCTCCTGCACATCTTCTAATGGGGTCTTCAAACCAATGGCCTTGGAAAAAAGGCAGAGAGGGTGTCCATCCTGAATGCAGCAGACACGCTGATCTAACCTTAAACGGCATCCGCCAATTGAACATCTCAAATGGGATCAAACATTAACAATCAGACGCATGGTACGTTGTACAGCAGCACCTGAGTGGTTTCAGCTTCAGATGTGAAAGACAGTAGCAGAATCAGACCATGGGAACAAGTCACACCACAGGCATTCTTAATCTCTGCACCAACACAACTTCCTTTTAATAAGTAATCCAATGGGGCAATCCTAATTACTGAAATAAATGTAGTCTAACGGTGTCCCTGCTATGGCGCAGTCCTTAAGTCTGCCACACCCAGAAGTGGTCCTGACTCCAACTCAGTGGGAATTCCTACGGGATCTCCTGTACTCTAGTTTATTCAGCATGTATGTGTGCAAAACAAAGGTACACCTATATCCTCGGCAAGAGATTTACTCCCACTGTGCTCTTCTAAACCAACCATGCTCCCTTTTGTGCATGGTAAATGGGACAAGGTAGAATATTGCCAATCTCGTCCTCTTTGTGGCTACTGGGTTTTCTGTCTTGCAATTGGTCCTAGCCTTGATGTACTGCAAAGCAGTCTGCACTTGCATGGGGGGATAGGAGGTGTGGAGGCAAGATGCAGACTCCCAGGTGAATGGACTCGGTCATCTGCTTGACCACCCCATGTGCTAATTTCTAATGGGCAAAGCAATACCATGCTCATGCCATCCTTGGGAGTACCTCAGCTATGAAACACTATCCATTCTTCAGGAATTTTAAGTTGGTAAGCTGCTTAGATGATTCTAGCGCCCCCAGAGGCTTTCACGAAGGGCCTTGACGAACTGGCATGTATCTCTCACAAAATCACCACTTGGAGCACCACAAAGGCCACCAACTTTGAGTACAGTTCTCAATGGTGGGAAAAATAAAACCAAATTAATAATCTATCTAGAAAGATATGTAGTCGCTACAATATGGATTGACAAAACAAAAAGCACACATTTTCACAGGGGAATGGTTCATGGGGTGAAGGGTGAAACACTACATACTTCCAAACTGCGTAACGCGCAACAGCAGATAAAATCTATTACATTGCTCTGGGAGTTTTTTCATTAATTTAAAACAGATTTACGACCATTTAGGAGTGAAATTAAACATCTTATCCAAATATTCCGACCTTGGCCCCATTATTCATCTATTATTCATCCATTTCTAGCCTCCTTGAGCACACTCTTGCTATATCAGTGTCAAGCATCATGACATGGATGAAATGTGTATTTGCTTTTTTTCCCCCCTAATTTTCCCTCATGCACGTGATCATATTGTGTTGCTCTGCAGCATTATTATAGTGCATATTACCCCTATGTGGAGCACTGAAGCACTTGCCTACAAAGGCAGCAAGCTACTCAATGCAGGAAGTGTGTTAGGAAGGGTGTTGTCTTTGATCTTTTTATCTAATGTTTTAGAGTGTTTCCATGTTGTGTGTGATGATCATTGAGGTGCAGTTATTAGGTTATGGGACGCAGAGCTTAGGAGTGTGGTGAATGAAGAAGTGTGAGACACGTGCAATTTATGGTTTTCAGTAAGCTGGCAGCATTGTGGGTCCCTTTATGGTATTCTTATCATTATAGTCCTCCTTGACGAATTCCAATATGGTTTTACCCAAGGTTCCAGTACCAAAACGGCGCTACTTCAGGTGATTGATGGTGCCCTGTGAGTGCTTGACTCTGATGAATCCTGTCTCCTGATCCTTCTTGACCTATCCGCAGCCTTTGACACTGTTAATATCAACACTCTTTTGAACACTTTAAAGCATAGAATGGGGTTTGAAGGCACAGTGCTTAAATGGTTTGAATCATTGCTCCAAGGCAGATCCCAGATGATCAAAATAGCCAATTGTCTCTCCACTTCAATGGCTGTTGGACAAGGTGTCCCTCAAGGCTCGATCCTTGCGCCCACACTGTTCAACCTATACATTGAACCGCTGGGTAATCTAAAAAAAATCTGGGATCCATTATCATCTATATGTAGATGTCACCCAAATCTACCTAAAGGTTTCTTCCACTCATGCATGACATGCCAATCCTCAACACCACTCTCAACTCCACCCACCACTTGCTGTCTACTCCTAAACTAATACTGAATCCTTCCAAAACAGATTTCCTCCTCCTCTCAACCAATCTTGGACGAACAATCTGAACATTCTCAACAACAAGCCTATTACTGTTAACAGGGCCAAATATCTAGGCGTCATCCTAGACAAAAGGCTCAACTTACAGTCCCATATCAATTCCATCGCCAAGAATGCACTCTACCAACAGCGCATTCTCTGGGGGGGGTTCGATGGTTCTTTCATGTACAAGACCTAAAAACCTTGGTCCAATCATTGGTTCTTTCCAGATTGGACTACTGCCAACGCTCTCCTTGCTGGCCTCCCCATATCCCACCTTTCCCCACTAAAATTCATCCTCCACTCAGCAGCTCGCTTCGTATATGGGGCTAAAAGAAATGATCACATCACACCCATACTGTTGTCTCTTCGCTGACTTCCTTTAGAAGCAAGGCCAATTTACAAGATTGCCTGTATCACCCACAAAGCCTTGCACACCTGCACCCCACGCGATATGGCTAATCAACTCAAAATCTCAGGAGGCTATAGACCCTCACGCAATGCAGAAAACTTACTGCTCGAACCTTCAAAAGGTAAAGATTTATGGCTCAAGCCTGCTCTGGTAATGCGACCAGAATCTGTAACTCGCCTCCTCTATCCCTCCAAATCACCACCTCTTTCCGGACCTTCAAAACAGATCTTGAAACTCTCCTCCTTCCAAATACACTTCCTGGAATAACTCAACCCATTTCTTGACCACTACGACCATCTAACACTCACATGAGGTCAACTTTGTAAATATAAATTTTACTCCTGTTTAAACCTAAAGCTGACACCTCTCATATTTTTCAATATAAATATGCAACCGGTTAGCGTTGTAAGTGCATATATGTAACTTTTTAGTGTGATCGGCCTATCTTGTGTACCTGAAACTATATATATTTTACCCTATCTTGTGTAGCTTTTTTTACTTACCTGGTTCTTTTGTAAAGCGCTCTGATACCTTTGGGTAAAGTTCACGCTATATAAAACTGCATTAAATAAATAGTTGACTTAACTGATTACTACACTGGGTTGTCCAAACTGGTATTTTGAAATCCTGAGACACCATTAAGGTACGGTGTGTAAAATCTGGGAATGATAAATGTATTGACTGTTGTTCAAGGACAAGGGTGCTGGACATGCTAACAAGCAAATTCAAAGACTTTTTAGCCAGACATATTTGAATTTGCTGGGGTCGCTGAGGGGTTTAATGTCCTCAATCTCAACAATATTCAACTATCACCGAGAGAAATGGGAGAAATTGTTCTTTCTTACTTTTGTTCACTGCCTGAAAATTACTTCTCACTATGTCACATACTGAAACAGCTTCTGCGGTGCTCACGAGGAAAGACAACACTACCCAATCAGCTGTTGTAGGGGTAGGGTAGGTGCCAACTCTGATCCTTTCAGTAGGTGCTTGTAAGAGGGCCAGTGTGTCCAGGTCTGGACCATAGTTTAGGAACTCAAATCTGGGTCTGGAAAGACTCTAGATGTGTGGGTAGTGGAATTTTACCTGGAGTTATCGCTCTGGGTGGAATTCTACCTCTTGAAATCAGAGTCTGAATTTGTCAAACATCTTGCACATTGCAGGACCTACAACTGTAGCCCATTAAGTTTCAAAAGAGAGCCAAACTGAAGGTTGCCTCCAACAACATGGGAAAGGTAAAACAAAGGAGCTATTGGGGCTAGAACCTCTGCATGAAGGTGAGGGTGGGGCTTTGTGGCCAAAATCCTGATATTCAAATAGAAATCGCCCTTTGATGGAATAAGCTAAAGGAAGGTCTCTTGGGTCAAAATAAACTCAGGAGATTCCTTGGTCTAGTGAAAGAACATGTACAACACAAAATAAATGATGCAGGGCTTCTGTGTACCGCAGCTGTCTCAAAATGGAAGCTACATATCAAGGGAGAGTTGAAATGCTCATTGTCCACAAAAATAGGGTGTAGGTGTTCCGCAGGTGTGTCAGAAAGCGGAGCGGTGAGTCTGCTGCAGGAGTTTCTGACTGGAGAGTGTGATACGGCCCTCAGCCCTGCAAGGGCCCCTGTTCCTACCAGTCCAGCCCCTGCTGTGAGTGCTGTGAGTCAGCTGCGGGTGTTCCTGACGGGAGAACGGGAGACGGCCTGCGGCCCTGCGAGGGCTCCTGCCAACTCAGCATCAGCAATAAGAGCAGTGAGTGCTGTAAGTGCAGCTGCTGTAGTCGGCGGCCATGGAGTGAGAGCCCCTTGTTGTCTGTGGAGGCAGCTCGGCTAGAGTTGGGTGCGGCCTGCGGACCCGCCCAGGGTGCCCCACTCTGCAGCTGCCACTGTAAATATGCGCCGCAACGACAAACAATAAAACCACTGTCATAACCACGACAACCGGCAATTGCTGGTGCTACCTCTCCCTGCTCTTACCCCCACCTGCATTTTGCTCCTAGGCCCTCAGGCATAATTATGGTTAAACTTGAGTGATCGCTTTTAGTTAGTCCCTCAACTTTCTTTTTTAGGACCTTCAATAGGAGGGTAGACAGGCAGTCAGTCAGTCAGTCAGTCCGCCCCTAACTAACAGCTGCCTCAGAGCAGAAGAGTGCCTATGTGCCCCTCTGCTCTGGGCTTGGGGTAGAATGGTTTCCCAGGGGTACTGCCTCATCTTCCCTGTCGCCCGGTTCATCCACCCTGCTGGTAGAGAAGAGCCTGCAAGAAGGGGCCCACGTGGGTACGCCTAGGAAAGCATTAGCAACACAGCAGCGTAAGCCAGCCCAGCCAAAAGTATTACCACCCTAAGGCAAAAGGAAGAGCTGGTGGCCAGCAGGATAAATACTTACCTACAACATCTTATGTTGGGCTGAAGCTTACCCACCAATCCACAAAAACATTTTCAATAAAAATAACACTCTTTATAGACTGGTCTCTGAAGAGATTGTGGTAAAATATAGAGACAAGACGGGAAAGAAGACTTTGAGGTCACACACAGTGACAGCAGAAGAGTGAAGTAACCACCGTAGCGGCCCCCCAGGAATCAAAGCAGTAATTTCTCACCATAACACCAGATAGGGGAGATTGGAGAACGAGTACAGAGGGCTTAGTGACCCAAAGCACAGAGTGAGCCCAGGTCCCATAGAAGCGGCCGAGGGTGCGGCCCAGGGTAAGCCCAGTAAATTCCTGTCTTTTCAACATGGCCTACAAGAAATTAAGAAACCGAAGAATCAACATAAAAAGACTGGGCACAGAACAATTGATAAGGAGGAGTATATGCAAAGCAGCTCATATTGGAGCTCTTCCCGGAAATTTAGAGATAACATTTTTCCCCAACATTTCAAGTACGTGTCATATAAAGGAAACAGCTGCTAAGCCAAAAATACTGGAATGATGCAACAATAAAGAAAAAATAGAATTTGAGAAAACAAAGGAAAATCTACACGATTAATCAAAGGATATGAAAGAAATCAGGTAATAGAGTGCACAAAAGCAGCTGAGCACTTGGAGCACCAGAAATCATTACCTCAAATAACAGAAGCTGTACCATTTCAAACACCAGATACTGACTTCACTTTACCAGATGTAAATTATAGTCCTCCTTTACAGGTATCCAAAACAACAAAGGAGACACTTCAATTATTCAATAGCACTCCAAGTAGTATCTCAGCTATAGTTGAAAATCTCTTGTATTCTCTGGAATTCCCTCCATTTAATACTCTGCAATCTTCCAATAGGCATGATCCTATATCTAGCACACGGTTTACGTTACAGAGGATTCTGGAACGAATATTGGCCCATCTAGAAAACTATATGGAAAATTCAGACCAGATCTTGGAAACACAGACTGGAATACTCCAATATCTGGTGGACAAGAAGAGAAATTAGCAATTTAGGCATAATCTTCAAAATTAGTAAATAAAGACAAAGTTGAGGGAGAAAAGGAACAAGGCTGTAAAGCATCATTATTGAAAGATCATGTAACTGCTAAGATACAAAAGGCAACCCAAACTGTCAGAAACAGCGAGAAAGAAGAGGAATGAAAGAACACAAAGGATGACAAAATCTACTCCCTTTGCAAATTATTTATGGACCCCATAAGCGAAAACATTCCAAATGAAGTCATTTAATTCTTTCTAATGTTCAAACAGAGAAGATTTCAAGAGTCATCAATTCAATCTATAAATAAAGAAGAGATGTCGTCTCTGAGAATCTTAAATACAAAGAAGTAAGGGTCTACCTCAAAGAGAAGGGAAAATAAAAGAACTAAGGAGAAAAATAATAATAAAATAGTAAAACGAAGAATTCCTAAATGTAAGACACGGAAATTAAAGTTCCTGCAGTCACTGTCTAGTGTACAAGAAGTTTTAGTAAACATAAAAACAATGGATACACAAACCTGTATGTTCTCAGAGCCTTTACAAAATAAAGTCTATAAACTCCTAAATCCCCTGGCATTAAAACTTTAAAACTATAAAACTTATAAAAGATTGCCAGCTTAAGACCAACTTAGAAGGAGAAACCCATTCAACTCCAGAAAATCCCAGAAGAAAGGGGACGCAGATCCACTACCATACCTTGAAAATAAAAAACTTATTCTCTTGGGAAACAACCTTTTGAATCGGGAAAAGATCCTAAACCTTCTCCATAAGATCCACTCACTGCACTCCCTAACATCAGAAATAAAATTAGTGGCATTTCCAAATAACTCTCGACCCACAGTGTTAACAGTTGAGTCTTCTGTGATCCCTTCCATAATATTGAAAGGAAGTGACTCCCTACATGTAAACGGGTTTAACATAGGAGTCAATCAAAAAGAGTATGCAAAGACAATAGAGATGAACGAGAGCAGGAAGCAACATCACAATCAAATAACTTTTGGCACCAAGGATTCACTATGTGTTCCTGAAGGAAATGTAACCATATCTATTAAAGATCGTGAGAGGCGAATTTGGAAAAACAACCTAACAAAAGTAGAAAGGCCACCAAAGGAAAATACTTGGTCCTGGATCTCCAACAACCTGAATAGTAACACGCTACTGAATCTGCTGCTAATGAGAGGAAAATCCTGCTTCTGCTGCCACAAACCTCGGCTTTTGCATTTGCACTTGTTTGTTTTAAAAATTGCTCCCAGATCGGACTTCCTTGGCGAAGGCACTTGGCACTTTCTACACGCTCCCCAATCGACCCCCGCCCCAGGTGAGCTGAAGGCGGGGCTGGGGGGGGAGCTCTGCCTTGGAGCATTAGAAGAGGCAGACACGACTCCCGCTGCGCAGGACGCGCACGGGACGTGCCTGGGCGAAGACCGGGCCAAGACACGCCAGTCTTAGCCCGTCCTAGACTGTTATAGACTGGACTGGGCTATCCCCCTTTAAGGTTGGTTGTTGTATATAAATAATGGACTGTGGAGCATTGAGACCATTGCTACCACGCCTGTGTCAATTGGGATATCCAGTTCGCTCTTGGAATTGTAAAACCTACTATTGGTAATTGTTGCGGAAAACTTAAAGAAAAACATGGGAAAACGAAAAATAGCGACTGCTTCCCCTGGCAAAACTGAGCTGGCACCAACAGGAGGACAACAAACACTGCTGACATATTTAAAGGGTGCTATGGGGGCTCTAGAAAAACAAATTATCACAGTAAAGGAAACGTTGTCACATGGCAGAATAGTAGGAAAGGAGGGCTAGAGTGTTCAAAATGATAGTAACATAATTCATGGCCCACAAGGCCAGCTGGGAAATGGTTGTACTGCTTTAAATACTAGTGATCTCATCCAGGAGAGTAGCCTGGAATTGGTAATGGAACCGCCCTCAAAACGGCCAAAAAGAAAATGGAAATCAATGAAACTCAGAAAAAATTATCGGTGGTAAGCAATGCCCCAAAAAAAGCTGCCACAAAAAAAGAAAGAAGACAAATGGTAACTTGTCCAAGAGCAAAGAGGGCCAAAAAATGATAGACCTAGGTCAATGCACAATGGGTGATATAGCGGATACAGCTGACAAATTAAAGTTTGAAATATCTGATTTAACCAAAAAACTGGGTGCCCTACAGACCCTTGTAAATGATGTCTTTTTAAAACTAAATGACAAAGTGGATGAACTAACCCGGCTAATAAAAATTAATAACAAGAATGGACATGACAGACCAAATGGCGTGAGTAACTATGATCTCAATGATAGATCTGAACAACATCACTCTTTAATACCGGGGTTAAAACATATAAATGATCCATCAAGAGGGGGTTTTCCTACATAGGAAACAATGGACTCTAACTTAGAGATAAAACTGGCAAATGGTATTAATAAAAACGGGAGCATTGAACATCTAAGGCCGAAGCAAGGACATGGAATAGAGGCTACTGACCAATTAGTTGTGAAAAGCAGTACACATTTAGATCTGCCACCTGCAGCAACTCCATATGTTTTATCATAGCAAATGCACCACTCTTGCAACATACAGAAAAAGAGCACTGGGAATCACTTCGAAATAAAATCCTATTTTGGTTGGGGGGGGGGGGGGGGGAACAGGCTTAACTAATGCACTTTTTGAAAACTTTAAAATGGTGAGGCGGGTAGGATGGGTGGGAAGTTGCAGAAAAATGACGGGGGGATTGCATTGTTTTTAACTTTGAGAGACCCAAGATTTGTTCAAACTGTGCTGCATATAATGGGCAGTAAGAATCATATCTTAGAGAGAAAAATGTCCATCCATCCGTTAGGTTTTTTCTACCCGCCGAAAATGTTGTATAATTCCCAACCCAGACTAGAGAGACCGCAGAATTCAGCTTGCTGGAATCCCCTCGATACTATGGTAAATAACAGATATAATATCTGGGAAAAACAAACGCTACCAAACAGAGGGGCACAATATAACATACCAACACAGAATAGGTTTGAGTCCTTAGCATCCTTACAAGATGTTGACTGACTACCTGTAGCCGAGGAACAAAATGGGCCAGGCCCTTTGATCTCTGTAATTGGTACTATCATAGTAGAAGACATGATCATACAAAATTGTATTACAGCTAGCAGAAAAAGGATTGTACTGAAGCGAAATCAGGAAGAAGAACTAAAAACTGGTTCCCTCGAGGTTCAAATGCTGAACCCGATTATAACTTGTGATAAAATAGATGATGATCTAACGGAGAAAGTGGGGGCAATATACTATTTTGGAATGTTGCTGGCTTGGCCTCGAAAATTTCAAATCCCCTCTGGCACAATTTGGTTAAAGAACATACATTGATTTGTCTACAGGAGACATGGCAGAGTGAAGAACTTCATATGCAGGGCTTTAGGACCCATCATACACCCGCAATAAGTGGGACATATGGCCGTAATAAGGGAGGTATTAGTACCTATGTGTCCAACATGCTAAGAACTAGATGTGTAAAGTTCATTAATGAGTCCCAATATTATCATTTGGTAATCCTGTGGTTGGAAGGAAATTTTTGCACTATCATTGTCAATTTTTATAATAATATACCGAAAAATAACATGTCAAGGGTCATAAAGGAATTAGAATCAGATTTGAGCAAACAATATGTGTGGGGAGGAGATTTTAATTGTACTTTATGTAAACATGGGAGTAACAGAATATGTGGCATAACCGTGGAGAAAGGAGAGGGAGTGTCTCATTTTACCCACACAAAATTGGGTGATCTGCTGAATGGGATTATATTCCGGTTTGATTTCAATCAATAGCATTTGTATAGCGCGCTACTCACCCGGAAGGGTCTCAAGGCGCTGGGGGAGAGGGGTACGTTACTGCGTGAACAGCCAGGTCTTGAGCTGCTTCCTGAAGAAAAGATGGTCCTGGGTCATCCGCAGGTGGATGGGGAGGGAGTTCCAGGTCTTGGCTGCCAGGCAGGAGAAGGATCTTCCCCCGGCGGTGGCTCTGAGGATGCATGGAATGGCGGCGAGGGTGGTCGATCGTAGCTGGCGGGTGGGCGCGTAGAAGGTCAGGCGGTCGTTGAGGTACTTGGGGCCCAGGTCGTGGAGAGCCTTTTGTGCGTGGGTGAGGAGCCTGAACGGGATCCTCTTGCTGACGGGGAGCCAGTACAGGTCTCTCAGGTGGCCGGAGATGTGGCTGCGTCGGGGGATGTCCAGGACGAGTCATGCAGAGGCATTCTGGATGCGTTGGAGTCTTTTCTGCAGTCTGGCTGTGGTTCCGGCGTATAGGGTGTTCCCGTAGTCCAGTCGGCTGGTGACGAGTGCCTGGGTGACGGTCTTCCTGGTTTCGGTGGGGATCCAGCGGAAGATCTTACGGAGCATACGCAGGGTGTTGAAGCAGAAGAAAAGAAAGAAACACACAAGACCGAAAGGATAAAAAACTGGGTTGACTTGTGTACCAGTTCACCTCCTTGGCATGGGCTGTATGTAGGACATCTCACCAATGGCAATCATAGGAGAGGACTGGTGCAGCCTGCAGCTCTGTACAATTTTAGGACGTGTGTGTTGCTGTAATTTGCTGACATTTGAACATTGCATAACTTATGCGCCCCTGAACCAGGAAGATTTGGCAACAAAACTACCACAATAATCATCCTAAACATGATCTTGATTCTATACTACTGTTGCAGAGGGCGAGGTCTTCCCACAACAGTCTGGAATCATTCAGGGAGGAAGTAAGTTCTTCATTTTATGTTAATCCCTTAGGTTACAGCAACAGCAGGTAGATCCCGTCAGGGCTCCACCCCTCCCCCCCAACTTTCCCCATCTTCAGGCTTCCACTGCAGATCACACCAACAGAATAGTGGGCCCACTCTACTCGTCATTGTGGATGACTGCCCACTCTGCCCTGTGCCGGTAAAGAACTGTGCTTTTTTGCCTATGCAAGGCTCGTTGCTGCCTAGGGGAACTGATGGTCATTAAAACCTGGGGCCAATACAGGTGCTAGATCCAATGGAGACTTGCTAATGCACTGGACACTATTGCTAAGGCGTATTTGTAAAGCACACAATCACAACTTGAGGCATTTCAGTGCAGAAAAACGGACGTTTATGTTTACCCAACTCAATAGTAATTATTTTATTGACCTCAAAAGGATAAAAGGCTGAGTGGACCTGCTGGAAATCAAACCAGTGTCAATGAGGGCACGTATAGAATCCTGGAATGGATGCATTCGTCCATTTAGAAATCAGGCATAGCTGCCTGCCTGGCGCCACTGAGGACATTCCCATTCAGGACCACTAACATGTGTTAATCCATGGGGCCATTAAGCCTGGTTAATGGCTGGGGCCACTGAAGCTCGTTATTGGTGGAGTCCTCCACAGCTCGTTACTGGCAGGACCTGTTGACGCTCCTCGCTGCCTGAGGTCAATGTGCACGATTGCTTCTAAGTTTATGTACAATGGTATCCTGAGGTATTTTGGGTCTGTGTGCATATGGATATCTGGATCTTTTGCTCTGTGCATATTTGCCGAATTTTTGGTCTATGTCAATTTATGTGTGGGTATGGAGTGTCAGAGACCATGCAATATAAAAAGTGAAACCTGTGGGTTGTAAGTACTGTTTTATGTACTTTAAAGACATGATGCATTTTACAAGAAGCTGCCAGTAGTTCCAGCGCAGGGTGCATAGTAGGACAACATAATTATTTGCTTGCACAGTAAAAATTACAAATGTCAAGTAAAATGTTTGAAGTTTGAGTTACCCAATTCTCCAGCCTGAGTCATCGACAATGTAGTGGACTTGTTAGAGTGCAGACTACATTGACTAGCGGACCTCAAAATACGACCAGCATCCTGAACAAAAAAATGAACATTTGAATTAGAAATATTGCACAGAGTTTCAATGAATACTTTCTGGAACTTTCTTTTAATGTCATGTTGTACATGTTAGGCAATTAGAAAATCTATATTAGACAAATGTGCCTTTAACAAAGCGAAGGAAGCCTAGTTCATCAACAGTTTTTACAAAAATACTCTGATTTTATTTTGAAAAGTGACGTTTTTTATGGACTACTTTCGCCATATTTATTTGGGCCACCTGACCGTATCTTAGGGATACATCCCTCCATTGTATGCGTTTTCATAAAAAAGGATTGCACAGAATACAATTACTGAGAAAATATTTAATCTAAACGGTCTACTGGTAATTCACAGGATGACTGTTATTTACCATTTCATAGAAACCAATTTATAGCATGTTCTTTTTTTTTAAACTTTTGCAGCTTATTTTTTTAAGGTGTAAATGCAGTGGGTGCAGGTGTTCCATTCAGAATTTATTTTGTAAGAAGTATTTATTTTAGTGCTTTACTTTGGATTTGAATCTTAAACATTTGGATGCTTTTATTTTGCTGCCTCCTCAGCCACTCACAAACTCCACCCATCCCTCAACCCCTCACAACCTTAAACGCCATCCATCCCTGCCCCCAGAAAAATCCTCACCACACCGCCGACAATCCCATCAGAAATAGATACAACCCAGATCGGTGAATCTCCACTGAACTTGAACTGGACCCACAATCATTACAATGATGTATAAATAGAGACCTTCCCATTAAGTTTTGGAGCAGGGGCTCCATATAATTCAGCTATGCTGCTCCTCCACCATTTCCTTGAGAAATTCATCATCAGGTGTTAAAATACTCATTGTTCTATTGAGTTATGTCCTAGGTAAAATATATATTGTCCCTGTGATGATCCCATGTTGCTAAGGGATCGAAACACCCTGGACCCACACTCTGACTCACATGATTTTGTAGAAACTTTTCGGTTGGGTGCAGAAGTGCTGTGTTTTTGTAACAAGTGTCCCTCATCCTTCATACGTTTACTATTCACATTTTTTTTTTGCCCGTAAGTTTACTGTTTTGTTTATTTAACACTTGTTTTGGAACTACCCTAGCCAGGGTATGCTCCCTACTTCAAATTTTTTTACAAAAATGAAATACAAATTTCTTGTCTATTGTCATTGGAACAACCAATGGAATCTCTCAGGTTTCGTTAAATATTGTATGTACATTTATGAACTAAGGACTGCTGTATATCTTATTACATAGTATCCTTGATCCTAGTGATTCCTGGGTTACTCTTGTGGTTTTGAAAACAGAAGCCACATCTTAAAATTCCAAGTCAATAAGGATGAGACAATGGATAAATACAACAAACTTGTAAAAACGGGCAACAGACGGTGCCACGTCTTGTAAAATCCGCTTGCACATAGGCAAAGGAGAAAAAACACAAATTCACATTGAACGAGGACAGTCTTTTACCACAGGATTTGGGTAGTGTGTTCAAGATCAGGCATATTCTGTCTCTTACGAGTCCAATCAGGCGCTACCTTAGGCAGGAAGTAAATTGCTTAAAAATAAAGTACAAATACTTGAGTTCACAAACCCTGTTGACTCAGCAAACAATGTGGTCAAGGCGATATCCTATGTGGATGACACCCAGCTGATGTTTTCTTTCAGAGATGTGTCATCGTCAGTCTTTGACTCTTTCAGAGACTGTCTTAAAAACATTGCCATCTGGTTGAAGAGTAACTTTTTAAAGCTCAACGCCAATAAAACAGAGTTCCTATTCTTTAACCAAGCCGCTCTCCCCCCCCCCCTTTTTTTGGTGGCCTGTAAAACTTGCTGCTCCACCTGTGCCTAAGGATTCGGTAAAGAACCTTGGTGTCTGATGTGACAAAGAACTGTCCCTTTCGACCTATGTCTAGCAAGTTTTTGGGGCCTGCTTTGGAAAGATGAAAACTATTAGAAAATGTATCAGCTTTATGCCGGAAGAATGCAGAATAACTATTGTGCATGCCTTGGTGACCGTGCACCTCGACTATGCCAACGGCCTCTATCTTGGCCTGTCAAGCTGCTTAATCAAAAGGATGCAGATTGTGCAGAATGCTGGCGTGAGGATGGTCTGCAAGGTTCCACTCTGCCAGCATATCTCACCTCATCTCAGACAACTCCATTTGGCTCCGAGTCACCAAGAAAATTGAATTCAAGGCCCTCACATTCGCATTTCGGGCATACCAGGGCAGGGGCCCTAGCTACCTGAGGAAGAGACTTCGGGGCAGATTTATGTTAACTGGCGCATCCCGAGGGATGCGCCAGTTAACGTGCGCCACAGTGCGCCACAGCTACGCCACCCATGGTGCGCCACATTTATAATGCGGCGCACCATGGTGCAAAAACGGCACAGATGCGTGACGCATCTGTGCCGGAAATGTGGCGCATTGCTGGAGTTGCGTCGCAAGCGCGACGCAGCTCCAGCAAGGCTCGGGGGTGCCCTATCTACACAATGCTGCATCAAGACCTACGCCTGCTTCAAGCAGGCGCAGGGTTTTAACGCAGCATTGGCCAGAAAGTGACTGAGTGAAATCTCATAGATTTCACTCAGCCACTTTCAGGAGGCATTCCTGCGCAGGAACGCCCCCCCTGCCCAAGAACACCTCCTTATGGCGCAGGGCTTTACAACGTGACGCATCTCCTAGATGAGTCACGTTGTAAATAGGGCGCATTGTTTGCGCCGCAGTTGCGTCAAATAAAGTGACGCAATTGCGGCGCAAGGGCATCATAAATCTGCCCCTTCATCCTTACCAGCGGGGAGGATCCTTAAGATCCAACCAAAAACTTTACCTTGCCGTCCCTCGCTTTGCCAAAACAAGGCTAGGGGGTAGATCGTTTGAGGTTGGAGCCTCCAAACGCTGGAATGACTTGCCTCTTCATCCATGCATGCATGCTGAATTCTGAACTGGAATTCGGAAAGTCTTTGAAGACCTAGCTGTTCAAGCATAGGTATTAGCACCTTGCTCGCTCTGCTCTGTTTTCCGCCCTAGCCCGGGGCACATCTGCGGAGGTAGCTGTGCGCTTTATAGGTGTCTTTTAATATTATTATTTATTCATTATACTGAATCGTTTTACATACTTTTGTTCTCGGACTTGCAGTCTACTTACACATTAGTAAATGCACCTGCAATTTGCTACTGAAAGGAATTCCAATTATCAAATTGAATGACTATATGTGAGGTACTGGATGACTTACTAAAAAAACTAACTGTGCAGGCCTTCCATATTAAATTAAATTAAATAAAATTCTAGCAACCTTAAATATGCACCAAGCAGAGAAACAAGCCAGAGTAATCTCAACGACTACTACTGAAAGATTACCTTGCTGAACGTAACTGCCCATGGACTGGAAAAGAAGCCAGGACTACATAGGAAATATATGTTAACTAATTAGAAAGTTTTTAAAGCCATGCCACTTATAGTCTACATTTGACTTTTTCACATAAGCTAATCAAAAACATGGGAATCTAGTTAGTGATAAACAATGCTACTAACCTCTTTCAGTGAAGCAAGAATGCTAGCTTTCAATGCTTCCTCTTGCTTTACTTGTGCATCGTCTAACTTCATTACATGACTGCTGAGGAAAGGCTTGAAATTCATCTTCAAATAATGTTTTCCTCTTATGCGACTGAAGATTACATCAAGCGAACGAGGTAAAATTCCACCATCCTTTGGAGTGCCTTGAAAATTGTAATTGAAAATTCTGAGCATACTGCAAAGTAAATACTTGAGAATAGTTAGGAATGCATTGGACATCTGGTAGTGTACTAATTATATGCCACCTTGTCTTACCTTGAATAGTGAATGTTTTTCCTGAGTTGGTCACGCCATAGGTAAATACTAGTGCATTTTTTCCATCAACCAAATAATTCACCAGGTCCTTTACAGTACCTTCAAAAAATTCTTCTTGGGTGGTGTCTGGTCCAAAGATCTAGACAGGCATAAATATTTTTGAAACACATTTTATTAAGTGAGGTCATAATTATTACATATGTGCCAATGTAAAAAAACAAGCAAGGACAACTACAGGTAAACAGAAAATGATATCCAAATATTTAACACTTTGAGAGAAGACGTGGCCAGCACACATCTGAAAACTAGTTTACCACTGGGCATTATAAAGTTCTTGTATTTCTACTAGTTGACATTCTCATTTTCAACATATATTGGAGCCGGCCTGTCACTACAAGCTCAGACAGGGAATACAAGAGTGGCTGTTGGATGACAGGACAGCATAGGGCCACGAACATACTCTCCGGTAGAAATCCGACACATTTTTTGCTGTTAATTTAGTGGTGTTAATGTGAGTATGCATGGTATATAAATTTACCTAAAGGGGACTCCCTGCTTGACACTTGTCTTTATTGGTGCCCTACCCCTTAGGTTGCTGGGTCCCTCTCTTTTATTAGAGAATTTGAAATATGCCAACGATATGTGCACAGCAAACATGTAGAGCATTTTAAGTTTATTAAATGGTAACTAAAAAAACGTAACAAGGGTCGACAACCTTTCTACAAGACAGAACATACAAATGTTCCATAATCATGGAGCTGGTAAGTGTTGCTGACAAGTCGACAGTGGATTCATTAAAATCATGACAAAATTGTATTAAAAACATGAATTAAGGGGGGCGTGGCTTGGTAGCCAAATATGGCGGACGTGTTCTAAGCCGGCTCCGTCCAGTCCGTATAATATCCTGCATTGATCCTGGCAATCCGGTATTGCAAGAGTAGCTGACCTGCCGAGCTGAGTGCAGCGTGAGCCCCTCTATTCGGCGGTGTCCCTTCTGGCAGCCGGGACCGTCGTGGGGCAGAGATCCGGCAGAGGCGGCCGCATGGCCTGTGTAAGTGCAGGATCCGGGAAGAACCTGGCGGCGGGGCTGCGGCTGATCTGACCTGCAGTGGGCCGTCGGGTCGAGCTGGGGGGCCCCCTGTGGGAAGTGTGAGGTCCGGAGAAGCCCCGGGGTACTGGCTGGCTGTCATAGGGTCGCGGGCCCAGGGAGTGACTGGCGCCAGACGAAGGCTGGCTGCCTGGCAGACGGAGGCCCGGTGGCTACAAGCGCCTGGAGGGGGCAGACGAGGTGAGCGGGGCTAGACGGCCGTGAGAGGGGCGGCGGGCCTGGCTCCCTGCGAGCCCCTTCCTTAGCGGGAGTTGCCGCAACTGGGATCGGCGCGTGGTCAGGCTGCAGGGGGGCCCCCGGGGGAACTGTGTGCTGCTCTGGCCCCGGTGCCCCCCCCTCCCCTCCCCTTGCTGGAGAGGGAGTATGGTGGCTCCTTCGGGGGCTGGTGGAGGAAGATACTGAGGGAAGGGCCCCCCCAGGGTACACAAGGCGTCTGGAGGGCATTGCGGGGGGTACCCCCACCCGTGGACGGAGGTCGTCCCTGTGGGGCCGGTGTGTCGTGCTTGGAAGAGGCCCCCTGCCCCTCACGTGGACTGTGCTGTGGCGAGTTGGCTGTACGGCTCTGGTCCCGGGACGCAGGCAGGGTTGCCCGAGGCTGGTGGAGCAGCGGCGGAGGCGTGACACGGGCAGTGCTGCTAAAGCAGTGGGGTCGGGCCGGGGGGGTTTGGACTGCTGGCCCGCCCAGACTTTTGTGACTTGTGGTGCGCAGCTGGCCCCCTACTCGAGATCGAACATTGCTACACGACAGGGAGCTGGCCAGGCCTGTGGTTCAGAAGGAATGCTGTGTAGACCCTCCGGATTGGAGTAGACTGGCTGGAGCGCCCGGGTGGGGTTGGGGCCAGGTGGAAGACTGCGCGGCCGGGCCAGAAGTTATGACCAGGGAAATGGGGGGCCGCGGCACGACTAAACAAGGGCCCATAGACAAGTTCACTGGCGTGAGTGGAGGGTCTGGAGCGACGGGGGGGGATCAGCAGGGAACAATGCCGGACAATGCGGCCCTCATGGCCGCCATTACCCAGGCCAGAGACATGCTAGATGCGAAGATTGGCGCAGTTGGGGCGGACGTCATGTTATTGCACCAGGACCTGCGGAACCCAGTATCCCGCATCTCTGAGGCCGATACACGTATCTCGGGTGTGGAATATGATGTTACGGAGCTCAAGAGGAAGGTGGCGGCGATGGAAACAGTCCAGAAGGGCTTGGTACTAAAGGCAGAAGATGCGGCGAGACCGGCCCTCCGCAACAACCTCCGCTTTGTTTGGATTTTCAGAGGGCTGCGAGGAGGGAAGTATGGAGTGTCACTGTCAAGGTGCTTTGTGATAGAGCGGGCCTATCGAGCATTTATGCAAAAACCCTCGGTGGGGGTCCGCCCGCGGCCAGTTATTGCCAAGTTACAGAATTATATGGACAGGGACACGATCCTGAAACAGGCCCGGGCCAAAGAACCACTACTGTACAAAAAAGCTCGTATCCTGATCTTTCCCGATTATACGTGGCAGGTTCAACAGCAACGCCAGTCGTTCATGGCCGCGAAGGCATGGCTGAGGGCGCTTAAACTTCCATACGCCCTCTTGTTTCCTGCGCGTCTTCGGGTGGTCTTTCAGTCGTGCACTCACTTCTTCAACCTCCCTGAGGAAGTCTTCCGATGGACAGGCGAGATGGTCCGGATACGGCCCCACACCCCACCGGGTAGGGATCCTGACCCCTCGGCGAAGGAGATGCCCCGGTCACGGTCCAGGAGGCGCTCGCGGTCCGGGGAGGTGGTCTCCCTAGAGGGGCCGGCCCTGGAAGAGCAGACTTTGGAGAAATGATGGGGGCGGCAGCAGATACGCGGCGGAACATTTGTGACACATGCCGGATTGCCATGAACTGGGCTTGTGCTTCCGCTGGTGGTGGACTGGCAGAAGCTCTATTACATGTTGTTGGGCTGTGAATTGGGGATCCATTGGTTGGGGTGGGCCCGGTCCTCCTGTTGGGGTCTTGGGTTTAGCTCCTCCGCGACAGATACTTCAGAGTTGGGGATTGAGGTATGGGGTGGGGGGTTGGTTGGGTCGGGGTTTTTTTGGTCACCAGGTCACTTGTTTACCACAGGCACGATGGGGTTCACACTCACATCACCATGGCTTAATGTCCGCGTTACACGACAACAGACTCTCGAATGGCTAGCCTGAATGATGGGGGACATGGTCAGCAACGGGGCCTTCGTATTCTGAGTTGGAATGTTCGAGGGATGTTAGATAAGGTCAAGCGGGGGGCAGTACTCCAGCATGCGAAGCGCCTGCGAGCAGATATCGTTCTGTTACAAGAGACACACCTTATGGGCATGAGGGCCCTGTTCTTGCAGCGTTTTGGCTTCCAGCAGATTTTTCATTCAGGCTTTAGTAGGGGGTCGAGGGGTGTGGCTACACTGATACACCGGAGGGTTCAGTACACACATGAAGAACAATGATATGATCTGCAGGGACGTTATGTGGTCATTCGGGGCAAGATTGGCGACTTCCCCTTAATACTGGGTAGTGTGTACGCTCCGCCTCCGCTGCAATGGACTCTTATTGAAAAGCTGAGGTTGCTCTGGGCAGAGATGCCGGATCATATGTCAGTATTGGGTAGGGACTGGAATGACATCATGCAGTTGTCGCAGGACAGGTCAGGGACTGGTGCGGGTGCTGGAGGAGGCCTACCCTTGAAATGAGATGCATTGGTGACGGGAATGGCATCCCACCCTCGGTGACCTGGTGGTCGATAACACTATTAAGTCCTTTCGGAATTTACAGGAGGGATACCAGTTGCAGCCGGCGCAGTTCTATCAATACCTACAGCTGAGACACGCGCTATCCCCAAGTTTGCGGGGTCTGGAGGACATCCCCGAGTTCAGTCCTATAGAGGCCAAACTCTTTTTGGGAGATCTGGGAGACAGAAAGATTTCACGCATATACCAAACCCTAGTGAGACACTGCTCCCAAAAACTTCAGAAGCTTCGGAGGGACTGGGAGGCTGATGTGGGTGTGCTGGAGGAAGAGGACTGGGTGGAGGCGCTGGCGTCTCTGCGTGGGGCCGCCATTGCAATGAGACTTAGTCTAGTCCAATTTAAATACCTTCATAGGGTGTATTTTACCAGGACGCGCCTCTGGCGGGCGGGGATGATTTCCTCACCGATATGTTTGCGCTGTGATCAGGCGGTAGGCACATTTATCCACACGATATGGCACTGTACATCACTAGAGCGCTTTGGGGAGGTGGAGGGGCGGGAGTTGGCATGCCTTTCGGAGGTCCTGGGTTGGGAACTAGCCCGCACACCGCAGCTGGCCCTTTTACACGTAATGGAGGGGTGGAAGGCAACAGATACAAACGACACCCCTTATTGTTAGGGCTTAGCAAAGCAAGATATTGCACAGGCATGGTAGGCGACCAGGGCCCCCTCGGTTCTGGTCTGGAAAAATGGTCTTGATTTTTGCATGGGTCTGGAGCAACCTACCTTTGTAAGCAGGAGGTGTCCACGCAAGCACTATAAAATCTGGAACAGGTGGCCAGAATATCAGGGTTTGTGGCTAGACCCCCCCTGTGGCGGAGGAGCATTTACTGCTGGGTTAGGGGGAGATTGCATATAGATACACAGGAATGGGCCGATGGGGTGGTGGGGTGGACCGTGAGTGCCTTACTGTATATTGTTATTCTACATGACTGTGAAAATGGAACTGTGGACTTGTGCGACCAGGAGAGTGGTGTCTGGGGGGAGTTGGGGGGGGGGGGGGGGGAGGGGAGTTTGGGGTATGGGTGGTTTTTTTTTTTATACGCTCTTGTGCTTTGGGCAGAGGTTCCTTGGGGGCTGAGAGACTTTGAACCAAACAGTCAATGGCAAATGTGAATTTGTTGCAATTGCCTCTGGTTTGCAGGGGGCTGCTTGATATGTGCTACTTGACTAATAAAATGTGTTTTAAAAAAACGAATTAATTTTGACTAAGTGCTTTCACACAATACCTGCAAATATTATCAGTTTGCTTGTAATATTCAGAGGTTGGCCGCTTGGCATAAAATGTACTGCAAAAACAACTGCTGATGGACGGAATGCAGAACAATGTCATACATTCACCGCAGTTCAGAGATCTGGGTCTAAATCCATCATTTTTTTGCTCACCATGCCATTCCAATTTGAACCCAGCCATATGCAAATTAGTTTTGACCCTGTGCCCCATGGGAACAGTCCAGCCTGAACTGCCAAGCCAGGTCTTCCCTGTACTGGAAACAAACATCCTAGGCCCGGTTTCGGGCTTTCAGCCCTCATCAGCCTGGATAGCTTGATTCCAGTCTGAGCATACCTGTCCCTCTCGGGGTGACAAATGCAAAAACAACAGTTGATTGACAGAATGCAGAACAATGTTATATATTCACCCTAGTACAGAGACCTGGGCCTAAATCCATCCTTTTTTTTGCTCACCATGCCATTCCAGTTTGAACCAGCGATATGCAAATCAGTCTTGACCCTGTGCCCCATGGGAACAGTCCAGCCCGAACTGCCAAGCCAGGTTCTCCCTGGACTGGAAACAAGCATCTTAGGACCGGTTTCAAAATGGGTCATGACTGATTTGCATATGACCTTGTCTTAACTGGGGTGGCGTGGTGAGCAAAATAATGATGGATTAAACCCAGATCTGTGACTGGGGGTGAGTGTTTTGCCAATGTGCAACATTCCGTCCATCGCCTTGTGTATTTTGCTGTTCGCCCTATGTGGGAAGGGTATGCCCAGACGTGATTCCCGTGCTCACTACACCGCTGGAGTCAAGCTATCCTGGCTGATGACGTCTGATAGCCAGAAACCGGTCCTAGGATGCACGATTCCGGTCCAGGGAAGACATAGCTTGGCAGTACGGGCCGGACTGTTCCCATGAGGCACAGGGTCAAGACTGATTTGCATATGTCCATGTCTGAACTAGGGTGGCGTGGTGAGCAAAATAACGATGGATTAAACCCAGATCTGTGACTAGGGGTGAATGTTTTGCCAATGTGCAACATTCCGTCCATCACCTTGTGTGTTTTGATAAAATGTACTGCCTCAACACAAATTGTGATGTTAAATTTGTTTACTAATGGTTTCAATAGCTTTTTGTTCTCCTCTTTAAATAAGAAGAAATACATAATGCACGGGTCAGGTTTCCTGTGAAGTATTGGAATGGCATACAGTTGGAAGAAATAAGAGAAGTTGACAGCTAGATCTGTGTGCCCATATAAGTAACAATAAGAAACATGATCAAAGAGTGAAGAGAGGGCAGAGGTGGAGAGGCAGAGAGAGGTGTAGAGTGGAATAGCATACAGTGGAGTGACTACAGTAGTATAGCATCGGAAGGTACGTGAAATTTAGCAGCAATGTAGATTATGGGGTGCAGAGTAATTCAAAACAGCGAATTGCGCTGCCTTGCGTTTCTCCACATTTACCAATCAATGCAGGGCCACGCACTGCGGCCTTGCATGGCTTTGTAAATATGACGTACGTGTGGCATTGACCATGTGACACCATGAATGACGCAAGAGTACCACAATTCAATAGTACAGCTAGGCCTTAGTTATATTCTGGGCCATGGTATACCCTGATAACATTGCAATTTACCATGGTTAATGGAGAGGACGAGCCTGTTTATCATTGGGTAATGGATGATTTTAGAGAATGAAAAGGCAGTCATATTGTTTTTACTACACTTTGGCTGTTTTCAGTGTTAGGGCCTTAGATATAGGTAAGTGGTAGGTCCCTACCTATTGCCACTTTATAAAAGTGGCAATAGGTAGTAAAATGCATTTATATATTTTTTTAATATATTTTTAAATACGTTTACAGCCATGTACCGCTGTAGTTTCACAACATTTTGTGAAATCCCACATGTATTTATTTATTGGTTTATATAGTCCTGTGACCATAAACTTATTTTTTTAGTTGTTCATATGTGTAGTTATTCTGAAACTTTACACATCCTGTCTAGTTGATTTTCAGGGCCTCCTAGCTACTTCATATAGGTTTGTACTACATATGAAGCACAAAGTAAATAAAAGCCAATTATTGTTATAAAAATTAACCCCTTAGGTGCTCCCGTCAGCCAACGGCCGACGGGAGCACTAACTCGCGGGTGCTGCCGTCGGCCGATGGCCGACGGCGCCTCGCCCACTCAATAGAACGCCCGCACCGCGGCGGAAAAACCGCCGCTGTTAAGACGTTAAGATATGTTTTGTTTTTGTTTTAATAATTTCCAATTAGAATGTCCCCCATATAGTATTTTGAGAAGCTCACTGTTGGTCACTTTTCCATTTTGCTGCTCAAGAGTACATAAGGAACATGTTTTTTGTTTGGCTTGTTGGGCGCAGTTTTATTTTATGATCCAGAAAGCATGCAAATAAAAATTATATAGATTAAGATGTATTCTATTTCTTACATATTTGTTTATATGGTTTCCAATTAGAATGTGACCAAAATGGGTCTTTCAGTTGTTTATATAGTAAATTTGAAACTTTATATATGCAGCCTAGTTTATTTGTTGGGCTTCCTTGCTACTTTCAGTAGTCCTGCACTACAAGATATCACTATGTTGATGGCCCTTGTAACTTTCTAACCACTTCATTACATCACTTGCAATACTAAAAAGAATCACTTACATAGTCTGATGTACATTGCTGTGAAATTTCATTACAATGCGCTCAGCTGTTTTGCCGCTATGTGAAATGCAAATGTCAATGTAAAATGCATTGGATTTCAAGTGTGCTTTGGGACTTCCCTTTTTTGTTTGCACCCCCTTGAACAAACATTGCAAAACATTCAAACCTGTGACAATGTAATGGGTGCAACATGTCTGCAGTTTCACGAAGATTCGGTAAATGGGCGCAAAAGTTATTAAGGGAAAAAAATCCAAGAGAGCCCTATCTCTGGTAACCCTAACTATAACTACAGAGTGGTTACTGACACATTAAATTTTTTTAAATATATATTACATAAATTCATCAAAAACCCCATTCAGAGGGCCCAACCGAGGTAGTTGAGGCCATTACTCCTGATGTCCCAGGGCCCACCATACTATGGTTCCCACTCAATTTGGTCAAGACCCGACTTCTGCACCGGATTCTCAATTAGTAGCATAGCAGGAGCAGTCAAGGCTCCCTTGGAGGGAAGTGTAGATGCAGATCAAGGAATACGACTCATAACTCAATGTGCATGCAGTGCGCATAATAAATCAATGTCGAGTCATTGCAAAAGAAGTAATTTAATTCCGATTCTACACAAGTAAAGGTAAGCTACTTTTAAACAGCAATAACACAGTCCCCCTTGAGATACGCACACTAGTAGTTGTCAGGCTACTCCCACCGAGCTACTAAGTTCCCATGTAACCGGTCTCCTGTTATTCCGCACTCACATGCAGCATCATCCAGGGAATGTACGCTACTAGGCCTTGTTTATGGGGGTTACCCCTATGGGACTCAGTCAATAAGGTCTAGTCACTTTAGAGTGAAGTAGGGTTTCAAAAAACCAAAGGCTGTATATTCCACAGGGCCTGGTAGACCCAGTTCTCAGCTTATCCGCTCCAGTAGTACGAACCCTGGCAGCGCTGCAGTGTGGTCCTGACCTGGTTCGGCAAAGTAGGGCTGCATGCGTAGCTCCATGCAGTAACTCTATTTCTTCTTTGCTCTGGGATGGGGCAGTCTCCTTGGTCCAGCAGGGCTATGACAGTATCTTCCCGGTCCTCAGGCTTCCTTGGAAAGAAAGTCTAACTTGCCTTGGTTGTAGCAGACATTTTGCGTCACAGGCAATGGCCCGACCTCTTGCCTCAACGCTTCGAGTTGCCTCCCTGGCAAACAAGATCACTTCAACAAACCTCACTGTTCAGTCATGTTGGCCTCAGGTTGCCTCCTCCATGGCCCCTCCTGGCACAATGGGTTGCGGCATCTTCCCACACACAGGTGATGGTCCTATCAATACGGCACAGTTTCATGGCACACGGCGGCCCATCTTGGCATACGGGGTCACCATCTTCCACAAAGCTGCAGACTGGTAGCAGCCCAATCAATGAAGCACTGCCCTTGGTGCATGGCAGACTCCTGGCATAAGAGGTCACTAAACTGCACAATGCAGAGAACGGAAAATGGCCCGAACAGTGCAGTACAGTTCCTCACACCTTGCTCAGGAGCCCCACATGTCTAGGCTCCTCTCTGGATCTCGCTCCCTCAAAACATGCTACTCTTCCCTCATGGGCACACCGGTCTTGGCAAGCAGGCCATATGCAAATCAGTCTTGACGCTTAGCCCCATCGGAACACTCCAAACCAAATTGCCAGGCCAGGTCCTCCCTGGACCAGGAATAAGCATCCTGGGACCAGTTTCAGGGTATGTCACCCTTCTTCAGCCAGGCTAGCTTGAATCCAATGACACAGTGAGCAAGGGACCCATGTCTGGGCATAGTGCGACAGGTATGCCCAGACGTGGGTTCTGGGCTCACTGTGCCACTGAAATCAAGCTATCCTGGCTGAAGAGGGGTGAAACCCCCAAAACGGTCCTAGAATGCTGGTTTCCGGTCCAGGGAGGCCCTGGCTTGGCAGTTAGGGCTGGACTGTTCCCATGAGGCACAGGGTCAAACCTGATTTGCATATGGCCAGGTCTAAACTGGGGTGGCGGAGTGAGCCAAAGAATGATGGATTTAACCCAGCTCTCTTGACTGGGGGTGAATGTTTTGATTTGGTCTGCATTCTGTCCATCAATTGGGTATCTTTTGCTTTCTTGCCCTAAGTGCACCAGGTGTGCCCAGACGTGGGTCCTGGGCTAACTGTGCCACTGGAATCAAGCTATCCTGGCTGAAGAGGGGTGAATCCCCGAAATCGGACCTAGGATGCTTGTTTCCGGTCCTGGGAGGACCTGGCTTGGCAGTTCGGGCTGGACTGTTCCCATGAGGTACAGGGTCAGGACTGATTTGCATAGGGTCAGGTCTAAACTGGGGTGGCAAGGTTGGCAAAAGAATGATGGATTTAACCCAGATCTCTTGACTGGGGGTGAATGTTTTGATTTGGTCTGCATTCCGTCCATCAATTGTGTGTCTTTTGCTTTCTAGCCACAGGGATATGTGCATCTATTGTTAATCCTATGCCCTCAGTCCCACCCTTTGTGGTTCTCTTATCATCCTCATCTCTGTTTTCCTGAGGAGGGTCCAGGCCCTTTCCTTTTGATCTGTCACTGAATCAAAGAGCCCAATGCAATGCACAAGGGAGAGCCCGGCTCCCCATCATCCAGTGCTTGTCCCATCCAGCTTACAGGAATGCAGCAATATTCAATTCTGTCTGGTAGAGAGTCCTCTACTCCTCATGTTTTCACCAGGCAGGCCTGGGCTTCCCTAAATTGAACTCAAGTTCGTCCTTGTAATGTACCAGTGCAGGCATTTTTGTACTGAGCATACATACATAGCACACTATACTGTCTAGTGTTGTTGAGCCCATGTACCATGCTACCACTAGCATTTCCACTTGCAGCACACACACACAGTCTGTGCACACTGTTCAATACTACAGTTTCTGTACTGCACCAGGGTGTGTCATTTTAAACATCCTCTCCAAGCACACACACACATTTACCATGTGCACACTGTTCAAAACTGCACCCTCTGTGCAGTGTATATCTTGCGTGCTCACATGCTGTCAGCACATGGTTTTATCACACACTCACTTCCAGATCCACCTGATGTAGGCCAAGGGTGAGTTAAACACACAGCAGCTGAACTTTTGAAAAGGTGAGTGAGTCTGTAGGCCTCACCCAAATGACAGAAGGTAAAAAAGACCTGGTCACTACTACCGATCATTACACAGTATGCTGTCACCACAGCGATGGTGCTGTTTCACTCATGGTGAAGGCAGTAGCCTTAAACCGCTTTGAGGGTATCATTTTGAGCGCCCCTCTTAGTCCAACAAGACCGCAATCCATGAGAAAGGCCTATGTCATGGCGCACAAGCATGATCCGTGGTCGCCTATGACACAAAAATTAGCATAAGGGATCCAGACCAATATAGTTGGGCACTCGGGGCAGGGGTACATGTCTTTACGATGCAGAGGACTGTTCTGTCCCAACAGACAGCTCTCCCAGATCAGAAAAACACAGAACCAACTCCTAACCAGGAGAGACTGAGTGATCGGATCAGTAAAACTATCAGGAAAGTCCATCAGCGTTCCCATGACTGAATCCGGCTATGTGATCTACAACAAAGTCTAACCCTTGCAATGAAATAGACCATCTCAACAATTTAGGAATCTCTCCCTTCAAAGCCATGAACCATTCCAATGACTTCTGATCAAGCTTCGTCAACAACTTAGTATCAAACAGATAACTGCAGAACTTACTCAAGCCCCACACTATGGCAAAGCACTCCTTCTCAATAGCCTCCCAGTTCTGCTGTGTGTCTGGGTAGTAATCTCCTACTAATAGAGGCAACCAGATGCTCTCTACCCTTATCATCCATTTGAGCTAACACCGCTCCAACTCCCTTGGCAGAGGCATCTGTTTGTCCAGTAATAGCACAGTGCAAAGTGTCTACTTCAGTTTTTCAAATGCCCTTTGACACTCTGCAGTCCATATTAACTTCTTTGGCTGCTCCCTAGAGGTCAAAGTAGTCAATGTGGCAACTATACTTCTATAATGTGCCACAGAGTGTCTGCAATACAGGGTGAGTCCTAAAAAGGCCCTCACTTCAGTCTGGGTAGTAGGTACCTCTGTCTTCATCACGGACTGAATTTTGGCATCTAATGGGTGAATCATTCCTTTCCCCACCTCATGCCCAAGGTAGACTACAAAGGATTGCCCCACCTTACACTTCTTTGCCTTGATTTTTTTGTTTCACCTCTGTATCTTAGCCAAAACCCGTTCCAGGTGCCTGAGGTGGTCTTCCCATGAATTGCTGAACACCACAATGACATCTAAGCAGACCACACATAATTTTTCCAACCACCCATCCCCTCCTCCCACATAAAAGAACATGGTTCGCCAGGCGCTGAACTGTGTCAGGAACAATTTTCAACACAAAGGGCATTACCTAAAACTGATACAGCTCCTCCAGCATAGAAAATGAAGTTGTCTCCTTTGCACTGGGTGTTATCCTAATTTATATGTTTTTAAATTAAATTTGTGTTACGTTCTTTAGTGATCAAGAAATGCATCACTGTATAAATAAATATAAAATATAAAGGCATGAAGCGCATTGCATCTATATGACCTTTCTTTTTGTAAATAAATGTAAAGAATATGATTTATAATGATGGAGAATCACATTCACACATCCACCTCCCCAGTTAAAAAAAATTTAAAAAGACGGCTGAAATCCTGCCACTCAGTATCCATTCTGTGTTCCTTCCTTTCCACTCCCTGTCTGTAGCCCAGTTCTCATATCAACGTGAGAGAGAGTGAAGATGCCACTTTAACTACTGCCCAGCGAGAGTCACTTGTGAGATTAGCCTGGATTCCCTCATCAGCATGGGTCTGCAAAGACCCAGGATAGCACGGAAAATGATGGGTTGTGGTGCAAGAGCTTCACAAAGATAAAGATACCCTGATTACTTTAGGTCGCCAAATACCCAGATTACACAACAAATACAGTTAGAATCAACACAGTGGTGGATTTATCGGTTAACAGGTGCTACCAGAAGTCTATGGGTTTTAACAAGAATCTGAGCTAGCACAGCCCATGACAGTCTACAGAAACCAAAGCATTAGGTCTTTGGGAGTCCACCGAGATGGTGCAACCCAATAAGATCCAATCAAACCAAAGTAGTGAGTCTATGTGAACCATCTAGAAAGTGAGATGGTGCAACTCAATATGATCCACAGACATCACAGTGGTGGGTCTATGGGCCAGATGCACGACCTCAAATTGCATGCGCAAACGGGTTTGCGACCCATTTGCGCATGCAAAACGTTACAGGGCCATTGTCAATTCCTAAATAGCGAGTCACAATTTATTTGGGACTCGTTAGTTAGGAATTGCAAGTCGTAATTTGGAAGGGGCGTGCCAAGAGGGTCCCTTCCGAATAGCGAGTCTCTACCCTATATAAGAACGTTTTGAGACCACAATTGCGGTCGCAAAACACTCGCAAATGTCCGCTCTCTTCAAGAGGGTGGTAATGGAGTAGCAAATGGGAGGAGGTCCCAGGGGACCCCTTCTCCCATGTGATTGGCTCAAAAATATTTAAGGGCAGGCAGTCGTCCCAGGGACCACTACCTGCCCTTAAAAAATTAAACAAAAACGTTTCATTTTTTTTTTATGCATCCCGTTTTCCTTTAAGGAAAATGGGCTGCCTTAAAATGAAAAAAAAAAATCTTTATTGAAAAGCAGCCACAGACATGGAGGTCTTCTGAGCCCAGCAGGCCACCATGCCTGGGAGGGGCAGTCATTCCCAATATGGATTTCCAAGACCGACCCCGGCAAAATTGTTCAAAACGTACCCCAGGACCTTTTGCAAGCCAATGGGGGAATTTTATAGCAAGAGTGTCGTCAGCGGAGTAATCCTCATGTTCACAAGTCTAGGAGCATCGTGGTCAGTCTGCCCCAGATAGTCTATATACATAGGCTGTTGATGTATAGGGAAAAGAGCGTTAGGGTAAGTTCACAGCCCTGTTTTACCCCTTTACTTACGGGGGAAGGGCTTTCAAATACAGGAATTATTGAGAGTGGGAAAAAAGTTATTGGGAACTCTTTGAAGAGACATTTTTTTAATAGAAATTCTAGAATCCAAATACACAAGAAGGCTGAATGAATCTAGAAGTTTGGTATACATCTTCAAAATGTTAGCTCCTTGTGGGTGGGAATAAAAACTATGAAAGCGCAAGATATTATGTACGTATAGCATTTGAACAGACGTTCAAGGAACGTCTCACCCAACTATCAGCAGGATCAGCTTAAACTGCTTTTACAGAGTAAGCAAGTGTAAGACATTCTTGGGGGCACGTTGAAACTATGTGACTGTATTTTGATCTTCGATACAAAATGGAAATGCGCTTTAGTAAAAAAAGTCTTCTGTTTATGTTACAGAGAAAAAGCATATGCACTCTTCCCCATGAAGGGGTTTTTACAACCTGAAGTCCATTGACGTTGTACATTTTTATTTCAGGTGTGAAACATTTCAGTAAGATAAACAGAAAATTATGAATGAGTACATAATTTGATCAATTACAGATGCATTGACTGTATAATTTTAATAGTTTGTAGCGTGACATGCTCAAAGGTGAAAGATTTTGGGGGTACTCACTTTCCTAGCAGGAAGTTTGCCCTTAAGCTTCCTTCTCCTTACCCTGATCCCTGGGTGGGACACCCTGGGAGGAGCAGTACCGCCAGAGTAGGAAGGAGTGGTGTGATTTCTTGATACTCCAAGGAAAGCGAGAGACTGATGGCTAGGTTTGTGGGTCAGACTGGGCAAAGGGCCAAAGTAATTGGAAGAGGAGACCAGGATCGTGATTGGGTGTTGGCAAGAGCAATGTCCAGGCCTCAAAGAACCTGTGCAAAGGAAATGGCTAAAGAGGATACAAATATGGCTCTACACAGTAACAAGCATCGTCTGGATAGGCACAGTAACGATTCAGATAGAAATTCAAGCTTGTCTGATAAAAAGCTCAGTAGTCTGTGTGTGGGCTTGAGACTAACAGATGCGCAGAAGGTGCATCCGGTGGCTCTTCCTCGCCTTTCAGACTCAGTCAGGAGGGCCCATTTGACTAAGAAGTGACGTATACCCATCCTCTGAAGTAATGTCAACAACTGATTGTTACTTAGGGAAAAGAGGGAAATGATTCCTTCGCTAATGGTCTCAACTGAGTGGTCACACCATGCATGAAGGTACCTTGTGGTCCTCACTGGTCCATATTCGTAACAAGATCAATATATGTACTGTATGTTGGATAGGTCTCCATCTGGTTTCTGGAAAATTACACAGTTTTTCCATTGAAAAAGTCTGCATTTTTTGCTGGGGTTGTCTAGACCCCTTCCACCCAACAGATAAAAGTTGTGCATAAAAATAAAGAGGGGGAGGGGTGTGGGGAGGATAAAGGGACATTGCACATCTTGAATCTTTTGAACTATTAAACTACAATTTTTAGTTCAGTCAAAAAGTGGCAAAGTTTCCCAAAGACTATGCATTAGGCCTGGATGAAATTTTAATTACTCGAGCATAATGTTGGTAAGTTTACAACATGAAATGTATGCAAAATCACAGAGTTAACGACATTACACCACGCCTAGTAATGAGACTCAAGATCAGGGAGAAATTCTAAAGCGGGATGTACAGCTCGGCTAAAATGTAATCTGAGTGGCAGTCTATTGTACACGAGCAGCAGTCCCTTTAGCGCAGGCAGTCAGCAAACATTTCCTTTTACCCTAGTGGACTGTTCAGGTAATTTCATTGTTGAAAACTACAAATCTGAATGCGAGTCACTGTGTTTTGCCTGAGAGTGACCGGAAAGCAACGTGGAAGTTATATTTTTAAGTTGAATTGTTATACGTAATGTACTTTTCGGGTAGTTTTTTTTAAGGGCATGCCTTTAATGCAATTACACATAATTTTACAAGTTTTGCCTAGTATGCACAATTGTTTTTGAACAAAACAAAAACAAGCAGCTGCATTCTTGGAGACTAGTCCTGAAATATAAGAACACGAAAGTAAATTAAAGCTTGAAGTAAAATATCTTTTTTTAAAAAGAAGAACTGCTGTAAAAGAATGCCAGTTGGGAAACAAAAATTGGCCCAAGAATTCATAATGGCAAAAATCTAGGAAAAACATAAAACCTAACAAATACACACGAGGTAATCTTGGGTATTTTTAAATACATACATATAACATAACACTGGTATGATCAAAGATCGTTTGTGCGTCAATAAATGGAAAGATTGCATAAAGTGAAATGAGATGTGGGTACTTCCAGGTACATAAATCAATCAACTTAGTTACCTTAAGGTATTGCTGAATATGCACATACCTTGGTGAATGTGAATTTGTGCATGGACTGGCCAATTCCCTTTTCACTGTTTTTCATTGCACTGGATTCCTTTGGTGCCTGCAGAGTTACCATCTCAGAATTTTCTATTTTAATACAGTCCTAAATGTAAAATGTTCAGAACAAATTAATACACCTTTTTTTTTTTTACTTCGAACTGCTGTAATAAAACCGCATCATTTCACGACCACAAATAAGCAAAAGCGTATTTGAAATTCCTATTAGATAACATTTCTATCTTGAAAAAAAACTAACCTACACACACCCATCAGTTCTCAAACAGAAGGGCAATGGGTATGTGAAACCCATACCCAGAAAGTACACAAGGCCAATTATCATAAGATTAATGAAAAACCGCTAACCACATAAAACACAAAATGCAGTTTAGTTTTTTTTTAAAGCTACATTTAAAAAAATATAGTACAAACCAAAACAGTTTTCTAGATTCGAAAATACTACCTGCTCCAGCCCATCCAGTCTGACACACAAGACAAAAAAATGGAGCGTATAATATAAAGTACCATAAAAAAATGAATAGATCAAGAGCAGGCGGAGATAGAACTGCATTTAATTAGTAAAAAAACAAAACTATTTTTAATTCATTCCTGAAAAGTAGAAGCCGATTGAATGAGAGGAACCAGATTAACAGCACATTCCAAGTTGTAGCGGCAATCAAAGAAAGTGCAAGACCCTCAGTTCGGGCCAAAGAAACCTCAGTACTACAAGAAAAGGAGCATCCTTAGACTATAGGTTGCAACGTCAGTCAGTGGTAATACTCAAATTGTATTTGTAGATAAGAAGGACCAAAGTTATGATAACAGCGGAAAATCAAGCTCAAAGGTTTAAAAGCTATGCACTTCGAAACAGGAAGTAGATTAGTCCGTGAATTTTGGGGGGTGTGAATCTCAAAATGCCAAACTTAAAAAAAGCAGTGGACCGCTGGGTGAATGTGCTAAAGGGTCATTGTTCGGTATAGACTGTTCCCAAGAGAAGTAGGGTTAGTACTGATTTGCATTATATAGGCCACTGGGGCTGATTTAGAGTTACAATGGTGATGAAGTACCCTGTCCACCAAACTCAAGGTCCGTCCACCAGATTTTGGATTGGGCATACTGCAAGTTTCAAGCTGACAGAGCAAACTTTATTGTGCCACTGTAAAACTTCCCCCAGCAGAGTAAATGCCGTCGGAGATAAGCCATTTGATTGCCTGAGGGTACCCAGACCCAACTACCAAGCAAAGAATGCATTTAGTTTGGGGTGTCGCACCACAAAACCCTTGAAAACCTACGCCATTGCTTGGAAACAAGAAGCCAATCAAGAGTGTGGAAAAAGATAAAAGGACCAGATGGACTGCTGCACTTTGAATTGTCTGGAGAGGATTCATCAGAACTTCAGGTGAACCCAAACATAGGGAATTTAAATAAAAAAAATTTTTGGGAGGAGGCTTAGTATGGTTACCTGCACTGACAGAGAGCAAGTATTAGTATAGTAGGAAGTTCAGGTAACATTTTATGCAATCGATTTAGCTTCAGCAAACGAGCAGACAAACATTCGTGGGTGCCGCTGGTAGAGGACCTTTCTTCTGGCGGTCTGTTTTCTAATGTTCCTCATTGTGACAGTTAAAGAAAATAATCACTTTAGGTTTGAAGAACCCTGCTGGTCTCCTCGTTCATTTTATTGTACCGGACTTGAAACACAACTCCCTGTTAGTCTCTGGTCTACATTGGAACCTTGGAAATTACCTTAGCCCTTAGCCTCTGGTTTGGAACAAGTCTGGGGATAGTTTCTCTCCCCCTTTGGCTTACGGCCAGGCTGAAACGCATCTTTGTTATCACTGCTAGATAATCACTGGTCCGTCAACACAAAGTTTTTCAGGATCCCTCAGTCAAGGATCAATCATTCGTCAACACCAACAGTGTGTCGTCTCCAGTCTCTTTGTCCAATACATCCTCCACTGTCAATCTTATTGCTTTGATTAAATCATGGAATCCTGCTGAGTTAGTCCCACTCAGGGCACAAGTCCTAAAAAAAAAAAAGTGGGGGGAAGCTGACATCCCAACAGGAAGGGACGTCACGAAAGGTGGCTTGCACTCAGTTGCAGTTTATAGTTATCGAACTCCCGGTAAAATAAGTGGGGGACGCCGTCCACCCGCGTGGTACCCCGAATCGAGCCCTGGTCCCACTACTTCCATATGCAGAAAACGTTAGATTATCTCTTTCGAATCACTAGTCTGTGGAAACTTTGCTTCCACGATCCATTCTTCATACTACAACAGTCTTCAGCTGGGAAATAGAAGAAACCTCGCTTTCACCGAGGCTTTCAAAATTCTGGAACTCCATTTCCAACTCTCAAATTGCTGTTTCTGTTTTGCAGGCCTTGTGATTCAGTAGACTCACTTCAGATTCATTCTTTGCAACGTGGCCTTTAATGTCTATCAAAGTGATGGGCACAGAAGACATCTGTATATTTAATTCTCCACAATGCGTTCTTCAAACTGGTCACCATTACTAAACGCTTGGACTTCCCTGTTAGAGCAGGGCCACCAAAATCGGCTTCCTCTGGACCATCCCTGTGTACCCCACCATTTAGAGGGTCCGGAGGTAAAGTTAGGAGGGGGAAATCCAGTATCTCCTTTGAATGTCTTGTCATCGGATGGTCAGAATCACTGCTTTGCTGAGGAATGGTCAAGGATGGCTGGAAAAGCTTTTTCGTACCTTGCTCCTCTGTATTGGAATCAGCTTCCCACTCCGCTGAGGCAATGTCCGGATCATCTCGAATTCAGAAGGCTTCTTAAAACGGTTTTGTTTTAGACGCTTTCGTGTCAGCTTACTCCGGAATTTCCACAGTGCACAGATACACCTTCAGGGGTGATTCAGGCACTATACAAAATTCATAAATAAATCAATGGTGCAGCTACACCTTGGGCTCAAGTGTCACTAATCACATGCACCATACACAGCTCTCCACAAGTGGCCGTCCACGTTCACTCTCCAGGGTCTGATTACTCACAATGCACCCAATATCCCTAAAGTCCAGCCCGCTGTCAAACCGTCAAGACCCTCACTCCGGTCCCATGTTGACCTCCAGTCACCTCGCCATATGATTCGATACGGAAGTGCAGAATTGAGTGGTGCCTAGCAACCAAAATTCGAACATTTTGAAAAACATTTCAAGTCCACTTGTGCAGGAGGATTTGGAGAGGCTCAAACTCTTAGGAAATATTTGGGCCACCATGTGCCTCCAACAGGCAAAAATCCCCGAAGGCCCTTCTGCTTTTGCCCCAAGGCATATAAGCGTCACCAGCCCCCCTGATGTCCATGATGTCTGTGTAAACCTTTGTAATTGAGCTAGGCTGAGAAGCTCACACAGATGGGGAATGTCCAAGTGTGTTTCTAGCACTGCAGCTCGTTTTATCTTTATAGTTGTTTTCACTGAACCGTAATCCATGAAGTAATAAATGCTATTTTCATTCAAAAACAGGACTACAGGGTGTTATAGAAATTCAACTTCATGTGCATATGTCAAAGTATAAAGCACGCGAAAAGGCTAGTTTTAATTGCAACGATTTTTTTTTTCATCGACAAACGTACTTTCTGCACTACCTGTTAGTATCATGCAAGTTAATATTGTCAAATTGAGTATTTCATTTTAAGTTAAAAAATAATACATTTTTAACTTACCTGAGACTCATTATTTGCAATTTCGTTCTTTGAAAACGGCCTCACTCTCAAATACACCTTAAGTGGCTGACTTATTTGTTCATTCTGTATTGAAAGAAAGAAAAGAAAAGAACCTTCACTTAGAATTAACAATAAAGTTCGATTTGCAATAGTTGGCTGAAGGTTTGTGTTTTAGGGGTCTTTCCAAAAATACAAATGCAAGAACTGCGGGGCTTGAAGTGGACCTGGTCTCACCGTTGCTGAGCACCGGAAGTTATTAAAGGGTGCTTCGAAATGAGTTCGGGCTTCGGGCTCTGTTTTGTGCCCCGGCACTTTTTTCCGGCCTGCAGTGACAGCAGACTGCTGTCACTGCAGGCCGGGAAAAAACGGACCGCCTGTGCCAGGGCACAAAACAGAGCCCGATAAAGACTCGTTTCGAGACAGCAGAGGCATCGATGTGCACTTGCTCACACTGCTCACTTCTCACTAATGGAGAAGTTACGGCATGACGTCATGCCAGGTGAGCGTTGTAGGGGGAAGGGAAATGCTTTAAAGAGAGTAATTTTCTCTCAGGATTTCCCTTCTCTTTTTGAAACTCAGGAGCAGCAACATTGTGGTGGTGCACCTGGGCTTCAAGTGGAAGCTTTTTCAATACTATATACAAGCCATTGTTGCTGCTTCTTTATCTTATGCAACTAACAACCACTGACAAAGCCAATAGTCCTAACTTGTTGTAGAGTCGGGTGGCACACTATGCTGACCACAGATTTTTAGTTTACATGTTTTAGGCCACGCCCTAAATTACATTGGCCACACCCCTTTGAGACCCTCTCCAGTTTTTCCATCCCACTTAAAGCCCTGAAGAACTGTATTTTATAGTTTCTATAGTACTCTAAATCACTGCTTCATACAAGGATGCGGGTACTAACAGACTGAAATACTGAGTTAAATTAATCAGAAGGTGTGGGACGGTGTAGAGCTATTCCCATGTCAAGTTCCAGACTGCAAGTATCTGGTATTCGGTGTGTTTTTAATTTCGGCCCCAGCCTCACATTAAGCAAGAGAGGGAAAGAGAAAAAAGAGAGAGAGAATGAGAGAGAGAGAATAAGAGTGTGTGCACATGTACATGTGTGTGCACGTGTGAGGGAGATAGGGATAGAGAGATAGTGTGTGAGCATGCATGTGAGGGATAGTGTGTGAGAGAGCATGAGAGAGAAAGAGCGTGAGAGAGCATGAGAGAGAAAGAGCGTGAGAGAGCATGAGAGAGAAAGAGCGTGAGAGAGCATGAGAGAGAAAGAGCGTGAGAGAAAGACAGCGTGAGAGAGAAAGAGCGTGAGAGAGAAAGAGCGTGAGAGAGAAAGAGCGTGAGAGAGAAAGAGCGTGAGAGAGAAAGAGCATGAGAGAGAAAGAGCGTGAGAGAGAAAGAGCGTGAGAGAGAAAGAGCGTGAGAGAGAAAGAGCGTGAGAGAGAAAGAGCGTGAGAGAGAAAGAGCGTGAGAGAGAAAGAGCGTGAGAGAGAAAGAGCGTGAGAGACTAAGAGCGTGAGAGAGAAAGAGCGTGAGAGTGTGAGAGAGAAAGAGAAAGTGTGAGAGAGAAAGAGAAAGTGTGAGAGAGAAAGAGAAAGTGTGAGAGAGAAAGAGTGTGAGAGAGAAAGAGCGTGAGAGAGAAAGAGCGTGAGAGAGAAAGAGCGTGAGAGAGAAAGAGCGTGAGAGAGAAAGAGCGTGAGAGAAAGAGCGTGAGAGAAAGAGCGTGAGAGAGAGAGAGAGGGTGAGAGCGAAAGAGCGTGAGAGAGTGTGAGAGAGAAAGAGAAAGTGTGAGAGAGAAAGAGCGTGAGAGAGAAAGAGCGTGAGAGAAAGAGCGTGAGAGAAAGAGCGTGAGAGAAAGAGCGTGAGAGAGAAAGGGCGTGAGAGAGAAAGGGCGTGAGAGAGAAAGGGCGTGAGAGAAAGGGCGTGAGAGAGAAAGGGCGTGAGAGAAAGAGCGTGAGAGAGTAAGAGCATGAGAGAAAGAGCGTGAGAGAAAGAGCGTGAGAGAAAGAGCGTGAGAGCGTGAGAGAAAAAGAGCGTGAGAGAGAAAGAGCGTGAGAGAAAGAGTGTGAGAGAGAAAGAGCATGAGAGAGAAAGAGTGTGAGAGAGAAAGAGAAAGAGCGTGAGAGAGAGAAAGAGCGTGAGAGAGAGAAAGAGCGTGAGAGAGAGAAAGAGCGTGAGAGAGAAAGAGCGTGAGAGAGAAAGAGCGTGAGAGAGCGAGCGAGCAAGAGCGTGAGAGAGAGAGAAAGAGCGTGAGAGAGAGAGAAAGAGCGTGAGAGAGAGAAAGAGCGTGAGAGAGAGAAAGAGCGTGAGAGAGAGAAAGAGCGTGAGAGAGAGAAAGAGCGTGAGAGAGAGAAAGAGCGTGAGAGAGAGAGAAAGAGCGTGAGAGAGAAAGAGCGTGAGAGAGAAAGAGCGTGAGAGAGAAAGAGCGTGAGAGAGAGAAAGAGCGTGAGAGAGAGAAAGAGCGTGAGAGAGAGAAAGAGCGTGAGAGAGAGAAAGAGCGTGAGAGAGAGAAAGAGCGTGAGAGAGAGAAAGAGCGTGAGAGAAAGAGAGCGTGAGAGAAAAAGAACGTGAGAGAGAAAGAGAACGAGAGAGAGAACGAGAGAGAGAACGAGAGAGAGAACGAGAGAGAGAACGAGAGAGAGAACGAGAGAGAGAACGAGAGAGCGTGAGAGAGCGTGAGAAAGAAAGCGTGAGAGAGCGTGAGAGAAAGAGCGTGAGAGAGCATGAGAGAGAAAGAGCGTGAGAGAGAAAGAGCGTGAGAGAGAAAGAGCGTGAGAGAAAGAGCGTGAGAGAGAAAGAGCGTGAGAGAGAAAGAGCGTGAGAGAGAAAGAGCGTGAGAGAGAAAGAGCGTGAGAGAGAAAGAGCGTGAGAGAGAAAGAGCGTGAGAGAGAAAGAGCGTGAGAGAGAAAGAGCGTGAGAGAGAAAGAGCGTGAGAGAGAAAGAGCGTGAAAGCGCGTGAGAGAGAAAGAGCATGAGAGAAAGAGCATGAGAGAAAGAGCGTGAGAGAAAGAGCGTGAGAGAAAGAGCGTGAGAGCGTGAGAGAAAGAGCGTGAGAGAAAGAGCGTGAGAGCGTGAGAGAAAAAGAGCGTGAGAGAAAGAGCGTGAGAGAAAGAGCGTGAGAGAGAAAGAGCGTGAGAGAGAAAGAGCGTGAGAGAGAAAGAGCGTGAGAGAGAAAGAGCGTGAGAGAGAAAGAGCGTGAGAGAGAGAAAGAGTGTGAGAGAAAGAGTGTGAGAGAAAGAGTGTGAGAGAAAGAGAAAGAGCGTGAGAGAGAGAACGGGCGTGAGAGAGAAAGAGCGTGAGAGAGAAAGAGCGTGAAAGAGAGAGAAAGAGCGTGAGAGAGAGAAAGAGCGTGAGAGAGAGAGAAAGAGCGTGAGAGAGAGAGAAAGAGCGTGAGAGAGAAAGAGCGTGAGAGAGAAAGAGCGTGAGAGAGAAAGAGCGTGAGAGAGAGAAAGAGCGTGAGAGAGAGAAAGAGCGTGAGAGAGAGAAAGAGCGTGAGAGAGAGAAAGAGAGCGTGAGAGAGAGAAAGAGAGCGTGAGAGAGAGAAAGAGAGCGTGAGAGAAAAAGAACGTGAGAGAGAAAGAGAACGAGAGAGAGAACGAGAGAGAACGAGAGAGAGAACGAGAGAGAGAACGAGAGAGCGTGAGAGAGCGTGAGAAAGAAAGCGTGAGAGAGCGTGAGAAAAAGAGCGTGAGAGAGCGTGAGAGAGAAAGAGCGTGAGAGAGAAAGAGCGTGAGAGAGAAAGAGCGTGAGAGAGAAAGAGCGTGAGAAAAAGAGCGTGAGAGAGAAAGAGCGAGAGAAAGAGCGAGAGAGAAAGAGCGAGAGAGAAAGAGCGTGAGAGAGAGCGTGAGAGAGAGCGTGAGAGAGAGCGTGAGAGAGAGCGTGAGAGAGAGAAAGAGAGCGTGAAAGAGCGTGAGAGAGCGTGAGAGAGAAAGAGCGAGAGAGAGGAGAGCGTGAGAGAGAGAGCGTGAGAGAGCGTGAGAGAGCGTGAGAGAGCGTGAGAGAGCGTGAGAGAGCGCGCATGAAAGAGTGAGAGCGTGAGAGAGAAAGAGCGTGAGAGAGAAAGAGGGTGAGAGCGTGAGAGAGAAAGAGCGTGAGAGAGAGCATGAGAGAGAGCATGAGAGAGAGCGTGAGAGAGAAAGAGCGTGAGCGAGAGAGAAAGAGCGTGAGAGAGCGCGGAGAGTGTGAGAGAGCGTGAGAGAGAGAGAGCGGGAGAGAGTGTGGGAGAGAGAGCGTGAGAGAGCGTGAGAGAGAGAAGAGAGCGGAAAGAGCGTGAGAGAGTGTGAGAGAGAATATAGAGTGTGAGAGAATGAGCGTGAGAGAGCGCGTGAGAGAGCGTGAGAGAAAGTGTGAGAGAGCGTGAGAGAGAGCGTGAGAGAGAGCGTGAGAGAAAGAGCGTGAGAGAAAGAGCGTGAGAGAAAGAGCGTGAGAAAGAGCGTGAGAGAAAGAGCGTGAGAGAAAGAGCGTGAGAGAGAGCGTGAGAGAAAGAGCGCGAGAGAGTGAGAGAAAGAGCGTGAGAGAGAAAGAGCGTGAGAGAGAAAGAGCGTGAAAGAGCGAGCGAGCAAGAGCGTGAGAGAGAGAGAAAGAGCGTGAGAGAGAGAGAAAGAGCGTGAGAGAGAAAGAGCGTGAGAGAGAAAGAGCGTGAGAGAGAGAAAGAGCGTGAGAGAGAGAAAGAGCGTGAGAGAGAGAAAGAGCGTGAGAGAGAGAAAGAGCGTGAGAGAGAGAAAGAGCGTGAAAGAGAGAAAGAGAGCGTGAGAGAGAGTTCAAGAGAGAAAGAGAGCGTGAGAGAGAGTGTGAGAGAGAAAGAGAGCGTGAGAGAGAAAGAGAGCGAGAGAGAGAGAGAGAGAGAATGCTGAATAAATCATACATCCACCCTCAGTCAAGAGATCTGGCTGATGAAGGGTAATACCCAGAAACCGGTCCCAGGATGATGGTTTCCGGTCCAGGGAGGACCTGGCTTGGCAGTTCGGTCTGGACTATTCACATGAGGCACAGGGTCAAGACTGATTTGCATATGGCTGGGTCTAAACTGGGGTAGCACGGTGAGCAAAAGAACAACGATGGACTTAACCCAGATCTCTTGACTCAGGGTGAATGTATGATTTATTCTTCATTCCGTCCATCATTTGTTTGCATAGTACGTTCCCTTTGTACTAGGCCAAAGAGTCTATCTTTCCTCAGTATCCAATTGGCTCACTCTATTTCCAAAACCGTATCAATCAATTATGCGGCCCTTAACTTCCAAATACTCAGTGATCTATCCACTTGGCACCTTCATGGCTGGGCAGAATATCAGCTCTCAAAATGACGATCCTGCCACCCGTACTCTACCTCTTTCTGATGCTTTCAGTAGCCCCACCGAAACATACACAGCAATTATAACTCAACAAATGTATATGGGATGGGAAGAAACCCCACCTTTAGGGCCTACTTCTCTTTTGCCAGATGTGAGAAGGCAGACTTGCTGTGCCCCTGCTATCACGCTATTATCAGGCATAGCAGCTCCGCTTCCTAGGGGAGTGGAGCAGGCTGACCTCCGAGAAATACTGGTGCTTCGAGGACCAAGCCGTTGCAGGCTCTCATATATAGAAAGAGCCCTGACTGCCCTTAAATACTGGGGTTGGGACCTATACTCCTCACTGGTTACTGGCTCAGTATTTAGAGTATGGGACGGCATAGCGACCAAGACTGGCCTGACCTCCTTCTCTTATCCCAGGACACCAATCTTATCCAACCTGGATTTCACCCGGGGATGAAACATTAATGGTTCTGGCACTGGCAGGAAGGCGGGTCCAAAAGCATAGGATTCTTGTTCATTTCCCAAGGGATTATCCCCTTTGAACACCTGAGATCTGACTGTGGTCTATAGGAGGTGGACTGTATCAAATACCTCCAAGTGAGACACTGGGTGATCCAGCCCTCTGTCAGACCGCACATATGTCCAGATGTATCAAAGGGTTTCGCCCATTCTGAGTCTATGGGAATATGTGTTCATACATCAGGCCCTTAGAGAGACCACTCGCTCGTTACGAAAATGTGTATTCCTCAAAAAGGACGGCATGCACCTTGTCACAGAGCTTTACACCATGCTTGGTAAAGAAATACCACCATTCATGTCAACGGGGCAAACCAGAAAGGAGGCTGAACTAGGCAGGAATCTCTCTGCCAAAGACTGGGCAGACATATACTACAGAGCCCGACACTCAGCCCACAACATGGCAAGCACCAAAATGACGTACAAGATAGTAGCCTACACGTACCTGACCCCCTGCTTGACTTCAGGCATGAAACCTGGGCCGCGCAATGCTGGAGAGTTTGTAGTGATACGAGCAACTTGCTCCATCTTCTCTGGAACTGCCAGAATCTAGGCCGCTATCGGGAACATATACTAAACGACAGACACTGCCTTTAACAATACAATTCTGAGATTCCTGTCCAATACTATATTGTGGCTTCCTTATTCTCTAATCTACCCACTTCGCTCCCTGAAAAGGAAACAAATGGTGCTTGCACTAAGCACTGCCCACCAAATGATCCTCTCCTTGTGGAGGCCGGATAGGATCCCAGACTACTATGCCTGGCTCTACAAACTGTGGTTCATATTGAGAATGGAAATTTTTTTTTAGCTGCCAATCAGAAAGATGATTCCTACTCCGAACTGTGGGCACCATTTATACACAGCCTCTCCTCCTAATTTAATGAATTAACCTGCCCAACTTACCTTCAAATTGACTCACATACTCCCAATGTCTGAGCCAACTAATAGCTCTGCCCCCACGTACCACATAGGTTCTCACACACTTCTGAATGGCCAGCACTTGCTCCACCATGACACCTCTGTAGACCACTAATGGCACATCTTATGAAGGAATCTGGGGAGAGGTTTGCTTGGGGTATCTGTGCTCTTATTAGTTTGAAAAAGCCATAGCAACTCTGCCGGCCCCAGGGGTTTAGGCAAATAGCGGTGTTAACTTAGACCCGACTGTTCTTGTTTGACGCTGCCAACCCCCTGGGTATAGGCAAACTAGTACATTCCTGCTTTGCTGTGGCTATACATAAACAGAATTGATCTATAAATAGTGACCCTCAAAAACTGGAGTAGGTTAGCTAGGTAATCAGTTAGATGTGGGTGTGCTCTGATGGCACATTTTAAGTCAATGAGTTCCTGATTATATGTCAAGAAATGGGCGATTTTGCTTTCATTATATACCAGTAAACCAGCAAAAGGTTAACCAAGAAAAGTAAAAGCTCTTCTTCGAAAACACAACATGGCAAGTTGTGAGTCTCTGATAAAAGTAGAAGTAACTTATTTTTAACCACGGAGTGCATTAGGAAGGCAGCATGCTATGGAATTAAACCAAGGAGTGCATTAAGAAGACTGCATGCTAAGGAAGAGAACGGATCATTGTGTGGTGGTGTACACAACTGATATGCAAATATCTTAACACAAAAAGGTTAGGAAAACAAGCACTGAGGGAAGTGAATACTGTCAATACTAAGGTTGTTTCTTATCTTGCCCTCTATAAACATGAATGGGCTCTTATTTTTAGGTTGAGCATTCAAGACCTCTCGTATATACTTATATGTGTATGTACTTTGTGTGCCCTGGAGATCTGCCCTGGAGATCTACCCTAGGACTAGTCTGCTTCCGCTTAGAGTCAGTTGAACAGAAAATAGTCCCTATTTAACTGTCTTGATAGAAAACGACCACTAGAGGTCAGTAAAATACCAGAATTGCTTTCTGCTTGTTCAACTGCCTCTACTGGTTGTTTTCTATCAAAACAGTTAAATAGAGGCAGTTGAACAAGCAGAAAGCAATTCTGGTATTTTACTGACCTCTACTGGTCGTTTTCTATCATGACAGTTAAATAGAGGCCAGTAAAATACCAGAACTGCTTTCTGCTTGTTAAACTGCCTCTATTTAACTGTCTTGATAGAAAACAACCAGTAGTGGTCAGTAAAATACCAGAATTGCTTTCTGCGGAAGGACTTTATTTTTCTGGCAACTGACTATTTTACTTTGATAGAAAATGACCAGCAGAGGTCAGTAAAATACCAGTATCTCTTTAGCATTCTCTAGATTCCAGTCCATAGAAATGGTCTTCCACGAGCACCCATAGACAATAATATTAGTTTCAAATCTTGTATTTTCAGTGATATGACCACCGAAGGCCCTGATATTATATTAAAAACAGAGCTTTTGGACTACACCATTTCCCGCTGAAAGGCAATATTTCTCTCCAAGTGTTCCCATACCTGGCTTGTAACGCAGCTTGGTGCTTACTTTCCCTCCATGTTAAAGAACAGTAGATGTTTCAGCACCCAGGCTAATGTGCTGCATAGCTAAATGCATATAAGGTCCCAAAGGCGAGAACGATTGCATTGCAAATGCTTGTTTTAAAGGAGTAAACGTACAACATATCTGTCTTTAAATGGGATGCATGCCTGGTTCCTAGATCCTGCTGGGTATAAACAGGCTTCCCTATTCCTGCTGGGCGTGAAAGTGCAACATTTGCAAAGGAGGTTGGCGTCAATGCTCATTAAGAAACTTAAAAAATCAAAAGGTTAATCCTGGGCTTCTCTTAGAGTGTAGTAGAAAATCTACTAATGAGGAGGTCAGCACCTGTGCAAAAGAGGTAATAAGCAAAATGTTGTACAGGAAAGCAGTGGCAAATGAAAAAGGAAATGGGCAAAAGTAAAAATAAATTGAGACTATGAATATAAAACTGCTTGAAAACGTTTAAACATTAGAAGCCATACAAATATGCTGGTCATTAAAATACCATTTGGTAGACCTAAAGGATGGTCCACAGGCAGGGTGGAAGCAGAGGTTTGCTTCCTGCTGCGCTAGTGGTGTAAGATGGTGTTGAAGTGTAGGAAGCTGATCTCTATAGAGTCTACCACAATGAGGTACACTGTGTAGGGAGCCCAGGCAACCCTTATTCATTTACAGAGGCAAAAATTATAACAATAAATGCTCTATAATGTGAGAGTGTGGGCGAGCAATTTAGGCTTACCAGATGCTAGTCCTAAGCATTTCTTGTACTCCCACAGACAATAAATGAGGCACACACTCGAAGAATAAATTCAAGAGCAGTTTAGAAAAAAAAAACTTTTTATATAGATTTTTATACCAAGAACTTAATTATCAGGTAAGTGTATTTTTAAATATTGAATATGGCAGTAGGTTTCCAGGGGCCCCATTCAGGACTCAAGGTGGAAGGGGGTAAGGTGCGAAAAACTACCAGCAGAGTTTACTTGCCCTGGGGCGTCCGGGTGCAGAGGTGCTTGTCGGGTTGGTAGCTTTACACACTACACTGAAGTAGTGGTGGGGCACCTAAAAAGCAGGCTGCACAGGGGGACAACTCCAAGAACCCCCAACAGGGGACTCGGTTCACGAGGATCGGGGAGCAAGGCAGCACAGTCTGTTCTCAGTAAACCGGGCTAGGGCGCTCGGGTACAGAGGGGTTTGGTCGGTTGGGCTGGTGCGTCACAGGGCCTTGCGGTTGTCGGTCTCACCGGTTGAGGGTGCAAAAATCAGGACAGCTGGGCCACTCTGGAAGTGGGTCTCGGTGATGCTAACGTCCCTCAATGGCTGCTCGGTCTTGGTGCTCTCGGAGTTCCGTTTGGACTGTAACAGGCCTTGGTTGATACAAGGGGTCCAGTACCACAGATAGTGGTGCTATGCTGCTCCAGTTTGTCCAAGTGTCTTCTCCTGTGTTTGGAAGACAGATCTGGCCTTCTGGAGCACGTAGACCTATTTTTGGGTGGCTGCTGAGATGGTGCAACCAGGGAGCAGCAGTACGATAAACTAGACTCTGCTATTTTGGTGCCTGTGGTCTCCAGGTGAGTAGCTTCTCTACTCCAAGGGAGATTGCTGGGAATTTGCAAAGGGCTAGCAGTCTACCTGGGTTCTTGGTAGAGTTTCAGTGCAGGATGAGTTGGGTTTCTTCATGATTGTTGAGACAGGTGCAGGCAAGAAGGTTTGGCACCCAAAGTCCACAGTAAGCCTTCAGTTTTTGTTTTCTCTGCCCTTACTTGACATCTCTTCTGGATTTGTCGAATCAGAGTTCCTGGCATCAGGGGTGCTACCTAAATACTCAATTTAGGGGCGTTAAGGAGAGTTACAGATAGTAGCCAATGAGATACTTACTTTTAGGGAGACTACACCACCTCCATGACAACTTCTTGTGGGAAGTGGACATAACCCTGACCCAGCAAGCCTAAGATAGTGGATTTTTATTTTCTTTTTCACATAAGGTAGCTCGTAAGGGTGGAACTGGCCTGATAGTGAACATGCCCCCTGTCTAGCTAATTTTCCAGCCTGTCCTGGTGACAAATGGGCCCAGGGCAGAGGGTGACATTTCTCATGTCTGGGGGAAGCCTGGTCGCATATCAAAGGCAGCAGAGGTCTTTGAAGCCCCCTGCTGAAGCAGGCATGGTTTCTGACCCGAGAGCGTGGGATCTCACCTGCATGGGATCAAAACCATGTGTGTGGTGGCAGGCTGGTCTACACCAGTCAGCCAGCACACTAGAAGTTGGTAGGTTTTCAGGGTGTACCTCTACGTTACCCTTCGGGTGCATGTATTAATAAATCCAATACTGAAATCAGAGTTGGCTTATTAATAGGAGATGTTTGATACCAAACATCTTTAGTTACAGTGAAGACATGTGCTTGGGAACTCGTTATCACCAGTGCCCAGTACATTTACTCAAGGTGACTTTCCTGTTCACTGGCAATGTCCAAGAACCGACCTGGACATTTACAGGGCATATTTGCTCATGCAGATATGTCCTCACATGTTATATAATGCACCCTGCCTCAGGCCTGTAAGGCCTGCTGTAGGGGTGACCTACTTATATTACATGCAGTGTCTGCAGGCATGGCACACAGGAGGTGTGTCATGTTGTGTCTTCACATTTCTCTGCACCATGTCATGCAGCATGCAACTGCGGTTTGTAGGAGTATGGTGAAAGTCAAGTCAAGTCAAGTCAAGTCAAGTCAAAGAATTTATATAGCGCACTACATACCCAGAGGGTCTCAAGGCGCTAAGGAAGGGGAGGAGGATTATTTGTCAAATATCCACGTTTTAAGTTGCTTTCTGAATGCTAGGTGGTTCTGGGTAAGGTGAAGGTAGGTAGGGAGCGAGTTCCATGTTTTAGCAGCCAGGTATGAGAAGGATCTGCCTCCCATGGTGGTCTTGTTGATGCGAGGTACGGTGGCGAGGGCTTGGCTGGAAGAACGTAGTTGGCGGGAGGGGGTGTAGAAGGACAGTCGTGAGTTGAGGCATTCTGGTCCGATGTCGTAGAGTGATTTGTGTGCGTGGGTTAGCAGTCGGAAAGTGATTCTCTTATTGACGGGTAGCCAGTGGAGGTCTTTCAGGTGACCAGAGATGTGTTCGTTGCGCGGGATGTCTAGTATGATTCTGGCTGAAGCGTTTTGGATTCGTTGGAGTTTCTTCTGGAGTTTAGCGGTAGTACCTGCGTAGAGGGTGTTTCCGTAGTCCAGTCGGCTTGTTACCAGAGCATGGGTGACTGTTTTCCTGGTTTCGGTGGGGATCCAGCGAAATGTTTTTTTGAGCATGCGAAGAATGTTGAAGCAGGATGAGGATACGGCGCTGACTTGTCTGTTCATTGAGAGTGAAGAATCCAGGATGACGCCTAGGTTCCGTGCGTGGTCTGTCGGGATGGGTGCTTTTCCAAGGGCTTCCGGCCACCAAGAGTCGTCCCATGCAGAGGGGGATGTACCTAATATGAGGACTTCTGTTTTGTCTGAGTTCAGTTTCAGACGGCTGTGTTTCATCCATTCGGCAACTTCTTTCATTCCTTCGTGTAGGTTAGTTTTGGCGGTGCTGGGGTCATTGGTGAGAGAAAGGATTAGTTGAGTGTCATCCGCGTAAGAGATGATGTTGAGGTTGTGTTGGCGGGCGATGGTCGTGAGGGGGCTCATGTATACGTTGAAGAGGGTGGGGCTGAGTGAGGATCCTTGTGGTACGCCACAGATGACTTCAGTGGCCTCGGACTTGAATGGTGGAAGGCGGACTCTCTGGGTTCTTCCGGAGAGGAACGAGGTGATCCATTCAAGTGCTTTTCCTTGTATTCCGATGTTACTGAGGCGTTGTAGAAGGGTGCTGTGGCAGACTGTGTCGAAGGCTGCAGAGAGGTCGAGGAGGATGAGGGCGACTGTGTCTCCATTGTCCAGTAGAGTTCGAATGTCGTCTGTTGCTGCGATGAGGGCGGTCTCAGTGCTGTGTTTAGCTCGGAAGCCAGATTGTGAGGAGTCGAGGGATTTGTTTGCTTCGAGGAAGGCGGCGAGCTGGTTGTTGACAGCTTTCTCGATTACTTTTGCCGGGAATGGAAGGAGCGAGCTGGGGCGGTAATTTTTGAGTTCGGTGGGGTCCGCTGTGGGTTTTTTCAGAAGGGCGGTGAGTTCAGCGTGTTTCCAGCTCTCAGGGAAGGTTGCGGAGTTGAAGGAGCAGTTGATGACGTCTCGGAGGTGCGGTGCTATGACGGAGTCTGCTTTGTTGTAGATGTGGTGAGGACATGGGTCTGTGGGGGATCCTGAGTGGATGGAGTTCATCAGGCGGATGGTGTCCTCAGTCGAGATTGGGTTCCAGTCGTTAAGGGTGTTCACGGGGGGAGAATGTTCAGCATATGGTTGGGCGGGTTGGTCTCCTGGTTGGTTGTCGAAGCTGTTGTGGATGTCTGCAATCTTGCTGTGGAAGAATGAAGCTAGGGAGTCACAGAGGGCTTGAGAGGGGGTGATGTCGTTGGAGTTGGCCGAGGGATTGGAAAATTCCTTGACGATGTTGAAAAGTTCTTTGCTGTTGTGGGCGTTGTTGTCAAGTCGATCCTTGAATGCTGTTTTCTTGGCCTTTCGGATTAGTTGGTGGTGTGTGCGGGTGGCGTTTTTGAAGGCGTCCTTGGTGCTAGTGGTTGGGTCTTTTTTCCAGGCCTTTTCAAGGGAGCGGCAGAGTTTCTTGGACTTCTTAAGATCATCGTTGAACCATGAGGCCTTCTTGTTGCCAGGTTTGTTTTGATGTTTTTTCAGTGGTGCTAAGGTGTCGGTGGTGTTGGATAACCATAGGGTGAAGTTAGCGGCGGCTTGGTCTGGGTTAGAAGAGTGGGCTGGGGTGTTTAGAAGGAGCGATGAGGAGATCTGGTTGATGGTGATTTTGTTTCAGTTTCTTTGCAGAGTTGGTTGGAGGTGGTTGGTGGGTTTCGGCTTGTTGTAGGTGAAGTGAACGCAGCTGTGGTCAGTCCAGAGGAGATCCGTAGTGTGGCTGAAGGAGACATGATTGCTGGAGGTGAAGATGGGGTCGAGTGTGTGACCTGCGATGTGGGTGGGGGAAGTGACCAGTTGTTTAAGTCCGAGGTTGGCGAGGTTGTCCAACAGGGTGGTGGTGTTGCGGTCGTTGGTCTTTTCAAGGTGAAAGTTGAGGTCTCCCAGAAGGATGTAGTCTTTGGAGGGGAGCGCGTGTGGAGTGATGAAGTCAGTGATGTCTTCACTGAATTTTGCGCGGGGTCCTGGTGGTCTGTAGAGGAGGGTGCCTCTGAGTGTGGTCTTGGGGTCGATGTGGATCTGGAAGTGAAGGTGTTCGGAGTTGGCGAGGTTGGCGTCAGAGCTGGTTGAGATGCGGATTGATTTCTTATGGACGATAGCGATTCCTCCTCCTGTGTGGCCGGTACGGTCCTTGCGAGTGATCTTATAGTCTTCAGGGATGGCAATGGTGATGTCAGGGGCGGAGGAGGCGTTCATCCAAGTTTCCGTTAGGAAGGCGACGTCTGGAGAGATGGTGTCTAGTAGATTCCAAGGAGGTGAAGACAGGTGAACAGAAGACAGGCAAAAGGAATGAAGAGAGATGGGAAGTCGCCAGGGTGGTGAAATATGTCCGAAATTAGTCAGACAAAGAAAGGTGGGGGCAGGGTAAGCAAGGGATTGCTAGGAAAAGCAAGAGAAATATCAGGAAAGGAAGGTGGTGGGTATGAAGGGGACAATGAAAGTTAGATGAAGCACTAGGGCATGTCAGGTAGGAGGGCGAGGGATTATAAAAGGGGGTTGATATGGCTGGAAACAATACAACACTTGGGGTGCACTTCAAAGGAGATAAAACTAATGCCAAAACAATGCTTCTCCCAAGCATTAATGTGGCCTCTCCAGTCACCCTATTCAGAGCACCCCTGGACCTGTGGAAGATCAGAAGAAGACTGAACCTGCTGTCTGGGACTTGTAAAGAGCCTAGATGACAGAGACTGCTATCCAGGACAAAGAAGTGGACTTCATCAAACATAAAAGCTGATCCCCTGTTAAAGCTACAGAAACACAGCAAGCCACAAGAGGTCTTATACTACAACTGCCCTGATGACCAATGGCAACTGGACCTAGACTAGACTCTCCTGTTGGCCTCTGCCTCCCACCATGTGAGCCGTTGAGGCTTTAGTAGTGCACTGTGATGAATTGGGACTTGAAACACTAAAGTCAGTAGGTAAAATCTTTGACCAGGACAAACCTGGTTAGTGTATCTGACTGCACTCAATTGTGGTCCGCGTCAAATTGCACCTAGGTCCTGTTCTGCCATGACCATTGACTATCATTGGCACTCTCTGCTTCTTGCTGCTATTTGTACTTAAAGCTTTTTAAAAAAATCATATCTCCAGTTCCCCGGTTTGCCTTTTTGTCATTTTGGTGCCATTTAGTTTGTTAAAATGAACTCTATTTTTCTAAGTCATTTTGAGACATTTATTGTTTTACATTTCGACTTTCTGTTTTAGCATTACATAAATACTTTACACATTGCCTCCAGGTTAAACCTGTCTGCTCTGTGCCATAGCAACCAGGGAGTTGAGCTTAGGGCTAGTGACTTTTGTGATTCACCTTAGGAAAGGTTACGGTTATCACTCGAGCTGGGTACCTACTCAATTTCTTACAAGTACATTTTCTGGCAACTCTGCATATTCGAGTTGTTACAGAAAAACCGCAATGTTTTTAGGTTAGGCATATTACTGTTCTGGGTAATGACTTTACCGATGCATTTGTCAGTTGCAGAGTTCGAGGTTCCCTATCCTGAAATCAGAAGAGACTTGAACATGACAAGGCGGACAACGCATCTTTGGGAACTGGAAGGGCTTTTCAAAGCGGACTGAAGGGCCACTAGATGTTTAAAAAAGAAAGCTATACTGGCAGACGTCAAATGATTTTCTTGTTAGCACAGAGGTTCAGGAGCAGATGTTGAGACCTGGAGGTGGAAAAGAGGAAAAGGGTTGTGGACCCGATTGTCAAAGCTTTCTAACTACATACAAATGCAGGGAAATTGGCAGGTTTGACCTTTATTGGAAGTGGGGTTTTTTTGTGTTTCTTTTTTAGGTGGATACAAAAGTTAGAGAAAACGAATATGGCTGCCACCATGGGACAGGCTAGCTCAAAACTGGAGTTATTTTAATCCAAGGAAGAGGAAGAGAAAACGTGGTGCGAGTCCAGAGTAGGAGGAACACTACCCACCCAGGAACGACGTGCAGCTGAATATTGCAATGCGAAACATGATGAAGGAGAGGCAGCAGGAAGGTCAAGGAGCAACGCGAAGCAGATTGAATAAAGGCCGGGAGGAAGGACGTATCGGAGTATCTTGGTTGTGGTCTTGTTTTCCTTTTAATTTTTCCTTTGGAGGGAGGAGAGGCATTGACTGTTCGACACCTGGGACTAGGAAATAAAGGGTGAGCCAGAGAGAAAAATACGGACTCGTAAGGGGTTAGAAGACTACTTTTTCTTTAAGGATTGTTTGATGCAAAGCAAGCTCCCCTAAATAAGATATTCAAACCCCATGTTTGGTGCTTCCTGGAGTTCCTTTCGACTGAGGACATTAAATGAGTTTGTTACTCTAATGAGGCTAAAGAGAGTGGATGATTACATTTAGAAGATTTTGTGTGGTGGGAGAAAGGCGATTATGTTGGGGGAAGTTCAAAATGCACCAGGTTGGCTTAGATAAGAAAATGGTAATAGGGTAGTAAAGTGACAGCAACGTTTTCTTGTAGTGAGTCTTTAAAATTGTAATCAGGATTGTTGGGGAGGGGGAGAGAATAGTGAAATGTGTGTATTTAGACAGCAGATGGTCAGCCATTTATGTGTTTTCAGTTGTTGACAGTTGTCTGGTAACTCTGGATTTACTGGGTTGTAGGCATGAGAAACATTCATTAGGTGGTGACGGGCAGCCTTAGCTGTCTGTTGTGATTGCTCATCATCACTACATGAAAAAGTATACAAAGGGGTCAAAATAAGGTCAGCCCTCTTCAGCCATTACCTTTCATGTGCTTTTCATGGTTTGCCATTGCTTGGATGGCCTGTCCGTCAAGGCCATTGCATTTTGAGCATGGTTACATCAAGTGAACGTTTTAATAAACTGCAGATGCAACATGATGTGCAGCTTTACCCAGGATGTGCTCTTTGATGTATTTACTTTCCCGCTGCAATAACATTTTATTTGCCGATTTACATACAGTTTCATCACTTGCGGTTGAGATGCCTAAGCTTCATATAACATGCAATCACAAAGCCACTTAGTAAGTGACTTGGCATGTTCACTTGTTTTACTCTGTGATCGGAAGACATTGGATTTACAGCTTTTTAGTTTGGAAACTAAAGATGTGCAGGCACATAGGCCTTCTTAAAGAACAACAAACATGTTGGCTCTTTATTAAAAGTTTCCACTATGCAATACATTTTCTGACTACTTTTTAATTGCCACCTGTACAAATAAGGCAAACTACAGCATCTGTCTCTGATGCATAGAACACTTCTTTATGGGTACTTCATAATTCAGCGAATCAGGGCCAGTTTTAGACTTGGTGCCGCTCGGTGCAACAACCTTTGTTGGTGCCCCCAATTACCTGCTTCTTCACGGATTCCCTCACTACCACCCTCCAGCGGTGCCACTCATCTCTCCATTGCATCTCTCGCACATGTATTTCATTAATGGTTGTACAGCGCTATGTCAGAGCACTTTACATCAAGGAGCAATATATACAGCCAATAAATCATACATGTGTAAATCAGGGTGTAGGAAATGTTCTATAATACAAAGAGGACTCAAGGTGTCATCCATACTGGTAAATTGTATATTGTAAGACTGCTTGGTCTGGAGTAGCACATGATTTAAAATGTAACAGTGGTTGTAGTTGGCTCTACTAATCAGAATGCATTTCTACCTAAACTAACCCTTTTTAGTAACATTAGGATAACTAAAGACTGAGGAAGGGGCGTGGCCGAGGCAGCCAAGATGGCGGACGTCTTTTCCTGAGGCTCTGACGGCCGGCCGGCATAAATGGCTATCATATAGGCCCTTCGCATCCAAACTCTCCCATTGACCAGTACCTGAATCCGGAAGATGCAGGGATCGCTCTGGTGTGCCTAGAACCCCTTCAGCGGCCTCTTGGACCGATCGCTAAAATGGCAGACCTGTGGCCAACCGCCAGGTCCCACAAAGGATCGACATGAGAAAATAGGTCCCAGCGGTTGATGGGTGCTGGTGGCGGCGTGGAGCCAGCGAGTCCCAGGTGAGGGGACGGCGATCCCGACCGGGCGACCGAGAGTCAGGAGGAGGTCCCGCGGCACTGAGACGGGATGATGCCACGACGGGGGAAACCCCCCCTCCCACCGGGTCTTCTTCCTGCGCGAGAAGTGCCTGCGACGGCAGAAAGGCCAACAGAGAAGGCGTGATCTGTAACACGCTCAAGAAACGGTCCCCAAGGCGGTGGCAAGTTGTGACGACCCCTGAACCAGCAACGAGCGTCCCGGGATCCGGGCTGCGCCGTCCACGGCATAGAGGCGAAGGAGCACACCTGCGACACGGGAGCTCGCAGGCCCCGTCAACTGAAACATAACTGCACAGCTCGATGGGGAGAGGGTACTGGGGACAACGCAGGACCTGCAGAGCTCAGGTGAGGTGGCGGCGGCCCGACCTAGCGGCCCGGTGACGGCACACACCCGATGGCCTGCAGGGTGGGACCCCCATTGCGCTGAGACAAGGCGCTACCACAGCAGGAGATTTCCCCCCCCCCCCCACCCCCCGCCCTCCCAAGCCTCCTCCATACCTGAGCAGGGTCAAGAGTAGCAGGAATAACAGAGAAGACGTGCTGTGGGACGTAACGCAGAGGAGAAGTCTGCGGCGCTACCAAGCGGAGGCAATCTATAACCGGCAACGAGTGTCCCCGAGCCTCGCCTGCAAAGCTCAGGATGGAAGCCAGGGGGGCACCTCGGTGGTAGCAGAGCATAAACATAGCGCACTATATAAATTGAATTGAATTGAATCTTGCCAACAGCGACAGCGCTACACAGCGAGGGAGGGGGGGGATCCCGCCCGGACGCCGCAAGAAAGCTCCTGTGGTCCCCAAGCCCTATGTGCTTACCACGCCACCAGAGTAAAAGGATGGATTAGACAAGCACGGAGATAGTGCGCCGCTCTGACCATGCAGCGCAAGACCGGACAGTATCTCACCCTCAGCCCTGCATTTGGAGCATGAGACGGATGCGACATTGTGGTGGATATCCGTAACAGCGAGGCCAAAGTTGACCACTATCAGCTACAAAGAGCTGCAAGACAAGGCCCCCCAGCATGGGTCGCCAACGCGCGGTGGGGACACCTCACGCCTCAGAACAACAGAAGATAGCACCCCAGACGGCTGTAGTGACTAGATCGTGAGAGGAACCCACTAGGGAAGACTTCATGTCCAGAAAACTAGATTAAGTCCTTGCTGCCGTAGAGCACTCCATAGTGGCGATGGAAAACAAGTTCAACACCTTAGCCACTGATCTTAACATCCTCCGGGATGACCACAGGAAACTCACAGACAAAGTGAATCAGAGTGAGAAGACAATTCAGACAATGGACCCGCAGGTGCAGCAACACCACCAAACTCTAAAAAACCTACAAACCCGGATCAAGGCTCTAGAACATAAAACTGACGATTTGGAGGGACGCTCCTGGAGGAGCAACATTCGAGTTATGAATCTGCCGGAGGGGGTGGAAGGGGCCGATCCGATCATATATATCACAGACTGCATCGCAACATTCACGCCTGCCAAGGATCTGACCCCCTATTTCTCCATTGAACGAGCACACTGAATCCCAGCACGAAGACCCAAGCCAGGCCAACCACCTCAGCCATTCCTGATGAAACTACTACACTTTCGCAACAGAGACACTATTCTCCAAGCAGCTAGAGAACACGGTCGGTTGCAAGTAGAGGACAAACAGGTGGTGCTATTCCCAGACCATTCCCGAGCTGTGCACCTTCCAGGGGTTAAAACGCACCCTGCGTCAGAAGAACATACAATACACTCTTCTTTTCCCGGCCAGGCTCAAATCATCCATGACAGCAGCACACACTTCTTCACCGACCGGAAATACGCAGACACCTGGCTGGAATAACATACGTCGCGCCACACGAATACCGCAAACACACAAAACTGACAAACGACACGGCGGTCGGGACGACAATTCCGAAGAGTCACCCTGACACAGCTCAGTGCGCGGTCCAGCCCGACTGGGACTGGATCCAAGGACCTAACGCAAATCATTGCTGGACGGAGGAAGGCGCTGCAGATTGTGGCCACCCTGTACTCCACGATGGGGTAATTGGACGCGGAGGAGAACCCTCACCTGTTCAGTTCAGAAGACGAGGGCAGCGACGCACCTGCGTCCCAAGAAGGCTCCATGACACCTCCAATGGTGAATCCCCAGACGGCCGACACATTGATATGATGGTCTGTTACGAGCTCGGGACACACAGCAAGACTGATGCACCGGCGCGGAGCCTTCCACTCACCGGGATGCAGATCGGTGCCCGTATGGACTCACTGCTGCGATCACAATGAACGGAGCCACCCCAACCCCGCGACAGCACCTAAGAACAGATGCGATGCGATGCAAGAGGGCACATCCCTGAAGTTTCTTATGACCATGCGGCCGTGCCGGCGGAGGCCAGGGGGATGACCAGCCGCTACCCCACAGTAGCAAACTAAAGTCTACAAATGCAAACCAGTTTAGACATATTGCCTCGAGCAATAGGTCCTCTATGTTGGGAATGTTCCCCAGAGTTAGTTTGTCCCCCTTTATATCCTAAATTTTCCAGTTATCCTCGAGTGGGCGGGGAGAGAAGAGACTAGACAATATGGACTTCTTGGGGAGGGTGTGTGGCGGGGGGGCTGATGGGGTGGATCAGGTGCAAGGGAGGGCATACCTGGAGAAAAGAACACAGACTGTACAGGTGACGCATGACACATAAAACACCAAACACAGATCTGAAATTCGTCACACTGAATGTCAGGGACATGCACACAGCTAATAAACGCTACTCTGTCTACGCCTATATCAAGAGGCAACATGCCCAGGTGGCCCTCCTACAGGAGACACATCTGACAGCACAGGAAGTAGACCTCCTTCATAAAAAATGGCGAGGCATAGTCTGTGCCACAGCATACTCTGCCTTCGCCAGAGGTACACTTATATGGATTAGACCAGGGGTGCCATTTAAGGAACACACTCGATTAGTAGACCGAGAAGGGCGATATGTAATTGTGACAGGCCTGTTGGAGGGTCAGCCTATCCTTATAGGAAGTGTGTACGCCCCCAATGTGGAGCAAGAACAATACTGGGATAACCTTACCAGTGTATTGTTCCGCCACACACACGTACCATGGCTTCTGGGGGGAGACTACAATTGTGTACTGGATTTGCACCTGGATAGGTCACATCCCCCACCAATACATTCACCAGCACACAAACAAACTGAACGCTTCCTTAGATGGATAGATCACTGGTCATTAGTGGACGCATGGAGGGTGCAGAACCCAGATGCCAGGCTGTACTTCTTTCACTCCATCCCGCATGACATACGAGTTAGGCTTGACAGGTTCCTGTGTTCCACAGACATACTTCCCAAAGTTTAATACGCTGACTATATGGGAAGAATAGTATCAGATCATTACGCGCACAGAGCGGTCCTTAGATGGAGCCCACCCCACCCCCCCAGTTCCGACATGGAAACTACCCCAGGAATGCCTTACTGACCAAGCCTTCCGCCAAATTAATGGGGAATATATCCGGGGATACTTTCTACAGAATGCTGGCTCAGCCTCCTCTAAGGCAGTAGAGTGGGACACTTCTAAGGTTAGCGCTAGGGGACACTGCATCCAACAGGTGGTGGGGGTGCGACGAACGTTAGAACAGGCACTCAACGGAGCAGAGAAAATACTGGCAGATCTATCTCGGGGCACAGACCAGGGGGGAGCCACACTTACACAACTCTCAGCGGCAAAGCTCTCACACACAGAGGGGAAGAGAGACCTACGCAAATATTACTTCCGTGCGTATGCTACCAGGGCACATAGGGAGGGCAATAGAACAGGAGCATTGCTAGCCTGGGTAGTCAAGCAGGATATGGTGTTGCATCCCATCACAGAGCTCGCAGACATACATAGACCCCTCACACACTCCCAACTTGACATCTTGCACATATTCCAGGACTATTACACGGAAGTATACCGCGACCCAGCACCGGTGACACCACGCGGATTGGCGCAATTCCTGGGCCCATCACGCATGCCCATAATCTCCCCGACAGATAGGAAAGACTTAGACAGCAAAATCACCTCCTCCTCCGACATAAAACACGCCATAGGATCGTTGGCGATCCCACTAGAGTACTATAGCACGTTTGCGGTACAGATCGAGCCTCATCTGGCATCCACATACGAAGACGCCCTGACCAGGGGTATATTGCCGGAATCGTTCTACAAAATGATGGTGGTAACATTCCCGAAGCCGCATAGAGACCCTACAGTCTCGGCCTATTATAGGCCGATTACACTCCTGAACGCAGACTGCAAAATTTTGGGAAAGTTGCTGGGCGATCAATATAGCCAAATTCTTCTGGCCTTGGTACATCCAGACCAATGCGGCTTCGTGCCTCGACGCAACCCCTCACATAACCTACGTAGACTGTTTCATATACAGGACAGAGTAAAAGACAGATTCCCGCGAGCGGTCTGCCTGATCCGTGATCTTGAAAAGGTGTTCGACACTCTGGCCTGGCCTTACCTCTTCGCGGTTCTTGGGAACATATAGATCGGTCCCATACTGATGGCGTATACAAAACTCTTATACAAGTGCATCACCTCAAGGGTGAGAACCGGCAAACTTCTCAGCCTCATTTCCGGTGGAGAGGGGAACCAGACAGGGATGTGCCCTCTCTCCCCTTCCTTTTCACACTGGCAGTGGAGCCCCTGGCCATACGATTTAGACCGGAGGGGGAAAGTTGTGGTATCCAGATTGCAGACACGCTGCACTGTGTATCCTTATACGCAGATGATTTGCTGATTTACGTTCGGGACGTAACACGAGATCTCACTTCGATAGGGACAGCCCTACAGAAATTCGGAATAACCTCAGGTCTCAAAGTCAACTGGTAGAAAATCGATGATTTACCCACTCAGTTCTCACCTGGCACCGCAGGACGTACAGATAGGCGTGCAGACATTGAAATGGAGCGAGGCAGCCCCCAGATATTTAGGAGTGCGACTATATCATTCCCCGGAGGACCTTTATGAAGGTAACCATCGCAGAGCGCTAGTGGGCCTGCGCTCAGCGGTGGGCTTCTGGAAGACACTCCCCCTGGCACCCATCGGACGGGTGGCCATAGCCAAAATGATAATGGTCCCCAGAATGCTATATCTCTTCGCAAATCTTCAAGTGATCCCACCTTGGACCTTCTTCCGGGACCTGGACACGCTCCTCACAACACTAATATGGGGGTGATGGCCGGCACAGAATAGCGATGCACACATTACATCTGCCTACCACATGTGGAGGTCTAGGAGCCCCGTCCTTTGAATCGTAATTCCTCGCCGTGCAACTTCAGTGGCTGTCTCACTGGACGGCAGAGAAACACACAGGTGAAACGCTTACTGAGGCTGGTAGGCTGCCCCTTCACGCCATCAGAAGAATGCTCTTGCCAGGCACCAAGCAGACCCGCACACACCTGCTGCGGGTCACCATAGCCCGCAAATGCATGATGCGAATCCACAGAATGTCGAAGGGCCGACAGCTATACTCCTCACTACTTCCTTTGGTGCGCTTCCCCCGGAAGGAAGAAAATTACGCTACGGGAGCGCTGCAGGTGTGGTTCGACCACGGTGTGACAAAAGTAGAAGCTTTGTTTCACGAGGGGCAACTGAGAACCTAAGAGCAGCTAGTCAAATGGTACGATCTCCCACAGGGCCAATTTTTAACGCATAGGCAACTATTAGCAGTCGCACACATTGGGACTTACGAGACGGGGAACCCCCAATACACCCAGTGCTGCACACGATACTACGGATGGGGGCAGGCAGACACCTTGTGACATGGCACTACAAAGCAATCCGGGAATTAACTAACATTTCCCTAGACAGACTGCGACAGTCATGGGAGGACGACGTGGGCCGAGTTTTCTATGACAAAGAGTGGACACAGGAGTTGGATACCCTTAAAAAGGTATCCAGAAACGCGCGCTTCAAAAACATACAGTTTAATGTCCTGCACCGTGCTTACCTCACACCAGATAAACTACACCAGTACTACCCAGACACAGAATTCAAATGCCCCCGATGTCAGACACTAGACGCGAACTTCAAACACATGTTCAGGGACTGCCCATCCGTGCAACAATACTGGAACAAAATACACCACACGCTCCAAACAATAGTACACCTGCTACACATCACCACGTGGGAGACGTGCGCCTTAGGGATCTACAGGAAAAAAAGTCTGAAAAACTGCAGTGGCGATTTGCACCCCTAGCTATCGTCCTGGCCTAAAGGAACATAGCCATGCACTGGAGGGCCCATACAGGTCACCCGGAAGCAGCTTGGATAGGAGCAGTGAACAAGTGGGGGCAGCAGAGTAAGAGATCCTGAGGGAGGAGGAAGTAAAAGGTACACGCAAACACCCAATCTCTATGGAGTGGGTGCAACTATTAATACAATTTAAGCTAGAGACAACCACAGAGGATGCCCCTGCACTGACGCAACCCCTGTCCGGCGACCCCGCCTGGCACCCCAGTCCACAAGCCCCACGGGCGAGTGACACCCCATATGAGAGGCTTGAATAGGACGAGTAGTCAGCGCTACTGAGCCTATCATCTACTTACACTACAGATTCTCCTTCCTTCCCCGAGCCACACACGACCCCACCCCTCAGACCGGTAAACAGCCCACATGCCACCTGATGCAACCACTTGCCCCAACCGCCAGTCGCGCTCCCCCTCCCCTCCCTTTTTTCCTTTAAGGAGGAGTTTCCTCCCACGGTTTCCAGTTCAGTTACAGTCGGCAGTTCAGAATCAGACTTATTTACATAATGTTAAATGTTAGCACACATAACAAACAGTAACGTACACTGACGGAACGGAGGCACTTACTCTAGTCTTTATCATCATACAACCCAAGGGACCAGACACAACCAGACACAGCATCATACAACGAGACAGCCTCGTGACAAATTCAGGTGAGATGATGCATGACCATCATACCCGGAGGAATGGAACCCTAATGCTGATATTGAACTTCAATTGTAATCAATGTGTAACAATTATATATGTGATGATTGACATGTGATTTGTCTAATGTCCCTTGTGGGAATCTAAAACGTAAATCCCTAATAAAAAGATTTTAACAAAAAAAAAACTAAAGACTGAGGAAAAATAATGCCGTTCTAACCTATACGTTGCAGTTTGTATGCTAGTTTAGCTGACTGTGTGCTACATTAGGATTGTGACTTATGAACTGCAAGTAACAAAAGGATCTCTGGGACAAAAGAATGAGGGCACTGAACTGTCTACTCTAAAATACAATTCTGTGATCTGCATTGTGCTAATTTTTTATAGTATGCACGTTAACCCTCTACCCTACTTTATTTGGAAAAATAAAACTGCCGCTAAGGCAAAACTTCATCTTTCTCCAGCAGGTACATGATTCACCTCAAAATTGACGGAAACACGAGGAAATCTGTAGCATGTGCTTTTAAACAAATAAGATGTTTCAAGACAAAGAGCCTCAGCCTCTCAACCCAACTGAGCGCCCAATATAGTGGCACCAGTCGCATCACCCTAAAGCCAGCCCTGCAGCGAATACAATATGTGCGGCAAAGATGCCCTTTTAAATGAACTTCATTATAAATACAATTACGAATATTAGGACACCTACACGCAGAGAAACCTTTCATCTATAGGCAAAAAAGGTGAGATTTTAAGCCCAGGTGCTGCGTAACCCCCTCCTCCGACAGAAATTGTTCTTTATCTACAAAGATTTGGTCATAGACACACCAGACTTTTTCCCGGACTTAAAAGCCACATGGAAGAAGGACCTTACACAGATAGAGTAATGAGGGAGAGGTGTGGCACAGCAGCCAGTGCGGCTGACTCCGGAGCGAGGGGCTCACAGTTCAATCCCCGGCACCAGCTTAGTTCAGCATCATAAGACTCTGAGCAATAGCTCACTTAATCTCCCCAATGGCCCCCAGCGCCTTGAACCTTAAGGGGGATATGTTTACGCTTTACAAATATGGATTATTATTATTATTATTATTATTATAGATGACAATCAGGGGCAGCTCTTTTGCTAGGGCGGAGGAGCGTTGCCCCACTGCTGCTACCTGGCAGAGGCAACAGTGAAAAAAGACGAGTCGCGGGGCCGGGCTGTCCTCCCCAGCTTCAGGAGGTGGGGGTGGAGGCACTACTAAGTACGCATGATGGTTTTTCTGGCTGTCTTAGGCCGGCCAAACTGTCATGTGCACTTCTCATTTCTCTACTCTGCTGTGCTGCACAGCAGGGTGTAGAAAAGCCACAGGCTTCCAGGCACGGTGAGCGGAAACGCAGGCTGCTCAGACCAATCACAGCACTGCTCTTATGCTGGTAATAGCATTCCCAGCATGAGAGCAGAGCTTTGATTGGTATCTGGGAACCTGCAGAGTGTGCGCCAGTCGAGGAGCAGGAGAGGAGGAAGACTGAGTGGGAGCAGAGACAGGCAAGTCTTAATTTATATGTATCAAAAGAATACCCTTTCAGGCATAGAGTGACACATAAATTATGCAAAAAAGAATCAGAAAACTCTGTATAGTTCTCAAGTTTAGGTGGAAAGCAACGCCTGCTTAGAGCATCCTTAACCCTAGCGACACTCTACATTTGCTCACCTCAAATGTCTGCATTTCTATCAAAGTCTTTAAGCCTAGAACTGGCACAGTGCCATCCATGCCGAGCTGTAAAATGACAATAGCCTTTGTCTCTTTCTGTTTCGATGTGGATGGCACTGTGCCAATCCTATGCTTGAAGACTTTGATAGAAAAGCAGACATTTGAGGTGAGAAAAGCAGACATTTGAGGTGAGCAAATGTAGAGTGTCGCTAGGGTTTAGGATGCTCCATACAGGAGCTGCTTTCCACTTAAACTTAACTACCCAGAATTCTCTGCTCCTTTTTTGTAGATAGAGATAGAGAGAGCGAGCTGTACTCGCATTCATAAGCCGTGGATGGGTTCACCCGGTTAGAACTTTATTGTAGTGTTTTCACTTTTCTTTTATTTTAATTTTCTATACTCTGTGTTCTTAGCTTGCACATTCTGGAATTGGAACTCTCCATTTGGTTTGTGATCTCAGATTGCATGTGAAACAAGTAAATTATGTATATATGATAAAGGTTTTAATCATGCTTTATTAACATTTAATGATGTTCTATGTTCTCTTTTATAGGGATCATAATAGGATGCGGTTATAAACTAATGACACAAAATGGATATAAAACTACCGCACTGGAGCACTACGAGGTTTTAGGAAACAACGATTGCTCCTTAGTCACCATAGTCTGTGGATACGATGACTGTAAGAGGTTGGTAATCTACAATCTGTATTAACATGTTCCTTACATCAGCTCCCTGGAAGCCAGTCACAATCTAATGCATTTTCCATACAGTAATAAAACTCACCATATTAATTGTGCTTATTACATTTAGGTACTAGACCATTCCTTAACTAGAATCATGTACAATTGCTGTAAATTAACTACTGCTATTTTTTGTCTAATCATTAAGTAGGTCGAATGGCTAATTATGTGTGAGATAACCGTATCCAATGTAGCGTAGACCGAATTACATCTAAACATGCAACCTGTATTAACGAGTGTAGGACTTGGCCTTTTTGGCTAAAGTTTCCTAAACCTTTTGCTTTCCTCCTAGTTCGTTTTCCTGACATAGAGTTGCCAATTTAGATGTTTTGGGTACTTTGCCACTGCTGATCAGTGTCAAAATACTGTAGCGTAGTTCCTATTTTCCCAATAGGCCCTGCGCATTGGAATAACATAAACAGTAGTATCGACGTAGAAGTGCGGATCTTCCAGGCCTCTACTGACTATGCTAAACTTAATTGGGTTTGTTACCAACTAGCTCAGAGGTCACTGGAAACTTTCTTGACTGAAATAGGAAGTGATCAGCTTCCCTGGCACAGACAAGAAGGGATTCAGTTTTCCAACAACCGTGCAACATGACAACTTTGCTCCTCAGATCAAGAGTCAATCTCTAGGGTCGTGTGAAACAATAGACAGTTATTTTACTCAGTCAGGTTGGTGCAGTTTACTTTCACAATATGTAGAGAATAGAGAGATGGGCGTTTGTCAATAAAGGGTTAACATTTATTGAACAGTCTTTCTTCTCGTACAAGAGAAATGAATTGCCACAATTGCAAGACTTGTTATTATAAAAAGTACGTACAGTAAGATAAGTATTGCGAAATAATACTGTAAAAGCATTGGTTTCTTAGCCATACAATGGTTTAAAAGTAATAAAACATATATACATTCATATATACATTAGGCTAAAATACTCAACTGGTGCCTCTAACTACGCCTACCCCAGTGTACCTGACCTAAGCCTAATACTTGGGAGGGGAGTAAGTAAGTAGCTTTAAGTTAAGTTGGTTTTGCCAAGGTTTGCTTCAAGAATTCTCTCTCAAGGGTTTAGTCAACACCATACCTCTGGAATAGAATGATGGAGGTCTGGTATCTCCCTCAGGGCTCGATATCCCAGTCACCCGCAAGGGTAGACCTGAAACGCTGGAGCTGGATTTCTCGGCAGGAGAAAGACAGCATCTCTTCTTCAGCGCGTCGAGGAGGAGAAGGAGGGGGTACAGCGCCCGCGGGCAGCTTGCATCTGCTGGGCTCTTTGCAGGGGACGACTGTTCAGCTCCTAGGTTCACCACACCATCGTTCGCTAGTTAGCAGCGATAGCAGTAGCGATAGCAGCTATGATATCTTCAGCATGACAGCTTCTTCAGCAGCAGCGAAGATAGCAGCGATGGCATTGAGGCAGCTAGCATTTGCTTAAGGCAATGTTGGTAATATTTATACCTGAAAGGTGCCTTGTTTGACGTAAGTTTGCTGGACATAAGACGTCAATATAGATGTCACTAGGAAGTGATCGTCTATCAATGCTCAATAGAGTTCTATTACTAATCAAAACACAGCAAGCGGGGATTTCCAGGTTTGCTGAGTTTTTATCTTGTTGAAGAACTCAGAGTGTTAATCTAGGAATTTCAGATAGTGACTTCTGCTCTGTCATTGCACTAATTGGTTGCAAAGGAAGTGGCAGAGAAAGCTATTCTGGAATGTGGCTCTGTTCGTGTGAGGCCAGAGATGAGTTTCTGAATATCGCACTTGAACGGTTATGCCAATATAGGGAATAAATGGATTTATAGCCGAATAGGGGCATTAGGTCACAGTATCGATCAGGATCCTAGATAAGCACGCAACACCCACTCCACAAATTCATGTCCATCAATATTACTAAAACTAGAGCAATAAGATGCGTGTGTAACATTGCCCACCCCAAAATACAGAAATGCATTTGAAATAGGCGTATATTGTAATACGTGAAATGTAGGTACTGTACGTTTTTGAAGCATAGAAATCATTCAAAAATTATAGCATATGAAATCAATGAACGATTATGCAAAAAGAATTACACATGAAATATCTCTGAAACAGAAGAAGGGCGAGATAAATCATCACATATAAATGCATTGCAATAAATGTGCTAGAGGCTGGTGTAAAGTTATTATGTCTCTAGATGTATGTAGAAATAGAAGTTTGAAGCTTCTGTTCTCTAAGAATAGTTTTTACTTTAAGCAAAGAATTTTTCGTGCCAAAAAGGGTGAATATTAAAAAGTGTTCAATTCAAAAGAATTATTGCTTGAACGGGGAAATAGAGTTCCAACGCTTTTAGCAGTTTTTGTTGTTCAAAACTGAAGGCCGAATTCAGGGTTCATGGGAACGCTGTGTGTCGGAAAGCTTCTCCAAAGTTATTATTTCTGTTCGGGTGAGAACATCATATCAGACAGGCTCTCAAAGAATTGGTCTACAAAATCAGGTGACAGTTCAACCAAATTCGATAGTGCTGTAACTTGGCAGGTGTGAGAATGATTGCTGTCATCATAGTCGGGATCAGCAATGCTCACAGAAGGTCGTACCTGGGTGATGCTGCTTTTGTCACTCGCTCCACTGTTACCACCTAGTCGTAGCACAGGAGTCTCAACGAATGCCGTCATCAGGATTGGTAGCCGCTGGGGACAACACAATGCGTGAGCCGTTATCAGACTTAGCAACGTATCGACGTCCATTGGTACTGCTGATGGAAGTGAAAGACAGATGTCCAACACGCACTCATCTCCGCATAGCATACATCGAAGTACCGGTAAGATACAGTTCTGCCATATAGGTCTGAATGAAAGGAACCAGGTCATGTTTAGATCTCTCAGCCTGGCCAATCCAAGGACTCTAGTTATTCTGTCCCGGTAGCGCATTGCTAGGATTGTCTCTTCCATTCCCATGGGAGCTATGTCTGAGCTTTGGCTTGCCATAACGAAGCAGAAGGATCAAAAATAAAATCCCTGCTACAAGTCCCAAAAATAGGGGTATGCCGCCAAAAACAGAGTGGACAAAATTAGGAACGATTCCCAAAATTGCTTGAAAAGGTGTTAGCAGTCCCGTAAAAATCGCCTTAAATATGCCTGGGATGCCTGTGGCACTAGACATGTTAAGGAGTTGGCTAAGCATTTCTACGAAATGCACGGGGCAATTTGTTGATAAAAGGTCATGAACCTCCATAGCTGTCCTTGCAACTAGAAGATCATGCGTCTCTTTTGATGACGTTATGAGCACTGTTGTCTGTAAAAGCACAGACTTCATTTTGCTTAAAGTATCAATTCGTATAGAATAGAGATTCAGACGAGGCCAGATGGGAGTCTCTGTGTCTGCAAGCCCGCTCGGAAACAATGCTTGCATACAGCATTTGACCATGGATGTTACACTTACTAGATAACTTTTCCCTGGCACAAGGCCACAACATCTGTGATCTGTTCTAAGAATGTAACTCCTGTTAGCAAGTTGCATAAAGAAGGGCTCTGAGTTGCAGGTGTGACTAGCTGGTGGCATGAAAGGTCGTTAGAATTACCTTCACAGGCTCCATGTAAATTAATACCCTGGCACAAAAGTATACCGCTTAGTGAATGTTTACAATGTTCACCACTAAGAAATACATTTTTGTCGCTGTCACTGTAGCATGAATGTGTGTATGGTAATTTCCATTCTGATTTAACATATCCTTTACCCAATCGTTCATACTGGCCAGTAGGTATGTATTCAAGGCACTTTTTAAATCGGAAAGTTGTTATCGGAATAGTGATCATTCCGTGTATTATCCATTCAATGACAGGACTCTCTGACATTGTCAATGGTAATCTCTCAAGTTTTTCGATGCTCAGGATTGTATAGTCTGCTCCTTTCTGTGCCAAACTGATTTGTTTATCAGTAAGGTTAAAAATGGAAAATAATGACGTTGTGTTGATTAAACACCAAGGCACATAGCCTGAACGAAGATTTTGCAGCGTCCAGCCTAATTGTACAATAGACTGTAATTGAGATTGGCCATGCTGTAACATTAGCAAGTCTCTGTCTATTATGTCAAAGGCAGAAGATACAATGTTGTCCAACGAATATATTCTGGAGGACAGAGTCATTAACCCATTGTCCACTACAGAAAGTGATTTTTCCAAATTAATACGATCAATTTCTCGTATTTTTTCTGCTGTTTCTATTTGTGTGACTTTCCAAGCCTCGTTGTACGCAGCATAGATACTGGTCGCTATGAAACGCTTTTGACGCTGTTTGCGTGGTCCAAGAATAAAATCGTGCAAATCAGCACCATCTTTTAGTAAAGACAAGTGTTGCTTAATTTCAGCCAGTGTGGATGTTCCTAGCCATTTGAGGCAGAGTTTCCCTACACTGTATGTTGTTACTATCCCTGGATGTTGTCTCTGGGAGTATCTAGGGTCTTGTCTGGTCATTTTTAACCCCTGTGTTTTGTTCAGGAATCTATCTTGACAGCTGTTTGTGTCAGTAGGCCAGATTAACCACTTTTTCCAATCAGGATGTGTTCTGTTAAAATTTAAAATTTTAGTCACGTCTATCTCAATATCTGTTGTTGCATTTTCAAGTATTGGCTTCGGAATAGACTGTTTGTTTAGGTCTTTGATCTTAGCTAGGCCAAGACAGGATGTTTGGTGTATTGTGTCATTTAAAAACATCATTTGTTCTGGTATCATGCAGGTTCTGAATAGTGCTTCAAGGCCTTGTACCTGCCAATCTTTTGTAACCCAAATGGTTTTCGTTTCAATGTTATTTTTCCAATAATCAAAACCAAATGTCATAATTTTTTCATAAAATGCATCTGAATATATTAATTTAGTGTTTGTCAGCATTGTTTTCATTCCTGTTTTATCTAACAGTTTGTAATAAAACGTTTCTGCATCACTGGTGATAAACCCTGAAAAGTATTTGAATTTCTCAAAGAATGTTTTAGAATTGCTTTTTGGTGGTGTAGCACAATGTTCCCATTGTTTATACATAAAAACATTTCTAGGCTGTGCAGATTTATGCAAATAGTGATCGACATAATGTGTGTAGCAGAATAATTGCTCATAACTAGATGAACCTTGTAAATAATCATGTTCTGTGAATCTAGCTGACATTACTAAATCAGACATCATGTCATTAATACTGTTAAAGTCCCAATCATCAGAGAATGTACTAGATTTTACAAAGTTACTTAAGGAAACCTTCAGTTGATGAGGATACTTCAGGATTTCGACCGGACCATAGATCTCATAGTCAGTTTTCTCCCATACTACCCCACCAGGTATTGGAATTGCTGTGACATTTACCGTTGACAGTTCTCTTTTCTTCACGTGGGATGATCTGTGTGGTTTGAGGACTAGGTTGATGTTCTGACTTGCTGTGTCCATTGTACTATATTTTCCCTCAATGAATTTTCCCAAACAAAGTACCATGATGAGCCAAAGCAGGAGGAAAAATACACCTAGACCGAACCAGAACTCTAATCAAGGGGAAATAAGGAAGATTTCCTTCAGTTGATGAAAGAGTTCCGTTGCTTTTTCTTTAAAAGTCTTTTTTGTTTCTGGCATCAATTCGGGGTCGTTTTGATCTTCAGAGAAGTTGTCGAAGTTGATAAAATAACCAGAGGCAGTTCTGTCAATTGTTGGGATTGTTCTTTCAATAGCATTTTCTGATGCCACATTATTGTAGACTGGTGTTTCTTGACAAACTGTTTCAATCTGTGTCTCAAGAGGCACGAGTTCCATGGCATTATTGCATAGTCCTTCTCTGTGCACTGCAGGCTGATCGAATGTGATTAGTCTTTCAGTTTGAACCTCTTGGATTGTTGCAAGTTTGGGTATTCTGTGGTTTTTTGGGAGTCCACTGGGCCTACTGTTGATTATAGGCCACATGGTTGTGGTTTTACCAGGTCGATAGACACAACTCTGTTCTCCATTTTACCAGCAAGGGGCGGTAGTACTACTGATCTTGTTCCGGTGACTGCCAAGACAGGTACTGCTTTTCTGTAAGAAGGCCCAAATTCCTTCTTCACCACGATTTTTTCTCTGACCAGATCCCCAATCTTTGGAATCCAGACAGGCCTTGCTGGGGCTGTTGCTTGTGGTGCCTCGTCAGTGGTATCTGGCTGTTGCTTTAACTTTATGTTGCTTAAGGATTTTCTTGTTTCATTCAGTTCCTGTAAAACAGCCAAACGATCTTTGATGTCAAAGTCTGTTTTTTCTTGTACTACTGATACCTGACTATCTAAGTCCTGAATTGTCATTCTAATTCCGAACAATAGTTCGTATTGGCTGAAACCTTTTAGAGATTTTCTTGGCAAATTGTTAAGACTGGACTGGACACTTATTAAATGTTTGACCCACCCAGCGCCTGAACCTAATACCTTTGCTGTTATAGATCGCTTTATGTCTCGGTTTTTTCTTTCTACCACACTATTCCCTTCGGGGTGCGACGGACAAGAATACCGCAACCCAATTCCCATGCTGGCCATGGAAGCTCGAGAGCTGAAAGCAGGACCCTGGTCAGAATGGAACGTGGTAATTGCGTATGTGCCGATAAAAACTCGCAAATCTTTTATAACCGTTCTAGCGTCAGCCGAGCGCTGGAGGCCACATTTTTTAAGTGTGTTTAGCCTTAACTATTAATAGGACGCAGGATGGGGTGTAGACAGCGTTACGCTGTTTCTGATCGGTAGCCGGTAGCATGGTTCACCACTGCGATCCCTGTTGCTGTTTTCACAGTTGTTTGCAAACACATGAATGCCTTCACTCATTTCCGGCCACCAGTATACTGATTCTAACTCTCTCAGAGAGTCCCTGATTGTTTGGTGTCTCAGACCCAATCCCATGTGTGCGTCTGCTATTAAAAATATTCTCCTGTTCGTGTTTGGAATTACCCTATTCCCCACTCCAGGAATTCGAGCAAAAGGAACGGAGTTTGCATTGATTACGTATGCATAATTGAGTGGATAGTTCACGGGCAGTGCGGCACAGTCGCCTTTTCCGGTCGTTTTTACTGCCAGCATGGTTTCCCGGTCTATGTATTTTTCTGTACGCTTTTTTGTGGCTACGGAAGCCGGTTTAGTTGCTTCCGCTGTGGCTGTATTAGCCAATGAATTCCCTGCAACGTGAACGCCATCACGTTGAAGACTGTGCGTGAATCACGTGAGTCTTTTGTAGTTCTTTATGTAAAAGAGCTACCTGTTTCCAGAGCAATTTATGCTTTATTGTGGCACCTGTGTCATCTTTGTAGTCGTTTTCAATCCACCTCTGCAGTTTATTATTGTAAGAGTTGACTCAAAAATGAGAATCGCACACGATAAGTGTCGGGAATTCACGTTCTGCATTTTCAAGCGCCATCTTCAAACATCTGATTTCAGCTCTTCGAGCCGAACAGTTTCTCAATGATTCAGTTTTTGTTACTTTCGGTCTGAATTTACCGCACAGCCAACGACCTTTAACAATTGCACAGGCTGCATCATAGGATTTGCTCTCTACGTTGAAATGCTGTACAAATCTATCTGTATAGATTATATAGGCGTATTGTGGGAGAGGCAGAAGTTCAATTGGCAGAGGATATTCTTCTTCATATTCTAAATTATTCAGTTCTTCAAATTGCGGAGCGAAATAGTATCTCACATCTTCCGCTCCTAGAGAATCTACACACTGTATCCATTTTGGATCCAGTGACACTGTAGGCAGGTTTACTGGGCTGAATAGCGCCTCGAAAGCAGATTCCGCTGTGAGGATATTAATCCTTTTGCCGTGTGCTAGTTCTCTTTCATTTGCTAATGCAATTTGCACTGCTTTCACAGTTCTTTCTGTGAGACTGAATGCTTTTTCTGCTTGTGTGTACAAGTGAGATTTAATTGAAATTGGTACCTTTTCTCCCTCATTAGAGGTTAGGTACGTGAATCCGCATCTTCCTGGGATGATTTGGATTACAAGACCGCGTGTGTTGTCACGTGTAACTAATTTAGTTTTTGCTAACATGTCTGTTTGCAGTGATCTCAAAATTTCTGTGTGTTTTTGAGTCCAATTGATTTGTTTAAAATCAGGTTTAATTAGTTCGTAGAGAGGTTTAACCCTCTCTGCGTAATTTAGAATGTATGTTCTTCCGAAATTCAGAAAACCTAGTATGGATTGTAAATTCTTCAGCGTTTTTGGAGCTTGGAGTACAGCGCACTTCTCTAAGAAGTTGTCCGCTAGGCTTTTTCCTTCACTTGATAATTCGTACCCTAAGAATAGTACTGTCAGATGGGCAATTCAAGACTTTTTAAAGTTGAATTTGTAACCCTCTGCTGCGAACCCAAGTATAATGGTGTTCACTCTTTTCAAGTGAGTATCCAAGTCGTCGTCTGTGAGATAAATATCATCTACGTAAGATAATGCCTCATCATCATATATTTGTAGTAACTCTGTTACTCTAGCTGAGAATAGTCCTGGGCTGTTCTTGAACCCCTGTGGGAGTCAACAGAATTTTTTCTGCAACCCAAATGCTGAGAAAGCGGTCAAGTATCTGCTTTCTGGTGCAATGTTTTGACAAAAGAAACCATTAGATATGTCTAATGTTGTTTTATATTTTTTCCTAACTATGTTATTCATTAGGGCTGCACTATGCGAGTTTTGTACTGCAAAAGTTTTACAACATGCATTAAGATGTCTGTAGTCCAAAATAAGACGATATGAATTGTCTGGTTTGGAGACAGGAAACAAAGGATTGTTCATTTGAGAGGTGCATGTTTCAATCACCCCCTGGTATTCAAGTTGATCTAAGATCTCCCTGACCTGTTTTTTAGCTTCTTGCTTAATGGGATACTGCCGTTGGGCAGTTGGTTCACTTTTTAACTGGATTTTGTGAGGAGGTGAGTCCTCATCCCATCCTACATGATTTTTATATAATGCCGGTGCCTGGGCTACTGCCCATTTCCTTGCATATGTATATTTTTTGTGAATCGGAATGTGATTCGAGAAAGCAGGCATAATCACTTCTTCGCCACGAGGGCATTCCCTGACAAACTCTGGGGGCCAATCTTTTTCAGCTAACAGAATATCATAGCCTTTTGAGAGTTTATCCCAAAATAGACCCTTTATTTTCCTAGTCTTATCACCCTCTATACGCAATGTTATTTCGTATATTTTATGGGGCTCGCTAAGTCTGGTGTCGGCAGTTTCAACCTGAATGTATTCATTCGTGTCCACTGTCTCCAGATGACCCATCAGGATCTTGCGGGCTATACTGATTTCTGCTGCACTGTCCAACATTGTCAATGCCCACTCCCCGTTTTTCAACTGTGTCCTCAGTATTCTCGGCATGGTTGATTACTCTAATACTGGCTACCTTCTTTTTTGGAAATTGAGATTTTTTACTCTGAGCAGGTTCCTTGTCTTTGGACTTGGTGTGCTCTCCTGGGTCTGACCGTCCTCTTCTTTCCGATTTCTGCGAAAAAGATCGAGAGGGACGTGTATCAATACTTTGATATCTATCAGGTTTTTTCAGATTATCCCTATTTCTAAGGTTATATCTTTTTTCAGAGGGCTCCCTCTGGGGAGACTGGTGTTCTCGAGTCGGAGTTCTTTCCCTCCGTCGAGGAGACCTTCCTCTGGACTGGAAAACTTTTTCCTTGGGAGTGGATTGTTTATTTCCATCCCAGCTCTTTTTAGGAGTATTTAAATTATTTTTAATAAATAATTTCAGGGTTTTCGAGCAGTTGGGGCTTTACTGGTTTTCCACCCAAGCTGTCTCTACCTAATTCTTCATAGCATTTCTCTATGATTCTGGCAAGCTCAACTGGCTGATCTGTTATATCTGTTTCCTTCAAATTCTGGCGGATCGCCACAGATGCTGCTTCTCCTTTTATATTGGCTAATAATATAGCCGAGACCTGCTTGAAGTCTTTCAGTAATTTCATACCAAGATTTAAAGCGGGCTCTGGACCGTATTCATTTTGAATCTGTTTTAGCACTTCTGGTATTACCGCCATAGACGGAACACCGTGTATTTTTGTGTAAATGGAAGCAAAGACTGTACCCCAAGTGTCACAGTCCTCCACGTGTGGTGCGATTCCCATAGGAAGGCAGATGGTCAAGATTCTGTGTTTCTCAATAGGGGTAGTATCAGGAAATACTGCCTCTATTTGAGTGATTTTCTGTGCTAACCAGAAAGGAATTTGTTCCCGTTTTACGGGTGTTTTACCAAGACATGACTGTATGTTCTGTGGTGTAATTTTATTAGTGTTCCCCTGATGAGGGGTCAGCTGTGGTACATTAACAGCTGGTTGGACTGTTGCAGTCCGCATTACATATTGGACTAATTGCCTATGTATTTTAATTAATGTTTTTAGCTGTACTAACAGCTCCTCCTTTGACATTTTTTCAATGTCTGGATGTGGTGTGTAGCTGGCTAGAACTGGCCACGTTGCTCCTGGTCTACCTAGTGGACCGAGCCTGATAATTTGATCATTATGTTTCAGGGCGCCATTAAACCAGAGCAGGTGCTCTTGGAATTTTAGTGGGATTTCAGTCTCCTCGAAAGGAGCGTACTCTTCCGGAGGTTTCTTTATTTTGTAATAGTGAAACTCTTTTGTTCTAGCGTTTGCCGCTGGAAAGTTTATCCATGAATAGAATACCTCTGTCTGCCGATATTCGTGTGCCTCTATCACGAAAATTACTGTACCACCTTGTGGCGTCAGTCCGTTTTCTAGAAGTTTTAAAGTTATAGATTTTCTTAAATGTACCGGAATGATTATTGCATCCGGGTCAGTATCTTCGGGACCCTGCTGAGTCGCATCTGCTGCGGCCCCAGTGGTTCCGTTTTCTCCTGGCATTGTACAAATGCAAGGTTTGCAGGGTAGGTCTCCAAGGAGACAAAGATTAGGTGCACAATGTTTTGGAACACTGTATCCTTCAACGTTGAATAAACCAGAGCTTTACATAGGAATCTCTTCCTACTGAGTTCGGGCGGATTTTAACCTTTCACCCACTCCAGACGTCTATTGGAGTATTTACGGGAGAAAGGGGTCTGTGTGAAATATGCACGACTGAGTTACTCTAACGTCTTGCGTTAGTTTATCGCCTTACCAAACGTTGGGCGCCATGTAGCGTAGTTCCTATTTTCCCAATAGGCCCTGCGCATTGGAATAACATAAACAGTAGTATCGATGTAGAAGTGCGGATCTTCCAGGCCTCTACTGACTATGCTAAACTTAATTGGGTTTGTTACCAACTAGCTCAGAGGTCACTGGAAACTTTCTTGACTGAAATAGGAAGTGATCAGCTTCCCTGGCACAGACAAGAAGGGATTCAGTTTTCCTACAACCGTGCAGCATGACAACTTTGCTCCTCAGATCAAGAGTCAATCTCTAGGGTCGTGTGAAACAATAGACAGTTATTTTACTCAGTCAGGTTAGTGCAGTTTACTTTCACAATATGTAGAGAATAGAGAGACGGGCGTTTGTCAATTAAGGGTTAACATTTATTGAACAGTCATTCTTCTCGTGCAAGAGAAATGAATTGCCACAATTGCAAGACTTGTTATTATAAAAAGTACGTACAGTAAGATAAGTATTGCGAAATAATACTGTAAAAGCATTGATATGGTTTCTTAGCCATACAATGGTTTAAAAGTAATAAAACATATATATATTCATATATAAATTAGGCTAAAATACTCAACTGGTGCTTCTAACTACGCCTACCCCAGTGTACCTGACCTAAGCCTAATACTTGGGAGGGGAGTAAGTAGCTTTAAGTTAAGTTGATTTTGCCAAGGTTTGCTTCAAGAATTCTCTCTCAAGGGTTTAGTCAACACCATACCTCTGGAATAGAATGATGGAAGTCTGGTATCTCCCTCAGGGCTCGATATCCCAGTCACCCGCAAGGGTAGACCAGAAACGCTGGAGCTGGATTTCTCAGCAGGAGAAAGACAGCGTCTCTTCTTCAGCGCGTCGAGGAGGAGAAGGAGGGGGGACAGCGTCCGCGGGCAGCTTGCATCTGCTGGGCTCTTTGCAGGGGACGGCTGTTCAGCTCCTAGGTTCACCACACCATCGTTCGCTAGTTAGCAGCGATAGCAGTAGCGATAGCAGCTATGATATCTTCAGCATGACAGCTTCTTCAGCAGCAGCGAAGATAGCAGCAATGGCATTGAGGCAGCTAGCATTTGCTTAAGGCAACGTTGGTAATATTTATACCTGAAAGGTGCCTTGTTTGACGTAAGTTTGCTGGACATAAGACGTCAATATAGATGTCACTAGGAAGTGATCGTCTATCAGTGCTCATTAGAGTTCTATTACTAATCAAAACACAGCAAGCGGGGATTTCCAGGTTTGCTGAGTTTTTATCTTGTTGAAGAACTCAGAGTGTTAATCTAGGAATTTCAGATAGTGACTTCTGCTCTGTCATTGCACTAATTGGTTGCAAAGGAAGTGGCAGAGAAAGCTATTCTGGAATGTGGCTCTGTTCGTGTGAGGCCAGAAATGAGTTTCTGAATATCGCACTTGAACGGTTATGCCAATATAGGGAATAAATGGATTTATAGCCGAATAGGGGCATAAGGTCACAGTATCGATCAGGATCCTAGATAAGCACGCAACAATACAAGAGTTCCCTGTGTAAAGTGTAATGGTAATTGGATGGCCATGATTGGTATGTTTGCCTTACTAATAAAGTCCCTAGTGATGTGTACTGTGTGTGCCAGGGCTAGTAATGCAAAGGCACGCGGAGAAGCAAACTCAGGCCTGCAGTGTAGGGCCTGCATGAAGTTTTCTAAGTATCAAAGGGAAAAGGGTGACACTGGGAGGGAGACACCGAGAACTGATTTAGGCAGGGGCAGGGACCCCTGAGCACAAAGAACTTCAAAGACATGAAGGGATATAACTAAGAGAACAGTTAGGAGCTCGGCTAACGCTATTTTAAGTTTTTCCAGGAGACTGGGCGGGAAGCCAACTGGTGCTTTACTAAACTTGTACAGGGCGAAATCTGTAGCAATAGCCAGGTATGGCTCAGGTTTGTGGGGCTATGTAAATAGTGAACCAGTTCAAAGGGTAGAAAATAAGTTCCTCCGTTCCACTTTAGGGCTCCCCCAATCTACAGCCACGTTCTCAGTTCACCAGGAAGTTGATCTTGGGTACATATCTGACATCCTTCTAATGGCTCCCATCTTGCTATGGATAAGGATCTGGACCAATAACAATCTAGGTCTGAATCATAAAATATTGGTGGACTGTTTAAAACTGGACAATTTCAAAAATATTACTTGGCTATCATACATACAAAAGTGTTCTCTGGACCTGGGACGTCCTGATATTTTTTCGGTCCCTCAGGGTCTAAAGAAATCTGATTTAGATTGGATGAAGGTCAATTTTATTACATTGAAAAATGTGGAGAGGGAGGAACCCCAATTGCTTAAGCCCACGGTCAGAGCCCACTACTTGACCATTACCCGCCTTACTATACAACCGTACCTTACCATCGTCAACATCCCCTTTCATAGGTGGCTTCTGGTTAAACTTCGGTTTAATCAGATTTACACAGTCCTTTGTGATAGTCAAGGCTGGTATAAGGAGGAGGACGCCCCTGTCTGTAATTGCGATAACTTTTCAACGCAAGATAATATGCACTTTATGTTGTTTTGTAATTTTTTTACTTCGCCCAGAAAGAAATACCTGGTACCATTACTGAAGGATAAAGCCTTCTACCAGGCAAAACCTGCCCTCCTGTATCTCCAATTACTGGACTCTGCTTTGGCTATGTTTAGCGTGGCCAATTATCTTGTTGCTGCTGTTAGGATCAGGAGGAGAAGACTTAAAAATGTAACATAAGGGTTTTGTACAGAAGGTTGAAATGGAAATGTTGTTTATATCCAAAGGATTTTTACTGAGTATTTACTCTTTTAAACTGTATTTTTATACTGTAAATTAATTAATTACTATTGATGTTTTTTAATCATCTTTTATATTGTGAATATGAAAATATTATTGATCGATGATTTCTGTAATTCCTCATGAATTTGTATTGCCCTTTTCTCTTTGTGATTGTAGAATGCTTTTATGATTTTTAACTAAATCGAATAAAGTGGTTTTGACTTAGAACTAAGAGAACAGAAACCCCTAGAATTTGGTGTTGTTTTGAAAGGCTTTGACCTCTTTCGTGGTCAAGAAGAACCTCAGCCAAGGAAGAAGTTGCTGAACAGACTGCTGGATAGGACTGACCCTTGCTACGTGATCTGGGGCTGGCCTGCAGTTTGTAGCTTTTACTAAGGAAGAGACTGAACGGACATTGCAGTGGATAGTGTCCCCCCCCTTCTTGAACAGGACTGTGCTTTGTGCTGTGTCTGACTCCTGAACCCCAAGGGCCCGAGGTGAGCTTGCTCCCAGTTTGGAAACACAGGAACATAAACAAATTCTGGAGAAGTCCCAAGCAATGCGGCGTGCACGTGCTTTTGCAGCTTGAGACCGTCAGAAGGTCAGAAGTTGTGCCTTGTGATTTTGGGCACACAGGAATACTTCTATCAAAAAGGAGGGAAGAGGATTCAAGGTCCATTCAGTTCCCCTAGTTAGATACTGAATTAATCAAAAGGGAATGGACACTGGTGTCTACTAAACCTTCAGTTAGTCTTTGAAAACCCTCATAGACAGCCTGATTTAGTCGATGTGGTGTATCTTTTATCCGCCCCGTCAGGCGTCATGGCATATTCATAGGGTAGTCAAATAACGTGTGGTATGCCTGCCTCACCCGAGGCTACCTCTGGTCCAGGTAGAAGTGTCCAGAAATAATAGGAAAGGGAAAAATATAAATACAGTGTGTCACCAAAAAAGAATTTTTAATGAAAAGGTTGGCACTGTTATTAAAAAATTTGATATATATGTAATCGGGCAACTAGATTACCATATATCTATATATATATATATATATATATATATATATATATGGATGCGTCAACATGTTTCAGCTCTATGAGCCCAGCCGGGTCTGTAGAGCTTTCGTCAGGACAAAAAGACAAAAATACATACACAGAAGGTACTTACACAACTTGTGTAGGTTCCTATAGCTATAATGGAATTTCTTATACAGTCACCTATAATGTGGGAACACAAACCAATACACTATATTATGGTATGTTAAATGCGGTGAGTAGGCATAATACTTTTCTTAAAGCACGCAGACTAGAATTACTAGTAAAAGGTATGCACCTAATTGTAGATACATTAATAGTGAGAAGGAAGGAGGGCAGGAGAAAACAGCTTTCAAGTCTCTAAACACAGAGAGGAGGCTACTTGTGCAATTCGTGCTTATTGGTGGGGTAGGAGTGGAATGCTAAGAGTGCAGGGTCCCTGTAGTGACAGACTTCTGAAGTTAGACTACAAATCACTGCGTTGGTGTTATTAATGTCGAGCATATGTTCTACAAAAGCGGGATGTTATTATGCATTTACGCTCTTGATACTGGGGGATGCCTGTTAATATCGTACTTGCACGCATGTGGCAAAACGTCAAATACATCAGGCTATTCCTAATTACATCGAAAGCAAGATGTCCCAAAGCGGGGAATATCTCCTGGCTGTGATTACACGCTTTACAGCGGGATGTGGTTCACTCTGGTTATTAAGGTCTCTCAGATATGGTTGCACGCACGGATAAAAAAGCGGCAAACATTCTGCGATTAGAGCATAGTCTTTAAAGTATGTAGCACGCGGGGAATTTATCTTTGCTGCAAATACGCGCTACGCTTGTTACGCGCATGTATTCAGGCGCCCAGCAGTGTATTGTAAATCACAATGAGAGCAAGGTCTCAAAGAAAGTTGCGATTCTGGTTTAAAAAACGGTGTCAGTGTCACAGTCACAGGTTCGTGCTCAAAAACTGTTGTCAATTACTACGCTGCTCTATGGGTGCCAATTCCAATAAAGTGCATATTTACACACGCGGCAAAATTTCAGAAAAAATACCTTAATAGGCGTTCTTAGAGGCTTCTACAGGAGTAAAGAGTCGCTAGGAGTGGTCTTTGCTAGAAAAATTTACCAACTCGGTTAGAATATAATATGTAGGACTTCTTACCCGAGTAAAGTCGTCTTCAAACATAATTCTTACCCACGAGGACCAGCTTTCAGTCCCTGTGCTGACTCTGCCCCTGTTTACAGGCGGGGCTCTGCCTACCAGTCTTTAGGCAGGAGTCTAGACACAAAAAAGGACTAAAATACAAACAAGTTAGTCCCTCCAAGATGGTTCCCTCCACCAGTTCAAAAAACGAAATGCTTTATTTATATTTTTTAAACATAAAGGCTCAAGGACCTGGTGTTTACTTGAAAGGGGTGCAATATTAACCAACTCAAAAGCGGGCATGGACACAGTCCTGCTACTATGGTTAGCTTACGTTCCTGACAAACAGAGTTCGTCTGTGGATTTAAGAGTATCAATATATATTTACATTATGGTAGTCGTACTCCACTTAGACATTGGGGAAAAGAGTGACAGACATCCGTGGGATGATGCCAATTTTATATCACAGTTACCAAACTGGATGAGTTGTTCCTGCCATCATCAGAATGGTTTGCAAGTCTGATATTCAGGTGCATGTTTTAGATGTTTTTAATAGAGATGTTTTCAATAAAACTGACTCCAGGGAATATTATCATTCATCCCGGATATATGGGTGCCAAGACGGTCCACCCACCTTTGTTCTTTTTCAAAAAGAACTTGCTCTGCGTTGTTGTTCTTGTCTTGTAGCAGTTCTAGTACTGTCCAGCTCAACTCATCACAGGTATGTCCTGCTTCCACGAAGTGTGTGCAGAGCTTTGTGGTGTTTTTCTTCATTCTGACATTGCTCCTGTGTTCTCCAATTCGTAACTTGATTTTTCTGCAGGTCATACCTATATATTGACGTCTGCAGGGGCAGATGACCATGTAGATTAGATGTGTCGAGTTGCAATTAGTATGTTGCTTTTGGGTCCATTTTAGAGTATTGGTCAATTGTAAGGTTTTAGTTGGTTTTGTGAATTTACATACTCCGCAAGTGCCACATGGATAGTAGCCAACTACAGGTTCCATCCTGACATCTTTAGCGATGGACTGGATTTGTTTTCTCTTTGGTCTTGTATGGACCAGAACGTCTTTAATGTTTTTCGTTCTCTTATTAGCAAATCTCGGCTTTGGCCAGTTGAATTTTCCAGAATTAATTATCTGCCAGTTTTTTCTGATGAGTTTCTGTACATCGTAAGTAGCCGGACAATAGGTGGTGACACATGTTACCAGATCTTTTATTGGTTCTTTTCTGTTGGTCTGCAAGAGACATTCACGTGGTTGATGTCTGGCCCTTTTCATGCATTTCGTGATGACAGAAGGTGTATAATCCCTCAGTTGTAATTTCTGGCTCAATTCCCGTGCTTGTATTTTGTAGTCACTGCCTTTACTACAATTACGTTTGTGACGTAAGAATTGGCTAAAGGGAAGATTGTCCCGCAATGGTCGTGGATGGTAGCTACAGTACGAGAGCAAGCTGTTTTTTGCTGTGGGTTTTGTGAAAGTTTTAGTCTCCAATTTCCCAATCTCATGGAAGATTGTCAGGTCAAGGAAGTCAATACATTGGTTGCTGGAAGTGAAGGTGAACTTTAGCCATCGGTCTCTTTTATTCAACCATTCCATGAATTTAATCAGATCTTCTTTGACATCCCAAATTAACAAAATGTCGTCAATATAGCGTTTCCAGTATATAATACTGAAAACATAGGGATTTGTGGTGTTAAGTACAGAGTCTTGTTCAAGTTGGCTTACATAAAGCGCTCCCCATGGATGTTCCATGGCTTTGTAGGAAAAGTTGACTATTGTACTCAAAGTAGTTTTCCTTTAAGACTAACCGGCAGCATTCCAAAATGAAATGGTGAGGGGTTTTCTGTGGCCATTCTTGGTTAAAGAGGAGGTCTTCCAACATTTGTAAGGTGTCTTCCTGGGGCAGGCTCGTGTACAAGGCCTCTACATCAAGACCTACCAGCAACATTGTGTTTGGATTGAATTGAATTCTGGAATGGTTGAATAAAAAGAGACCGATGGCTAAAGTTCACCTTCACTTCCAGCAACCAATGTATTGACTTCCTTGACCTGACAATCTTCAATGAGAATGGGAAATTGGAGACTAAAACTTTCACAAAACCCACAGCAAAAAACAGCTTGCTCTTGTACTGTAGCTACCATCCACGACCATTGCGGGACAATCTTCCCTTTAGCCAATTCTTACGTCACAAACGTAATTGTAGTAAAGGCAGCGACTACAAAATACAAGCACGGGAATTGAGCCAGAAATTACAACTGAGGGATTATACACCTTCTGTCATCACGAAATGCATGAAAAGGGCCAGACATCAACCACGTGAATGTCTCTTGCAGACCAACAAAAAAGAACCAATAAAAGATCTGGTAACATGTGTCACCACCTATTGTCCGGCTACTTACGATGTACAGAAACTCATCAGAAAAAACGGGCAGATAATTACTTCTGGAAAATTTGACTGGCCAAAGCCGAGATTTGCTAATAAGAGAACGAAAAACATTTGAGACGTTCTGGTCCATACAAGACCAAAGAGAAAACAAATCCAGTCCATCACTAGAGATGTCAGGATGGAACCTGTAGTTGGCCACTATCCATGTGGCACTTGCGGAGTATGTAAATTCACAAAACCAACTAAAACCTTACAATGGACCGATACTCTAAAATGGACCCAAAAGCAACATACTAATTGCAACTCGACACATCTAATCTACATGGTAACCTGCCCCTGCAGACGTCAATATATAGGTATGACCTGCAGAAAAATCAAGTTACGAATTGGAGAACACAGGAGCAATGTCAGAATGAAGAAAAACACCACGAAGCTCTGCACACACTTCGTGGAAGCAGGAAATACCTGTGATGAGTTGAGCTGGACAGTACTAGAAATGCTACAAGACAAGAACAACAACGCAGAGCAAGTTCTTTTTGAAAAAGAACAAAGGTGGGTGGACCGTCTTGGCACCCATATATCAGGGATGAATGATAATATTCACTGGAGTCAGTTTTATTGAAAACATCTCTATTAAAAACATCTAAAACATGCACCTGAATATCAGACTTGCAAACCATTCTGATGATGGCAGGAACAACTCATCCAGTTTGGTAACTGTGATATAAAATTGGCATCATCCCACGGATGTCTGTCACTCTTTTCCCCAATGTCTAAGTGGAGTACGACTACCATAATGTAAATATATATGGATACTCTTAAATCCACCGACGAACTCTGTTTGTCAGGAACTTAAGCTAACCATAGTAGCAGGACTGTGTCCATGCCCGCTTTTGAGTTGGTTAATATTGCACCCCTTTCAAGTAAACACCAGGTCCTTGAGCCTTTATGTTTAAAAAATATAAATAAAGCATTTCGTTTTTTGAACTGGTGGAGGGAACCATCTTGGAGGGACTAACTTGTTTGTATTTTAGTCCTTTTTTTGTGTCTAGACTCCTGCCTAAAGACTGGTAGGCAGAGCCCCGCCTGTAACCAGGGGCAGAGTCAGCACAGGGACTGAAAGCTGGTCCTCGTGGGTAAGAATTATGTTTGAAGACGACTTAACTCGGGTAAGAAGTCCTACCTATTATATTCTAACCGAGTTGGTACATTTTTCTAGCAAAGACCACTCCTAGCGACTCTTCACTCCTGTAGAAGCCTCTAAGAACGCCTATTAAGGTATTTTTTCTGAAATTTTGCCGCATGTGTAAATATGCACTTTATTGGAATGGGCACCCATAGAGCAGCGTAGTAATTGACAACCGTTTTTGAGCACGAACCTGTGACTGTGACACTGACACCGTTTTTTAAACAAGAATCGCAACTTTCTTTAAGAGACCGTGCTCTCATTGGGAGTTACAATACACTGCTGGGCGCCTGAATACATGCGCGTAACAAGCGTAGCGCGTATTTGCAGCAAAGATAAATTCCCCGCATGCTACATACTTTAAAGACTATGCTCTAATCGCAGAATGTTTGCCGCTTTTTTATGCGTGCGTGCAACCATCTCTGAGAGACCTCAATAACCAGAGTGAACCACATCCCGCTGTAAAGCGTGTAATCACAGCCAGGAGATATTCCCCGCTTTGGGACATCTTGCTTTCGTTGTAATTAGGAATAGCCTGATGTATTTGATGTTTTGCCACATGCGTGCAAGTACGATATTAACAGGCATCCCCCAGTATCAAGCGCGTAAATGCATAATAACATCCCACTTTTGTAGAACAGATGCTCGACATTAATAACACCAACGCAGTGATTTGTAGTCTAACTACAGAAGTCTGTCACTACAGGGACCCTGCACTCTTAGCATTCCACTCCTACCACACAAATAAGCACGAATTGCAAAGTAGCCTCCTCTCTGTGTTTAGAGACTTGAAACCTGTTTTCCCCTGCCCTCCTTCCTTCTCACTATTAATGTATCTACAATTAGGTGCATACCTTTTACTAGTAATTCTAGTCTGTGTGCTTTAAGAAAAGTATTATGCCTACTCACCGCATTTAACATACCATAATATAGTGTATTGGTTTGTGTTCCCACATTATAGGTGACTGTATAAGAAATTCCATAATAGCTATAGGATCCTACACAAGTTGTGTAAGTACCTTCTGTTTATGTATTTTTGTCTTTTTGTCCTGACGAAAGCTCTACAGACCCGGCTGGGCTCATAGAGCTGAAACATGTTGACATTATATATATATATATATATATATGGTAATCTAGTTGCCCGATTACATATATATCGAATTTTTTAACAACAGTGCCAAACTTTTCATAAATTTTTTTTTATTGGTGACACACTGTTTTTATATTTTTCCCTTTCCTATTATTTCTGGACACTTCTACCTGGACCAGAGGTAGCCTCGGGTGAGGCAGGCATACTGCACGTTATTTGACTACCCTATGAATATGCCATGACGCCTGACGGGGCGGATAAAAGATACACCGCATCGACTAAATCAGGCTGTCTATGAGGGTTTTCAAAGACTAACCGAAGGTTTAGTAGACACCAGTGTCCATTCCCTTTTGATTAATTCGGCACACAGGAATAAGCAGAGTCTCGGGCGCGCAAGGTGCATATAGTGGTGCAAGCCAACGCGTTGGTGAAGAGCGCCTGGTCGCTGTGTGCAGCAGGAGAAGAGGTGAGACACGGACGCACAGGATGCATGTTAAGGTGCAAGCAGAGGCGTTGGTGAAGAGCACCTGGTCATCATGTGCACCAGAGAAGAGGAGAGCCTCGGATGCGCAGAGTGCGTGTTGAGGTGCAACCAGAGGCGCTGGTGAGGAGTACCTGGGTAGTGTGTGCACCGAAATCGAAGTAAGTCTCCACAGTGCTGAGTGTGGGTATCGGTGTCCACCGAGACAGCCGGAAGTAGGGCCAGGTCATTGGGCCCTCGGGTGAAACCGTAGCGGCCCGGAAAGGCAGCCCCGAAGGAGCTGAACGCCGGCCTGAGCTCGCCGTGCCCTTTTATGGAGTTCTGGATCAAGGCCAAAGTCGCTGAAGGAGGCGAGGAGGGTGGGGTTGCGTCCCCCCAGGTAAAGTGGATCACCACCTGGGGTGGGGTGGGGTGCGTGCTCAGAGGGACACTCTCTCGGCCTCTTGCTTCTGTCAGCTGCACAAGCCTGTTGCTTAGGCTCGGATAGAGGCCCATGCTGGCCCAAGGAGTAACAGTACTGGGGCCGGAGTGAGAAGCGGTACTTTTGTGTCATCATTCAGGTTGGGGTCAACTGTTAACGGAGTACCTAGACTGTCGTATGACACTTTGCATTATTGCTGCTAATGAACTCTCGAACTGTCGTATGACGCCTGACCTTATTTGTGCTTGACAAAGTACATGCTTGGTGCGCTACGCACTGCGTTATTTTTCCCTTGCAGAGTACATGATTGTAACGTGGCGCATTACATTATTTCTTCATTGCACAGTACATGATTGTAGCGTGACGCATTGCTTTGTTTCTTCCTTGCACAGGGTATGCTGGTAGTGATAAATTATTATTCCTTCTATTGGAAAGTACATGACTGTGGCGCTACGTATGGCATTGTTTCTCTTTTGCACTGTACAGGAGTATATTGTTAAACATTGCAGTATTTCTTTTCTTTTGCAACATGTGTGATTCTAGCAATACAACCTGCCTAACCTTTTGGAAACGGTTAGAAGTAAGCTTAACTGTCGGTTAGAAGCGGTGGTTGGGATTGGAACCCATCAGTCCACCGAAAGGAATTCTACCCATTACCATACATTGGTTTTGTATCGTGTGGTCATATCATATATCTTCTTATATAAAGATTATACTCGTTTTATACAAAACTCGTGTGGAGTCTATTTGTGGTGACATCATTGGGTTGCTGTGAGTGTGGTTGCACATACTGTACACTCGTGCCTTGGAGATGAGCCTGGCTGCTGGTGCCAAGCTATTAAGGGGGTGAGCAGGGCTATCTCTGACGGTGTCCTTACTTAGCCTAAAGTTGAAACAAGGGGTCCGGATCTCGCACCTGGCAACAGTGGTGTGGGACAGGGACTCTCGCCTCCAGCATTTGGTGGCGGTGGTGAGGGATAAGGACCCCCACTTCAAACAGCGAGCCTTTCACATAAAGCTCCTTTAAGCCAGATACAATTTGAATGCATTTTTGATAACAGCAACACGAGTCAATACACCATTTGTGCAGGTAATTTTTGGGTACTATACCATTATTATTGCTTCTTCACTAAAAATGTATATAATTGCTGTTATCAATGATTGCTATTTCAGGTTCAGACATCTATTATGTCCTAAGCTTAGTTTATTGAAGTAACTTTTTCCGATGTAGCGTAGATTGAGTTACATATCAACATGCAATCTGTAAATTTACAATGAACGAGACATGGTAAATATAACCATGTTCCAATTTCACTCTATTTTCTTTTTGTAACACCCTGTCATTTCATTATTTTAATTGAAAAGCATGAACTTCACTATTGAAAAAGAAAAAAATATGTGAGAATTACAGTAAAAGCAAGAAAAGTAATGATAAAAATGATTACGTCGCGGCGTGTGTTAAGCTAACTGTGTTTCTCTTTAAAAAGGCACCATGATCACCTGTTAGGATCATGTGACCAAGACTACGGCAGTGGTTGAAACGCGTCTGTTTGTCTGCCTGAATAAACAACTTGATTAACACTCACAATTGGTGTGGTTTGTGGATCTTTGGTGCAACGCTGGGATTTGTCTTCTGCATAATTATATTTATCAACTACTGGCGGTCGCGAGTAGGTAGTTATAGTTAGGACCTATTTTACATAGGAAATCCGTAACATTCTATTTGGAATAACTTTGGCGCCGGTTGACAAATCTTCGCACAATTTTCAAATCTAATGGCCAGCTCCGGTCCTCTCCTATCCTGAAAGTCTCGGGATGATTTGTGTAGCGTGGGCCGAAAAAAAAAAAAAGAGGGGGTCCCAAAATGTGTTCACCCATGCAATTTTCCATAGGGACATTTAGCCACAGCTACAGCCCGAACTGCTGAAAGGAATTACACCAAATTTGGCAAAGAGTTAGTCCTCAGACTCGTGCCTTTTGCTTAAATGGTGTAAATCCGTTCAGTAGCTCCTGAGAAAACCACATTTAAAAGTACATATAGATCTATGGCCGTGGAGGATCCACGCATCCTAAGTGCACCCTGCTGTGCACGAGCTGTAGTCTACTTGACTGTCAACACTCCAAATCAGGAAGTGTTGGCAGCCATCTTGTGCCTCGGTAGAACCGAGGCACAATAAATCAGCAAAATAAATGCAAAAAACGCAAAAAGGGAGCAGGGTAGACACACCCTGAACGCCTAGGCCTGCTCAGGGGGGTCCAAAAGGACCCCCAAGTCCCAAACAAATGTTTGGGGAATAAAATAGTAATAATAAATTGGCAAAATCTGCGCACGATGTGCGGATCTTGCCAATAAAAAAAAAACCAAGCGAGGGCTCCCGTGCTTCTTCGGTAATTGGCCCCTGTGGGGGCCAAATCCCGGGGGCAATAGTTATGTAAAGGGGGGCCCGGAGGGGCCCACCTGCCCCGGGGACCACCACCCCAGGGGCTTTATTTAATTATGTGTGGTGGGGGATCTCAAGCCCTGGCAGTCCCCCAGCCACGGGGACAGTCACCCCAGGGGGCTAATTTTAATTGTGTGGGGGGGCTCTCAGGCCCCCCAGCCCTGGGGCCCGCCACCCCCAGGGCTTAAAAAACAAGCATTTGCAATGCAATGGTCTCGGCATCATTAAAGGTAGAGCAATTGGCATTGCTCATGACATTTCTTTTTTTTTCTTTAAATCATAAATAAATGGCATTGTCATTTACATTGCCAATACACAGCACTCTGCACTCAACAGCACTCTGCACTCTGCACTCTGCACTCTGCACTCTGCACTCTGCACTCTGCACTCTGCACTCTGCACTCTGCACTCTGCACTCTGCACTCTGCACTCTGCACTCTGCACTCTGCACTCACCACTCTGCACTCACCACTCTGCACTCTGCACTCTGCACTCTGCACTCTGCACTCACCACTCTGCACTCTGCACTCACTACTCTGCACTCTGCACTCACCACTCTGCACTCTGCACTCACCACTCTGCACTCTGCACTCACCACTCTGCACTCTGCACTCACTACTCTGCACACTGCACTCTGCACTCACTACTCTGCACACTGCACTCACTACTCTGCACACTGCACTCACTACTCTGCACACTGCACTCACTACTCTGCACACTGCACTCACTACTCTGCACACTGCACTCTGCACTCACTACTCTGCACGCTGCACTCACTACTCTGCACTCTGCACTCACTACTCTGCACTCTGCACTCACCACTCTGCACTCTGCACTCACCACTCTGCACTCACTACTCTGCACTCTGCACTCACTACTCTGCACACTGCACTCACTACTCTGCACTCTGCACTCACTACTCTGCACACTGCACTCACTACTCTGCACACTGCACTCTGCACTCACTACTCTGCACTCACTACTCTGCAATCACTACTCTGCAATCACTACTCTGCACTCACTACTCTGCACTCACTACTCTGCACTCTGCACTCACTACTCTGCACTCTGCACTCACTACTCTGCACACTGCACTCTGCACTCACTACTCTGCACGCTGCACTCACTACTCTGCACTCTGCACTCACTACTCTGCACTCTGCACTCACCACTCTGCACTCACCACTCTGCACTCACCACTCTGCACTCACTACTCTGCACTCTGCACTCACTACTCTGCACACTGCACTCTGCACTCACTACTCTGCACTCTGCACTCTGCACTCACCACTCTGCACTCACTACTCTGCACTCACTACTCTGCACTCACTACTCTGCACACTGCACTCTGCACTCACTACTCTGCACTCTGCACTCTGCACTCACTACTCTGCACTCTGCACTCACTACTCTGCACTCACTACTCTGCACTCTGCACTCACTACTCTGCACTCTGCACTCACTACTCTGCACTCTGCACTCTGCACTCACTACTCTGCACTCTGCACTCACTACTCTGCACTCTGCACTCACTACTCTGCACTCTGCACTCACTACTCTACACTCTGCACTCACTACTCTGCACTCTGCACTCACCACTCTGCACTCACCACTCTGCACTCTGCACTCACTACTCTGCACACTGCACTCACTACTCTGCACACTGCACTCACTACTCTGCACACTGCACTCACTACTCTGCACACTGCACTCTGCACTCACTACTCTGCACGCTGCACTCACTACTCTGCACTCACTACTCTGCACTCTGCACTCACTACTCTGCACACTGCACTCTGCACTCACTACTCACCACTCTGCACTCACCACTCTGCACTCACCACTCTGCACTCACCACTCTGCACTCACCACTCTGCACTCACCACTCTGCACTCACTACTCTGCACTCTGCACTCACTACTCTGCACTCTGCACTCACCACTCTGCACTCACCACTCTGCACTCACCACTCTGCACTCACCACTCTGCACTCACCACTCTGCACTCGGCACTCACTACTCTGCACACTGCACTCACTACTCTGCACACTGCACACTGCACTCACTACTCTGCACACTGCACTCTGCACTCACTACTCTGCACGCTGCACTCACTACTCTGCACTCACTACTCTGCACTCTGCACTCACTACTCTGCACACTGCACTCTGCACTCACTACTCACCACTCTGCACTCACCACTCTGCACTCACCACTCTGCACTCACCACTCTGCACTCACCACTCTGCACTCACCACTCTGCACTCACCACTCTGCACTCACCACTCTGCACTCACCACTCTGCACTCACTACTCTGCACTCACTACTCTGCACTCACTACTCTGCACTCTGCACTCACTACTCTGCACACTGCACTCTGCACTCACTACTCACCACTCTGCACTCACCACTCTGCACTCACCACTCTGCACTCACCACTCTGCACTCACCACTCTGCACTCACCACTCTGCACTCACCACTCTGCACTCACCACTCTGCACTCACCACTCTGCACTCACTACTCTGCACTCACTACTCTGCACTCTGCACTCACTACTCTGCACACTGCACTCTGCACTCACTACTCACCACTCTGCACTCACCACTCTGCACTCACCACTCTGCACTCACCACTCTGCACTCACCACTCTGCACTCACCACTCTGCACTCACCACTCTGCACTCACTACTCTGCACTCACTACTCTGCACTCTGCACTCACTACTCTGCACACTGCACTCTGCACTCACTACTCACCACTCTGCACTCACCACTCTGCACTCACCACTCTGCACTCACCACTCTGCACTCACCACTCAGCACTCACCACTCTGCACTCACCACTCTGCACTCACCACTCTGCACTCACCACTCTGCACTCACTACTCTGCACTCACTACTCTGCACTCACTACTCTGCACTCTGCACTCACTACTCTGCACACTGCACTCTGCACTCACTACTCACCACTCTGCACTCACCACTCTGCACTCACCACTCTGCACTCACCACTCTGCACTCACCACTCTGCACTCACCACTCTGCACTCACCACTCTGCACTCACCACTCTGCACTCTGCACTCACTACTCTGCACTCACTACTCTGCACTCTGCACTCACTACTCTGCACTCTGCACTCACTACTCTGCACTCTGCACTCACTACTCTGCACTCTGCACTCACTACTCTGCACTCTGCACTCACCACTCTGCACTCTGCACTCACCACTCTGCACTCACCACTCTGCACTCACCACTCTGCACTCTGCACTCACTACTCTGCACACTGCACACTGCACTCACTACTCTGCACACTGCACTCTGCACTCACTACTCTGCACGCTGCACTCACTACTCTGCACTCACTACTCTGCACTCTGCACTCACTACTCTGCACACTGCACTCTGCACTCACTACTCACCACACTGCACTCACTACTCTGCACTCACTACTCTGCACTCACTACTCTGCACTCACTACTCTGCACTCTGCACTCACTACTCTGCACTCTGCACTCACTACTCTGCACTCTGCACTCACTACTCTGCACTCACTACTCTGCACTCTGCACTCACTACTCTGCACTCTGCACTCACCACTCTGCACTCACCACTCTGCACTCACTACTCTGCACTCTGCACTCACCACTCTGCACTCACCACTCTGCACTCACTACTCTGCACTCTGCACTCACCACTCACCACTCTGCACTCACCACTCTGCACTCACCACTCTGCACTCTGCACTCACCACTCTGCACTCACCACTCTGCACTCACCACTCTGCACTCTGCACTCACTACTCTGCACACTGCACTCACTACTCTGCACACTGCACACTGCACTCACTACTCTGCACACTGCACTCTGCACTCACTACTCTGCACGCTGCACTCACTACTCTGCACTCACTACTCTGCACTCTGCACTCACTACTCTGCACACTGCACTCTGCACTCACTACTCACCACACTGCACTCACTACTCTGCACTCACTACTCTGCACTCACTACTCTGCACTCACTACTCTGCACTCTGCACTCACTACTCTGCACTCTGCACTCACTACTCTGCACTCTGCACTCACTACTCTGCACTCTGCACTCACTACTCTGCACTCTGCACTCACTACTCTGCACTCTGCACTCACTACTCTGCACTCTGCACTCACCACTCTGCACTCACCACTCTGCACTCACTACTCTGCACTCACTACTCTGCACTCACTACTCTGCACTCACTACTCTGCACTCACTACTCTGCACTCACTACTCTGCACTCACTACTCTGCACTCACTACTCTGCACTCACTACTCTGCACTCACTACTCTGCACTCACTACTCTGCACTCACTACTCTGCACTCACTACTCTGCACTCACTACTCTGCACTCTGCACTCACTACTCTGCACTCTGCACTCTGCACTCACTACTCTGCACTCACTATTCTGCATTCTGCACACTCACTCTGCACTCACTACTCTGCACTCTGCACTCACTACTCTGCACTCACTACTCTGCACTCACTACTCTGCACTCACTACTCTGCATTCTGCACACTCACTACTCTGCACTCTGCACTCTGCACTCACTACTCTGCACTCTGCACTCACTACTCTGCACTCGCTACTCTGCACTCGCTACTCTGCACTCACTACTCTGCACTCTGCACTCACTACTCTGCACTCGCTACTCTGCACTCTGCACTCACTACTCGGAATATGAGATAGAAACTGAAAACTGTTATTACCAATAAATGTAGGGTTGGGCCACCTGTTCCCAGCATGCCTTGAAGATGCAAGGCCCGTTACATGTATTCTACTCTGTTCTTGTCCCGTTCACCCTGTCTCTGTAGAGAGCCACCCATTGGCATCATAGGATGAATGAAGCGCTTTGTCTAGGGCCAATTACTGGTATTGATTTTTCAGCTCAATCTTACTTCAGGCAGCTGCTCCACTATCTATTAATATGACGTGCAATGTGCAATCCGAGATGTGCAGTGAGCGGGAAGGACACAGCACTGTGGAGTGGAAAACAGAATACGATGGCAACTCTATCCCACAGTCCTGCAGTCACAAGCAAACACAAAGGTGTGTCTCACTACAAAAGAGCTCACAGGATGTCACAGTGATTCACTGCAGGACTGTGGCTGCAACTCTACAGCAACTGCACCAATTCAATGCCAAAGGCTGTCGCAGGTGCAAAGAAGACTAATGTAGTGCAAAGCCATACACTGCAGCTACAAAGGGTGGCAGGACCATGTCAACACTGCCCCATTGTAGCCAAAGAGGAATAGATACAGACAAATAAAGAAAAGCACAAATTCCTCACAGTCAAAACAAGCGTATGACAGTATTTATACATAAAAGTAAGATTATAAAGACAGAGCATTACCTAACCAAGTACTGTAGTCATAGCAAACACGACCTTCCCTCACATAAATACATGGCCAAATGGATACAGCAAACCAGGAGTTTAAAGCACACGTGACCTTTCAAAGCAAACATGCTACAAAGAGACACCAAGCAACACGCTAAATCTCTCCACCAGCTCAACACTGAGAACACTTGAGAAAGAGATATCTAATTAATCCAACACAGCACGGAAATAAGACAGAATGGCTTATCCCATCTTTACATATTGCACTAGCAACTAGAACTCAACAGGCAAACAGAACAAAAGCCAGTGTCGTTGTTAGAGTGGCGTTGTGAGTCTCGTCTACATGCAAATAAGATGGACACGCTTTCATTTAGCAGCCAAATATACAATAACTCTTACTGCCCCCGGAATTCCACCGCGGCCGCACCGGAAGTCAGGCAAGGTCGCCTGTGACGGGGGCGGAGCCGCGTCCGGACCGGAAGAGGAGGCAGGCGGAGGAAATGCGTGGAGCGGCCAGGGGCTCCTGCGAGCGTGGAGAGCCCCGGGGCCGACAACAGGACGTTGCACACGTGTTGCGGGGCTCCCTTGACCAAGAGGGAGTCCCGGGAAAGGAGCCGCAGCGTCAACTCTCCCTGCCGGTGCGGAGAGCGGAGTCCCCCAGATTGCCACAGTAAGTTAAAGGGGAGAGGGGGGGCCGGTGTGTGTGTGTGTGTGTATGAGTGGGGGGGTTCTGTATGTATGTGCGTGCGTGAGCGCTTCTGTTTCTATGTATGCGCATGCGTGTGTTGTGTGGGAGCCTCGCGCAGCGCTCGTACTAATGCGCGTGCCAGTTTAGATTCGCCTGCGCGCGGCCAGGAGTGTCTCCCGGGAAGCACACTCGCTGACAAAAGATCTCGGCGGAGACGCGCTTCCGCGCGTCTTTAGCCGAGACCTAAAAAAATGAATGGTGGGGGGCTCACGGCCCCCCACACGCCCTGGGGACCGCCACCTCCCCGGAGCACTAAGTTTTAATTTGGGGATCCGCTATGGACCCCCATGCCCTGGGGACCACCACCCCCGGGGCTTTTTTTTATTAATAAAACCTGTGGGGGGCTTGAGCCCCCCCCCCCCACATGTCCCAGGGACCACCACCTACCCGGGGCACTAAGTTTTAATTTGGGGGTCCGTTATGGACCCCCAAGCCACGGGGACCACCACCCCCCAGGGCTTTTCAAATGATGGGAGGGGGGACCGCGTGTCCCCCCTCCTAGAGCCCTTGATGGCCCTGGGGACTGCCACTCCCTAAGGGCCTGCAGTATCCCAGGGTGCCCACCCCCGGGACACTGCCCTTTGCAATGACAGGGCGGGAGCCTCGCGGCTCCCACCCTGTCATTGCAAACTGCTTTGCTATTTGGAAGAGAGAGCAGGAAACCTGCTCACTCTTCCAAATAGCAAAGCAGATTGCTTTTCCACATAGGGAGCAGCAGGTTAGCTGCTCCCCATGTGGAAAGGCAATACCGGCTCCCACAGGATGCAGGGACCGTGGGATGATTGGGAACCCCCCCACCGTTCCCCTCTCCAAAATGAAATTTAAAAAAAAAAAAAGAAGAAAATAAAGGCCGGCCCCGGGGATGGGGTCCCCGGGTCATAAGTGGCCACAGGAGGGGGGCAAGGCAGCCCCCCCTCCAAATAAAAGAGGCACATAACCCGGGGGCAGATTATGGCCTGAGGGTGGCCATGTGGCCCCCTTCCCAATGCTTTAATTGTAAAAAAAAAATTGGGGGCAGGCCCAGGGGGATGGGGTCCCCAGGGCCAAACAAAATTGAAAAAGAAGGGTGGCTACACAGACCCCCTTCTTAAAAAAATATATAAAATGGGATCGCGGCAGGAGGCCAGGCCCCCTTGTTGCAACACTCTGCAAACGCACCCCCTGGCGCGTTTGCAGAGAGGGAACAAATTCCCCTTGAATACTGGGGTCCCTGGGGGCCAACTAGCCCATCAGGTAACTCAAGTATGCGCCAGGGAGCTGCGTTGCAGAGAGGTGTTCTGAGGCCAGGCCCCTTTTTACACCTCTCTGCAACGCAGCTCTGTGGCGCTTACTGGAGGTAGCTGGTGGGCTAGTTGCACCCCAGGGAACCTCCGTATTCAAGGGTAGTTAATTCCCCAACTTAAAATGCACCACGGGGTGCATTTGCACAGATGGGAAGGGAGGGGCGGGGGCCTGAGTTCACATGTGTGCAAACACGTCTTGTGGCGCGTTTTAAGATGGGGAAAAATTCCACTTCAAACCTGAGGGGATCATGGGGGCCAAGTAGCCCACCAGGTGCTTCCAGGAAGCGCCATTGCGCTGCGTTGCAGAGAGGTGGTGCAGGCTGTGCCCCTTTTTACATCTCTCTGCTACGCAGCTCTGTGGCGCTTACTGGATGTACTACGAATTCTGATTTACTTACCTGTTATCAGGAGAGACCTCAGTGCTGCATCTTTAAGCCCAGTACTTATCCTGAAAAGTAAGTCTAACCATACTTACCAGTAACTTGAATTTCCTTCCATAGGCTAACAGACTGGTTTCACTTGGAAATTCTTATAAGAGTGGAGTTTTGGAACTTTAAAATTTTCACCTAAAATCATCCGGACAACGAATTCTGATTTACTCACCTGTTATCAGGAGAGAATCCAGTTCTGCATCTTTTAGCCCAGCACTGACCCTGAAAAGTAATTCTATCCGTACTTACCAGTAACTTGTATTTCCATCCATAGAAATCCATTGTCTGGTTTTCACCAGAAAAGTGTCTGTCTATTTTCACAAACTAAAAATATTCCTTAAAAATCACACGTATGACTTAAATGCATTCTTTCAACTGTTTACAGGAGATGCACCAGTGCTGGATCCAGGATCCATCACGGAGTAAGAAAAAGTAACGATAACACTACTTACCTGCTAAGTGAATTTCCTCCCATAGGATAACATTGGTGATTCTATGTGAAAAAATGTGTGTCAACTTTTAAAATACAATAATATTCCTTAAAAAGCACTACTGTAACCAAAACGCTTTTACTCAACTGTTTACAGGAGATGTCCAAGGACTGAATCTAGGATCCAGTCCTGTGGTTAGAAAAGTAATCCATAAATTAACTAATTGCATTTAACTAGAAATTCACATTGAGCTCAATGTTGCATTGTGTTTGAAATTGAGTTGCCCATTGCAACAACTGTAACTACTGTACTTAAAAGTCTATTGCCTATTTGCAAAGTATTTAAACTAAAGTAATTCATTCTGGGAAAGTATATTTTGTAATGTAATTTAAGAAACAAAATATCTAAAAATAAATAGTTTTAAAAAAAATATAGTAAATCAGTATCAAGAAAATAAATTTAACAATTCATATATTTAAAAACTGTCATTTACAACACCTTTGAAATTCACTGAAAAAAACCCATAGGTTTCAGATATGTTATAGTTAGGAATTGGCATTTAAAAAACCTTTGAGATTCACTGAAAAAACCATAGGTTTTAGGGGTGTTCTAGTTAGCTGGGCATTTCACTCGTACAAAACCATTGAAATTCCTCCGTTATAACTATAACTCGTGCAGCCACAATCCACTGCTGATGATGTCACATATTACATCATTCATGACCTGGTCAGTGACATCACTGATGAGATCATCCAGTGAATATCAATCTGCATTGCGGGCGTGCGAGTTATAGTTAGTACAACTAACTATAACGGAGGAATTTCAATAGTTTTGTACGAATGAAATGTCCAGCTAACTATAACACCCCTATGTTTTTTTTTATTGAAAATATATTTATATATATATCCTACTGGCGGTCGTCAGTAGGTAGTTATAGTTAGGACCTATAATCCACTGTAAATCCGCAACATTCTATTTGGAATAACTTTGGCGCCAGTCGTCGAATCTTCGTGAAATTTTCAAAACCTATGGCCTGCTCCCGTCCGCTCCTATCTTGAAAGTCTTGAGTTGATTCGTCAAGAGGGGTCGAGAAAAAAGGGGGCCCCAAAACATGTTGTCCCCATGCAATTTTCCATAGGAACCTTTAATCGCAGCTACAGCCCGAACTGCTAAACGGAATTACACCAAAATTGGCAAAGAGATAGTCCTTGGTTCACACTCATGCAGTTTGGTTAAATGGTGTAAATCTGTTCAGTAGTTTTTTAGATATTAAAGGACAAAAATACATATATATCTGGGCGGGGCCTAACGACACATCTCATCGTGATATCTGATTGGCTGTCAGCACTTCAGCCAAGAAGTAATGGCAGCCATCTTGGGACCAATATACATGATAGCACCTCTTTAAAAATCATTGCAGTTAATAGAAGGTTTTAAGACTTTAGATACATTATAAATCATTTGTTGATGGTACCATACTCATTTTAGGAATTATGGTGTGTTCCAAGCTGATTTTACCATGTGAAAAAACCTTCTGCTGGGATATCATGAATCATGTTTAAGAGAAAACTATTTTCTCATGCGTTTCCCACAGAGGTTTTGAAGGTGATCTGTAAGCTAAACTGAGAGCATATTTTCTGTAAATTCACATTATCTTTCTCAGTCATGTGAGAATGAAGTTTGACATTCTCAGTAAAACATGTACATCCAACAAGGGCAGAGACTGTCGGTTGATTCCTTTGTGTTCTACTGCAGCTTCCTTGTAAAGAACAACTAGAGTGCTAACAGCCTTACTTATGAGAAAAGTATAGCACACCTAAAGCCATCTTGATTGGAATAAAGTGGTAACTCTTAAAACATTTAATTTAAAAAAGAAAAAAAGGAGGGGGTTCATTTTGCCTTAAAAAGTATGATTAGTGCTGCAGAAACATGCAGACTGAAACATGCACTTTGAATACCATTAGCAGACTTCCCTGGTGAGCAGTAGCTTTACTGTTCTAATGAGCAACTAGAGTGCTAACATTCAGAATGTATGGCAAATGTGTGACACATCTGAATGCCCTCTTGATGGAACCCAAGTAAACAAACAATGAAAATGCAATAGATCTCGCACTCATTTAAGTTAAAGCAATTCTGTTTGTAATTAGGAGGCTTTTTAGCTTTGCTTTTATTAGTGTTTTTCAAACTTTCATGCGCATAACATGCATATATATGTATGCATGCATGTATATAGATATGCAGATTATATATGTTTATATATACATTTATGTAAATGCATATATATGAATATATATATGTGCATATGTGTGCGTGTAGAGAGGTATAGAGGCTAGAGGTGTAGAGGTAGAGAGGTAAAGAGTAGTTGAGAGCAAGGTAGAGAAAGGTAGAGAGAGAGTAATCGAGAGTAGAGAGTAGTGAGTAGAGCGTGAGTAGTAGAGAGTGAAGAGTAGAGAGTGAAGAGTAGAGTGAAGAGTAGAGTGTGAAGAGTAGAGTGTGAAGAGTAGAGTGTGAAGTGTAGAGTGTGAAGTGTAGAGTGTGAAGTGTAGAGTGTGAAGTGTAGAGTGTGAAGTGTAGAGTGTGAAGTGTAGAGTGTGAAGTGTAGAGTGTGAAGTGTAGAGTGTGAAGTGTAGAGTGTGAAGTGTAGAGTGTGAAGTGTAGAGTGTGAAGTGTAGAGTGTAGTAGAGAGCCAGTAGTAGAGAGCGAGTAGTAGAGAGCGAGTAGTAAAGTGCAATAGAGATCGAGTAGTAGAGAGCAAGAAGAGCATGAGTAGTAGAGAGTGAGTAGTAGAGAGTGAGTAGTAGAGAGCTAGTAGAGAGCTAGTGGTAGAATGAGTGGTAGAGTGAGTGGTATTGAATGGTTTGAGGCTGTTTGACCCACAACCATTTTTGGGCGGTGGTTCTAGCCTGTAGGGGCAGAGCCCTGGGATGGCTGCTCGCCCAGGACACAATGCTGGCATTGCTACACATCACAGATGGCGTGGGGGGGGGGGCAATAGGTACAAATGAGCCATACGGTGGGTGAGACTGGCAATTGCAAATATCATTGCTATACTTCGGAAATCAGCGATTGTCCCATCACTGGAAGAAAGGAAAGCTGATCTAGAGAGGTTCATGGCCCTGAAAGCAAATTTACGTGGCCCCCCGTTTCCTCGAGAAGCATGAGAAGGTACAGGGGGTTGAGAGCCCATCACCGCAGGATCCAGTTCCAACTGCAAACTAAGAGGTCCCTGTCTCTAAACTTGGAAGAACAGACTCACAACACAGTTAGAGGGGACCGGGGAAGCACTATCAGGATGAGAAGGGGCTTGGAAGGGGCCCAAGCAGTCAGGGAAGGGACTGAATGTGACAATTGGGAGGACCTATTTGAGATATGTACCATCCCTTTTTAGGTCGAGTAAATTTAATTACTCGAAACCGATTACATCTGAACCAAAGTCTCTTGAACCACCCGGATTTCCTACAATGCATGTGGTTTACTGGAGCATGAAGCTTCCCCAGGCGCACACCACCATCAAAGGCTTCTGATCCCCCTCACTCACACCCCATCCCCATATGCTCCTTTCAGCCCTCCCACTCGCTGGCTCCCCCGCCCCCCCCACCAGGCTCTTGAAGTGCGACGCTTCACCAGCGATTCCCTCCCACCAACTTCAAAGGAACGCTGCTCCCCTGCTCCCTGCCCCCCCCCCCTAATTCACCCCGGTCGTTGCTGCCCACAGCCGTACTTTCACTTTCATGGCCGCGAGGCCGTGTCTCTTTCATGGCCAATGCTCAATGCTGGTTACTTTTGAGGTGGATCTGTTGACATTTAGATTCAATTGAACACAGCGATGTCTCTTGAGCTGTGTGTTACATCTATCCCACGTTGGTGAGTGTTATTACTGTAGCGCTGTGCTAATACTTCCATGCGCTATGGTAATGCTGCCATTTTGTAGTCCTACTTCTGTGTCTCTTGTTATTTTAAACCTTTTGATATTAGATTTATTTTTTTCAGTTTTATATAGCGCTAATTCGACCCGAAGGTATCAGAGCGCTTTATTGAAGCACCAGTTACATTACGAACGGAAATATTCATTTTTATGCACGGGGAGATTTGCCCAGTATTCGAGGATGCTTGAGCCTCCCACCAGACTCTAACCCGGTGAGCCAGCTTCAAGTCGACCGCTCTCGCCATTAAGCTACATGCACGTGCATTTCTTGATCCAACCTCTCTGTTCCATGTGCGCATGAAATCTATCTCTGATGCAATTCGGATAAAAGCACATATAGAGTATTTTTTGGCAATATTTATTTTCATTGTTATTGTTTCATCGCGATGGTCTGCGACATTGTCGGCCCCTGTATAACATAACTCATTGTTGGTTTGAGGAGCAAGAAAGGGCTGAAGAAAATAAGTGTGTTGAGTGGCTAATTACAACAGCTGCAATGATTTGTGCGCCCATCTCTACTGACAAGGTTGATAGAGTGTCTTAATACTCTCGAGTGCATATGGTAATGATGAAAATAAAATCTACATGTACACTCCAAATCCCACTCAGTGCCACATAATTACACAGCACTCAATGCAACATACACTCCAAATACCACACAGTGCCACATAATTACACAGCACTCAATGCAACATACACTCCAAATGCCACTCAGTGCCACATAATTACACGCCACATAATTACACAGCACTCAATGCAACATACACTCCAAATACCACTCAGTGCCACATAATTACACACCACATAATTACACTCTACTGAATGCAACACACACTCCACACAAGACCACTCTATCTATCTATCTATCGCCCTGACTCTCTCTCTCTATCGGCCTCACTCTATCTATCTATGTATAGCCCTCCCTCTATCTATCTATCGCACTCACTCTATCTATCGCATCGCCACAGCACCACTCAGCACCACCACAGCATCACTCAGGGGCACCACAACATCACTATGCGCTACCACAGCAGGACTGCATTCCACAGCATCACTCGTCGCCACCACAACATTACTCCGCGCCACCGCATCAATCTGTGCAACCATTCAACAACTGGTTCAAATAAGTTATCCCAATGTTTCAAGCTTTATTACAAATGTCACAAAAAGATGTTAATATTTCACTTCTGTTCTTGCATTTTCATCATAATAAAATGCAATGAACATAATCTTCCCAAAGGTTATATACAAAAGTTTATTCTGCCTTACTACCTTCATACTATCCGGGAGGGGAGTGGACATGTAATAAAGTTTTTCTCCATGGACACTGTACCATTATTGTTTTATTTAACATGTCTGGAAAGACAATAAAAAATGTTATAGAAAAAGAGAGATTGTTTTTTTAAAGTAAGTTTTTGTGCTTCTGTTTAACAAAACTATGATTTGTAAGCAAGTAGTCTCGAAAAGTATTTAATAGTACAAAGTCTGAAATATCAAGCACAAATGTTACTATACCCTATCGTAGCTAACCTACTAAACAATAATTAACTTACCATATCCATTCTACTTTACCGGACTTTAAATACCCACCTTAGCTAGCCTACCACTTTCATACCCAACCTATCAAACCTACATGCCATACCTACCTTCCATAACTAGTGAATAACATACATATGGTGCCTAACCTACCAACCCTAGCATACCACACAATACTATCTTATCATTCTGAGCCTACCTACATCCCATACCTGTTTTGCCTACGTTATCACACCCATACATCTTACCCCTGCTATGGGGGTGGCAGTTTTGTGAAAAAGGCGCAAGTTATGCCTGTGGAATCTCTAGCAAGGGCTTACGATACCACAGCCTGCTATAGAAAGCATGTAGGTCTGGCTCACGGGATCTCTAAGAACGCCCCAAGATACTGTAGTCATAGCAAACACAACAAAATGAAGGATGGAGTACCAAAACCTTTCAACCACTCACCCCCAGTCAAGAGATCTTATTTGAATCCATAGTTCTGTTGCTCACTAGGCCACCCCAGTTTGAACCCAGCCATTTGCAAATCAGTTTTGACCCTGCTCCTCATGGGAATAGTACTGCCTGAACTGTCAGGCCATGTACTCCCTGGACTCGGAATCCAGCATCTTGGGACCAGTTTCGGGCCATCACTGCTCATCAGCCAGGCTAAGTGTTGGCCACTTAGGGCGAACATAGCAAACACAGCAAGATGAAGGACGGAGTGCCAAAACTTTAGTTTGTTAGTCAACTCAAGTCAAGAAATTTATATAGCGCACTACATACCCAGAGGGTCTCAAGGCGCTTGAGGAGGGGGGGGGGGGGGGGGGGGGGGGTTATTACTTATCGAATATCCAGGTTTTAAGCTGTTTTCTGAAGGCTAGGTGGTTTTGGGTAAGTCGGAGGTGGATGGGGAGGGAATTCCAGGTTTTGGCCGCTAAGTAGGAGAAGGATCTTCCCCCCATGGTGGCTTTGTGGATGCGCGGAACAGTGGCGATGGCTTGGTTGGACGAGCGCAGATGGCGGTTTGGAGTGTAGAAGGAGAGGCGCGTATTGAGGTAGTGAGGTCCCAGTTCATAGAGGGCTTTGTGTGCGTGGGTGAGGAGACGGAACGTAATCCTTTTGTTGACGGGGAGCCAGTGAAGGTCTTTCAGGTGGCCGGAGATGTGGTCTGTGCGGGGGATGTCTAGTATGAGTCTGGCTGAGGCATTTTGAATGCATTGGAGTTTTTTCAGCAGTGTTGCGGTGGTGCCGGCGTAAAGGGTGTTTCTGTAGTCCAGACGGCTTGTAACCAGTGCGTGGGTGACCGTTTTTCTTGTTTCGGTGGGGATCCAGCGAAATGTTTTTTTGAGCATGCGTAAGATGTTGAAGCAAGATGATGAGACGGCGTTGACTTGTCATGGTCATTGAAAGAGTGGAGTCCAGGATGATGCCCAGGTTTCGTGCGTGGTCCGTCGGTATAGGAGCTTTTCCTAGGGAAGTTGGCCACCAAGAGTCGTCCCAGGCGGAAGGAGATGCACCTAGGATGAGGACTTCGTTTTGTCCGAGTTCAGTTTCAGACGGCTGTGCTTCATCCACTCGGCTACTTCTTTCATTCCTACGTGAAGGTTGTTTTTGGCGGTGGTTGGGTCTTTGGCGAGTGAGAAGATCAGCTGAGTGTCATCAGCGTAGGAGCTGATGTTGAGGTTGTGCTGACGTGCGATGGTTGCGAGGGGGCTCATGTAGACATTGAAGAGTGTAGGGCTGAGAGAAGATCCTTGCGGAACGCCGCAAATGACTTCGGTGGCCTCTGACTTAAAAGGGGAGAGGCGGACTCTCTGAGTTCTTCCTGCGAGGAACGAGATGATCCAGTCCAATGCTTTCCCTAGAATTCCGATGTTGCTGAGGCGTTGTATTAGGGTATTGTGGCAGACTGTGTCGAAGGCTGCGGAGAGGTCGAGGAGGATGAGGGCGACTGTCTCCGTTGTCCAGTAGTGTTCGAATGTCGTCTGTTGCTGCGATGAGGGCGGTCTCGGTGCTGTGTTTGGCTCAGAAGCCAGACTGAGGAATCGAGTGATTTGTTGGATTCGAGGAAGGCAGCGAGCTGATTGTTGACTGCTTTCTCAATGACTTTGGCGGGGAATGGGAGGAGCGAGATGGGGCGGTAATTTTTGAGTTCGGTGGGGTCGGCTGTGGGTTTCTTCAGAAGTGTGCTGAGTTCGGCGTGTTTCCATTTTTCTGGGAATGTGCCTGAGTTGAGGGAGCAGTTGATGATGTCTCGGAGATGGGGTGCGAAAATGGAGTCTGCTTTGTTGAAGATGTGATGGGGGCAAGGGTCTGTGGGGGATCCAGAGTGGATGGAGTTCATTAGGCGAATGGTGTCTTCTGTGGTGATTGGGTTCCAGTTGAGAAGGTTATTCAGAGGGGGTGCTGGTTCGGGGGAGAGAGGGGAAGGCTGGTTTACGGGTTGGTTGTCAAAGCTGTTATGAATGACGGCGATTTTATCATGGAAGAAAGAGGCGAGGGAGTCGCAGAGGGCTTGAGAGGGGGTGATGTTGTTGGAGCTGGCGGTGGGGTTGGTGAATTCTTTGATGATGTTGAAAAGTTCCTTGCTGTTGTGGGCGTTGTAGTCTAGTCGGTCTTTGAGTGCTACTTTCTTGGCAGTCCGGATTAGTTGGTGGTGTTTGCGAGTGGCGTTTTTGAAGGCGGCTTGGGTGATAGTGTTTGGGTCTTTTTTCCAAGTTTTTTCAAGGGAGCGGCAGAGTTTTTTGGATTTCTTAAGGTCATCATTGAACCATGGGGCGTTCTTGCTTCCTTGCTTGACTTGATGTTTTTTCAGGGGTGCTAGTTTGTCGGCGGTTTGGGTTAGCCAATGTGTGAAGTTGGTGGCGGCTTGGTTAGGGTTTGACGAATAGGCAGGGGTTTTTTGAAGAAGTGATGTGGAGATCTGGTTGATTGAGATTTTGTTCCAATTTCTTCGCAGAGTTGGTTGAGGGTGGTTGAGAATCGTGGTCTTGTTGTAAATGAAGTGGATGCAACTGTGGTCCGTCCAGTGGAGGGTTGTGGAGTGAGTGAAGGAGATATGCTTGCTAGAGGTGAAGATAGGGTCGAGTGTGTGTCCTGCGTAGTGGGTGGGGGTGTTAACAAGTTGTTTGAGTCCGAGATTGGCGAGATTGTCCAAGAGGGTGGTAGTGTTCCTGTCGTTGCTTTTTTCCAGGTGGAAATTGAGGTCTCCCAGTAGAATGTATTCTTCTGAGGGGAGGGCGTGTGGGCTGATGAAGTCAGTGATGTCTTCGCTGAATTGTGTGCGGGTCCTGGGGTCTGTAGAGGAGGGTGCCTCTGAGTGTTGTCTTGGGGTCGGTGTGGATCTGGAAGTGGAGGTGTTCGGCGGTAGCGAGGTTGTCTTCTGAGCTGGTTGAGACGCGGATGGTGTTCTTATGGACGATGGCGATGCTTCCTCCTGTTTGCTTGGTGCGGTCCTTACGGATGATCTTGTAGCCGTCCGGGATGGCTATGGCGATGGCGATGTCTGGGGCTGATGAGGCATTCATCCAGGTTTCTGTTAGGAAGGCGACGTCCGGGGAAAAGGTGTCGAGTAGGTTCCAAAGGTCGATGGCATGTTTGTGAACCGAGCGGGTGTAGAGAAGGATGCATTTAAGGTGGTTGGTGCCGGAACCCTGTTTGGAGATTGTGGATTTGGTGTGGGTCTCGAAGGAGACGTACTTGCAGGAGTGGCAGGTGAAGGGTCCATGGGTGTGACCTGGTGCTGCTTGGGCGCAGTTAGGGAGTCGGCCGGGGTTGAGTGCTAAGAGGGAGGAGGCGTTGTAAGTAATGCGGGAGGGGTGGGTGATACGGGGACCAGGGCGTCTGGCGCTAGGCGCGATCCAGGCGCGGACGGGCATAGACGGGCTTACCTTTGGCGCGGCCGTAGCGCGTGGACGCTGCGCGTTGGAACATCAGCCATATATGGATAGTGGAGGGGGCGGAGCGGGGGAGGGGCAGCTGGGAGGCGGGAGGTGGGTTGTAGGTCAACAAACAAAATGGTGGGGGGATCGAAATTCAGCCTGGGCGAGGTTGGGGCGCAGGGAGGAGAGGCGCTGAGGCAGTACGCTAAATATGAAAAGCGCTTAGTACAGCCAATCCACAATGCAAGCTGAGCGCTAGCTCACAATGATTGATACAATGACGAGGTGCACGTTTCCACAATCCCAATTAAATACACAATGCAATTTTTTAACACACAGAGTGCAGGTATGCAAAGCGGCAGCAGTGGCAGGCAGAATAATGGCAGGCAGGCGTATAGCGCTACGATACCAATAGCAGGCTCTTCGAAGCGTTGTGGCAGTCGGGCAGGGTACTTGGGATGAATAATATATTGACACATGTAGCCTTCTGGTCACTGGCCATAATCCCAGTCACACAACTCGGTGGAGGGACACAGCTATTGTGTTCACGGTTTCACAAGCACGATTATAGAACATGGCAGTGGTTTCTAAGAGTAGGTTTCCATGCACTATTCAGGAATCTGTGATTCCGAGATCTTCTTAGTGTAAACTAAAATGGATGAAAACTAAAAGCAAGTTCTACAGATTCTGCGACGTATTGTAAGGAAGGCAATCAGCTGAGTCCAAAGCAGGAGCTTTCATTCCTTACGCCGACAAGCAGTACAAGGAAAGAGCCCAGCATGCCACCAGCAAAGACCAACCCGGGCCCAGCCTTTGGGTCTTAAAATCACAAGCTTTGAAGGTGATCACTTTACAGAGGAGGAACAAGCACTTCGATTTAAAAATACATCACCTGCAAAAACAAGTGTGGGTGAACCACGAAGAAACAAGTGCTTACCAGGCAGCAACTGGGAGCCGGCCTGACCTTACATGCATATACACTGAACCACATTTGTGCGCACACCAAGCCCACCCAAAACTTTCACACAGCTGCTGGGGGCCAAAGCACAAAGGTGAAAGACAACACCCTGCTTAAAAATGCTCAAGCAGGCTGCTAATAGTGTCTGACCGGATGTTCTAAACATCATGGCCGCTTACAACCAACCACACAGAACTAACTAAAATCTCAAAATTATCAGATTCAAAAAATACACTTCATATGTGCAGTTGTCTGTCCGCTGCGCCAGTTCTTCAAACTTTGAGCGCTATGGCAGACACACAATAGAGTAGAACAATGGCTAATGCCTCACATGGAGCCCATTTGGTCTATTTGCCAGCACCCTATCAAGTAGTAGTTGCATGAATGTTGTGCCTCACACATTGATGGCATTTCTTTAACCAGTAGCAGGGATGGGCAAGCAACACTGGGTCCTTAACAAAACAAGCAGTAAAGTGGGAAGGAGTTGGGACACAGAATAGGCGCCCTCTGAAAAGAAAAGATTGCCCGACATTTGATCTTGGTTTTTGAATGATCAGCAAATGTGACGAGATAAGAACAAGGGCTGTGAGAGCTCTGAGTGACTGAAAATACAAGCACTTGTGTTAAGTGCTCAAAACAAACAAAAAAAAGTTGTTCCTAAAATAGAAACAGTGGATTGATAGAAATAATTGGTCTATGCTCTCTGGGAGGGCTAAACACAAGAAGGATAGAGAGAGACTATGGAGCCACTGAATAGGAAGCATATGGGTGGGCTGAAGCCCACAAAGTATATACAACATGTGTCTTCGAGACAGGGCTTGCTTGTTTCACATATGGCTTTGGGATGGCGGTGATAAATGCTCTTTATTGGTAAAGTTAGATTAGACATTACCATTTTAGAAATGCCACTTTTAGAAAGTGGATATTTTTCTGCTCCTAAATTTGTTCTGTGTGCCTGCTGCCTTTTCCAATACATGTCTGGGGTGGGCGACTGCTACACTTTGTGCATTCCCCTAGACAGTCACAAACACAGGAAGGGCTGGGTGTGACAGAGGACTTGTCTGCATTCTGTTAGCTTTCCTGGGCAAGAACAAGGAGAGGTGGCTCACACTGAATAGACTGTGTCCTGTCCTCACACAAAGAGTTGATAACCCCCCACAGATAGCCTGAAGAAAGGACTGGGTTGAAAGGGGCCCTAGTGCACATCAGAGAGTACTCTTGAAGTCATCCTCTACATCAAATGCACTTTTGGGCATAAGTATTAGGGCTCTGACTCTACCAAATCAGTACACTACTGTTCAGTGCCAAGACACCCCAGGGTATACGTGTGCTATAAAAGTTTCATTAACATTAACAACTGAACCTGGGAAGAACTCTGCTAGAGTAAACACTGCTGTGCTGTGAGGATTGCCACTTTGCTGTGACTGACCGACTGTCCGTAGGAACGGATTCTCTGCTTTGCTAAGCCGCCCTGCTACCTGCGGATCGCTGCCCTGCTGAGGACAAAGACTGGACCCATCTCACTTAAACCAAGAGTGACTCAAAGGGCTTGCCTCCTGTTTTCTGAAGTCTCAAGAACACAAAAGATATCCTGCAACCTTGCTGGTAGACTCTGCAGTTTGTGAGTTTTACCCTTGCCTGAAGATCCCCCTCCAGTTATGGGCCTCAGAAGTGGGGTCTGAAGCGGATTTCTGCAAAAACCGACACATTGCCTCGACTACATGAGAATTTTCCCCCTGCATTGCCCTTTGACGCCGACCCAACTCGACAACAAAGGATCTATAGTCCGCAGGGATTGACGATGCATTGCATTCACTTCAAAAAGGACCTCAACAATGACACAGGCCTCCTTTGTGCAGCTCAACAACAACACAGACAAAACGTAGACAAAAGCTCCATTCAAGGCATTTCTTCAGCTGGACCTGTTTGGGTCCTGTAGCTGGCCTGACCTTCATCACGGTCGACCTGAACTTTGAATTTGCACAAGTCCCTCACAACCTCAAGTAACCTTTTGACTGCTAGTGACTTCTAAACAACGTTTTCTCATTTAATCTTTAAAAATTCATATCTTGACTTATACTCATTGGATTTTCTTAATGGGTGTCTTTTTCATTAATTTAAGAGTTGCACAAATACTTTACACATTGCCTCTTAAGTTACGCCCAACTGCTCTGTGCCAAGCTACCAGAGGGTGAGCACAGGTTAATTTAGAGTGTGTTTCTGACTTACCCTAACTACTTGGATAGGGTACAAACCTACCAACTAAAAACCCCATGTCTATCCAAGCTATGATGAGATGTGCTGCTTTTTAAGAGCAAGTACAAACGTTTATGTTTTTTAGCACAATGCTAAAGTTTACCTGGCATCTATCACCTTTTGTGTGTTTCATGTAACACCCAAAATGGTCAACGGTATGTCCAGATGTGTACTGTTGCACCCTGTACAACAGGATTCAAGCCATACCACACAAATGAGGCCTAACAAGACTGAACCAGTCTTGTGCTGCATCTAGGGATGGGCGGAATCAGCAGAGTTTAATTCTGCTGAATTGCATTAAAACTCTGAAGAATTCCTCAAAGAGGCAGAGTGGGCAACACAATGTGCAGTGCATAGCCCTAAATGCACCTACATACTCATGTAAGGGCAACGAGGGGTATCCACTCCAGTGCATACCCCACAGCACCCTTAGATATTTAATGTAAGTGCACTGAGGGGTATGCACACAGCACTGCACTGCAACTTTACAGGGCTGGAAGAGGGAGCAGTCCCTATAGATTTAAAAATCACTATAGATTAAAGTTTAATCTGCAATGGTTTTTAAACATAGAGGGACTGCTCCGTCTTCCAGCCCTCTTTAAAACCATTACTGTGCTGATTTAAATCCGCCAGCAGAGCGGCGGAATCAATTTCTGAATCCGTGTTACACGAGTAACTCCGAATTACTATTTTACTCCAATTCAGGTGGCAAAATTTTAAATCCTGCCCAGCACTAGTTGCCTCTGCCCCATTCTAGTGGGGGCTTTTCCTGGCAGGCCAGGATGAACTGTTTATATGTCCTTTGAGGAGCAAGACAAGTCAGCACTGATTTGCATAAGGAAGGTCTCTATCTTGAATAGAATGGTGGGTGAATAAAATGGGTCTAAATGCAACTCAGAGTGACTGCCAGGGACTTTAGACAGTGCACTTGCAAAAACTTCTGAACGGAATTACACCAGATGTGGCAGGAAGCTTGATCTTGAGTCAGAAAGCATGCTTTTTTAGATTTGGTGAGTTTTTGAGAAATAAAAGGTTAAAAATATTTGTTAATCTGGATGGTTGGGTCCGAGGGACCCCGCAAGAGTCTCACAAGAGCGCCAATTCAAAAATAGAGCTTTTAGATTGTCCAAGGAAGCTTTCTTCCTCTTGGGCCAATTCGCTCCCGCAGGAGTCAGACTCTGGAGCAAATGCTCTGATTGGCTGACAGCAACATGAGACTAATGCAGCAGGCAGCTATTACAGAGCTCAGGGACTTTGTCCCCTGTTCTGAAGTTAGAAATAATAATAATAATAATAATAATAATAATAATATTATAAGAGGGCACAGTAGGGATATTCTGCCCCTTGACCCTGTCAGAGACCCTGAAGGACTACCCCCCTCCCCTTTTCCCCCCCTCAACCCCTCCCAAAATACTGACATTTTTGCCACGGTCCCCTAGAGTCCAGAATCATATTAGTCATTATTTGCCAATACACAACATATTTATTTCTCAGTATATACCTCTATGATCATACGGTCAGACACACAGAACTGATGTGGTGCAACACTTCTTCTCTTACTCTGTTCCATACTGTAGGTCACCTTACATCTAACCTCTGTAAACGGCAAAGCGTCTGCACTAAAATAACAAGAACACTCCGCCGGTCCAGCGCCATAGATCACTTTGCCAGACTGCAAGCCCCAATAGCCACAGGGGCACATCGCGATTTTCCCACGCGCCAGGAGGCGCTTAAAGACTCGCCTGCTGCAAAGTCCATTGGTGTTCGTGGGTTGTTTCCTTCCCTCGCGGCCGGGCTTAGCTCCGCCCCCCGCCCTCACCGACCGGCCGGGCTTTGCTCCGCCGGTCCAGCGCCACAGATCACTTTGCCAGACTGCAAGCCCCAGGGGCACATCGCGCTTTTCCCACGCGCCAGGAGGCGCTTAAAGACTTGCCTGCTCCTTCGTCCCGCGAGGACGCGCACGGGCCACGCCGGACTAAGCCCGGGCAAAGGGCGGGCCCTCTGTGGCCCTCAGAGGCACAAGGAGGACGGGACGGAGCCACTCCCCCTGACCCCATTACACTGCCAAGGTAATAACTTTATGACCTTCTTGACATTTTGGCAAGGGATCACAAACTGAACTTTAGTTGAATACTCTTTAATATCCTCAGAGACCTTGTTATAGCCTTGTGATAGCCTAACACTTGCACACCCCATGATGACACACAAGGGGGTGACCAATAAATCTATCAGCCAGAGAGGCTTGCACTCAGGGTCACAAGTTCTATGCAGGCCATCTCCGCCCACCGCCAATATGAATGAACCTGCCAAGTCTAGCATATCCATCAACCAATTGCCCGACCCAACCAATGGCATACCACAACACCTCTCGCTGCTGGATGAACTAAATTCCCTCTGCAAAACAAGGTATGCCACCGTGGAATCCAGAAATGAAATCAAAAGTTCCTCCCCTTGCCTCGCTAAACGAACCAGTATGTCAACCCTGATCGTCAGCCCCCTCGCCCAACCCAAAAATGTTAATACACCAAACACAGTTTCCTCGCATCCTCATCCAAGGTAAGTGGGATGGGGTCAAGCTCACAGGGAATAAATCAAAACAACAAAAATTCTGTTTTAGCTCTCCAGTGCCTGCAACTAACCCCTTTCAAAAATTGGAAGAAAAAATAGACCAATGGATAACCTCCTTCAATTCGAACATTTTGGCCCAGATTGAACAAACGGTTGGTTCATTCATTTCTCCACTGATTGTCAAAATTACCACCTTAGAGGATAGGCTGTCGGGAATAGAGAAACGTTTAAAGGCCAACCAAACCCGCACTGAAAATTCTTTATCATCAATCGGTCCCAACCCACTTGGTACTAAAAGTAACAATCAAACTTGCCCCCTAGTCCCTATCCTTCCACCCCCCAATGCACCTAAAGCTAATCACAAACCGGGCCCTTTACAACATACTGCTACAAAAGTAGAGTCTAATAAGAACACAACTCATATACAGCTACCCCCGGAGGCTGCACCCTTTGTGTGTGTTCTGGCGGGAGTCTCAGAAATCAAACATGGAAAAACTGAACGGGAACAAGACTTACTTAACACAGTCACATATTGGCTACCTAAAAACAGGCCCCTGCCCCTAGGTTTTGAAAATACAATCAAGCCTGTTAGAAGGGTGGGTTGGCTAGGCCCCCTACAAAAAGATATTGATGGTGACCTTGTTCTAATAAAGTTTAGAAGCAGCTCAGTCGTTCCCTACTTGCGAACTTTTTACCCCCGTGAAGGTGTTGGCCCTATATCCATCTGGGACCTAAGCGACTTCTACCCAAGCATGGTATATACCCCTAGGCTAAAACCAAGGGCAGAGTCAGCTCACCCAAAGGGCAGAAATACGCGTGCACTGTGTGGCCATGGCTTTTCCGCCTTCAACCACCCTGTAACAATGTACACTGGCCATGGGTATGGAAAATCATGAATTCTACTATGAAACAAAGGAACTTATTCATGCAACATGGACTAATGTTTTATCTTTCTTCCACTTTGTGTTTTTGTATGTAATTTTTGTCATGAATGTTTTTAAATGTATGCTTTTATGATTTTAAACAAAATCGAATAAAGCTAAAGAACTACAAGAACACTGCTGTTGATCATCTGTAGTTGACCAGTTTGTTTCGCTTGACCTATTTCTGCTGAGATTGCTTTTTCACATGATATTTTTCTAAAACCGGACTCTGCTTTTGCATTCTTTTTTGAATTCTTGGACAGGCACACTTAGAATTATAACCTAATCACGCACCACTAATCGGGGACCCGCACACAAGGATGTAAAAAAGTGCACTACTGAACATCAAATTGTTTCTCCTTGTGCAGCAATTGTAACAGGTCAGGAGTGTCTTTCTGAAGACTGAATTAAAAATATTTTATGGCTTCAATGTCATTTCACAGAAGGAATTTTTGAAGAATTGGTAAAAAGGATTCTCATCTTCAAATAACTGCGAAAAGGGTTTATAAACTGCTCTGTACTGAAATCTATAGAATCTGCTTTTTAGCTGTGAAATCACTAATTTCCCTTTTTAAATAACATGATCAGCCTAGATACATTGTCAAATCCTCTGAAACATGTTTGTTGTAATAATATTGGGTTTAAAAATTGTATCACTATTCTTTCTAGTATTGCATCTAAGGATAGCTCCACACCCTTTCTTTAAGTGTTAACCCCACCTCCATTGGCTGACCTGTTAGCCCGCTCGCCCTGAAAGCTCTAGTCTAGAACCGCCTCTGGATAACCCTTAAATTCGAAGAGTTCCAGAACAACCACATGGTTTGATGGAAGTACCATTTCCTCGGAAAGAGGTATAGAAATACACACCAGGGCAGAATAATTTATTACTCAAAATACAGTACTTAAATACTTGGGGAAAAGTCTATTTCCAGGAGTTCTTGCCAAAGGGTCAGCAAACAACTAGACTGAACATACAAAAATGTTAGTAAGCGTGTGAAATCTGTCTGCATACTCAGTATGATTGTTTGGGTCCAGAAATACAGCTTCAACGTGCACCAGTCATGCTACAATTTGCGAATTAAGATTTTGAAATATCAGAAACCTTACTTGCCAAATGGCAAACAGAGAGGAGTCAGTTATTACAAGAGTCACAAAATACCGAAAAAGCTAAATTCCGAATAATAGAAAACACAAAAGATTCTGCTGTTAATAACCACCAGGGTAGTGTGGTCTGCAACGGCACATCCAAAGCCGGCGCCCATGCCAGGCAGCACTCACTGACAAACTGTAAAGTTTAAATCGGGTGTCTTCTAGGCTAAAAATTCTTCCGGAATCTTGAAGAAGACTAGAAAACCATGTATACCAAACCTCCTTGAAACAGAAAGAAAAGAAGGAATAAAACAATTGTCACTTGTTCTCGCGTTTTCCAAACAACTCAGTTAATGACAGGTTTTTCACTTGCATTTTGGGACTCGTAGTTGTGTTTAGCAAATCAAATGATAAAATCAGCACTACTGGCATAAGAATGTTCGGGTAATTTAAGAGGCCAGATTCCCAGGGGTACACCGGTGTATAGAGAATGTTCGATGCATGCTAAAGCGAATGGCCAAATAGACTGCCATTTTAGTAGAAAATTGATTTTTTTTAAAGTGCGTAGTAAAACACTGCTCACGTTTTCCTTTGGGCCGCTGCGCGGGGTGTTCTGCTGCGGCACCGGTTCGGGGTAGATGAACATCTTAGACACCGCGCCATCGTCCACAAAGGGGCTGCTCGGCACCTCGTCCTGCTCCATCAGTCCTCTAAAGGTAAACAAACAGAGTTTGCCGTTACCTATTTTCGCTCCCACCTACTCTATATTAACCTATCCTCCCTCCTTCGCCACGCCCACCGTTCTTCTCTGCAGCTTCCCAAGAGTCGCATACATACAAAAGTCTCACGTGGAGCACAGGCACAGATTGGGAACGGGGCTGCGATGAATACAGCCCCGTCACCCCGCTACTTTTGAGTTACACCCAGCCTTACGCATGTACCTTCACACAGTAAGGTTGTTGCGCACCTGTAGGCCCTCAAGCGCACTGCGCCTATAGTTTGCTGCGACTCTCACGTGCCGCGTTTCTAACCTTGCTTTGGTAACGCCAGTGTTGAACCTGATGTAAACAGCCTTTCTTTCAGTGCACAGTCAATTACGCTCGACGGTAACTTTATTGCAGAAAATGACCCTACGCTTCACTCCTACATGCCACCAGGAACATGCGCTTTGAATTCTGGAGTTCACTTGTAGCCCCCCACAATAACGATAGCCACGCCCTGTTATCTCGGCATCTCTAACATTAACGCAGCCATTCAGTCAGTCTGGGTTTATGCTCTAATACCAAGATGCATTTTGGGGTTATTAGTTCCGCTCAGGGCTTTAAGTGGGACGAAAAAGACGCGAGGATGGGGGTACATAAGTAAGGAATTGGTTTCAAAATGCAAATTACATGTCCGTGGTTCCCATTGTGTGCTACCCAACCGGTACTTTGCTTCCTGTCTGAGCTTTCTTTTATCGCCACATGAATTATTCCACAACTAATACACATCTAAAACCGGACAGGACTTTTGGCTCTGTCAGTGGTTTGTTAGCTGTTTAAGATAAATGAGTAACAGAAATTATTGTGTTGTAAGTCAAACTGAAAATGTTTCAATTCTGAAATTGTGAATTAAACATTGATTAGCCTGTGGTCGGGGGTAGTGGTCTTCTCAATGTCCCAATCATCCCTTTATGTTCAAACAATGTTATACTTCTACACACTTTCTTTCATAATCTCGATTACCTGCATGTCTAACACCTCATCTCTTTCCTCTTCAGCACCCTCTTTCCACTCCCCCCTGAATGCACCTCCTTGCACCTCTTTCACTTCACCAGCCCCATCCACACAAGAGCCCACTCCCACCTTTTTGGTTGGAACCCACTCTCACCTTTTTGGTTGGAACCACTCTCACCTGTAAACACTGCATTTTCTTTTACTTTCGCCACGTCAATATATGGACAACTGTGTACTTCCTTCCCATTTATTTTTACACAATCACAATTCCAACTGAGATACTTGACCACTGCTCAGTACGCTCTGTAGACAGGCCAAGGATCAGATGACCATGCATTCTGAACACCTTTTTGACCCACTGACTGGCAGTGTGAGATATTTCCTCTGCCTCAAATCCACAGCTCTCAATTGTGGCTATTACAAACACTAATATGTTACACTTAAATAATACAGAAGCACAACATCCTGAAAATAGCTAATACTTTTAGGGAATACAAGATTAAGTAAAACATGCGAAATAGAAACAGGAATTAAATTGCGGACACTGATTACTTTTGTAATAACGAGGCAAGCCCATTGAGGTTGGTAGAATGAAGCTTTAATGAAACAGCCCAATACACGTCTGAACAGCACCGCAGCTGGGAAGCCACTGTCAGTGAAAACTTTATGTAACGGCATAAACGGTGTACACTAGAATGTGGAATGTTGGGGAAACCAATGAGGAGGGAAGGTAAGACTATGTAAATCAGATAGCTTGCAGGAGAGTCTTAAGTCAGTTATTGTCGCATGCCATAGTCATTGCAGGCAGCAGTAACTGCGATTACAACACATCTTCCTCTCTTGAAATTTTGCAGGACATGGCATGCTAGTCACATACAAAATCGCTATATTTTTTAGGTTTGTTGATACATCTAGAAAAATCTTCCTGTGATACCATGACTGTCACCCACAACATCCGAGTCAGTGTTAATCATTTTCTTTACAACGGTCAGGTTGTGGTGATCAGTTGGTACAGTAGAAGACGGGACGTCAACAACACTGGAGTCACTGTTTCTTACATGCATTTCGTCACTCATATTCATTGACCCGTGCACATTTCCTGGTTTATCATAGTTGGGGTTCCCGGTTTTATGGTACTTATTTTTTTAACATTTCCATCTGTATTTATCCATATTTTTTTTGTATTTTTTTTTTGTATTGATCCACATTTTGTTTTGCCGCAAGCAAAAACAAAAGATGCAGCTAGTATTTTTACACATTTATTTCACTAGGCAATGTGCGTGGTTGTTATAGGTTTAGATAGATTTATGTAGATGGTAAATGGGTTACTGCTTTTAACAAAGATCCTTTTGTTACTTGCAGTTAGTAAACTGCAGTCCTCCTAATGTAACCCTTACTGTTTTATGCAACACATCATTTACATTTATTTACACACATATGACTTATTGTCAAGCACTTTGAGGCCTTGCATTATGATGAGTAGGGCTATAGCGCTGTAAAAGAAATAAATAAAATAGCAGAATTTAAATTGTTATTTGTTTAAATACTGGGATAAAACACCACATCTAACATTCCTACAGTGCGTTTATATCTCTTGGCTCCAGTGACTGAACTAAGTCAAAAGCAGGCCTCTCTTAAGTACCTGTGAAGTGACAAGCTGTGTGCATTTGTTATCCCTCAATTGCTTTTCTGGCTGCATCTTCCTTCTCACCAGCCCCCACACCTCATAGCTTCCAGCCAGGATACTTAACCAAAAGGGGGCCTGATGGCCCCTTAATGTACACCTTTGTTATGGGCTCAGCTGAAATTTGATAAGCCCTCTTCCCGTCCTGCACTAAGACAAGCTTGTCTTCTCCTGGCACACAGCTGCAAAGGTTTATTGGCATTTTTCCGTTTCTATTTATAAATACAGAAGTAAAAAAATATTTTTCTGTCTGTATTTATATGCAAAAATCAGTTTAAACGGAAAACCGGGAGCCTTAATCATAATCAACCCATAAATCATTATTAGGATTGCTCCCAAGAGGCTGACTAAGCTGTTTGCCATCAGTGCTGCATTTAGCTAGTGTGTTCATATGCCACACTTTGCCATCACAGAGTTTGGCAGCATTATCGTACAATTTGCATATGCGAAGGGGGGTAGTGAATCTACTTTCACCTTTCTTGACCTTCTTTTCTAGACAAACTTTAACCAGGTCACCAATATTAAATGAGTGTTCCTTGACACCAAGTCTATTGTCATCCCATTCCTTATAGCACATTTGTGCTTTTTCGATGTTGCTTCTTATGGTTTCGGGTGACCACTCAATCTGTCTTGACGTTTTCATCCACCCTAAGTCCCTGCAGATCAGCTGTCTACTTCTCATGAGAACAAAAGGTGATTCATTAGTACTGGTGCTGGGTGTAATTCTGTAAGCCCATATGAGCTTACAAATTTCTACTTCCCAATTAAGATTACTATATTTGGACAATTGTATGTTGCATTTTATGACCCTGTTGAATCGTTCAACAAGGCCATTCCCTTCAGGATGATAGAGCGAGTTGGTATTGTGAGTTATGCAATTCCTCTTGTGGAACGATTTGAATGCTTCAGACGAGAATTGGGGTCATATGTCGGTTAGGATGCACTTTGGTAGCCCCTCACTCATGAAAAGTTTGTCCAAGATTGAAATGACACAGGTACTGTCGGCACTTTGGTATGATTTTAATCTCAAGCCATTTTGAAAAATGATCCATGACCACCAGAATGTATTTGATTTCACTATCATGGCCTTCAATGGGTCCAGTTATGTCGAGCCCTAATCTCTCCCAAGGTATGCTCGGGGATACAATGGGATTTAGGGGAACTCTGGAAACCTTTAGACTTTTGTCAGAGTCATTGCAACTCACACAATTTTTGAAAAGGACTTCGACTTGTGTGTCTACCCCAGGCCACCAATAGTTGTTTTAACTCTTACTTTGGTCTTAGATATGCCCAGTTGACCAATGTGGCAACGTTTTAGAATTTTCATGCTCAGTTTTGTTACTGCCTATGACTAGGATATCGTCTTGGAAAAATTTGATGCCAACAGCGCCCTCAAAGATGGTTGACATTATACTTTGAAAAGGGGCTGCGACTGAAGCTAAACCAAAAGGTACCAGAGTGAAGCCATAGAAACCAAACAGTGTAATGAAGGTTGTGTATTTTTTAATATCAACATGTAAAGGTCTATGATGGAAAACAGTTTCATACCCTTAGTGGCATTAAAGATTTCATTTATACGTGGCAGTGGAAATTGGTCAACAATAATATTTTTATTGAGATCTCTTAAATCAATGCAGAGTCTGATTTTACCATTGGGACGTTTTACAACAACCATGGGAGAAACCCACTCTGCAGATTCAATTTCTCAATCACCCCATTGGTGACCAGTTGGTTGAGTTCAGTCTGGAAATCATCTCTTATAGATAACAGTAAGTGTCTTACTTTATGACTATAGGGTGAAGCATTATCTTTTAACTCAATTTTCTGTTGAAAACTGTTGAATAGACCCACTTTTCCAGAGAAGACTTCTGGGTATTCCTTGAGTAGATTATCATTAAATTCATTGTTATCTTCAATTGACATGACAGGGTCAGTGCTGTTAGGATTGAGAATGATCCCTAAATCAGCTTGATCGTTCAACCCATGGACATAGGGTCCTCTTTTTACCACAAAGATATTGCAAAAGGCTTTCCTACTCTTGAATTCAAATTCAAGTTCACAATTTCCAATGAATTCAAAATTGTTACCAGTATAACTTTTGGCAATTACATTAGACTTTTCAAGGGAAGCAGCAATTTTGTTAGCAAAATGTTGTTTCCAAATATTCTCATTGACAATTGTAAATGGAGAGCCTGAATCAGCAACAATGTTCGTTGACACCCCACCCATTTTAATTTCACATATGGGTTTCTTGACTTTCATAGTATTAACATCCTTGTCAGAATCTGATTTTTCAGATTCATCTGATTCCATACAAACCTCACTCTGAATGTGTCGGACAGGCTTTCTACGTTTGTAGAATTTCTTATTACATACTTTAGAGAATTGCCCAATTCAACCACAAGAGGTACATTTTTTTAAACCTAGCTGGACACTTTTTGAAGTCTCCCAGGTGGGAAGACGGTCCGCAACAATAACATTTCCTATCAGCGTTTTCACTGTATTTCTTCATGTAGGTTTCCTCCTCCCTGCTCTTTTCCTTATGAACAACATTCATATTGCTCTTATTAGTGTGTTCCTTATTTTTGCATTTTTTGGTATTAGATAAGTTAACTAATTTAACTTCATTTGGCTCCTCTAAAACAGCTTTTGCACACCTTCCTGTGAGTTCTACTTTTTTGACTAAAGTAACCACTTCTTTTACCGGAGATTCACCATTAACCCAAAGTTTGTCCTGAATATTGGGGTTACTGGCGTGCATTATGATCTGATCCCATATGTAACTGCCCAAATCTACATGTTAAAGCCAAAGTATTTAAAGCTGACACGTTCTCATCAATGCTCTCGTTTTTGCATTGTTTCCTTCGTGAAAGTTTGTAGCGATCAACAGCTACATAAACTATAGGTGAAAAATGTGCATCAAAATCATCCAAAGCATGCTTGAATACATCATTACCATCTCTAACTTTTTTTTCAATTTGGTTATAGGTTTTAAGACCACCGGGACAAAGGCAATAAAGTAGGACTTTATTTTTTTGATCCTGAGTGAAACTTTCATCTTGAACAGTTTCAATGTAGTTGCAAAAATATTCCTTCCACTCTTTCCATGGCATGCAAGGTTCACCCTTAAGTGGAAGGAAGGGTTGTGGCTGTGAGAGGTTTAAGGAACTTAAGGCACACATGGTATATCACTGCTAGAGTTGATGTAAATATTGAAGAAATTGACAACACAAAAATATGCAAATTTGTCAAACACTGTGTGAAATTCAAGTTACTAGCAAGGTGTGCATATCGCCGTGAGATGTGCACTGTAGACTGAAAAGAAATTAGGCATGGGACTTGTACAAATATTCAAGGCTTTACGATGTGGAGATGTAATTTAACAGAAAAGTACATTCAATTGATTTAATGATGTTAACATGTATCTTTAACGTTGTAGAAGGTGCACGCAGCAATAGATGTGCACACGGCAGGTGCAGCTTTAAATTAAATTAATTAAAAAACTTCCGCTATGAAGGGAGTGCACTCCGCTTGAAGATTACATGTGGTGAAACATACAGGGTTTTGGAAAAGTTTGAGATGACGATCCTTCGGTATAAACTTAAAAGGGGTGTGCGTGTCAACGAAAAGGACACACACAGCATCGGTTGCCTAGAGACCAAATGTGAGTGCGAGCCATGTGAATAAAATGGCAGCCTCACGCTGGTTTACGTAGTGTTTTCTTTAGAAAGTGGAGCGCATGGTGAAGATACACTGTATAGCGCGCCACTGATGGCGCATGTTGCCAAACAACTTCATTACAATGCGTGCTGAAAAGGGCTCCACACGTCTCCCCCAGGTAACCGGCAAAAATAGATCTTCCTGTACAATGCTCAGGAACAGTTAGAAGATTGTGGGTTGAAATTCCCCAGGTTGCCGCATGATGCCGCTGCCAGGGGACGACAAATACGATGCTCCCTTTCAGCCTTCCAATAAGAAGTTCACCTTCTCAGAGCTGCACACATCAGACTGTGAGTTTGCTTCCATGTAAATCTAGATTGAATTCTTGATTGAAGGTAGTTGATGTGAGGGGCCGTCAGCTCGTCGCCACTTGTAATAACGAGGTTAGACCGATGAGGTTCGTAGAATGAAGCTTTAATGAAATAGCCCCATACACGTCTGAACAGCACCGCAGCTGGGAAGCAAATGTCAGTGAAAATGTTATGTAATGGCATAAAAGGTGTACACTAGAATGTGGAATGTTGGGGAAAACAATGAGGAGGGAAGGTAAGACTACGTAAGTCAGATCGCGTGCAGATGAGTCTCAAGTCAGTTATTGTTGCATGCCATAGTCATAGCACGCGGCAGTAACTGCGGTTACAACAACCTTAACATTTTTACATTAATTGTTCAGAAATTGATCAGTGTTTTGCCATTAAAGATAAGGACACAAAGGTAGGGATCTGTGTTAATTTCTGTTTTTAATGACTACTGGGACAGAGGCCCCAGGGCATCAAACCCACCTAAAGCCTTGGTTCTACTTTTAACATTGAAAGTGAAGAATCAAAGATCCCAGAATGACGGCTTTAGGCTAAGTACCTTGGCGGAAGGCATCACTTGACATGGGCCACTTGTTTGTTGATAGTGCAGAGACATTTTAAGGCATTGACAAAGTGGGAAATTGCCCAGAGCATCCACCTTCCAAGCCACCGCACCCACCCTCACCACAGACTCACTTCTATGTTTGTATGCACATTTCTCTTTTCTCTGCCTACCTATACATCTGCCTTTCTTCGTCAGGGTCAGTTTAAGGATTCGGGGGCCCTGTGCAAGGCACCTTTTTAGGTCGAGCCCTGCGGCAGTGCACATTCGCTGCTCGCTCAGTGAGGCATGCGGTAGTAGAGTGTAGGAGAGTAGGATCTGCTTTTAATGGTTACCCCCACTTTTTGCTGGTGTTTCACTGTTTTTTTACTTTGGTCTGGCTGGGGCCCTGCTTTTCAGGACCCCAGCCTAGGCGCTTCCTCTCTAAATTGATTGCATGTACTTTAGGTAAACTCCAGATTGGTTACTGGGTTACCCTTGTGAGTCCCTAGTATATGGTACCTTAGGTACTAAGGGAATATGTACCCCGGAGGCCTACCAGGGCTGAAACGTATTATGACACAACTGGGAAGCATTCCAAAATGGCACCACAGGTCTGCTACTGCAGCCTGGGTACGGTGGTGCATGCACCCCTTACTAAGATATAGGTTACCTATATCTACCTTTAATCACTGACACATATAAACTTATCAGACACTCCTATGGCACGCCTTATCAATCCTGAAGGTAGAGTGCTTGGTTTTGTGTGAGAGGGTGCCCATGCATGAGCAGGATGCCTCTGCAGCTTTCGGAATCTATTCTCTGAGGCTGTTCTGTGATGCAGCCAGACCATATACTCTTAAGTGCATTATAACCTCGTGGTTAATGCTAACTTTGGATGGCTGCATGGAAACATGTTGTGTTTGGTGTCAAACACTTTGGAATCCTACCCCCCTCCAGTCCTGGCGGCGGGGGAAGAATTCCACCGTTCTAGACGGAGAGACATGTGCACACTGACCTAACCGGTAATAATTTAAAAGTGCCCTAGCATCACAAAATGGATGTATCAGCCACAGACACGGGTCTGACCTCCTGCTGCTGGATGAAACTCCAGGAGGGGAGGCCTGGACAATAGGTTTCCCGCCACAGGGAGGTGTAACCACCTCCCAGACAGGCTTTAGTGTATTGGGGCTGGGTGGGTACATTCAGAGAATGCTTGGCAGACAGTGCTGGGGGCACACTTGGTGTCCCTGTGCATACCCTAGTTCAAACCGGCTGCAGGGGCACTCAGCCCCTGCTCTGGCGCGAAACTGGACAAAGGAAAAGGGGTTTAACCACCCCTCTCCCCAGACCCTCCCATAGGTGGGTCCCCAGAGTATGTCCAACCCCCTAACTTAGTATAAGTATAGGACCCCAGTCCTTAGGACTTCAGATTACACCTGGAAGAAACTCTGCAACATATATCCTGGAACTTTGACATTCTATTTCTACTAGAAGACGGAAGAATCTCCCTTGGGGTCAAGAAATGACTCCCCTGTTCAAACAAGCACCAAGAAGCATCTTGCCAGTCTGCATTTCCGAGCATCCCGCCGGACCACGAAATATTTGTGACTCAGTACATGGACTTACAGACTTCTCAGAGACCGACACGAGAATCCAGCAAAGCTGAGACCCGCAGCCCTCACAAGTAACGTGGAACCGGAACTCCTGGACACAGTGCACATTTGCAAGCACATTGACTTCTTGAGATTTCCTAAAGTTGTGTGTTGGGCTACTTGTAGTCCAAGCCCAGAGCACTATCTGCACCGAAGATTGTGGGCCTACACTCCACGAGTGTTTCATGAGCCCGCTTCTAGCATTTCTGCTTGAGGCCCCTTCGCGATCCCTGGTCCGTCGACTGATGGGTCCTCATGAAGGTAACTCTTCTTTCCTTTGGGATTTCCTGGTTGCTTCAGACGTGCCCTGACTCCCTACCAAGAGGTAAGTCCCTCAGATCTTGCTGGTCTGCACCAAAGCCAATCTTTGTTTTCTGCGGTGGTTGCTGTTGCCAAGGCTTGTTGGGTCCCATCCAGAATCTGACACCGCAGCACTCGACATCCTTCGTGGGACAGCTTGAATCAGCACCTGGTTGTTGTCGATACCTCCTGGTCCTCATGGCTGAAGAGTCAAGCTTCACCTTCTACACCTGCAATCATCGGTGGGCATCTTCTCATCGCCTTCCTGGTCACTGTTAAGTGACCCAGACTCTGTCCTCTCTGCTTTCAGGTTCTTCACATCTCTGATCCACCCTTGTATCCACCCGGACACTTTCCACTTTCCACTTGGACGCCAGCAGCACTCTGCAGCACCTCTCCATTAAAATCGCCGACAAAACCCAACACGAAAAGACACATATGCACCCGTCTTCCCTGGCTGAGGTAACTCGAGCACTCCGGTGCTCCCGTAGGTGTTGACTCTAGAACCTCCTAGTTCTAAAGGGGTTTGCTCCAAGTCCTCTTCTAAGTGTCCTTTAGCTTTAAAATTCCAACCGCGACTTTCCCCATAGAAGTTAAAGGTGATTCTCGGCTGTGTTTAGACACTGCACGTGTCCAACATAATGCTTGTATCATTTAGGGGAACCAGGAGCCTTTTCTGTTGTTATGTCCACGAGACCCGGTTACCGAGGGCAGACGCAGGTACCAAGCGGGTGCTAGATGCTGAGGGCGGTGTGCCAATTGCACCACCACCCCCTCCCGAGGTCTATGGTGTGATAGTTTCACACCTGTCAAGTGCATTTTAATTTTTGTGTGGTCTCCAAAACTGCGAGAACCTACCATTTTGTTGCACTTCTTTTTTGACAGTATTTTTATTTTTACTTTCACGTCCCTTGGTAGGGTGGGCCTTAGCGCGTCCATACCGCCGGGGTTTATTACACTATAGGTCCTGACGAATGCCAGGTTAATTAACACCGACATTGGCAGAAACATGTTGACCAGCACATAAATCTAGAGGAAACAAGCCACTTAATTTATCTGGCTGAGTTTTACCACACATATTTTTAATATGTCTTATTGATCAGGCAATAAAGAGGTTTTTTTTTAATACAATTAAGGCATTTTTAATCTCACCACTTACACTTTCTCTAGTCACTTACACAACCACTTAGCCACTCACGACTTCACATTACCCGCTCCGCAGTAAATCTGGGGTTGAAGCACACTGGGGTGGCACTCGGCCACTCCCAGTGGGGCCCGATGATGAAGCATGTCACCGACCAGGTCGGCAAGTGAGGGCTTTCTATAAACACCAAGAGGGTGTTTCTACTTTCTTCTCTTTGTGCTCTGAAACCCGTCCTTCCCGACGAGCTCTGAACACTCTTTTGTTGTTGTTAATGATGATGCACAACTTGTCATATTTTAATGTGTTCCTGTTTTGTTATTAACCGCCTCCACAGATAGTAAAATATTAGGTACTGTACAGCCTCACTATTGACACACAGCGCACATCTAGACAATACTGAATACTTGCATTAGCAAGTACTGCATGCATTATTGCCGAGAGCTCAACGATTAATCATTTGTAATTCTAGTAATTGTATGAATACTGATGCTGGGGCATCAGGGAGGTGTTGCTCAGAGAACAGAGGGATCTTGATAGATTCAGGTCACAAATGTGTGAAATTTGAATCCAGGATTCACTCAAAAATACAGAACTCCATTTGATGTTAAATAAATATATTGGTAAATATTCAGCAGACACCAGTTACTCTATCAGTCACAAGGTAACTATAGGTTCCACACTAAATCTGAGTATTCCCATCAAGGGAGTACCCAGAAAATGAAATTCACCCACTTTGAATAATACCTCATGCAGTGGTCTTCAAAAAGTTTTGCTTTGGACCCCCTATGTAAAAAGCTTTGAAGTCATCTACCGCTCTACAACTGTATCGCAAAGCCTGGGGGAGCAGGGTGCAGGGCTAAATTCGGAGGGCGAGCATTATAAGATAATTGCAGGGATAGTTTTTCTATAGCTCATAAGCCATACTAAATATGAGACTTCTAGAAGAGCAAATACTTCAAACAAACATCAGAAGAAATTGACCCAAAAAATCTACTTGAGGTAGTGGGGTGTTGTGAGCGCCTCACACTACTGGGCCACAATACAACTGCACCATCTGCACTAATGATAGCTGTGCACTGAGTAGTGGGCTGTGTCCTCTGTCCTTTCACCTTTTCCACACCTATTTCTGACCCTGACTCAGATCTTGAAACAGACCCTGTCACTTTCAGGAAACAATTAACTCCCATGTGATGCTCACCTCTTTGCAGCAAGGGTGTCCTCAGCCCCAATACTAGCAAGGAAAATGAAACCGCATCCCTCTTTCCTAAAATAAAATAGTCATAACTGTAATGAAGTTTACCATTCGTGCTCTTGCTCCTCAGTGCGACTGCACCTGCTTCGCTAATGAGAGCTACTACCTTGCAAAACGGGCAGTCTCATCTGCTCCTTGGTAAAAACAGGTGCCTCCATCTTGCCACACCATGCTATATTATTTTTTTTAAAACAAATTTTATTGAAGAGCGCATACCTTTTCGCAGAGCTCTGTACCCCAGAGATATCTGCAGGTCAAATATGTCACAGCAATTAAATCGCAATCCGCTTTTCCTTACAATAAACAGTGAAACATAAACTAGGCAATAGTCGCCCCCCACACCCCCAACTCCCCCCCCAAACCATCTCCCTCCCGGATCCCACCCTCCCCCACCGCACGGTATCCATCTCACTTCTCTTATTCATTATACACTCAACTGACAGTTTGCATACACCTGTTATCATAGCACCCTCATATATCCATTGGAAGGTCCTGTTCCACCGGAGGCTCAAGCCACAGACCCCTAAAATCGGCCCAGCGCTTCCAGATTTTATAGTGCTTTCGCGGGCACCCTCGGGCAATAAAAATCGGCCGCTCCATGCCCATGCAAAAAACAAGCCCTCTCTTCCACGCCACCACAGAGGGAGACGCCCCATTTGGCCAATGTGAGCCCCAGCAGTTATAGGTGCCTCTTATAGATGTTACCCCCCACCCCATCCAGTACATGCAATAGGCCCAGCTGTGGTGTACGGGGGAGCACCCACCCCAGACCCTCGGATAGACCATCCCACACCCCCTTCCAGAACCTGTCTAAAGAGCTACAGCTCCACACTGTGTGCAAGAACGTCCCCACCTCCTAACCACATCTGAGACAGTCCGGTGAAGCAATAAGTCCCGCCCGCCACAGTCGCTGTCTAGTGAAATACACCCTGTGTAAGTACTTACATTGATAATGGAAGACCAAACCTCCTGAAGAAGTTCAGTCTGACCAAAATCATGCAAACGAGTAACTCTGTTACCTCTGTGCAGAACGGCAACAGTAAGACTTGCTCTTCTGAAAATAATCTATGACTATTCTCACTATAGATTAGAAATTAACTTGAGTATGCACAGTTCTGTGGAAAGAACATTAGTAAATTTAAAGACAGACAAATTTGAGGATTTCAAATTTAGTATTGTATTAGCAAATATAGATCAATATGCAAATGATTCAATGAGCTCAATAATGAGTCTCAGAAATGGTCTAAGACTATACATACATCAGTACACAGACAAGGAAACGTACAAATTCAAAGTAGTCAGTTTTAGAAAGTATCTTGGTAGGACATTTGGGATAATTAGTTCAGCCATAGAGTTCAAAGAGTCTATTTAAGCTAAGAGTTCCTGCCACCAGCAAGGACAGAGGATAGTTTTCAAAAATTCTTTTGGCATCTGCATAGAGTTCAGTAAAAAGGCAAGAGAAGCTCGTACTAGTTTACCTAGAGAGCCTGCCAGCTTGAGTCCTAGGGCAGAAAAGGGCAAAAGAGACAGTTACTACTACAGCAGCAGTATCAGCAGCTGGTCTCTAGAAGATAGCTCCACCATAGACTGCTCTCAAAGGAGAAAGCTAAGAAAATCCTCCTTCTCCTTGAAGGAAAACATCAATGTAGTTCTACAAGTCGGGAAGTGAAATCAATAGTCACTCTACTAACGTACAATGATATGTAGTTATTTTCCACTTACATGTTTCAAAAGTGGCAACATCGACATACTTGGAAATTGGTTGTCCATCCTGGGCACACAGGCTAGACTTTAAAAAGTCACTCGTTCAGCAAAGCTTCCCATGCACTGGGAAATGAGTTCGTAACTCACAATAGTATCCAGTTAGCAAATATATGTTTACCATGAAGAAGAATAGGCATAATGAATAAATCAAGTTAGGCTTTACAGTTGAAATTCAAAGTCACGCATATATGTTATATAGGTTTTCAGATATAAGCAAGAGTCATTCAGCTAATAGATTAGTAAAGCAATTAGTTTCCATAGACCATTGTATGAAATTGTCCAATAATAAACATAGGAGATTTCTGCATTTGAAAGTCTATACATTAAATTTGATCTTATACTTTTTCATATAAAAATAATTTTAGGGAACCTAAGTTGCTATTGTTATAAATAACTCAGCTTTCTAGATCAAAGCATAAGGAAGTCGCATCACCTTTTCAAAGTCAATGGTACAGTGCAATAAGGGAAAAAGAATTGCTTTCTTAGGCCATTAAACGTTGGAATTATCATGAAAGTTCACACAATTAAGACTAAAACATATTGAATTATCCCTAATTTGTCACACATGTTAATTTCTCATTAATTGCGTAGTTGCAGAAAGTACATTTTACCAGTTTTTTATTTTGACATGTTTAAACTTATGTGAACTTTTTAGTCGGTTAAGCATGTTAAACACAGTGTATTTTCTCTTCTATTCCTACAAACCTAAGCATACTTTTACAGTGCTTTTACTACACTTTTCTCATGACTTCATTAGTGTTTCTTTAACATGTGCAGAGTGCACATTCATTTTGTGTGTGAAATTTCACTCTCATTTGTTATGCATAGAAAGATCAGCTTTCAAGCTGGAGCAATTGTTTTTAGGTCGATGACCGTCGCACTGCGTAGCAGTGGGCAGAGTCCGAAGATTTTATGTTTTTTAGTTAGGGGGCTTAAACCCGCCCCTCTTCTCCATTGGCTGGCTTCCTAAACGGAGGCCAGCCATTGGAGAAGAGGGGCGTAACTCATCTGAAGCCCCGTCTTTTTCGGATTGGGGCCGTGTTTTTTGCGTTCTTTCTGCCTGTGACGTCATCCGTCACTCAGCAAAAAACACGCCCCGATTCCGAAAATTTCGGACGTGTGCGGCCGCCATTTTTTGTTGTTGTTGTTGTTGTTGGCCGGCGGCTGATGGAGAGCTGCTCCCTGCATGCACCATTGCTTTGGCGCTGACCCGACTCCGTAGCTCTTGTGTCTGCTTGTTGGGAGTGGTGGTCAGTTTGTCTGGAGCCTGCCTTGTTCGTACTGTCCACAGTCACCCGTGTTGCCAAAATGTACAGATTTTCCTGATGTCCATTTATGCGAGGCAGTTCCATGGATAAGAACTTTCTACCCTATTTAGCGCCTATTTTACAAGTAGCGTGCCTTCGTAGCGCTGTCAGTTGTCATGCAAACCATGTCTTTTCGAGTTTTCAGTCGTGCTCAAGAGACTGAGAGTTTGTTCTGGTCCTGTTCACTGGTGCAGGACGAGGCTGTTCTTTGGATTAGCATGTGGTGGCTGGTTTGAAAGGGAACTGGCATCCCTTGTTCGCAGGTGTTTGCTGATAATGGGGTTGGGCGATTTTTTTTTTAAAAGGGGGACGTTAATATGCCTATTTCTGGTGGTTAGCGGTAGTCTGGGCTTGGTGGTGTTTTCTTGTTCGCAGAACTGCTGGTGAGAGTTGTCTGTAAGCCCTGTCTGTGCAGTGTTTATGTAAGTCATGTGTTCTGTCAGTTGGCCTCTGTTGTTGCAAATGTATATTAAACAGTTACGGGTGAGAAGGGAGTTCTGCCTAATCCCAGGGTAGCACCTATTGTATTACGAGGGCAACTGGGAAGTGCATTAATATAGCGCTTACTACCACTGACGATTCGTTAGCGTGCTTTACTGCGAGTAGCCATTTGTTCCGACTCCCGTCCTCAATGTAGCATCCTATTGGCTATGCTACCCTGGCATTTGATGGCGACTGTATAACTAGATCTTTTTGTGTAATTAAAATGATAATGGAATCGATTAGTCGTTGACTGCAAAAAGTAGAATTTGTATGATTTTCAAAGTCCCCTTAAAGGACATTGTAACAGAAAAGTTTTTTCTCGCCGGTGTGAAATCCCCATTTATTTAGCTCAGCAGGTTAATGCAGCTGCTGCAGAAATATGCGAGTGCAGATCGATTTGAAGCCCCAGTGGACTGATTATGACGTTCGTTCTTCTGTACTTAGGAAGATTTCCTTTTTTTCTTCTAAAGGGGGCGAGTATATCTTTTGCGACCGATACCCACTTCTGGGTACATTGCCTTCCTTCCCAAAATCCCATCAGTGCCCGATTTCATTGAATGAGCCGAACAAAGGGGTTTGCATAAACGTCTGTCAATACGCGATGATATGTAGTGCAGGAAAGAGATTATCAGCTTTAGTTGAGACACCTTCACCGCACCTTGGTGTAAAGGTCACTTCCGGGTTGTGGGGGTTCTTCTTTCGAGCTTGTGTCGCGTACTTGGCACTGGAATCGACTAGAAAAGCCCGGGGTGTCGGAGAGAGCGAGTGAGTGGGTGTGTGAAAATTAGATGCGCGCTGCTTCTAGCGATGCGGGCGAGCCGTGTGGTCTTGTGCATACCCATCGTCCACTGTGAACCCTGTCATTTGTGCATGCTTACTGAAGTTCGTTGTCACACTTGTTTCGCTTTTGCCAAGAGGAACATGTTTTCAAAGTGCCTTTTTACTTTTTCTTTTTAGTTTGAAAGATTGGAAAGCCCGCCTGAATAACTTCCTGCAACGATCCAACGACCCCCCGAAAACCGTCCAGGGCAAGAAGGGCAAAAAGTATGCCTATTGCAGGTAAGAGAGTGCCCCTGCCTTGTGTGTAAATATTGCATCTCGGGGTGCTGCTGGCATTAGCAAGGCCCCTTGGCCTTCCGAGTCCTCGTGCCATCAGAATCTCGCGATGCCCTTCCTCTGACATTCTGATTAATGTATTTAGCTACGCTGTCCAATATATTAACCCTGCGTTTTCTTGCCTGCCACAGACCTTCTCCCGAAGAAGCCCAAAAGTGGTCAGAAGCGTTCTATGAGCTGCTGGTGAGTACATGTAAGTATAATGTTTGCGCCGAGTCCAGAGGGAGAACCAGTTCTATGAGACCCTGCCCACCGAGATCCGTAAATTCACGCCGCAGTACAAGGGTAAGTCCCAGACCGGTGCATGTCTGCTGCACTTTTTTCTTCTTTTGCAGAGCTTCGCTTGCTTCCCTTAAACCTCTTCCCCCGCGGAGAGGCTGTAGGGTTCTTCTCTGTGTTCTGCATTTTTGGTGCTGTCAGAGCAGGCTGTGGTTAATGGGTGATGGCTGACTCCTCACTAGACTAGAGCAGCCTTGCTAGTGCATGTTTGCAGTCCGAGTCTAAGTTTATCCTTAAGACTAAGACTTTAACCTTCCTGGGGCCAATTCATAAATCATCTTGCGCCCAACTGAGTGTGACTGCCGTTCACAAGAGCAATGCACACTTATTGATACACCTCTAGGTAATGGGTCTGTCTCAAAGTCCGAGCCAGTTCAGCATTGCAGAATGTTTCCGCCGCTAAGGAAACACCTCCTGGAAATTCTGCAGTCTTGGCCAAGAAGCTGTGGGGGTGCGGGGCTCCAGGGAGCTGTGGGGCTGCTCCGGGGGTGGGTGCGGGGCTCCAGGGAGCTGTGAGGCTTCCCCCGGGGTGGGTGCAGGGCTCCAGGGAGCTGTGGGCTGCCCCGGGGGTGGGTGCGGGGCTGGGTGTCTCTGTTCTCCGGAGCTTTGCATTACTTATTGTTGTTGTTCTGGGAAATGTAAAGTGGTCAATTTATGCATGCTCTAAACTCTTTCTAATAAACTGAACTTTCTTCTAGCTAACGGGTATTTTAAAAATCATTTCACATTTATCACTTTGTTAAAGTTTAACAATTTTGGGCAAAAATTGTGCAATTTTTCTTGGGCCAGAATGCTTTAATCTGTATGCACACATAACTTGTACATGCTTCCCATCCCAGGTTTTAGTAAGAATATTGTAACCGGTGTGTGCTCACTATGTCTAACTATCTAATTGGTGTTTTTATCTTTTAATCGGGGTGGGGGAGGCAGGGCTTGATTCGGGCCATCTTTATTGTTTTTTTTCCAGGACAAAGCAAAGGCCATTTGCTAGCTGCCTGTGCCCCTTTTTCTGTAGTGCTTCCTTTGTGGTGCTTGGCAGCAGTATGCACTTTGAAACCTCTCGCATGCCCAGTTCAGGAGTGCCAGTCTCTGCCCATTGCTGTTACTGTAAGGAAAGGCACCCATCGATAAGAGCTGAACGCTGATAGCACTGACAAGTGCGTCTCTCAAAGACTCTAAAGCAATGCAGTGCCCTAGAGACTCTGACGCTCTCAGGATCCTCTGCGTGTCACAAACACTTGTGTGCATTAACCTATCCTCCACTTGGCCGCTTCATAGCAGTCTGGTCACTTGAACTTTCATACAGTGTGCTGATTCCAATTGCAAGCTAGCAGAATTCTGCTCGTTGTTCTGTGATCCTGTTTTCATTTTGCTTTGAATGCAACCTTGTACCCTACTGTACTTTCAAACACCTCCCCCCGAGGGCCCGGGCTCGGAACCCCTCTTTTGTTTTTAATCTACTCCAATACGTAATGGTGGCAATACGGGCTTTTGATATCACCAAAATATACTTTTTTTTCTCGACAAGCAGCTCCTAGAAAGCAGTTATGGCTGAAGAAACGTGTGTGGGCCTCTCTGTGTGTGTGTGGTGCGCTCTTTGTGGGGCTCTCTGTGTGGGTTTGTGTGTGTGTGTGTGTGTGTGGCTCTATGTGTGTCTGTGGTGCTCTGTGTGTGTGTCTGTGGCTCTCTGTGTGTGGGTGTGGCGCTCTGTGTGTGTATGTGGCACTCTGTGTGTGCATGTGGGGCTCTGTGTGTGCATGTGGGGCTCTGTGTGTGTGGGGCTCGCAGTGTGTGTGGGGCTCGCAGTGTGTGTGTGTGTGGGGCTCGCAGTGTGTGTTTGGGGCTCGCTGTGTGTGTGTGGGGCTCTGTGTGTGTGGGGGCTGTGTGTGTGTGGGGGGCTCTGTGTGTGTGTGGGGCTGTGTGTGTGTGTGTGGCGCTCTGTGTGTGTGTGTGTGGGGCTGTGTGTGTGTGTGTGTGGCTCTGTGTGTGGCTCTGTGTGTGTGTGTGTGTGTGTGGCTCTGTGTGTGTGTGTGGCTCTGTGTGTGTGTGGCTCTGTGTCCGCGAATACTCTCTACTATTCTCTAATGCTCACCTATTGCCATTGTAAATGAAAATACCATTTATTTATGTTTTTTTTAAAAGAAAAAGAAGAAATATGTCATGAGAAATGCCAATCCCTCGACCATTGCATTGTAAATGTTTGTTATGTTTTCTCCGCTGTAAACTCAATAAAAAGTTTTGGCGAAAAAATCCAACTGAAAAACTTGTGAGGTCAATAACGGCATACACTTTAAAATACACATTCTGCTGCCATTATTTATCTTTTAAGGAGATCACGCCAATGTCCAATTCTACAAAGAGTGGCCTTGAAAGGGGCATTTATTGCAACACAGGGGCATCTCAGAATGAAATGTGTGTTACCTTCATATAAAGAATGGGGCTAGCCCCAATGTAAGACAACGGATGAAGTGAGCAAAGAAACAAAGCAGATGTGTTAAAATACCATTTTCGTAAAGATTTCTTTTGTGGCTATATTGACAGTTACATCAACAAAGGTTTCTTGAATAACTAACTACCCTTAGTCCATGCAGCCACAGAAAAGATGTTTCACCGTGTCATCACCAACGTATTACCCAGAGACAAATATAAACATGTGACACCCACATTCCAGCAATAAAATGTGACACAACCAAAACAAAGATCCAAAAACTTAAGTAAAGTAAAAGTAGTTCTGCCAAAGCTAAAATGTTGGGGCATTCCTGGTTAGGTGTTATAAACTTAATATATACTGGGTGTAAAAAATCACTTAACTACTTTAAACTGGCACTTATTGTACCATACGTAAGTAAAACTTTCTATAAAATTATTAAACAATACTACCACGGGTGAAGTCTTAGGGCCATTTGCACTGGCAGGTTTTGTTGACTAGCCCCAAATGGCGTTTAAAGGCTGCAAATGTCATAAGTCAAGCAGAGAAAATGGGCCACTTTGTTTCTCAGCTGGGCAGTAAAGGACCTCCATAATAGGGTTGCAGTGTGCCTTTTACATCTTGGCCCTAGTGCCACTGCATACACTACAGCAATGATAGGAACTCCTCAGATAGTTGATGCACAGTATGGCATTTGCATGGAATAACAATAAGGAGGTGTGACTGACTAGGGTGACCAAGTGTTGGGTGTAAATTTAGGGGGGCTCAGTGTAAAAAATCAGGACAAAGGGTCAAAATTCAAAACACAGGGTATGTTTTACAGACCCTACAAACGAGTTCTCACAAGAGTAGGTAAGTAAATGGACAACAAGTCAAAATAAGTTTATATTGGGGTAATAAGTAGTACAGCACATCAAGCAAAATTTGATCACTGATGTAAGTAACAGGATTTTTTCCCCTTAATATGATTGCTAGTAAATAGACTAACAGACAGTAGCAATATTCGTTTTAGTGCTGGCTTTTGAAATTGTACTTTTTCTCGTAACTAACACACCTTAGAAGTACTCTGTTCCTAAGACCAAATTAGTAGAAGTCTGCACACAAATGTTTCATGTTCACCTGGATCCGCAATTCTGCTTTAACAAGCTCAACATCACACCAATTTCGTGTGTCAGTCCAGGTGAACTTTAATTGATACTCTCAGTAGGTGCATTACTGCTTGGCAGGATTTTTTTTACGTTAGGAACCTAGCAAGGCTACTTTGACAAAGCAAATCATCCATATCTGCGCATATGGCAAGTTGGTGCCTGCCACAACTCACAAAGCAGAAGCAATTATTCTGTATTCGGTAAATGAGTACTGCAGGTCAAGTTAACCACATCAGGAGCTATGCAGAGCTCCTGAAAGTGAGACTTTTTCCTAAGCAGCATGGTTCTAATGCTCACAAATAATGGCTCTCTGAAAAATCAAACCATTTTTCTAAATACTTTACGGAGCGCTCCAAGATTTTAACAAAATTGCTCTGCTTGCTTGCGCTCAGCTCTGAATCATGGGCCATTAAATAACTGTGCACTTGGAAACCAAAGAACTGATTTTCCACTCTGGCCTTTAAGTTGTTCCGCAACATCCTGAAGATGCCTGGTACCTCTGGGGCGCTCACCTCTCCTTCTCAATCTGCAGAATAGACCTCCCCTATAAGTCCCTAGTAGATAATAGGGTACAGGGATTAAAACTACCTATTAGTCCCATGTATATAATGGGACATGGCAGTTTAGAGGCCAGCAGCCCTTCCTGCACTTGCTGAACACCGGAGGACATTTTAAAAGCAGCCCTTTGATTACAGCTTACATCCTTTGTTTTCACATGTCCTTTACTCTACAGCAAGATTGTCAACTAGCCCACTTTTCTATTGTGTGTTTGACTGCAAAGTTAGGGAATTTTGTGAACAGCAATCCACATATTAAAGGTATAAGTAGAAATGTGTTAGAAGGTACAGCCTGGCATTTGTCCTCTGAACACATAGCACTTGTGACAAGCTGAAAACAAAGTGTAATGCCATCTATATTGCCCAGCACATCTCAACTGAAACTCGTGAGGCTGGGATGTATGTGTGATAGTTTGCTTCATATATATGGAGTAAGATAAAGCAGTGCAAGTCCCTGTGGTGCCTTACTCTGCGCCAGGGAGCCATTCTATGGTCTTTGTGTGGGTTTTCCCGTGCAGCACCCATGGGTTTTGACACTGCCACAGATTTCCCTAATCTCGCAAACCTGGGAAAGCGTGAAAACCTTGCACCTCCCCACAGCAGGTGTAACGAAGGCAAATATGATGGGACCCCCTCAGGACTTAATCAGGCCAGGGAAAGGAGGGGAATGAAATAACACAATGAAGAAAGCAGATTTCCCTTATTGGCCACACAAATCTGATGCAAATATGTATCCAATTAATAATGAGATATTGGTGACAAAGGCACAATACTCCATTTCATTCTTTCAAAAGTATGAATTTTATTTCATTTATTCTTTTAATTATCATTGCTTTTTATGTATAGAAATCTCTTTACTAATTTTTCACAAATAGAAAATTACAATTTTTAAAAAAAAGAAACTTTTATACATAGAATTTTTTTTAAATAGAATACAGAAAGAAGTGAAAAAAGAAAGCATAATAAAATACATACAATACATTGCTATATACAAAACTACTTTCTTTAACATTTACACACAAATCGTTAGTGCCCCTGGTAATAGACAATTCATCACAACATACTCACACATTCACAACATTCTCACCCTATCTACATGCATCACCACACCATCTGAAACAAGGAAGTTAAATCGTGAATACAGGTCTCAAGGTTAAATGTGAGACCCCGCACTTGCATCAGATTTGTGTGGCCAATAAGGGAAATCTGCTTTCTTCAAATATTTGTATTTCTCCTTGTTTTTCCTCTTTCCATGTGTACTGTGCACACAAAAAGAAAAACATTTCTCTGGATAGTTTTTTGCAGGAAGGTGCCCCTTCCTTAACTAAAACAATCCTGCATGCAATGCAGACACACTATGCAACCCATTGTGCATCAGTGCAGGGGAAAAAGACAGGAAAGCCCGGTATCATATAAATACGGTGCATTCCTGCCCTCTGACATTGGCGTAGGGCAGCGCAGTAAGAAGACTGGTGTTGTTGCCCTTTGCCAATTCCCCATAAATAAGCCCCACAGTGAACAAAGAGAAAACACGCTAGACAGAGTAAACCTCTTGGACCAATGAAAATGTGACCCCTTTTGTCAACTAACTGAATTAGCTAAATGAGGGCATGAAGCTTCCACAGAAAATCTGGGCCAGAAAAAGGCATCTATTTGTGGAACACGTTGAAGCTGCCTGTAAGCTACTTCTGTCTCTTACCATCTCTGTTGTTCGCACTCTTTTGGAAGGCCAGTTATTGCTGTGATTGGAGTTTAAGTTACGGTATCACTGTAAAACCATTACATTTTGTGAAGAATGATATACCCCAGAACCTTTGCCCTGGTCCATAAAAGTATAACAAGCCTTCATGTCTTTGACACATGCTCCGTCTTCTGTCCTTGTTTTGTGTTTACACAACTATAACAAACCGTTCACATTGTATTACAAAGCCAAGGAGGGTTTTGCCCTCTGAAGGTCGGTAAAAGACCACATTGACCGAAACTGATTGTCTGTTGCTCTGCTTCTAATGCTGTGGCAGCAAGGCTGCTTCAATGCGTGCACACTGCTGGGCCAGCCACAGCCCTTGTTGAAGTTCCTGCAAATATTGTTTTTGGGTCACCCCTCACTCTTGCTGTACATTATGCTATGGTAGCGCTGTTGTTGATAATGAAAATCCTTAACAACAAGGGGTGGTGATGGACAGAGTTTCTGAATTAAGCAGAATACTCTCACCCAGTCAAGAGATCAGGGCTAGATCCAACACGGTTTTTTAGCTCACTGCACCATCCCAGTTCAGAACCTGGCTATATGCAAATTAGTCTGTTCCTGTCCCAGTGCATGATGGGAACAGGGCAAACCAAACTACCAAGCCAATTCTTACACTAGGAAGGAAACAAGCTTCCGGGGACCGGTTTCTGGCATTTCAGCCATCGTCGGCCCAGCTTGCTAGAATCCTGATGGTGCAATGAGCAAGGGACTCACATCTGAGTATACCCTTCCACGCTTAGGGTGGACAAAATATTTAACAACAAGGGGTGGTGATGGACAGAGTTTCTGAATTAAGCAGAATACTCTCACCCAGTCAAGAGATCAGGGCTAGATCCAACACCGTTTTTTTTAGCTCACTGCACCATCCCAGTTTAGAACCTGGCTATATGCAAATTAGTCTGTTCCTGTCCCAGTGCATGATGGGAACAGAGCAAACCAAACTACCAAGCCAATTCTTACACTGGGAAGGAAACAAGCTTCCGGGGACTGGTTTCTGGCATTTCAGCCGTCGTCGGCCCGGCTTGCTAGAATCCTGATGGTGCAATGAGCAAGGGACTCACATCTGAGTATACCCTTCCACGCTTAGGGTGGACAAAATATTTAACAACAAGGGGTGGTGATGGACAGAGTTTCTGAATTAAGCAGAATACTCTCACCCAGTCAAGAGATAAGGGCAAGATCCAACACCGTTTTTTAGCTCACTGCACAATCCCAGTTCAGAACCTGGCTATATGCAAATTAGTCTGTTCCTGTCCCAGTGCATGATGGGAACAGGGCAAACCAAACTACCAAGCCAATTCTTACACTGGGAAGGAAACAAGCTTCCGGGGACCGGTTTCTGGCATTTCAGCCGTCGTCGGCCCGGCTTGCTTGAATCCTGATGGCGCAATGAGCAAGGAACTCACATCTGAGTATACCCTTCCACGCTTACGGTGGACAAAATATTTAACAACAAGGGGTGGTGATGGATAGAGTTTCTGAATTAAGCAGAATACTCTCACCCAGTCTAGAGATCAGGGCTAGATCCAACACCGTTTTTTAGCTCACTGCACCATCCCAGTTCAGAACCTGGCTATATGCAAATTAGTCTGTTCCTGTCCCAGTGCATGATGGGAACAGGGCAAACCAAACTACCAAGCCAATTCTTACACTGGGAAGGAAACAAGCTTCCGGGGACCGGTTTCTGGCATTTCAGCCGTCGTCGGCCCGGCTTGCTTGAACCCTGATGGCGCAATGAGCAAGGAACTCACATCTGAGTATACCCTTCCACGCTTACGGTGGACAAAATATTTAACAACAAGGGGTGGTGATGGATAGAGTTTCTGAATTATGCAGAATACTCTCACCCAGTCAAGCGATCAGGGCTAGATCCAACACCGTTTTTTAGCTCACTGCACCATCCCAGTTCAGAACCTGGCTATATGCAAATTAGTCTGTTCCTGTCCCAGTGCATGATGGGAACAGGGCAAACCAAACTACCAAGCCAATTCTTACACTGGGAAGGAAACAAGCTTCCGGGGACTGGTTTCTGGCATTTCAGCCGTCGTCGGCCCGGCTTGCTTGAATCCTGATGGTGCAATGAGCAAGGGACTCACATCTGAGTATACCCTTCCACGCTTAGGGTGGACAAAATATTTAACAACAAGGGGTGGAGATGGACAGAGTTTCTGAATTAAGCAGAATACTCTCTCCCAGTCAAGAGATCAGGGCTAGATCCAACACCGTTTTTTAGCTCACTGCACCATCCCAGTTCAGAACCTGGCTATATGCAAATTAGTCTGTTCCTGTCCCAGTGCATGATGGGAACAGGGCAAACCAAACTACCAAGCCAATTCTTACACTGGGAAGGAAACAAGCTTCCGGGGACCGTTTTCTGGCATTTCAGCCATCGTCAGCCCGGCTTTCTTGAATCCTGATGGTGCAATGAGCAAGGGACTCACATCTGAGTATACCCTTCCACGCTTAGGGTGGACAAAATATTTAACAACAAGGGGTGGTGATGGACAGAGTTTCTGAATTAAGCAGAATACTCTCACCCAGTCAAGAGGTGTGGCAGGGTATACTCAGACATGAGTCCCTTGCTCACTGCACCATCAGGATTCAAGCAAGCCGGGCCGGCGACGGCTGAAATGCCAGAAACCGGTCCCCGGAAGCTTGTCTCCTTTCTGGTGAAGAATTGGCTTGGTAGTTTGGTCTGCCCTGTTCCCATGATGCACTGGGCCAGGGACAGACTAATTTGCATATAGCCAGGCTCTGAGCTGGGATGGTGCAGTGAGCTAAATAACGGTGATGTATCAAGCCCTGATCTTTGGACTGGGTAAGAGTGGTCTGTTTAATTCAGACACTCTGTTCATCACCACCCCCTTTTCTGAATTGATAATGAAAATCCAGCATCTATCAATGCCCAGACTATCCAACTATTAAATACTGTTTTTCTCAGTTTCCCATAATTCTGTATAACAATGTCCTGAGTTGAATTTAGCTTCATTATTTACTACTTACCCTGATGGGAAACTGCATGATTGTGTCCTCACAACTATCAACCTCAACAAGAAATGTGTTGGTCTCAATACACACCCGCCTTTGTGTGATTTTCTGCATTATGTAGATGGTTTCTGTCTCACGAATAATAAAGTATTACTGGAATTTGGTTACGCTTTTTGCACACTACATGAAATTTACCACAAGCATACTCCCTCCATGTAGCTGAATTAATTGCTCTTTGGTGTGCTTGCATTCTCATTATTCGGAAAAATGACACATTATACCAATTCAAAGTATACATTTGGGAGGTCTAATAATTTGAGTTCATATGGATACAGCAAGAGTTTCTAATTTTTGCAACAACCCTAATCAATAAAGAGTTTTACATTAAATGGTTGCTGGACACCCTCCAACTGTCAGGGAAGTAGCTGTTAGTAAACGTGCTGGCCACCAATCTATTCAAGATGAAGTGTCTAAAGGTCAATTTTGCTGACAGAGCTGCTACAAATGCTACTTTGTCGTCTGATTCCAAAATGACTTTGTATGGGTCTTCAACGGTTGATCTTCTTATGTCTGTTCTACAAAATCCCTCTGACTTACATGAGGAAGTTCCTGAAAGTGAAAAGTTAGTTTGTAGAAGATAAGAGCTTCAGAAACATTCAGATGGGCTGTGACATGACAAGAGCAGTGAAATGGTTGCTCCCAAACTAAAACCAAGTCAAATTTGGTTCTATTGCAAACTTTCTCGTGAAGATCAGTCATGATGAATGGTCAATACTGCAGGTATTCACTAGTGTGCACCTTATTTCCCAACCTGTTGTATGTGTGTTATCTATCAAGCATTCAAGCATTAGAACTACCCTAGCTGTTCATGCACTGTAAGAGAGGCAAATCTGGAAGTGCTCCTGCAATCAGCCAGGAGGCAGTTTCCCAAACTACTAAAGCAGATGGCAGTTCCTGCCTAATTATTGACATGGAAACACATTCCCTTCTTTTTCGTATCCATGAAAATGCATCCGCTGACTTTGTTTGTGTCCGTCGGCATGCCTCCTGTTTGCTACCTATTTTTGCCTATATTTAACAGACATGAGCGCCTTAGCATAGAATTTTTCACTGAATAAGTCTCTTAATATTAATCTAGGTCTCCTCTGGTTGGTCTAAACAGCAAATGGGAGGTAGCACCATGCAGACTCGCAGCATTTGTAGAGCCTAATCAGATGTGTGAGGAGACCGGAGAGTGATATATTAATAAAAAAGGAGGGAGGGAGAGAAAAAGTGGATTCAGTCTCCCCAGGTATATTTCATAAACAAATTAGATTCCACTAAAGACGGTGGGCGTGGTGGTCCCTACTATGGTGGGGAGCACACAGTGTTGTTTAAATACCCCTCACACACCAGCAGGCCCCTTGGTGTCATGCTTCTTCATCGGGGTATTTGCACCCCTCTACGGATGCGGCGTGCTGCGACCGACGACTACTTGGGAGCACTATCTGTGGACTATGTGTGAATGTGTGTGGGGTAATGAATGTGAGTGGTGGAGCAGTGAAAGGTGATAGTTAAAAAAATACCTGGCTCGTGGGGTGAAAATAAATTTTTATTAAGCCCCAGGCTGGTATCATTAAAAGGGGTGCAGTGAGAGGTTGCTAGTGTATAATTATGTACATCAACCTCATTAGTGCGTCTACATGGACATTTTTCGGAGTGAAAAACTCCTTCTTCAGGACGGGAATTGCACAAAGGTCCCCACCTTACTCACATGAATGTAAATGTTAAAGTGTATTATACAAAAAAGGGGACGTGAACTATAGGTGTTATGTACCTAGTCTGTAGTTCAGTAATGTAGTCTTTCTGCGCTCAATTGGCATGTATTTAAGACCTGGAGGGAGAAAAAAGCATAATAAATATTTTTCTCACAGTGTTACTTGGCTGTCATAAAGGTAGCAGTGACCTTAAGGACAAAAAGTGAAGGGTTGCCGATTGCCTCCAGTGATCGTGCACCCTTTAAATAAAGTGACAGAAGTAGGACAAGAACACACATATATAACAAACATAACACACATATTGTATTTATGTTGATTCCTTATGATCTTCTACTTACAGAGTCCTCCTGTAGCCCTTCCTCTTGTGAGGATTTTCTGATAACTCACGATTTCTGCAGGATGCGATATGCCCTCTTCCCCTCAACGCAGCCTTTTTTAGGATGGGGCCCAGGACCCCGTCGGGGCAGGAACAAGAAAGGGAACAATGTGACCTTGCAACCGGAAGACGAAACAGACCCCAGGGTGCATACCAGGAGCATGACAGGGGCCCTGGCGAACCAAGCCTCTACGAGCAAGAGGGGAACCTAGTGATCAACATCACACCATGGCCACTCAGAGTTACAGAACCAAGTACTGAACAAAGGACTTGGATATGTACCCACAAATAAATTAGATATCTTGCGATTGCACACAGAGGTACAGGACTTCATCAGAAGCATAAAATTGAGAGCATACTTAAGCAATCGAGAAACCACCCCTGACAGTTAAGACACAGGCTTAAAACCCAAGTCAACATTCACACCTCCTGACAGTGAGCTCCCAGTAGAAGTATTGGCATTCGAAAAAGTCCTGATGGTGGAACTGAGCAAGCTAGACACCACCAATCACAATAACTTCCATAACATGAGCAGGAAGGAGAGTGAGGCGATAAAAGAACTTTATCAAAATAAGGAACTGACAATCAAGCCAGCAGACAAAGGCGGAGCAGTGGTGATCCAAACCACAGCTGCGTATGACCAGGAACGCAGGAGACTTTTATCTGATAGGAGGAATTACCAAATTCTAACTAGTGAACCCACTGAACCCTTACGCATCCCGATAGGAGCAATGGTGGAGAAGGCTTTAGCACATGACTGGCTCACCAAAAAAGAAGCCGAATTCCTAACACAGAAGAACTCCTGAACGCCTTACTTCTATAGCATCCCCAAAGTGCACAAGAGTCTAACAAGTCCACCAGGCAGACCAATAGTGTCAGGAATCATGTCAATCCTGGAGCCGTTGTCAAAATTTGCTGAGACCACTGGTCTAGGCTACGGACACCTATTTGAAGGACACTAAAGCTTCCTTCAGTTACTGAGGGATCACCCATTTGACCCAGACTCCCAGATGCTGCTAAGTTTAGATGTGGAGTGTCTTTACACCAGCCTGCCCCACGATGAGACTCTCCTCATCATAGAGGAAGTACTGCATTCAAACATCTGGAAATACCAGACTCCGCGAGGGGTAGTTATGGAATGTATCTCCACTGCATTAACTAAAAACTTTTTCGAATACGAAGGCACCCTGTACCTACAATGCCACGGGACCAGCATGGGCAGCACTTTCGCTCCGAGCCTGGTGGGACTATATGTGCACCATCTAGAGTCCACCAAGATTCTCCATCCAGATAACCCCTTCAAGAACAGAATCCAGACATGGAATTGATATATAGATGATGTTTTGGTCATCTGGAAGGGGGACAGCCAGTCAGTTACAGATTTTCTGACGTGGCTAAACAATCAAAATGCTTAACTAAAATTCACCCACTCCATGTCCAGCGAGTACATGGTTTTCCTGGATCTGAACATCTATCATGACTCAGGTTTCCTCAATACAGAGCCACACTTCAAACCAACGGCAAGGAACTGTCTGCTACGCTTTGACAGTTTCCATCCCCGCCATCTCAGAGAGAATCTGCCGTACGGACAGTTTCTCCGCCTACACCGCAACTGCAGCGACATAGACAAATACAAAGCACAAGCCCAAGACCTCAAAGAAAAATTGAAACAGAGACAATACCCGGATCAGGTAATAAACTCAGCAATGAAGAGGGCACGAAACAACAATCGGGAGGCCCTCCTGGAAGACAGGGCACCTAGAGACAACACTCAGGCAAGACCAGTGTGTGTCACCACGTACAGCTCACACTCAAACCAAATATCTAAAATGATCAATAAACATTGGAGGATACTGACTAGCGAAGCTATTGACCTAGAGAAACCACTATTTGCCCATAGGCGAGGTAAGAATTTGAAGGACATCCTAGTGCACACTAGACCACAGACTGTACCTAATCAACAGCACAGGCTACAGGGGATACAAGGACATCATCCCTGTGGCAACTGCAGCAGTTGCCACCTCACGAAAAAGAGCCGTGACCTTAATTTCAGGAATGGAAGCAAATGGGAACAACGCAAATTAATAAATTGCAACAGTAGGAACGTAGTGTACCTGATCACTTGTCCTTGCAGTTTGGAAAATGTGGGCATGACCACAAGGGCTGTGAAAATAAGGATGAACGAACACAAGAGCAATGTCAGATGTAAAAAATCTACAACGAATATGGCAGCCCGCTACCTGGAGGAGCAGCATTGTGTTAATGACCTACATTGGACCATTATCGAACAGCTACCCTCGGAAGCAGGCCTCTTTGAAAAGGAGCAAAGATGGGTCTTCCGTCTGGGCACGAATACAGAAGCGCTCAACGATGCCATACCATGGGGCCAACTGCGATGAAATACAACCTGCACTAAACCCATGATCCTCAATAAGAGGGCACCACGCACTGATCAATATCGTGGGGCTCTACCCAGATATCCGAGAATATTGATAAAAATTGCATCGGAAAAAGATCGTATTCAGGCACCCCTAATGCTTTATGAACTTCCCATCTTTATGTCCACTTGATAGCCAATCAATCTTGAGCTCAAAAAACAGAATAAACCATACCAGCAAAGACAAAAGCCTTGTTTTATGATATTATGACCAATTACTAGCCAATCAATCGTGAGCTCCAAAAACATGATAAAACCATATCAGCAAAGACAAGAGCCCTCTCATTAACATCTGGAAAGTTCCCTTTATTGTGCACTTGGTAATGATAATTATGCCCATTGGTTACACTTGAGCTCTCAAAACAACTCGAACCCTCTCAAACATCAGGGACAGGGCAGCCTCCGTCTTCGTATTTACTTAGGACTCGGGCTGGCCCCCCTTTTTTTCCCTATCGCGCATGCGCGAGGGTGAGTTTCTATACTCAGCACATGCGTGGAAAACCTCCGGCCAAACCATAGTGAGTAAGCATGCGCAGGACCAGCACTATGATCACTCGCGCGCTACCGGCAAAAGACGAGTTGATAAGCCCATGTTTGGGCATATATCCGCCTTGAATTTACTCACTAATCAGCAATTAAGAGGGCACGCGTGAGTATAAAAGGGCCAACCTCTTCCCACAACGGCACAACCAGCGGAACATTTACATTCATGTGAGTAAGGTGGGGACCTTTGTGCAATTCCCGTCCTGAAGAAGGAGTTTTTCACTCCGAAACATGTCCATGTAGACGCACTAATGAGGTTGATGTACATAATTATACACTAGCAACCTCTCACTGCACCCCTTTTAATGATACCAGCCGGGGGCTTAATAAAAGTTTATTTTTCACCCCACGAGCCAGGTATTTTTTAACTATCACCTTTCACCGCTCCACCACTCACATTCATTACCCCACACACATTCACACATAGTCCACAGATAGTGCTCCCAAGTAGTCGTCGGTCGCAGCACGCCGCATCCCGTAGAGGGGTGCGAAGACCCCGATGATGAAGCATGACACCAAGGGGCCTGTTGGTGTGTGAGGGGTATTTAAACAACACTGTGTGCTCCCCACCATAGTAGGGAGCACCACCCCCACCGTCTTAGTGGATTCTAATTGGTTTATGAAAGAGACCGGAGAGTGAGGCATACTAGTTTGAAGGGGAAGAGGGCCCTACATGTTCTGCTAGTACTCTAGGACACGGAGTAACAGAAGAGCAGTTGGTTAAAGTACATAAAGGCATTAATGTTCAAAAATATGCAAAGAGTTTGCTTGCTTCCAAAGATTTATCTTTCGAGTGCAGTGTGGATTTAAATATTGAAGGCTCAATGAATATCACTTTAAGGCAAAAGAGGTAAAACTGGTATGTCTAAATTCGCTAAAATTTGTAGCCATAACATATGTTTTCCCCATTCCCCAAGAGGTTTTAGTGCTGAAAGGAAAGCTCAGACATAAAATGTAATCCTTAGAACAGGGTACTCCCGACACAACAAAATCACTAAGAATGTATTTCCACTTACCACTTCCAAGTACAACAAGCGTTTGCAATGCAATAGGTCTCGCATTAGTGAAAGTTGCAGCTATTGGTGTTGCAAATGATAATGTTTTCTAGTTTTTTTCTCTAAAATATCCCAGCAGTAGCATAAATAAGACTAGAGGAAGGAGAAAAATGAAAGAGATGGAAAGAATTTGAAGAAAGAGGACAACTGGGGTGAAATGAAAATAGAGGGGGGGGTGGAAACTGCGCAATAAAGATAAAATGATCACAAATAGAAGAAAAGAAAGCAAAAATGTTTAAAGATTAACGAAGTAAAGAAAGCAGGAAATAGAGATGAACAATTAGAAACAGGAGAAGAAAATAAAAAATGAAAGCAGAGCGAAACAGAAAAAAGAAGGGAGGATGAACTGGAGCAGAAAGACGTGGATTGCAAATCCATGTTTCTACTTTCCATGCAATCCCCCCTCCCATATCAACAAACTATTTCATTTCTTAAGATTGTGTAAGCTGTAGGAAAAGCAGCCAATGCACAAAATCAGCATAATAGCAAATCAATTGAAACTTAAAGGCTTAAAATGTATTAAATTCCCCTACCTTTGGTAATTCACTGCAATAACTGAGTCAGGTGTGGAGATACCAGCTGGTAGCACAAAAAACAAACTGCAAAGCGCCTGAGGTGCCATCTATTGAGTTTTATCCATGCAGGTATGTGTCTTGGGCGATGGCATTTCAGAGTCGTACAAATCATGATTTGGCAACATTTCTTTGGCACCTGTTCAAACTAAAGCATTGATAAAACTGCGGGGGTTGTTAGTCGCTAGGGAGCCTTTCCCTTATTATGCTAGCTCAGTAGAGGGGGAGGGCAGAGAAGAGAGTGAGAGAAGGGGAGTAGGGACGGCAGAGAAAGTGAGAGATAGGTAGACAGAGAGGAGCAGCAAGACCGAACCATACAAATATAGAAAATAGGAGAGAGACAGCAAAAAGACTGGCAAAGAAAGGAAAGGACAATCACACAGAAAGGGAGAGAGAGCGGAGGAATAAAGATAAAACAGATGAAAAAAGAATGGAAGCAAGGTAGAGCAAGGGAGACTGGCACTGAGATTAAGGGAGACTGAGATGTAAGGACAGACTAAGATACGCACAGCATAAAAAGAAGTCAGAGGAGAGACAAGGGCCGAGACAATGAGACTTTTCTAGACAAGTACAAAGAGAAATGGTGGAGGATCGGGAAACTTGAAGAGTACAAACAAGTCCATCTCACATAGTTCACGTTGCCACATTTGTGACACGGGCTTGCAATTAAGGCAACCCTGTAACGCCCTGTGCTCTGGAGCTGCTAGTAGACTACAGTGCTGAAAAACGCTTTTAAACAGGATAGTGGCAAATCAAAATGTTAAAAGTAAACGTTTAAATAAAAACATTTGATTATTGTTTTTTATTGCGCATGCAATGATATTGAAGCATTCACTGTACTGTGTAATACACTCTACTGTCCTACATGGCTAGGTCTGTGCTACAAAAATCCTGCAAATAAAATAAGAGTGTGCCTGTGCACTGTCAGTGACCTGGCCAAAGAAGGTATGAAAGAGCTGAAACTGGATCATGAATTCAATACTTCGAACAGGGGGCCCCAGAATACATGTGGCCTAAGGCCCCCCCAAATCATTAAAATGTCCCTGCTTAAGAGGGACATTTTAAATGCAGCAATAATCTCCACTACACGTGTTGCGAGAAGCTCTGCATGTGCTAGCAGCAAATATGCAGTACTTTTGTTCATTGCCATCAACGTGAAGATGCTGTAGTACGTCTTTAATAGTTCTCCATTCGCATTACATTTGTAATTCACAAAATGCCCATGAAACTGTTCACCACGTTTTGTCATTGCTTGCTACCCGAGTGCTTTGTTTTCATCGCTGACGCCTTTAATCTATTTACACACTCTGCAGTGGGGGCACAGAGCGTGTGTAAACTAGAGAGGATTTGGCACTACTAGTGGAGAGGTGTGGCTCACTGGTTAGAGGCGGCAGACCTGTAAGCAGAGAACGGCCCGGGACCGGGGTTCAATTCCCGACGCAGCAGGGTCGTGGACCAGGGGTCTACGAACTCGATAATTCTCGATCAGAGCCTACTCTAACCAGGGAACACACTCGGTAACTCTGGGCATTAAGCTTGCCTCATCTCTACAACGGCCCCCTACAGACGCCGGGGATGCCTGGTTTCACCCTGGAGATACCCAGTAAGGGACCATCTCACAGGGAAAACCAGGACGGGTTCCCCAGCAGTCTGCAGCGCCAAGACATTCGGTTAGAGTAACAGTGCGCTTTACAAGAACCCCACATTTACATTTACTACAGAGCTGGGAACTGGGGAACCAAGTTGGAGTCTCAGAGTCTGCCCAACACCTAGTGATTCTTGGCAAATAAATCAATTTCCCCGTGCTTTAAAAAAAATTAATGTAACTGGTGCTCATGTAAAAGTGCTCCTATACCCTTGGGTATGCGCTACATAAAACTCCCAAGAAACATGGGAGTGGGAGAAAACATGAAAGCAATTAAGCAGGGGTTTGGGGGAGACACGGAGGAAAGAGCAATACCAGGGTGGCAGAGACAGCTCACAAGGGAAGGAGCACAGAGAAGGAAAGAGCACAGGGGGTAGAAAAGAAAATATATCGATATCTGTTAAGAATAGAATGTGTCAGACAAAAATATGGCCAGTCTGACCATTTTATTAGCTCCCTAGTACCTCTTCTTCCACTACTTCTATTTGGCAGTTGAGCTTCTCCCAGTTAAGCTCCTGTGAAAGGATATTTAGACCAAGTGCACACAGACAGCTGCAACACCTAATTATACCCATGGGTTGCAGTGCTTTGTTCAATCGACAGCAATGTCACCTACTTTTGCATTGTCTCACAGAGGTGGCATGAGCAGGAAAGGTATTTTGAAGGAAACAAGTGGTCCTTAGCATATACGAATAAAAATGAGCAAAGATATTATATAGACCACAGTGGGCTGCTATATAGTACAAAAATCCCTTGTCCAGCCGGACAGGGAATATTTATTTATTTGATAAGTTTTTCAATAAAGAAATAAGACAAGTAACCCAAACAATAAAGGTTACAGTAGGGCACAGTCCTGTGCCGTACGTGAGGAGGAAATAAAGAAGACAGTAAGTGAAAGAAATATCAGGCAAACAAAGTGAGCTAACAGGCCACTGACAAGAATTCAAATTAACAGTGTGTCCTGGAGTGAATCAGCCATACATTAATACATTAGATTCCTAGACAAGAATGCAGTCAATAGTTTACAAAGCCATGTCCAGCATTAACTCTCCAATTACAATATTCGGAATCGCGGTGAGGTGTGCAGCCACAAAGACGTGCGCATTCCGTGCAGTTTGTGTGCAGAAACTTTTTTTGTGACCGTTTTTCTGTATCTCAGGGTGTTTCTTATATTTTGTGACCTGCACGTGAATGATAAGGTGAGGTCGTGGTGGTGGCGTGGTGGCCGTGGTGGAATTGAACCGGAGTGAGTTGTGAGAATTCGGCAATCAATGGGAGTGTGGTTACCGTCAGAGAGGTGCCTCAAGGGACCGGTATATATTTAGTAATAGAACGTACCAGACTTTTGTCTGTGACTGAGGTTTGTTCTTATTGGATGTCCTCAGTGATTGGGGTAGCGCCTGTCATCCTGTTGAAAAATGGAGGACCTTGTTTTTATTTTTAATATTACGGTGTTAGCTATTCAAGATGGGATATAATAATCCATTTACCATGTTGGAATTTCAATTATGAGGGCTTCAAACTTGTGCAGCGGGGATGAGGCTCAAGTCTGGTATACCACAGTACCGTATGTAGATCTCGTTGGACTGTGGGGACAAGAATACAAACACTAAGAGGGTGGTGTTTTTCCGAATTACATTCTGGGAAGAGAAATGATTCCGTTCGGACATTACCTTTGGATTAACACTTGGAATTATAATTGTTGTCCCCTAGAGGCACGCTTTTTTTAAGGTTTAGCGCTGAGGGTCTTTCTCTGAATTGGCTATGAAAAGACAGGCAGGTGATTAGTAAACAATTTTAGGTTAAGGATGGCATATATTGCTCTCTCGTACATGGACAAGAGGGAGGTTATAAGGTGACCTGAATTGATGTAAAGCTGGAGGTTTATGACATGCGATCTCGGAAAACAGGTCTCCGTTTTACAGGTTGGGCGTCTCAGTCTGAATCACTGTTGGTTCGAGGGGATAGAGGGTTGTGCACTAAAGGAGAGAAGGGTGAGGCATGATTTACTAGATACTAAGAATTACGTGATTTTTGGCGGGAGCGTTAGAGTGAAGCATACTTAGCTGCGGTAATTTCTTCTGTTCACAATGCAGCGCAATCAATGGCGCAGGTAACCTTCGTTAGGGCCAGAAAATTAAAGGTCCGCTATAGTTTAAGAAAACGAAATAGATTTAGCGTTGTTCTTTTCAACGGGTATGGTACTCGTTCCTGGGGCATAGGAGAGCAGATGCTTACCTAGAGGTTTTCGAGGCTGTCGATAAGCCGGTGGCGCGTTGTGGTATGCAGGATCGCTTCCGTATTGGGAAGCAGGAGACTGCTTATTGGGCAGTTAGGAAGTCACGTGTTTGTGGGATTTCAAAGTCACGTGTTGAAGGATTAACAATGTCCTTGGTGGCTTCATGGTGCCGATTGGCCGCCATGTTGAAGTGGTACATTTCTAATGCAATATTAGAATCGTTTGGCATGAATATTATATGCTTGTTCACAGGTGCAATGGCTTGTAAAGAACAGTGCTCAAGGTTGGCCGCCATGTTGAAGTGGTAAATTTCTAATGCAATATTAGAATCGTTTGGCATGAATATTATATGCTTGTTCACAGGTGCAATTGCTTGTAAAGAACAGTGCTCGAGGTTGGGCCGTCTACACAGTGATGGTGTTGGATCAGTGCATTGAAATGAAAAGAGTGTGCAGCAAGAGGGGAGGGGGGTTCAGTAATTTGTTGAGATAATAATGAATTGAGTGTTAGGAACACCTTCAGTGACATTTTAAATTCTTAAGAAACAATTAGAAATTAAAACACATTGCAAACCATAAATGGGGTACAACACGATCAGAATACGAATAAGAGCTTTCACGGTGTTTGCAAATTATGTTTAGGTCCCAGTTCGTATTCCACCACTTTGCATGGGGAAAAGAGTCAATTCAATGTTTATCCTGCCTTAGGACTACAGAAGGGTGGTCCAATCCTCATTCCTGTTTAAACCGGTGTGGATAGTGTCAAATTGGATGATACTCTTTAGTTCTTCACGGTTGAGAAGTTGGGCCAGGTTGCCACCTCTCTGAGGAAGTTTGACTGTCTTTAGGATTATCCATTTGATGTCATCCGCGGAGTGTCTCAATTCAGCAAAATGATCGACAAGTGGTGCATTCTGTGTTCCACATCTGATACGACTTCGATGTTGGCATATGCGGGTCTTCGCTTTCTGAGTGGTCTGACCAACATACATTTTTGGGCAAGGACACAAGATTGCATAGATGACATTATGGCTATTGCAATTGGTACAACTTTTCAGTGATACTGTCACACCATTATGACTGAAATTTCTGGATTCAATCGTGAACTCACAGACCGTGCAGCATCCACACTTAACGTGCCCTAGAATTGGTGGAAGACCCCAGTTTGATTCAATTGTAGTAATGCTCGCGGGGGAAGGAAGGGCAGCTCTGACCAAATGGTTCTTTAAGTTTTTACTTTTCTTAAAGGCAAAGACAGGCCTCTCTAGGTGTATTGGACCTGCGTTTAGTGTGGGCCAGTGTCTAAGTATGGATTTTCGAATTTTGTTGGATATGGGGGAGAAGGTAGTTACACAGGCTATTCTTTCAGTCTTGTCTCTTGTTTTAGGTGTTAGTAGGGCTTCTTGAGGACAGTACCAGGCCCTTTTAGAGGCAGTTTTAATCAGTCTTCTTGGATAACCTTGTGCTTGTAGTTTGTTGGTGAGGGTACCAGCTTCCCTAAAGTAATCAGCTTTTGTTGAACAATTCCTCCTGATTCTCAGGAATTGGGAGTATGGTAAAGAATCTTTCAAAGCTTTAGGATGATTGCTGTCATAACTAAGGAGGGTGTTGCGTTCCATGGGTTTCCTATAAAGGCGAGTTAGTAATTCGCTATCTTGATGGAAAATAGTAAGATCTAGGAAAGCTATTTGCTGTTTATCATAAACAAGAGTAAAGTTAAGATCAGCACAATTGTTGTTCAGCCAATGGTTGAATGAGTGCAGTGTCGGGATATCGAGATTCCAAATGAGGAAAATGTTGATGTAGCAACGCCATAAAACAATACCTTCATGGAAAGGGTTACTCTCTGCTAAGATGACTCCGGTTTCTAGGGCATCCATGAACAGGATTGCCAAGTTGGGGGAAAAAATAGCCCCCATGGAAGTCCCCTTTATTTGCTGGTAGTAGATGTTATCAAACAAGAAATAATTTTTAGTGAGGCACAATCCCACCGCTGCCCCCTCCAATACGTCTTCTGAATTAATACCCATTTTCAATCTATCCCAACATCTACTACAGGACCCTGAAATAGCCATTTTGAAAAAAGGCCTGTCGTTTGTTCCTACCATTTGCCCACATTTCATGGAGTTACAAACAGAATTACTCAGATTCTTCAGATTAATTCGTCTGAAAGCCTTCTTTCAACTTCACGCTTCCACCATAAATAATGCCAATACCCCATTTCGACCAGCTTCTACATTCCTTCCATCTGCCAGTATGGTACCATCAGAGGTGAGAACCTTCGAAAAACTGGTACACAAAGACCTCTGCGCTCTAGAAAAGAAAAAACTTTATGTGCCCTACAACATCTCGAGAGCTGAAAAAGATGCTATAAATTCTCTTAAAAACAATTCAGGGCTGGTGATAAAAAGTGCCGATAAAGGCGGAGGAATTGTCCTTCAGGACATTGACTCCTACAAAACAGAAATCAAACGCCAATTGGGGAATACTGACCACTATCAAAGACTACCTGGCAACCCAACCAAAAGCATCAAAGAGACTATATTAAAACTTACAACAAATGCTGTCTCTGAGGGCTTCTTGAGTAAAAAGGAACACCTATTCCTCAACGTCAAAAGCCCACACCAGCCAGTAATCTACACTCTCCCCAAGGTCCATAAAAACATTGACACCCCCCCTGGCAGACCAATAGTCTCTGCCTGTGGCTCTATTCTTGAGCCCTTGGGAGCATACGTAGATTCCTTCATTAAGGAATTTGTACCATCCACAACCTGCTATGTGAGAGATAGCATGGAGATGATCAATATAGTAGAACATTTCCCTTTTAAGCCTTCAGTTCACACCCTTTGCACAATGGACGTAGAGTCGCTTTATACTAATATTCCCCAGACAGCGGCTCTTCTGGTCATTCAGAGAATCTTAGATTCACGACCACGTCCCCACAGGGTCCCCACTATCTTTATTCTCCAGCTCCTGGAATTGTGCCTCACTAAAAATGATTTCTTGTTTGATAACATCTACTACCAGCAAATAAAGGGGACTTCCATGGGGGCTATTTTTGCCCCCAACTTGGCAACCTTGTTCATGGATGCCCTAGAAACCGGAGTCATCTTAGCAGAGAGTAACCCTTTCCATGAAGGTATTGTTTTATGGCGTCACTAGATCGACGACATTTTCCTCATTTAGAATCTCGATATCCCGACACTGCACTCATTCAACCATTGGCTGAACAACAATTGTGCTGATCTTAACTTTACTCTTGTTTATGATAAACAGTAAATAGCTTTCCTAGATCTTACTATTTTCCATCAAGATAGCGAATTACTAACTCGCCTTTATAGGAAACCCACGGAACGCAACACCCTCCTTAGTTATGACAGCAATCATCCTAAAGCTTTGAAAGATTCTTTACCATACTCCCAATTCCTGAGAATCAGGAGGAATTGTTCAACAAAAGCTGATTACTTTAGGGAAGCTGGTACCCTCACCAACAAACTACAAGCACGAGGTTATCCAAGAAGACTGATTAAAACGGCCTCTAAAAGGGCCTGGTACTGTCCTCGAGAAGCCCTACTAACACCTAAAACAAGAGACAAGACTGAAAGAATAGCCTGTGTAACTACCTTCTCCCCCATATCCAACAAAATTCGAAAATCCATACTTAGACACTGGCCCACACTAAACGCAGGTCCAATACACCTAGAGAGGCCTGTCTTTGCCTTTAAGAAAAGTAAAAACTTAAAGGACCATTTGGTCAGAGCTGCCCTTCCTTCCCCTGCGAGCATTACTACAATTGAATCAAACTGGGGTCTTCCACCAATTCTAGGGCACGTTAAGTGTGGATGCTGCACGGTCTGTGAGTTCACGATTGAATCCAGAAATTTCAGTCATAATGGTGTGACAGTATCACTGAAAAGTTTTACCAATTGCAATAGCCATAATGTCATCTATGCAATCTTGTGTCCTTGCCCAAAAATGTATGTTGGTCAGACCACTCAGAAAGCGAAGACCCGCATATGCCACCATCGAAGTCGTATCAGATGTGGAACACAGAATGCACCACTTGTCGATCATTTTGCCGAATTGAGACACTCCGCGGATGACATCAAATGGATAATCCTAAAGACAGTCAAACTTCCACAGAGAGGTGGCAACCTGGCCCAACTTCTCAACCGTGAAGAACTAAAGAGTTGTATCCAATTTGACACTATCCACACCGGTTTAAACAGGAATGAGGATTGGACCACCCTTCTGTAGTCCTAAGGCAGGATAAACATTGAATTGACTCTTTTCCCCATGCAAAGTGGTGGAATACGAACTGGGACCTAAACATAATTTGCAAACACCGTGAAAGCTCTTATTCGTATTCTGATCATGTTGTACCCCATTTATGGTTTGCAATGTGTTTTAATTTCTAATTGTTTCTTAAGAATTTAAAATGTCACTGAAGGTGTTCCTAACACTCAATTCATTATTATCTCAGCAAATTACGGACCCCCCCCATCCCCTCTTGCTGCACACTCTTTTCATTTCAATGCACTGATCCAACACCATCACTGTGTAGACTGCACAACCTCGAGCACTGTTCTTTACAAGCAATTGCACCTGTGAACAAGCATATAATATTCATGCCAAACGATTCTAATATTGCATTAGAAATTTACCACTTCAACATGGCGGCCAACCTCGAGCACTGTTCTTTACAAGCAATTGCACCTGTGAACAAGCATATAATATTCATGCCAAACGATTCTAATATTGCATTAGAAATTTACCACTTCAACATTGCGGCCAATCGGCACCATGAAGCCACCAAGGACATTGTTAGTCCTTCAACACGTGACTTAGAAATCCCACAAACACATGACTTCCTAACTGCCCAATAAGCATCCTCCTGCTTCCCAATACGGAAGCGATCCTGCATACCACAACGCGCCACCGGCTTATCGACAGCCTCGAAAACCTCTAGGTAAGCCTCTGCTCTCCTATGCCCCAGGAACGAGTACCATACCCGTTGAAAAGAACAACGCTAAATCTATTTCGTTTTCTTAAACTATAGCGGACCTTTAATTTTCTGGCCCTAACGAAGGTTACCTGCGCCATTGATTGCGCCGCATTGTGAACAGAAGAAATTACCGCAGCTAAGTATGCCTCACTCTAATGCTCCCGCCAAAAATCACCTAATTCTTAGTATCTAGTAAATCATGCCTCACCCTTCTCTCCTTTAGTGCACAACCCTCTATCCCCTCGAACCAACAGTGATTCAGACAGACGCCCAACCTGTAAAACGGAGACCTGTTTTCCGAGATCGCATGTCATAAACCTCCAGCTTTACATCAATTCAGGTTACCTTATAACCTCCCTCATGTACGAGAGAGCAATATATGCCATCCTTAACCTAAAACTGTTTACTAATCACCTGCCTGTCTTTTCATAGCCAATTCAGAGAAAGACCCTCAGCGCTAAACCTTAAAAAAAGGGTGCCTCTACGGGACAACAATTATAATTCCAAGTGTTAATCCAAAGGTAATGTCCGAACAGAATCATTTCTCTTCCCAGAATGTAATTCGGAAAACCACCACCCTCTTAGTGTTTGTATTCTTGTCTCCACAGTCCAACGAGATCTACATACGGTACTGTGGTATACCAGACTTGAGCCTCATCCCCGCTGCACAAGTTTGAAGCCCTCATAATTGAAATTCCAACATGGTAAATGGATTATTATATCCCATCCCTTGTTAAATAGCTAAACAAGGTCCTCCATTTTTCAACAGGATGACGGGCACTACCCCAATCACTGAGGACATCCAATAAGAACAAACCTCAGTCACAGACAAAAGTCTGGTACGTTCTATTGTGGAAAATTAATACAGTTTGGTGAACATTATCTACGCCATCTTGCGTTTTTCCGATGCCACACTTTTCGTCATGCACATCCGCCATATTTTAGCCGTTACGATCAGAATCACCCTCACGAAAGACCCCCACGCACCGGTCATTCCCACTCTCACATGCCTTGCGCATAAACAGCAGCCATTTTAAACACCATGGCCTCCCTGCCCCTCGCTGATAGCCGGCGCGTCTCTCTCTCTCTCTCCTAACCTCGCAAGCATCCCCCGCACGCTGACAACCCCCGCTCTCTCATGCCTTGGGTCATAAACCCCTCTTCAGCGCAGCTCCGCCACAGAATCCCATCCTGTTCCCAGCGCGACACCTCCCTTCATTCCTTTCATGGTCTCAGATCCTTTTGATGCAAACCCCCTTTCCCTGTGTCCCCGTTTGTCTTCCTTGTTCCCAGGCCGCCACCTGGCCCTGCGGATACTGTTTATTACCCCGTACAGTAGGAAGCTTCCCCTCCCCATCAAAAGACCCTCGAGCCGATCAAAGCCCCCACCCTATGAGATCCGATCAACTCCACGCATTCCGTGAATCGGCGGAATGCCCTGCTGCGCGACAATCATCACCTGTTGTGACCGGGGTGGGGAATTCAACTGTAAATGTATGTGGGAACGGGCCTGAAGGGGAGATTCTGAGGATGTTCTTTCAAATATCAAAGTGTTGCGAGAATGTGTTACGTGCAATAAAGGTCATAAACCCTAGTATAAGAGGCCAGGCCTCAGAGATGTGGTTAGAGCACCTCGTGACGATACTTGCTGTCTGAATTGATGTGTTCTCCTCCGGAGAGAATAAAATCCTCGTTTCCTGCCTTCCAGTCTCCAGCGCCTGCTTCTTCATTTGATTAATATTGGTGGGTCATAGAGGCGACACCGCCGGGCAACATAAAGGGGTCTTTGGTTACTGGTTGTCTTTGAACCCCTTTTTAACAATTGGCGCCCAACGTGGGGCCCATCAGCGACTCGTGGATCCAGTGGGAGAGGTCCTGACGACAGAGTGAACGACTGCAACGATCGGAAGGTACCCTGTCCGATAGACCCTCGTCTGACAGCCGATCATCCGAACTTCACTGGTTCCGAACAGACCTCTCTCGAGTGATCTGCGGTCCTGACTGGGAACCATCAGGAGTGCCACAAGGAGTACGAAGAGAAGAGGACGATCGGGCGCTGGATTCGGAAGACAAGAAACTGTCCATGCGGTCCGGGTAAGGTCGTGTAAACACGACGAATTGCGAAAGTGATTGATAATTGATGAGAAAATACTAGTATTACTTTTTGTTAATTTATTTGGAGATTCACGGTCTGCAAACGGAGAAACAACAGGCTCTCCCTTTATAAACAGTGAAGGATAGGTACGCATCCGTCGGACCTATCTTTCTCCCCCACTGAACAATTGCCCCTCCCCCATTGATTAACTGTTATAGATTGTTTTCTGGAGATTCTCTGTCTGCAAACAGGGAAGAATAGGTCCCCTCTTTGCAGATAGTGAAAGGGTAGGTGACGCGGACCTTTGCGAGCCTACTTATTCTCCCCATTGACCATATTGATTTTTTATTTTTGACCTAACATTGATTGCTCAAGATTGGTTCATGAGGTATTCACTGCCTGCAAACAACGTAGAATAGAAATATTCTGTCTAGTCTTTGCACGCAGTGATAAGATAGGTAGTGCTGACTATTATCCCCATTGTGATCCGTCATGCCTGTCTTCTCCCCACTGGTTAGTAGCCTGTTTAGCCCGGACCGCTTATTAGAGATGAACCATCCGGCTCCGCTGGAAGGCACCCCTAATAAGGACATGTTCATGAAGCATGGATTGATCGCTATAGCCTATAGCGAGCTATGGCATAAATATACGAAAAGGGATCGAGAAAGTCAGTGGCCACTGATAGGATCCTTCGATCTTGACAAAATAGAAACGGTAGGAATAACCCTTCGTAGGAATGAAACAACACCTATTATGCTCGATAGTCTCGGTATGTGGCGCAAAGAAGCCACACGACGAAAGGAAAGCGATGAAGTCAGAAAGGGTGAAGAGACACGACGGACAACCCTCCAAACGTCTAGTAGGCAAAGGGAAGGGCCAGCGATGGCACAGTTCCGAGGAGTAGACATGAAAAGGGAACGGTGTAAAGGGATGTGCCGACAGGACAACCCCGGGACACAACGACCCGAAAGTAATCCCCCGACACTATGCACAGGACGAACAGATTTAAAACAAAACCAATGTGCTTTCTGTAGATGTCTCGGGCACTGGAAAGCCCAATGCCCGACTCTACAGAGCATAGGTAAGAACGGAGGGTCGACAGAAAGAACAGGCCGACAGAAAGGGAAAAGGCGCGAGATAAAAACCAATCAGACTAGTGCAGACAGAACGGATAGGACCACCCCGTTTGATTATGCTCGATGGCACAGATTTCGTCAGACCAATTTTAACGACATGTTAGAGTTCTGGGACTGATTGTTCTCTGTTGCTCCCCCACTCTGAAAACAAACACAATTACAGGCCAGTGTAAACAACCCCCGTTAGAAAAAAAGGACTCAAGGAAGCCAAGCATCTGTTATACAATTTAGGATTTAATTACAGTAAAGATAACACACAACCAACGGTAAATAGAATAACTAGTAAAACACTCTCTAAAACAAACTGTACTAATAGAAGAAATACAAAACATATTACGCTCACTCCGGAAGTCCTCGAAATGTAACAGTTCGATGGTCCCGCCCACCCGAAACACATAGCACGTGTGGGGCGGGGCCTGCCAACAGCCATAGACCAAAAGAGATCGCCGGCGAGAAGGTGCAGGAGGCTCCTCAAAGCAGGCAATGAAATGGTCTTCCCATACAACCCTTCCAGGGATGGCGCCCCCCCCCGGGCCACGAGTAGGGAGGGGGCGGATGCAAATGACCCCCTCCCTCGTATCTCCTGGTCCGGCCATCACGAATTCCTCCATCGAACTGATGCAGGGTGGGCAGGGAGGGAGAGGCGACGCGGACGAGCCTCTCCCGCCTCCACAGGTAGGAGGTTTCCCAGCCCTGGCCCGGCGCCAATGTCCTCCAGCCGGGCGACGGCCATATACCTGCGCAGCACAGAACTTACAATGTCCGACGCACATATATTTCCGCAGCACAGGACATACAATGTCCGACGGGCATACTTGTGCAGCACCGGACGTACAATGATCCCCCAAGAGTCGGAATCAGGGGTGTAGGGTGGTCATCATGTGCACCCCTGATTCAAAGGGACGGCGTGGGATGCGCCGGGAGAGGGAGGCGGCACGGACGAGCCTCCCTCACCTCCCCAGATGAAGGCTCCACTGCTGCACCCTGGCGCCCCGAACCAAAATGTCCTGCTCCAACAGCATGATGTTCTGTCTTTGTCGCCACAAGAAGTTTCTTCCACTCCTGAAAGATACGACGGAGGGCGGCTGCCGCAGGGTCTCAAAATGGCGTCTGGGCCCTCGGAAGGCGGGTCTAGGCCGCTGGAGTAACTTTGTCCGAAATTGCAACTCGGGCACTTGCCCACCTGGGCGCAAGCCCCCACCATCGACAAACATCCCCTCGACTTTGAAGATTCTACCAAAGTCCCAAGAGCCCTCAGCCCCTTCAGGCTTCCGGTGGGGAACAGCTGCATTGATCACTAATGAAATAACCACGGCACAGCAACAAGATGGCGGTGCTCTCGTGTCTGCATCAGCTTCCGTCTGAACCACCCAGGAACATTATGGGCTAACGAACTCGAGTAAGTTCCGGCTGAACATCAACATGACCCGGTAAGAAAGACTCTACCTCCCTCCCTCTCTTGATTGACGGTCCACACCACCAGCCCCTCTGTTAGCACAGGTTTTTTTGAACTGCCGAAAGGGACCCTGGTCCAACCGCCAATCGTCGGAGACATTTTTTGCCCCTGATGCTACTTCCGGACTAAACCGGCCTCGCCCAAAATGGCGCCGGTATCAATAGGAACTAACGGATGCCTCGTGGTGTTCCTTAGCTAATGTAACTAGATGTACTAAGATTTATATACGAACCTTTGCGCACTTGATGAAAAGGGGAGGAGGGTTCACTTGACGAGCATTTGAAAGGGGTCCCGTAAAAATGTTGATTTCAATGAACGATTTATTTTGATATTTATTGTAACTGGTACATAACGTCGCTTATGATGCACACCCACGGTATACATCGGAAATGTGATTACAATGAGCTTGACTGTGTTTCCATTTATGAACTGAAATGCCCCTGATCCCTCATCACGCAATGAAACGTTTTTAGTTACTTGCAAATAATTAATTAAGCCTTTTTAACATGTTCTTGTGCCGCAAAATAACCCCCCTACTGTATGTGCTTCCATCGTCGACATGTCCGGCCAAAATATGATTGCACTCTCACATTTTTACGTACTGAACGATTATGCAAATAAAGGTTTTCCAAACTATGAATAGGCATCACATACTTTTATAAATGTGGGAATTGGTGGGGGGGGGCTTTCTCTGTGCGCAACCGTTCTGCTCTTTTTTTAAGGTTATCTGAAAAATGGTTGTTCGGCCCTGGATTGATGATCGAATCAAAGGTATGATACGCTGCCTCCAAAATATGCGACTAAGCTCAGGAACTAATGTATGAAGAAGGACCTCGACTTCTGAGAATGGGTAAAGTAAAGCGGTGTGATTGATAGAATGTTATAAAGGTATGGTGGTCGAAGGTACTAAGGGACAGGGTTGACCGAAGAACTGATATGCCTTAGAACATCACAGCTTTGGGAATGATTTAAGGATCCCGATGGCCAGATACATCTACAAAACCAGGTACCTCGCGCTAGGCACCTCTGATTCCTCTTTTTAGCATTTCCCTACACACGATCCATAATGCCACCCTCGAACCCCCCCATGAACCACCTATCACACTGCCCGCCCCCTTGACTTCAGAAACCAAGACCCTAGGGATTATATCCCGAGGAGATAAGTACGAGTATGTGGTAAGTAAAGGACTTTCGTGCCCGTACATTTGATGTGCTCGAATGTTGTTCCCCCTCCCTTTTCCTCCTTTTCCCTCTGCAGGTTACAGTGGAGTTCCGATTAGGGTATCGTAAAGGATCTGGAGCCACGTCACGCCCGATGCATGAATACGGACTAACGCTACAAGACGACACAACAAGACGCCCTACTCAATGCGCGACCTTTTTTGTACCTGACCTAATGCTCTTCCGTCCCAAAACTGCATGCTTTCTACGTCCTAACACAGACCCGAAACGTCTAACGTTGGGTAACGCACTGAATAGCCCAAACAATACACGGTCATTCTCCATGTCACATGTGTACTATTTGGCCTATTGTCACTCTCTCTCTCTCTCTCTCTCTCTCTCTCTCTCTCTCCCCTCCACACTTTCCCTCTTCCTAGCGACTGGCACCTAATTGGCGAACCTGGTGCACCTCCTGATTGGCCCCAAATACCACAAGTATTTGCACAAATTCGTCCTAAATAAAATTGTATCGATACCACGTTACTACCTCTCCTTTTCTGCTAAATATGGATGAAAAATTAAATTGGCCAAAAGGAAAGGGACAGGTAAGACGACTAAGGTTCCCTAAATCTGACCCACAGTCAGGGAACTATTTGTCAGTGGCTTCTATGATAAAAAAAAAAAAAAAAAAATGTCTGTGGTAATGCGACCTTCCCCATTCCAGATTGTCTCCATACCCCAAGCAGTAAGAAATGATCGAGACACCCCCGTCTTCCCAAAATGCCCCCAGTTTGGTATCAGCTGCCCTGAACGAGAATCTGAAAAACGCCCCTTGCTCCAATTCGCTGTGTTCCTAGTTGTTTTCCATAAGATCCCACCCACCCCAAGGATAAGTTTAATAATTATCGCAAACCCCCCCCCCGAGTTTTTGTAGTAGCCAGGTTGCGAGAAACTATATAGAAAGTTAGAAAGATGTGTGCAAAGTTAAAATTAGATCGAAAACTGAAAGAACTTGTTGCAGTAAACCCTGTTGAAAATAGGATGTTTAGCTAAAAGATAGGACGTATTGATGTAATGGAGAGTCGTTTAGCCTATGTTCATCCCTCAGAAGGATGCCTATCAGACTATGGTGAATAGCACGTTGCATTTTTCCGTAAGATACAAAGCCCTGAAGACCGGCCTAGCCTTGCAAGACTCGTACTAGGGAAATGGGTCTCTACCAGAAGAACTGACATCTACTGTAATAGACGAATGCAATGAATGGGTACCAGACCTCGTACCACGACAAATGAATGTAATAACCAACAAAACGCCAAAGAATTAGCCACAAAGGGAAGTTGTAGGAAATCCAGCAAACCCATCATCAATTGTTTATACGTTGGCTGCAAATCTCAATGTAGCGGATGTTTACCCCAGTTGCTTGGTGTTGGGAGAGAAATAGGTTTATGTAATTACCTTCTTCTGCAAAATCTCTAAAGACTGTCTTTTCGAACTCATTTAAGGGTACCACTGTCGGAGGAGAAAGAGACCGGATGTGGGAGCACGCGGCTTGACTGCGGATCGTGGAACCTCAGCGACGGAGGCCAAGGCGAGACCACAGCAGTAAGGAGTCGCAGGATGAGGCACTGTTTCAGACAAAGCTAAGGAAAGGGGTGACCTGAAGCCCCTGCTCTATGATCGACGTGTGCCAAAAAGTCCCCGCTCTCTGTACCTGGTTATGGACCCGCCTGTCTCAAATTCTCCGTCCCCCTGATCTGTTCCCGACTTGGCCCTGCTCCATCCCCTCCTCCTCCGACCTACCATAAGGACTGTTCACACACACACCTTTCCACCTGAACTTCCAAGTTCCTCCAAATCCTACTGAGCTATCCAGAGAAGGGTATTCCCTGCGTCAAAAGGGAGGGAGCTCCGACTAAGTAGACCACGAACTATGTTAATCTCAGAACGGTGACCTAGAACTCCACCAAGGGTCGCCCCTAAAGAGAAGATGAATGAAGTATGTGGTTCTACCCGCTGCTGAACGCCTCGATGATGATGGAAGCAACAGGAAATACCCACCACAGAGACTCAAGAAACAAACAGACCCCACAACTCAAAGACAATTGCACTTTTCATCACAATCCTTTTTCTGCCTCCTAATAACTATGCTCTGGGTTACGGAAGAAAATGCACCTGCTCCAAAACCGTAACGCATTTCTCCTATGAGGTCTGGCGAAACAAAACAAAATGTACCCCTGCCCGCAGACCTCCAACGACTCAATCCACATGAACATTCCTGTTGACAGAACGAATTGTAATCCAGGTGCTTAACAGTGCCAACAGAAGACGACAAAGACACTGAGAACTCTGATTTTTATTATATCTCATTTCTCTCCCAACGACCATTGGACTGACTATGCTCCCGCCGAGTACAAAAAGGACTTACTTATATGATAACTTACCAGTTCCTATTCCAAATGACTATAAGTATCTATGATCTGTACCCAACGCCCTCGCTACATAATTCTAGTCTGATATTGCAGTACTATGACTTTTTCTGCAACCAACTTAACGATGAACCCGCCTACTAGATGATGAGATTTTTCAATGTGATGTTTATAATGTGATGTTTATGTACAGTTCTTTTGCCTAAGTCCCCTCTCCCTTACTTATGACCGCTGCAATAGGTATAGATAGGAAATAGGCCAGCAAGATGTCTTGGAAATGTTAAAGGGAGGACTGTGGAAAATTAATACAGTTTGGTGAACATTATCTACGCCATCTTGCCTTTTTCCGATGCCACACTTTTCGTCATGCACATCCGCCATATTTTAGCCGTTACGATCAGAATCACCCTCACGAAAGACCCCCACGCACCGGTCATTCCCACTCTCACATGCCTTGCGCATAAGCAGCAGCCATTTTAAACACCATGGCCTCCCTGCCCCTCGCTGATAGCCGGCGCGTCTCTCTCTCTCTCTCCTAACCTCGCAAGCATCCCCCGCACGCTGACAACCCCCGCTCTCTCATGCCTTGGGTCATAAACCCCTCTTCAGCGCAGCTCCGCCACAGAATCCCATCCTGTTCCCAGCGCGACACCTCCCTTCATTCCTTTCATGGTCTCAGATCCTTTTGATGCAAACCCCCTTTCCCTGTGTCCCCGTTTGTCTTCCTTGTTCCCAGGCCGCCACCTGGCCCTGCGGATACTGTTTATTACCCCGTACAGTAGGAAGCTTCCCCTCCCCATCAAAAGACCCTCGAGCCGATCAAAGCCCCCACCCTATGAGATCCGATCAACTCCACGCATTCCGTGAATCGGCGGAATGCCCTGCTGCGCGACAATCATCACCTGTTGTGACCGGGGTGGGGAATTCAACTGTAAATGTATGTGGGAACGGGCCTGAAGGGGAGATTCCGAGGATGTTCTTTCAAATATCAAAGTGTTGCGAGAATGTGTTACGTGCAATAAAGGTCATAAACCCTAGTATAAGAGGCCAGGCCTCAGAGATGTGGTTAGAGCACCTCGTGACGATACTTGCTGTCTGAATTGATGTGTTCTCCTCCGGAGAGAATAAAATCCTCGTTTCCTGCCTTCCAGTCTCCAGCGCCTGCTTCTTCATTTGATTAATATTGGTGGGTCATAGAGGCGACACCGCCGGGCAACATATAGGGGTCTTTGGTTACTGGTTGTCTTTGAACCCCTTTTTAACACTATTACTAAATATATACCGGTCCCTTGAGGCACCTCTCTGACGGTAACTACACTCCCATCGATTGCCGAATTCTCACAACTCACTCCGGTTCAATTCCACCACGCCACCACCACGACCTCACCTTATCATTCACGTGCAGGTCACAAAATATAAGAAACACCCTGAGATACAGAAAAACGGTCACAAAAAAAGTTTTTGCACACAAACTGCACGGAATGCGCACGCCTTTGTGGCTGCACTCCTCACCGCGATTCCGAATACTGTAATTGGAGAGTTAATGCTGGACATGGCTTTGTAAACTATTGACTGCATTCTTGTCTTGTTTTTTCCTTTTTACTTTTCCCAAACAGGCGGTTATATGTTAAAAGGTTTTATTCAGGCAAAAGTTCTGATTGTGAAAGTCCTGAAGATGATCCCCCTATAACTGAGCTTGGGATCGAAACGTCGACTCCTTTTAGAGCGTCCCATACTTAGGAATCTACTGTATTAATGTATGGCTGATTCACTCCAGGACACACTGTTAATTAGAATTCTTGTCAGTGGCCTGTTAGCTCACTTTGTTTGCCTGATATTTCTTTCACTTACTGTCTTCTTTATTTCCTCCTCACGTACGGCACAGGACTGTGCCCTACTGTAACCTTTATTGTTTGGGTTACTTGTCTTATTTCTTTATTGAAAAACTTATCAAATAAATAAATATTCCCTGTCCGGCTGGACAAGGGATTTTTGTACTATATAGCAGCCCACTGTGGTCTATATAATATCTTTGCTCATTTTTATTCGTATATGCTAAGGACCACTTGTTTCCTTCAAAATACTTGACACCCATGGTCCCGGGCCATTTATTGGGTACCCCTTGTTTTTTCCCAATGAAATGAGCAGGAAAGGTGTCAGTTAAAACAGCCTTTGGGAAAAGCCATTCATTCTAAAGGGGGGAAAAAACAAGCAGCTCATAATGTAAGCACATGGACAAAGTTGCAGTAAAAAACAAAGGCACTCATGGCACTCGCACCTGCATTTGTAACAAAAGTAAACAAATAGAAAAATAAAACTGTCGCCAAACGCTTTTTTTCAAGTAAAGTTTCTGGGAACCCCTCTAAAGTTTTTACTTTTAGGTCATGGAGAAGAAGGGAAAACAATGAATACAATAGAAGAAAAGCTCCCTCGTGACCTATACACTATTTGTTCAGGGTACAACCGCTGATCATCATGGGCATAAACACATTACAGTAGCACAATCTTTTTATTTTCGCATTTTTTTTATTATTTAAATTATTTTTTCATTCAATTACTTCTTTTTTTGCATCATTATTCTCAGTTAAAAAAGTATTTTCTTCATTTCAAATAACATTATTACCATCTTAAATCACAATACAAAAATTCATAAGTTCTATAACAATATATACATGGCCTTATCAACAGGTCGAGAACAACCCAAACACAACACTCTCTCACACTCATCCACATTCACAACTTCATCTATTCATATTCATGACACACTCTATTATTGTTCTATCTGTTGTCCAGTATGGAACCACTTTGATGAGATTTTACAAGGACTTGGCCAACGCGTTTAGGTGGAAATTAACGGCAATGACGACCACCTTCTTCAGGACCCGCCAGATAAATCAGAGTGTTCTCTATGACCTGGAATTTAATCTGAAACAATATATATATAAATCCATATTACAATGTAAGCCCATCTGATTTGAGTCTACAAAAAGACATTGTTTGGACCGATCATTCAAATACCACTCGCACAACATCCCCTCTAGTGTCACCTTTATAACTCCAACAATTAAATAATTTCTATTCTTCAAAACAGCGATACAAACGAAAAGAGAAGAAAGGAAAGGACGTGCACCAATTCTAAGTTCTTAGCTAAAAACAACGTATAGTTATTTTTGTCCCCATCCCTCGTTTAAGTCTCTTGGAGGGAATACTATCTCTAAATTTCAATCCTGCCTAGTGTCCTATTTTTTATATTAGATGATAAATACGTATCAACTTACACTCGATTTAGATTCAGTCTTTCCACGTATCGCTCAGGAAATTACACCATGTAGCGCCCACAGTTCTTAGTTATTTCTAGAAAAAGTATAGTAAGGAAAGTCTGCCAATGGATCAGCATCAAAATCAGCAGTTGGTTTTTGGGTTGTAAATCACTATTTTGGTTACTTCAAGTTATCCTTATGTAATATCAGGGGGATGTTATATCTTGAGTTTCCCTGCTGCTCAGCTGGTATGCATGTCATGTGGAATGTTGGATGATTGGAATGTGAGTAGCTTATGAATGTCAGTTGAGTGAGGGCTGAGCAGCAGGACAGCTGCTCCTGATGGGGTTTCTATCTTATAACTTATTATCTTAACATTTTAATTAATAAAGTAACTGAAGAATCAATCCTAGAGTACTCATCCTCTTATTGATTACAACATTTTTGGCGACATTTTGCGGACTGTTCTGTAAAGAATCTATGCGTGCAACTTAAAGGAAGGAGATTATATTACACTGCAACCAAGGAGATATGAAAAAGGAAAAAAAGAAACGGAACCAGAGAGGTGCAGTTAAAGAGGAGTAAGGAAAACTTGAGGTAAAAGACTTTGAATTTGTATAAGAGTGTATGTGTAACGCTGTCTGGCAAACAAACCCCATCAGTGACCCAGACATCGGTCGCCCTGAAGCCAAGGTTTACCAGATCGATCAGCGAAAATCTTGTTTAATTAACCAGCAGCGGTGTCATCAGTTACTGGTTTGGGGGCAGTGGATCGAGCCTCGGTGTCAGGTGTTGGCATGATACCTGCTGCAACATTTGTGTGTGGCTCGGGGGAAATGAGTCCGGCCTCGGAGCAATGCGGGTCATGTCAGTTAAACATCGGATTCCCTAAGACCAAGGTCAGTGTCTTCCTTCAGTGTAAATTGGGTGATTTGTAACAGCTGCGGAGAACGGGGATTAATGTTCGGGGGCAGGAATCGAGCCTCGGTGTAAAGTACACTATGGCAGTTATCCGGTGTATGTTGGGAGCTATTTCATATGCATAGAGCACGTTGGATTGTACAGAAAGCGGGGATTGTGCTTTTGTGCTGCCTAGTGACGGATGAGAAATTAGGGACCTCCGACAGACACTTTGATTGAAGTGCGAGGAGGTGGCGTGTACCTACGTTTTGGCGTAGGTTGAGGAGACTGTGCTGCTGTCCATGGAAGTTACTGTGGGAGTAAAAAAAAAAAGTTAAATGTTTTCACTTTATTCGGAGTCTTCCTTGTATTTCAACTGGTAGTGACCGTTAGATCAACAAGGGCGAGATAACGGATTGTGTAACAATTTAAAATTCGGCACGAGAAGTAATAGAGTTGGCAGGCTTACCGCAGCGTAATCCTCTGTGACAGCACTCCATTTGCGATTGACGCATGAGAGGCATTGTTTGCTGCGTGTTTGTGCCGTGAACTAGCCAACACGACGTCGATATGCGTGAATCCATTTTGGGAAATTGGAAATCTCAAGCTATGTCGCGAGAGTGGCATCATGAAGAGAATCGGGAGGAATGCCACCACTTTGCGTTGTGAAACGAGAACCGTTTTTTTTTCTTTTGTTAAAAACGAGCTAAGCAAGGAGGAGTTGAGTGGAGAATTATTAAAAAACAGGTACTGTCATCATTTAATTACAGCGAGTATTGAGTGTTCGTCTCGCCAACTGAGGGGAATAATGGATGGCAAAAATGTTCTTCCGAGTTTTCTTCTGGCTGAAGTTGTCATCCAGGTGTCTCGTAATGGTTTGGATTACCGCAAAAGGAATATCGGGTCTGGGTTCAGAGCTGGTGAATAAAGAACATTTTGGGAAGAGCAAGAACTTGGAAGAAGACTGATTATTGAAGGAGTCTAACATTAATGGTAACGGTCGAAGGTCAGAGTTGAAGTGAAGGAGGAGAACCAGTGGGATCTTGCTGGAGGCACTGGTATCGGGACATAAACGGAAGCTGTCTCACAACGAGTGTTAAGGGGGCTATGTGGTGTATGGTGACCCCTTGATTGTGTTTGGTGGTTGGTATTTAGATCACCAAGAGATTGATGATTATCTCGAAAAGAGTTGTTCCTTGTGGGGGCTATGTGGTATATGGTCACCCCTTGGTTGTGTTGTTTGGGTGTTGATGCTAATTTAACAAGAGTTGTTCCACAACTAGTGTGTGTGAGTGTGTCTAGATGTTAGGCGACTCATTAGCTCATGTTTGTGGGGGCTATGTGGTATATGGTCACCCCTTGGTTGTGTTGTTTGGGTGTTGATGCTAATTTAACAAGAGTTGTTCCACAACTAGTGTTGTGTGTGAGTGTGTCTAGATGTTAGGCGACTCATTAGCTCATGTTTGTGGGGGCTATGTGGTATATGGTCACCCCTTGGTTGTGTTGTTTGGGTGTTGATGCTAATTTAACAAGAGTTGTTCCACAACTAGTGTTGTGTGTGAGTGTGTCTAGATGTTAGGCGACTCATTAGCTCATGTTTGTGGGGGCTATGTGGTATATGGTCACCCCTTGGTTGTGTTGTTTGGGTGTTGATGCTAATTTAACAAGAGTTGTTCCACAACTAGTGTGGTGTGTGTGTCTAGATGTTAGGCGACTCATTAGCTCATGTTTGTGGGGGCTATGTGGTATATGGTCACCCCTTGGTTGTGTCGTTTGGGTGTTGATGTTTATTTCAACAAGCTTTGTTCCCAATTGGTGTTGTGTGTGAGTTGGCGTCAGGTTGTTGAGCCACTTATTAGCTTGTGTACAAGTTGTTTGCCACATATGTCCAGTTTGGGTTTGTTCTGTGTGCACGTGGTTTCCCGGCTACGTAAGTGCTTGTTGTGTGCATGTGTGGTGCTGAGGTGTGTTTGATGTGTGTGTGTGGTTTCCCGTAGTATGGATGCGTTATGCGAGTGCTTGTTCTTAGTCTATGGTGTACACGTGGTTTCCTGATATTTGTTGCGTTAAGTTTGTTCCTTTGTGTCTTGCTTGTTATACTGGTCTGGCCAACTTGTATAATTAGTGGCATAAGGATGTAGGATGAAGATAGTTGTTCATTTCAGGAAGTAATGCGGAATCCTTTTTGGACTGTAGTGTGCAGGATGTGTTAAAATATTTTGTTTGTGTTGTCCATTTGTACTTTGGTGCATTGTTTTAATATCTTTGACTATGTGTACTAGAGTGCATTTTATTGACAACTATTTTATCGCTCTATGCAATTGTACCCATAACGAAGGGAGATATGTTATATTTTGAGTTTCCCTGCTGCTCAGCTGGTATGCGTGGAATGTTGGATGATTGGAATGTGAGTAGCTTATGAATGTCAGTTGAGTGAGGGCTGAGCAGCAGGACAGCTGCTCCTGATGGGGTTTCTATCTTATAACTTATCTTAACATTTTAATTAATAAAGTAACTGAAGAATCAATCCTAGAGTACTCGTCCTCTTATTGATTACAACAGGGGACTTCTGTCTTGTTGTGTCCCACTTGGCTAGCTCCACACAAGTAGCTACAAGATAAATAGGCAGACAATTTAGGACCCATTTATTTTGCCAAAACCTTATCTAGTTACCATTTAATTTGCTACAACCCTATTACCTTCATTATCTTATAAGGACCATAACATCTGTAGTTCGCTTGTGTCCGTTGCTTAGCAGATATATCTTATGCAGGGAAAGGAACCTGTATATATAAAGATAAATAAACAAATGCGACTGTCTCAAAGGTTACTCCAAACATAGGTCACAAGAGTCATTCTTCAATCTATATCAGCAATTGTATAGGTACCTTCAAACGTTTCTTTTTTCTCTTTCTTTTGACCTCATATTTCTATTTCTTCTCTGCCAAAGAATATCTTCTATTATTCCAGGCTGTGTTCCATCCAATTACTGTCAAAGATACGGAAGAATAAGTCATTGTTCCCATTCATTCCAATTTTCTACCTCACAGAGACCAATATCACCCCTTCCTTAAAGTGAAGTGTCTCATTATGTTGTTGAAAACAATGAAGATTTTATTTTCTACTAAGTAAATATGATTCCATTGTTCCTTTCTACAAAGGGGTTGCAACCATGTTTTGCGCCAGAAATATCAGCGATGCAAAGCATATCTCCCCACCCATTCTGTGCGATCCAAATTAAGGCATACACTAATGTACTTTCCGTGTAAATAAAAAAAGCGACTCCTAGCATCCCTGTCTCAATATTTCCCATGGAAAGCCACTATGTATCGACCAAATTTGTAGTGTAAATATAATCAATCCGACTTTCTTGCTTAACAGCAGGGGAAACTACTTCTGTCCTCCCAGCCACGATGTATCCCATTAATCCATCCCATTGATACAACCCTGAGGACAGTCTTGATTTTATACTTGGACCAAACGCCTACGGTTAACTATTCCCTCCCACGAGAGGGTTACACCCATATTATTTAAGTCTGAAGTCTGCGAAATGCCGAGCTTGTCCTCCCAACAAAGATAAACCACTGTATTCAGTCCATGTTTAGGTCGTACTTGCCTTTATAGATCGGCTTCTTTCTCCACAGCCGTCCCTTTTATGTCTCCTACTACGCGCCGAAAAGCCCTTAAACCGCAACACCTGGATTCAATTTTTTAACACGCCTCAACGTTTTCACTTCCGTGTCTCGTCACCTCCCATTATCTCAGGCGCTACGCTATGCCAGGCGTCCTGGTGCATGTGTACCAATCCGATCACAGGTCATAAACACCAATAATGGACTAATCTTTACTATCGCCATATTGGAGGAGTATATACACTCATTCTCCTTAATGTACATCTTAACTTCGACAAGGTAGCAGTTAATACTAACGACAAACTGGTATGTCTACTACCATATACAACCATGGTTCCCAAACTGCACCCCGGTGCGCCGTTATGCGTTACCTGGGGCGCCGCAGCACGATGTGGGAAATTACAGTGGCAGCGCTAGACATTTAGAAATGACACCTGCATAATCGTTATAACTCCGCCACTTTAAGGAAACAGGAATATAAAGAAAGGGTAGTCTGATTTGTAAGCAGAGTGGAGCTGCAGGGGCTCTTGGAAGGAGTGAAACAGCAAGGCCTCATTACCATGCAAATGGTCTTTAAAAGACCTGTTAAGTGCTCGAGGCCGGCTGCTTGTGTGCCCAGGAGGTCTTATCCACAGGCTGGGGGAGTCAGAAGACACGTATGGAGATGGCATGGACAGAAGGGGTAGTCGGAGGTCACGAAGAAAGGAGGCATGCACAGAAGGGGGGAGTCTGAGGGCGCGGGGGCTGGCATGGACAGAGGGGGCAGTCAGAGTGCAACAGGAAGTACACCAGAGGTCAGGCTTACATCCCCACCCACCCATCCACCAAGTAAAAAAAAAATGGGGGGAGCCATGGCCAACTGCCAATTAGGTCAAGGGAGCCACAGGTCAAAAAAGTTTGGGAACCACTGATCTACAGGGACAGAAAAATATACACTAGATCTTAAATGTGTATAACATCTATAAAGTGCTTTCCTCACTTTTTGCTTTAAAAAAATGCTGAATTTTCTCAAAGGAAGGGACAGATTTTTTCCGGAAAAAACAACTATTTGTTTCAGTGAGATTCATTAGTTATTCAAACTCAGCCCAAAAACAAACAAAAAAAACGGACAGAAGTCATTCTCTGAAAACATCCACTTTGTTGATATGCTGTTTTATAATTCATGAATTTCTATTAGTTACATGAGCTGACCCACATATTCTGCCCAATTGGTCGTATCTAAAATACAAAAAAATGTTGGGATGTGTAGGTCTATGCATATCGCCTGTGGGTAAAATAATTTTAAGTTGTAATTCCCACCCACAGCTCTCTCATCTCTCCATGATTACATATCCAACACTGTAATGAGTTTAATGAATAGTACTCTTCAGGTACCAGAGTAGACAGCCGTCTACAACACTCAGAGAACCTCTTATCTACAGAAACAATATTACCAGGTTACGTAATATTTCACTGAATTTAATCAATTTACTGTATCAAAAAAAAAAAAATCCAAAAACTCGTCTTTTACGGATAATGTCCATGGGAGTCCCTGTTAGGCCTTTTACTTTTTCTAGGATACACCATTTCATGTCTTTTTCAGAATGCTGTTTAGCTAAAAAGTGCTGGACAAGTGGAGCTTCCACTATGCAATTGCGTATTGCTGACGCGTTCACTGTAACGGACTCTAAATTCACAATGTTTCCCCAATATAGGACAGATTAAAGGGACAGGTTATACTTTAAATAATGTTCTGACTCCTACAAGTGGTTAGGTCTCTCAACTGAACATGTTTCCCTCGGTATTCAATAGAATCTATAACAATGGCTGAGTCACAGGCGTGACAGGACCCGCACCTATGATTGCCCATCACCATTGGTAGTCCAGTTATAGTTGTTTGACGCATCCTATCTGGCACATTAGTATGTACCAATAAGTCACGTAAATTACAATTCCTTCGAAAGGCCACCAGTGGTTGGTCTAAGTTCGTATCCTCTTCCCCTGAATTAAAAAATTTCCAATTTTTTATTAAATTATGTTCCTCAACTTTCAATTGTAAGGGGAATAATTGACAGACTACCTGATCTTTTGGGGTACGCTGTATTCCTCCCAATAGGGCATCCTGGTTATAATATTTTACCCTCATGTACGCATGGCATACTAGCCTCTGGGGATAGCCTCTAGCCAGTAGTCTTAATTTTAGAGCATCAACATGTCGGTGAAATTCCATCAATCTCGTGCAATTTCTTCTAATACAAAGAAACTCACCAAAAGGAATTGAATCCTTCTGAATATTCGGATGATTACTTGGGTATTGGAGGATTGTATTCTTTGCGGTGGGTTTGCAAAACAGACTCACCTCCAAGGTTGGATTACATCCAGAGATCAGAAGATCTAAAAACTCCACATATCGAGCACTACTTTTAGCAGTAAAATTAAGATTCTGATCACTTGAGCTTAGCCACAGTACATATTCTTCCAGGGAGTTACTGTCTCCTCTCCAGATGAAGAAAATTTCATCAATGAAACTCCTCCATGTGACAAAGTTGTCAAAAAATGGAGCCGCCTCATTGAAGACATTTTTCCTCTCCCATAAAAATATTCACGACACTGGGAGCACAGGAAGGCCCCATGCTGGTGCCCTTAATCTGTTGGTGCAGGGATCCTTTGAACGCAAAGAAATTGTTAAAAAGAACTATTTCCAGACATTCCATCACAAATCCATCTGGTCTATCTCCTGGTGTCCGTTGGAGATCTGCTAACGCTTGACACCGAGGAATGTTTGTGTACAACGCCTCAATGTCAAGCGTCACCAGTATTTCAGTCTAGGAATTAAATTGCATTCCTTCTAATTTTCTGATTTCTCCAGTGTCGCGAATAAAGGAGGCATATGTCCGGGGAGGAGGACATAGATATGAATCAACAATTTTTGATAATGGCTTGGTACTCGAGCCTATTGTTGATATGATGGGGCGCATAGGCGAATTATCCACATTTTTGTGAGTCTTTGGAAGACCATACAATGCTGGAGTTATGGGGAAGGATTTATTTAAAAATAAGTAATTGAATGAAAACATAATTTAAATGAAAATAAAGATTGTGTTACTGTAATGTTTATGCCCATGATGATCATGAACTGGAATAGTTCTGTGCAGCCTATCTGAAAATTAACGATTCAGAAAAGGGGGGTGGTGATGAACAGAGTGTCTGAATTAAGCAGACCACTCTCACCCAGTCCAAAGATCAGGGCTTGATCCATCACCGTTATTTAGCTCACTGCACCATCCCAGCTCAGAACCTGGCTATATGCAAATTAGTCTGTCCCTGGCCCAGTGCATCATGGGAACAGGGCAGACCAAACTACCAAGCGAATTCTTCACCAGAAAGGAGACAAGCTTCTGGGGACCGGTTTCTGGCATTTCAGCCGTCGTCGGCCCGGCTTGCTTGAATCCTGATGGTGCAGTGAGCAAGGGACTCATGTCTCAGTATACCCTGCCACACCTATAGTGGCAAAAAACGATTCAGAAAAGGTGGTGATGAACAGTGTCTGAATTAAGCAGACCACTCTTACCCAGTCCAAAGATTAGGGCTGCCATAAACCGGTCCCAGGAAGCTTGTTTCCTTCCCAGCATTAAGAATTGGCTTGGTAGTTTGGTCTGCCCTGTTCCCATGATGCACTGGGCCGGGGTCAGACTAATTTGCATATAGCCAAGTTCTGAGCTGGGATGGTGCAGTGAGCTAAAAACGGTGATGGATCAAGCCCTGATCTTTGGACTGGGTAAGAGTGGTCTGCTTAATTCAGACACTGTTCATCACCACCCCCTTTTCTGAATCATTATCTGAAAATTAAGGCATGTTCAGCAACTCATAGCAGGACCACCGAGACCCCTAGGAAAGGTGCTGGCTAGGATATATGTGGCAAAACTGGCCATCAATGAAACCAAGTGGGGTCAGTCCTCGCAGCCAAGGAAACCACAATTACAACAGTCTTAAACCACACATGCCATTACCACAGAAAATGGCAGTATAAAGTTGGGTAATGTAGAGAGTGACCTGTTACCTTGTTAGGTAGGTCGCTCCCCCTCAACATAGCACCGCCTGTACGTCCTAACCCTGCCCCAGCTGCTGCAAGTAGAGGCCATCCTCCACCCGCAGGTTACCACCTACACCTAATCCCTGGTGGCCAGTGGTAGGCCTTAGGTTTGTTCTATTGTCGGTGTCATTCATTCATTGTATTGCCCTTACTGTTTTTGGTGTATGACTGCTGTTGTCTGTCTTTCCCCTGTGCCTGTATTTTCTCCTGTGCCCTTTTCCTTCTATTCCCATTGTTGCCCCCGTGATCCTGAGCCCTTGCCTCCTGGTCCCTTCGCTGCCTGCCCAGCACACTGCACGCTCTTAACTCCAGACGGACCCATGCCTGCTTCAAGGCCACCCCGAAACACACATGATCCCTTCATCTGCCAGAACGGAAGCTACACCAGCCTCAGCTGCCGAACCACACGCCAAGAAAGACCTCAACCACCTCCGATGCATCCTAACACCCGCTCCGCACGCAAACACGCCGTCAAGCTCTGGGACCTGCTCGACACCCCCAGAAGCAGCCGACCTGGATGAACGACTACTCCGCACCAGACATCGCCATCCCAGACAGCTAAAAGATCACCCGCAGAGACCGCACCAACAGTCGGAGGAGGAATCGCTATCATCCACAAGAACAGCACCAGGGTCTCGAGCAGCACCAACAACACACAGGACAGCCAGACACGTGCACCCTCCTACCCCAACGGCATTCCGCCGTCACAAGCCCTGTGCAATTCCCTCACCACCTTCCTCCACCATATGATCGCCGACACCCACGACAGCTTCAACACCCAGACATAGACACTCCAGTCTCTCCGCACACCATCGACCACAACCCCTGCCAGCGTGGGTCAATGTGAACATCAATGACCCCATCAAAACCATGAGCACAATCCACTCCGGCTCCCCATCAGACCTATTACCACACAACGTGGTGATCCGAGACAAGGCCCTGGAATGGACCACTTCCTTCCTCCGACAGAACCCAGAGCGTCCACCTCCCCCCATTCCGATCCGAAGCCTCCAAGGTCTGCAGCGTACCACAGGAATCATCCCTCAGCCATTGTTCAACATCTACATGGCCCGCTCGCACGTCGCCTGACCTCAACATCACCACCAAATCCAACCTCCACAAAGGAATGAAGGCAGTCGCCAACTGGATGAAGATCACCAAACTAAAACTGAACATTGACAAGACTGAGGTCCTCATCCTTTTCTCTGACCCTTCAGCCTGGACGACTCCTGATGGCAGCCCAGACACCCACACGCAACCTGGGAGTCACCCTAGACTCCCCATGACCAAGCAAGTCAACAATCTCCTGCTTCAACACCCTCCGCAAGATCTACAGGTGGATCCAGACAGGTACAAGAAGTCACCCAAGTACTTGTCAGTAGCAGACCAGACTATGGAAACACCCTCTACGCGGGAGCCCCAGCCAAGCTCAAACTACTGCAACACATTCAAAATGCATCTGCACGCCTGATCCTTGACCTACCATGCCACATCACTCACCTGAGAAACCTGCACTGGCTCCCAGTCACATGAGGATTTACTTCAAAGACCCCATCCACGCACATAAGGCACTCCACAAGCCCAGCCTAGAACAGACAACTTTTCTTCTACATCCCCAACCGCCAGCTCCACCAAACTCGCCACCATCCCTTGCATCCGAAGAATCACCACCGGCAGCAGATCCTTCTCACATCGCCGCCAAGACCTTGAAACACCCTCTCACTGAGCCTACGACAGACCCAAGACCCCCTGACTTTCAACCAGTAGCGCCACCCCCTTTAACCCAACACCTTGAGACCCTCACAGGTAATTAGTGTGCTCTACAGTTCTTGATTGTAGAAGCGCAAGGTATTTTTAGGGCGGGAGTTTGACAAAAAGGGAGGGTATGGGCTTTTGGGTACAAAAGGGAATTTTAGGGTAAGCATGGGATTATGGTTGGCAATGGAATTTGAGGTGGAAGTGGGTTTTTGGGTGGTAAGGGGGTTTAGAGTATAATGGTTTGTGGATGACAAGGGAATTAGTGGGAAAGGTTGAAGGACATTTTGCAGTATATATATTGCACATTGGGAAATGCATACATGTGTATAAAAATATACAAGTCTTAAAACTACATGCCTATAATGAAAATGTAAGCATTTTGCACATAACGCCTATATATGGCTTTATACTTGCTGAATAATTTCTTTTCATTGTAAAGGCATATGCCTAGTTCTTTCATACAACCCTGTTCCAGAACTTTAGCATGAAGATTTGCCCTTTGGATACAAAGATGCAGTATGTGATGGAAAGGAATCTGCCTCTGGGACTCTCCAGGTATCGCAGCAAGTGTGTGGCAATTATGGGAGTATAGTTGCCCCGTTAACTGCTTTGATCTCTCGGAAGCAGCCCAGAAAGGTAACCTGGCCAGGGGAGTGTCAAACTGGATTCAGGGTAATTTGTCAGGAGTCCAAATAAATCCCATGAATGAGATTGGGCTGATAAGTAGGACCGAGTCTTTGTAACCTTTAGGCCTGTATCAATCCAGGTGTAATCCTGTGGCCACTCCAATTACGTGAATTGTGGCTATTAAGTTTGCATTCACTCTTGCAGAGACGAACTGCTTCCTGGAAAAATGAGTGGGCACCCCCCAAAACAAACTCCGAAGACCGGGAGGGCCAGCAGGGATCCTTCTCAGTGAGATTTTTGTCCACATTGGGCCCGCTATACCAATCCGGCTATTTACTGTCTTTTGCAACCCCCACCCCCTGTATTACAGGTAGTGGCTGTAGGGAAAGATAAACAAGCTGTGGGTTAAGCAGTGGGCAGGCTCTAAGCCCAATGTAGCTAAACAAAATGTCTAAGCATCTAGCATGTAGTCTCAGGCGAGATCTACCAAATCAAGTGGTGAGAAGATGCAGCACCTTTGGGTCAGGTATGTGTCCCCACCATCCACAGTAATTTACATCCATTGGAAATCCTTTAAAGCAGATATGGAGCTTGCAGGAAAATAGAAAGACCTGCAGTACCTTGGAGCTACAGTAGCACAAGCCACTGCCCAGAAAGTACAACCCAATAACTATACATCTTGGAGAGAAGTTGAGCCTGCACCCCTTATCTCCTTGTTTAAGCTATCACTTTTTAAAGTATTCCCATTGTAGTCTGGGAACATACTGGACCACTGACTCAAGAAAGTAACTTGTTCTACCCCAGGCATCCACACAGCCTTACCAGTTCGGGCTCTACTAATGACTGTGCACCTGCCATTTGCACCAACAAAGCTCTGCAGACAGGTGGGTAAAAGTACACCGTTGGTGGTCCATAACTTTATTGCCCTTGGACCTTCTCATACAAGAAAGCTATATTCCACTGAATTGGAGGTGCATCAATATTTTTTAACATAGTCAAACGGGACCGAACTGCAAAAAATGAACCAGCATACAATCAAAACAGGTCAACTAAGTGCTAATGGCACAAAAACGACTGCCAGGGTTGGGAGTACAAAGCAGAAACAGGCCGGCAACAGAAGGCAGACTGTTCAGTACACTTTGTAAACTTCTGATTCAGAAGTCCAAAAGACGCTTAAACTGTGACCTTACATGTGAATAGCAATCACTGATCCCAAAGATGTGAAGGCTTTATACAAAGTATAATTGCCAATTTAGCCCAGCATTACAAGTCAAGTTAGTTGCTGGAATTTGTTCCAAAAGGGCCAAGAATTGTACCAAGTTGTTATGTGGCAAGTTTAAAGATTATATGTCCACAGTTCACCCGGAACCACATTTTCCTCACAAGAAAGCACAATACAATCACAAAAAATAATCTTTTATTAAAAGATTAAATTATGCATCAGCAATGGTAACTTCCACCTCTACCCCAGGCTCTATACTGATAGATGTAATTTGCTTCACAATTTCAGAAGGGCTGTGGAGGTCAATCAAGCGCTTGTGAATACGCATCTGGAAACGATCCCAAGTCTTTGAACCTTCACCACAAGGTGTTTTTCGAGTAGTAATTCGCAGAGTCTAAAAAAAATAAAGAAAGCAGGATTAAGTAAAACAGGCGAAACTCTGGCTTCGTCATTTAACCATCTGGAATACCACAGATAAGTTAAAGTACATACTGCTTTCCATTGCTGCTTTCACGTACAATACCACATGCAGCCAGTGAGGTTTGAGCTAGTGTACTTGCCTCCACAACCACCCAATAGAAACAGCACTGCTTAGTTTTGATCATGACAGCAGCACATCGTGTATTAATGCATTTCATTTCTTGTGCGTTGTAATGTTTGACTTTCAGGTGGGTTTTATGGACCTATTTGGTGGATTTTCCATATGGGTTCAAGACAAAGCTCAGTGGATGTAATACTTTAATCATAGGGAATGCAAGAGTAGGTAAAGCATGAAATGTAAGCAGTACAGTAACGCTTTAACACATTCATAAATCAATGTGTTTTGCCTGAAAGGTTAATTGCGTGACTGCTGGCCCAGTTTTAACATGCATTGCTTACAAAACAAGTGCAGTATGGTTTTAAAAAATACCACATCCCTGAACACAGCTGTGGTACACATTCTATAAATTAAGATTAACAGCCGTTAAGTATATTAAATGCCTTCCACTCTAGGCATCAGCCAACTATTTCAGTACCCACAGGAATGCAGCATTTGCCCACCGGGGAAAAACTGTTCAAAAATGGAAAAAAATTAAAGTAATGCTTCACTGGCAATCCCTATAAAATATAGAAAGCGCCACCCCAGGGGCAGCGGCCACGAGCTGCACAGCGCAAGTATCCAATGAATAGAATGTTCCAAAATCAAAGGCACAAAAGCTTCATCAATTCTCAAAATAAGTGTATTAAATCATGACTACTTGTTCACGAGCAGATATTGTTCGTGAGCAGATATTGTAGGTTTCATTCACATCTTATCAGCAAACAAATCAATCTCAATGAATTTGTCTACAAGGAGCCCTTCATCAGGAAAACAATCAGTGAGTATAAGTGGCTTCAACTGCGAGATCAGGAGGACTTTCCATTCATTGGATATGTATGCTGTGCAGTCAGGGAACGCTGCCCCCGAGGTGGCGCCTTCCATATTCTTTAACAAAGCGCATGGATCAGTGAGCAATAAATACCCCCGCTGCCACGCATCACCTTGACTAAAAACTTCAAATATTCCTTTGTGGGCTCAAATTTTTGGAGTGCATGAACAGTCTTCACCAGTAATCAAACTACAAAATGGCACCAACGTGGGTGGGTGTGAAGACCAATCACCCCTTTGCCAAGCAGGAGATGAGAACACTGTAGGGAGGTGGGTGGTGTAAAATGTGCAGGGTGGGTTCACCATTCAGAAGGGGGCCCTTATGCCACAATGAAATCAGTTAGAATTATTGTGGGTGGACAAAAACAAGGGCAAAACTAATGCGGTCAGCTAAACACTGAATCTAGTTACAGTCTAAAACTAAGCTTTGCGCACGTGAAGCAGGTGCCATTCTGATACACACGCAGAGAAAGCAAAAAAGAGCATAAGGAGGAACACTAAAAAAGTAAGATCACATGTAACAGGGGCCGGGGGGACACCAGAGGCAGGACTAGTTAAGCATATCCTCCACAAAAGGAATTTAGGAAAGGCACTACCAGGAACCAGTAGAAAAGATGGTAGGTACTTTATGCACATTCTGGATACAGCATGCACTGCTTAGGCGTGAACTAAAACTAAACCAAAACTCACTGTATGTTGTCTGAATCTCACACCCTTTGCATTTTATTTAGCTCCAAGTCACTAATATATGCGCCTTAATGTGTTGAGCATATTCTCCAAGCATCATGCATGGCAGCATCACATTTCAACATTGAGACATGCTAGCACCTTCTGGGCCCATGCATAGCAACTGAGAATCTAGCTACTCAATCAGAACACGGACAAGATAAAGGAAAGTACTTGGGTAATGGTCCGATACATTATAAACATGGTTGCCGCATTTCAGCAGTCTAGTAACTTGGATGACGGACATCGGGTGAAGTCTAATTTCGGATAATCCACACAAGAAAAACCTGCTGTAAACTACCCTCGAAGTGAAAGTCTTTTGCACTTGTGGTTTACATGGTTATCTGGGGGCCCTTAATGTTAGTTTTAATATGTGGATATGAAAGTGATTAAGGATGGCAGGATCGAGTTGTACCCATGACATACATTCAGCAAACATCCGGTGTTTCGTGGGATATTAGATTCCAAGTATGTGTTTGAATTGTCTGCACTAAACAAAGAAACTAATGTAGAAAGCCACCAGTATAGAATAGTAAAATAAAAACTAAGTCAAAGGAATTTGGACTTGCATCCTGAATTACCCTCAATGACTACTGTAGTGTATTGTAAAGTATTAATTACAAACACTTTAAGTCAATTGCTGTATAGAGGTCGAAACGCAAGTATGCACATCACTAGCGGTGCACGTTCAACACAAATAAAACCATGCATTCAAAACGCTCCATACAGATTTGGTTGAAAATACATGTTTTAATGACAGCCATTCAACTGAAATGTATCCTCACTGCCAACTTTGAGCAACACTTCCAATGGATCAAATTGAGGCTTTGCTCCGCCTTAAAGGCAAAGTGATGGAATCAAGGTTGTCATTAAGCACAAATGACCCAGATGAAGGGCCTTGTACAGCCATTTACGTGTTATTATCTGATGCATCACACAAAGAAACCCATGGAGAAAAAAGAATCCTAAAGAGGTATTGTATTATATAGAAAGTCAACCTGCTCAAAGCAAGCTGCTTTGTGTGGGACAGAATGTTGAAAGCAAGAGTGATCTTTTGGGCCCATCTAAGGGATTTGCCTTGATAGAGCATGATCTGTGAACATCATTATTCTATTCCGAAAATAAGGTGTTATTCCAGTTGGAGCATAGGGTGAAGAGGTTGCAAATTAGGGTAGTGCAAGTCATGAGGGTGCTGTGGATAAGCATCTAAATGCTACAGAAGTCAGATTAATGGGTAGGAGTCCAAGTCTGCCAAAATGGCCTTAAAAAAATACAGGGAGTAAAATGAGCCCTGGGTTTTGGACAGTGGTGTAATGTTAATTGTGAGGTGTATTCCAATTGTGAATGATATCTTTTATTAACCAGACTGTCCTATTGTGAATGGGGAGGCAGTCAGTTTGGAGCGGAGGTCTTCTATCTGTGGCTCGCTGGTACAGGTATACCTTTGCAGTGCATGACCTAATAAGTTTGATAATGTACTACAGTACTAATTCCACGGAGTAACATCTTGATTATCTATTTATGCTGCAATCTTTTATGTAGATACCCGATGGTGAAAGACCTCAAAAACGTAGAGGGCCTCTTTTAGGAAATCGTAGCATTGCTTTAATGAAACAGATACAGTTTACTGCACGTTCCTTGTGACAATGGATGCCCCTCATTTAATGTACAGCGCACCATGTCACAAGGAATTTGATACATTAGTATTTCAGAAGTTTGCAGGGGCAGAAGTGATGCATTGCTGGTGTCTGAAAACAGACACTTCGACAACTCCAGCAATGTGTCCTTTCACATGGCCAGAGCACCACTTTTTGACCCTCTGATGGGGCAAGCCTCTACACCATACCTATGAGGCAGTGCAAGGTCACCCTGTATGGCTTTGCATGGCCTCAGATATGAAGTAAGACATAGCAGCGCAAATCACTGCATCAAGGTATTCCATGGGCTTTGTGTGGGCTCCCACACCACCCATGGATTGTGATGCGGACCCATATTTACAAAATCACAAACCTGGGGCAGCTTCAAAAACGATCGTCTCCCGAGTGGAGACGTAACGAGGAGATTTAACATTTCTCTCAAGACGCATACGAAAACTCATCCAATACACTTTCTAGACTCTTCTCTCCCTTCATTATCCCTTTCAATGGAACTAACAGACTTGCAGGTCCACTGCTCAAAGTAACTCATTTCCCTATACTAATTCACCAAAAATAACTTTGAAGCCTTGTACAGGGTAGTAAGCGCCATCTAATTACAAAATTACAGTACGCAGGAGGGTAAGTGTGGATTCTTCCAGAATAGAACGTTTCAATTCTTAAGTATGATGAGCTGGTGTAGAGCATGTTATTGTTGGATAAGCTTGGCGACATACAAGTGATTAATTGGACATTAAATAACCACAAGAAACAGGCTGTTTAGCAAAACCGCACTTTAAGGACTACACAAGTTGTTTCATAGCACTGTTGAATTTATCCAAGATTTTAGGAACAGAAATGTCCACGGCAAAGACCACCTCAAAAGCAATCATATGCTTTTACACCACTTCATGTTACAGACCAGCCCAAACATTTGAAGAACACGGCAGTGCTAAAGTTCTACTCAAAAGTTAATTCTTACAAGTGACTTAACTTACCTTGGTAGGCATGCGAACTGGCCCCTTCACCTTCAGGTTTTTCTCCTTCGCACCTCTAATGAGATCTGCACACACTAGAAAGATGTAGAAAGGTTTAAGATACAAGTTAACCCCACACCATGACTGATTTACAATATTTTTTTTAAAAAACGACCGCAGAACAAACGCAATCATGTTAAGTAAACTAACAAGTTGAACCAGGAAAAATCTTACTACCCGTGGCAGAAAGTATAGGAGTGAGGTTAAATGATTGCAACATTTGATTACAGGTGAAAGGGGTCATACAGAAGCAAAAACCGTAAAGTTGGCTCAGAATAGCGTATGAATAAATCACAGCAATTCATCTCTAGATTTTATCCTCATTGCCAACTGATAATTTATCGGGACATGTCTCAGTCCAAATTAACCCAGTATATTAGCTACATCACTAGTTAACAATAAATAGGAACCACACTTATTGCGTGTGTGACCGTGAGAAAAATACAGATCAACGACCCAGTCAGACAGTTCATCCATACGAGTTACCTTTTTCAAGTGACTTCACATTGCGACTAGTCAGGGTGATTCGAATACGGTGGATAGCTACTTCCTGTTCCACAGGTGCTTTGCCGGCGTCTTTAAATGCCTAAAGAAAAGAATGTTTTATTTATTTATTGTATTCATACATGCCAACATTTTAGGGCAGGGACGTGGGAGATTTAAAATAAAAAAAATCGGGAGAATGAAGATTCCCCATTGACTTCGATTGTAGAAAATGCAATTTCAGGCGGGAGACAGCTAAAATAAAGCCATTTTTGGCTTGAAAAATCGGTCTCCCGCCTGAATCAGGTCTAATGGTATGTATGTGTATAAATACATTTTTTTAATTGCTTAGGTTTTCAGAAAAAATAAATGCACCACACAACTAGAAACATTCAGGGTAAAAGACTTATGTAAATAGGGCGCAGCCAAAAACATCCAGTTCAGCAGAATAGCTTGCTCTTTTTCGAAGAGCATAGCTTGCAAATAACCGCCAAATCAAATACCACTCGATCCTCGACTGATTATATTCATTCCCACGTGCGCAAAATGCACCCCGATGCCGTTGTGCCAACTCGAACATGCTTTCGTTTACAGTGCAATTTGCATACTGCTAACTCGTACAACACGAGGTAATTCGCCCATAAACTACCAGAATTAAGTGTGCAAGCTGAAGATACTGCTATTCTTATATAACAGTGCACACGTTTCATACTGTGAGAACCACCCTATCACTACACAATCGAAATAAATAGTAGACAAAAAGGATAGTGGTGAGAAATAAATTGTACACACTTCTAGATTTTAACTGACATTAGCCTGACTCGACAGCCTGTCTCGACTCGAGTTGATCAACTGGACCCAGCAGATCCGACAAAAAAGCGGGGACGCCCACCGAGGACAAACGGAAAAGAACTCTCCATGAAAGTCCTTCTCCTCGCAAAACTTAAGCGCGCGCCCACACGTATTATCAAGCAAGAAGCCAACCAAACTGCACGAACAAAGATATAACATAACAGTTCAGGTATATTTCTTTTACTATGCTCACCATAGCTAATGTGCTTCCTGACCGACTTATTCGTCCTCAAATTAAGAAACGAACGAACAGCGGTGAGCCAGGAAAAATGATCAGCAGACCTCGCTGTCTGAATTCGAAAGGAAGTGAAAAGTCAGGGTTAAGATATTTATACTATGCTTAACGTCATCGGACAAGAACCCGCCCTTTCAACCCGGAACAACATTGTCATGCCGCTTGATACAACCTATGCCGAGAAGGACAGGAGAGCAGAGGCGGTGCTTGTATTATTGGCTTGCGCTTCTACCGGAGTACTACGGCGTTGTTGTTTATCAGGAGCTTGTCTCCTTGTGTAGAGAGACGCCGTCGCACGCTACGACTTTTTACCGTAGACGGCTGTACGCACAAGTTCAGCAGAAACATTACTATTATTACAATGACATTCCTTTAACTGATACGTCGGTTTTCGCCTAAAATTTCGCCTAAAATTCAGATTTACCGAATTAAAATTGTCACGTGAAGCGGCCTTTGTCAATAATTCAAAGAGTTTCTGACATAAACGAGACACTTCAACAGTTGGAAAAACGCTATGCGGTAGGTTTCTCTCATTAAAGAGGAATAAACACTTTCCCAAAATGGCTGACAAAAGGTCTGAATTCAAAGAAAACAGAAGGCGAAAACGCCATGCGTTTGGTTTCTCTCCTTAAAGAGGATTAAACACCTCCCCTAAATGGCTGACAAAAGGTCTGCATTCAAAGAAAACAGAAGGCGCGCTAAGAGCGTCGGGTCTTATGTACAAACCCCTTGCACCACTCCTTCGTCACTTTTCCCACGTTAACAAGCATTTTCCATGCAATAGGTCTCGCATTTATGCGAGTTTAAGCTATTGGCATTGTAAAAGACAATGCCTTTTATTTATGTTTTTAAAATGAAACCAAAAATACAAGGCATTGTCATTCATAACGTCAATAGCTCAAACTTGCGTAAATGCGAGACCTATTGTATTGCAAATGATTGTTTAACCATATCTGTGGGACCACTGCCAGACTGGGAAGAGAAACCAGCCCTGGCAATTTCACTGGACCCCCAAGGGTGGGGTGGGGGGGGTTGTGGTATTGAGAAGCTCTAGTGGCGAACACCGCCACCACCTTTATTTTGTTACAGGGAGCCGATATTGCAGCGCTGCTGCAAAACCGGCCCCCAGTGACAAACCTGGCCCCCTGTCTCCGGCCCACTGGGGAAATGCCTGGTGCCCCCTACGGCCAGTCCGGCCCTATGTGGTACACCTGCTATGTACTCTGGGCCACAGTTCCCAAATTTGTTTTATGCACTTAAGGCCTTGGATGCCCTGCGAAAGACTATGTAGGAGGTTCCCAGTGAGGGCCAATCTCCGACGCAGCCCTGGACACATCAGCAGTAGAGTTGAGCCTGTGTTGGGAGCGGCCCCAACTCGGGCTGGGATTCACACCGGCAGGAAGGCGCGGGGCTAAAGCCATCTTAGCCCAATAGGCTTTGCTTCCCTGCTGCACTCAGGTCAGCACAAGCACACACCTACATATATGTGTCTACTTGAAGTCATGCACAGGCGCACAATCTTGCACCCTCCCATACACTGCTGCATGCACCAGCACAGACTCTCCTGTGTACACGTGTTCGTGCCAGCTTGCACCTGTGCACAAATGCACATACTTGCACTCTCCAGCGCCCACCTCCACACATCTGCGCACACTTGCACAACTAGGATTCACTGGAGACAATAGATAAACACCTCATGTGTCGCTTAATATCCAGTGCTCTCCATATCTGTAAGTAAAGTTACTATCCGTGGTTGGAGGGGTCCAAGATCCGTGCATCCTTTATGACACTTATGTCCAACATCCGTACCCAGAAACTATACGTCCGACTCAACTCCCCCCCTATTATTTGGAAGCGCTCATAAGAGGGTGTCAAGTAACGTCAACGCTATTGATAATATTGAAAAGGATAAATGAAAAAGCGAGAACAAGATAATGCGTGCAGTGAGGGAGCAAAGAAAGATAGAGGGAGAATACAAATTGAGCGGGAGCATGAAAGGTAAGGACACGTGAAAGGGAGACAGAGGACGGTGGGAGAGAGGGAGCGAGAAGCTGGGACCTCGCGAGAAAGAGGGGAAGTAAAGGGGAAAGGGATAGAAGCAGGAGAAAAGGATGGCACGCAGGAGAAAGAGCTAAGAGACTGGGGAGAAAGAGAGCGCGCAAGAGATGGGGACAGGAGGTGAAGAGAAAGAGGCAGAAATGCGTTAGGGCGGATTAGCTGAAAGACAGAGAGTTACCTGTCACATGACTTCATCAAAGCGTGTGCACGTCAGAAGTCGCCAGATCTGTATTGGCGTTGCCTGGTGTTATTCTGGCCTAGGTTTCAGGGTTGTAACTTTGGTCCCTGACGAAATCTTAGAAGCACCTCACCAGGGTACAGTGACTTAATATCGAGGGACATAATATAGAATGCCCTAAATATCGACTCTAAAATATCGAAGTACAGAATATAGATTCCCTATCGACAAACAGGTAAGTACTAAAATATCGAATCCAAAATATAGAATGTTAAAATATAGTTAACTAAAATATCGAATTTTTTAAAATGTATTGAAAATAATATACCATTAATTAAATATTAAAAACAATTAAATAAAACATACTTAAAATAACGTAAAAAAGCTTAAAATGTAAAAATAATAAATTTAATGTAAAAAAAGAATTTGTTGGATAGCGTAGGGGTAAAAATTACTATTCCCACTCCAAAGAGTGCAACAGTAGGAAAAGCTTTGGATAGCCTGGGGGGTGGGGGGGGGGGGGAGTGGAATTACTATTCCCACTTCAGAGAGTGCAACAATAGGAAAAGCGTTGGATAGCGTAGGAGTAAAAATTACTATTCCCACTCCAGTGAGTGCAACAGCAGGTAAAGCGTTGGATAGCGTAGGGGTAAAAATTACTATTCCCACTCTAGTGAGTGCAACATTAGGGAAAACGTTGGATAGCGTAGGGGTAAAAATTACTGTTCCCACTCCAAAGAGTGCAACAGTAGAAAAAGCGTTGGATATCAGTGGGTAAAAATGACTATTCCCACTCCAGAGAGTGCAACAGTAGGGAAAGCATTGGATAGCGGGAAGGTAAAAATTACTATTCCCACTTCAGTGAGTGCACCAGTAGGGAAAGCGTTGGATAGCGTAGGGGTAGAAATTACTATTCGCATTCCAGTGAGTGCAACAGTAGGGAAAGTGTTGGATAGCGTAGGAGTAAAAATTACTATTCCCACTTCAGACAGTGCAACAGTAGGGAAAGCGTTGGATAGCGGGAGGGTAAAAATTACTATTCCCACTCCAAAGAGTGCAACAGTAGGGAAAGCGTTGGATGGCGCGGGGGGGGGTAAAAATTACTATTCGCCCTCCAGTGAGTGCAACAGTAGGGAAAGTGTTGGATAGCGGGTAGGTAAAAATTACTATTCCCACTCCAGTGAGTGCAACAGTAGGGAAAGCGTTGGATAGCGTAGGGGTAAAAATTACTATTCCCACTCCAGTCAGTGCAACAGTAGGGAAAGCGTTGGATAGCTTAGGGGTAAAAATTACTATTCCCACTTCAGAGAGTGCAACAGTAGGGAAAGCATTGGATAGCGAGAGGGTAAAAATTACTATTCCCACTCCAAAGAGTGCAACAGTAGGGAAATCGTTGGATAGCGGGGGGGGGGGGCTAAAAATGATTATTCCCACTCCAGTGAGTGCAACAATAGGGAAAACGTTGGGTAGCGTAGGGGTAAAAATTACTATTCCCACTCAAGAGAGTGCAATAGTAGGGAAAGGAATGATTTATTAATACAATACAAATAAATTAATTATCAATACCAATAAAAAATTAATTCAAACTAATTACCAATTAATAAAAATGTATTACCAATTAAAAAATTAATTAACAATTAATAAATTAATTACCAATTAATAATTATCAATTAATTATCAATACATATAAATAAAAATTCATATTTACTTTATTACAATTAAATTACTTCTCACCCTATTCCCCTATAAACCCACAACCCGATCCAAATAATGAATAATACAATTAACATAATTATCAATTAATCAATTAATCCAAATTAATTACGAATTAATATAAATTAATTACAAATTAATAAATAATTACCAATAAATAATTAATTATCAATCAATTAATTATCGATACATATAAATAAAAATTAATATTTAATTTACTATAATTAAATTACTTCCAACCCAATTCCCCTATAAACCCAGAACCCGCTACGGAATTAAATTACGCAAAAATGAAATTACATAATATTCATTACTTAAAAAAAATAAACATACATTACAAAATTAATACATAATTTTTACACATATACTACCATACATAACACTAAAAAAAATCGATATTATGGAAATCAATATTTTAAATTCGATAATATGGAAATCGATATTTCCTACCCCAAATTCGATATCCTGACTATATTTTGGTAATTCGATATTCTGTCCTATCTATATTTTAGATTCGATATTCTGTCCATTCTATATTTTGGTCGTTTACCCCTCACCAGATGTTATGGAGGCGCACACTTTCTGTTTTATTTTGGTCTGTCTTGCATTTTCGTCGCTAGCTAGTGTTTTAATGTACATTTGGAGTTATGTTTTTTAATGTCAATGCTGAGGTCAAAAACCCCAATGTTAATAATACTCTCCCTTTAATAAAGTGTGAAACTTAATTAGTGTACTACTGGCGCTATATATATTTTTTAATACATGAAAGGCGTGTTTAAATCAGCTCAACTGTAAGGGGCCGATTCCGATCTGGGTCGGAAAGCTCTCTGGCCTAGCCGGATCCGGAGTGTTTTCCGACCAAGCCAGAGTCCTGCAGTCCAACCAAGCGAGTACGATGCGGCTGCATGGTGCTGGACTCAGTTCGGTCGGACTCCCATAGAAGTCAATGGGAGCCGGTCGTATGATGCGTCCCTGGGCTCTCATTGACTGAATTGGTACGTCTCGCCCCCTAGAGTGGGTACGCGTTGGTGCCATCCGCACCGTGCATGCCTGTGTTGGGGAGACCCTTGTGTCTCCCCCTGTGTCCGAGTCATAAGGCTGCGGGTGACAGGGGGTCCGATGCAGACCCCCAAAGGCAACTTCCCGGACGTTTGCGAGCCGGAAACTTCGTCTCGCGCCGGCTCTCCGACGCGTGCATCGTACTCTCTCGTCGTAAATCGCATCCATTGCACGGTTTACTTACTGACGAGACGTACGGAGCGGTTCAGACCTGGAAACGACTCGGTCGGTGAATTTCACGTTGCTCGCATCGTCCTTGCTCGCTCGTACAGCTGTTTGAGTCGAGCGGAAAACACGCGTACGGTTCGTACTTTTTCCGGCCTGATCGCGTTCGGTGCCCTTCCGAGCGAAATCGGAATTGGCCCCTAAGTGTTGAAACTCTTGTTCCCTGGTGGAAAGGAAAATGATTGCTGCCCGCCAGTTTCACCGAGATCGCCTTCATTTAAAAACAAGCTGTTGCCATTGCGCAAAAGCAGACGCTTGTTTACATCGTGCTTTCACTATCGCGCTTTCTCTTTAATGAAAAAACAAAGTGCCTACACAGAGTAATGAAGGAGACCGTGTAACGCCCTAAGTAAAAGATCCAGTCCGATGGGCTGTCCCAAAAGGAGACACAGCGGTAACAAGGAGGGACTAAGAAGCCTCCTTTTCAATTGGAAGCCAGCGTTTAGCATGGAGGATGACGCCAGCCAATCAAAAACATGGGCGGGGCTTAGACTCCACTTCTGAAATATCCAGATTACAAGAAGCCTCGCAAAGTGAGCAGCGCATGCACGCTGCAGTGCAGGTCTGCAAGACCTAAAAATGACGCAAAAGTGGCGCAAGGGACTTGTAAATAAATCCTGTTGTTCCTAAAGCCCGGCTAAAGAATCAGTTGGAAAGCCAGTTCCGATTTCTATGTCAAGAAATAAACGCTCCCATCTGCGCTTCAAATGGGCCAGTACTGAGTACCAACACTTTAATTTTCTTCTCTTGAGTACCGAAGTTCGGCAGCAGTGCAGTTGTTAGTTCCTCCCAGGCTCTGAATAAACTGTAGGTCACTTGATTGGCTTGCTGCAGTCAGTGATCGCCAGCTGCGCTTGAGTGGCATTCAGCAACAGAAAGCAGTGCCTTTACGTACTCAAGATCAGGCTACAAGTCCAAAAATAAGCATTTGCAATGCAATTTGTCTCGCCCTTTGGACCCAATGTGCTAATTTCCAACACATTGTGACAAGCTTCTCCTAAAAAAAAAAAACACACAATCTGGAGGTGTAGTATCTGCTTAGCAAACACAGTTACGAATAAAGCATTTGCAGTGCATTCGGACTCGCCTTTGGGACCTTCTATGTATTTAGCTATGCAGCGCATTAGCCTGGGTGCTGAAGCATCTACTGTTCTTTAACATGGAGGGAAAATAAGCACCAAACTGCATGACACACCAGGTATGGAAAAGCATGGAGAAAAATATTGCCTTTCAGCGGGAAATGGTATAGTCCAAAGTTCTGTTTTTAATATATAAGCAAGGCCTTCAGTAGTCATATCAATGAAAATACAAGATTGGAAAAAAATATTATTGTCTACCGATGCTCGTGGAAGACAATTTCTATGGATTGGAATCTAAAGAATGATAATGTGATTCTGGTCGTTTTCTATCATGAAAGTTAAATAAGGCAGTTTCCAGAAAAATAAACAAGCATTGGCATAGCCAATAGGTCTCGCATTTGGGACCTTATAAGTGTTTAGCCATAGCTATTGGCTCATGTAGAGGATGGTTGCACTTGATGCAAAAGCGCACGTAAAGCATCAGGCATGGAAAGCTGGGTACTTGTGGAGCACTGGTACACGTAAGCACACGTAAGACAAGTTCATAGATCTTATTGACAGACACTCCTGTGCAGACAGAATGGGTGCTATGCAGCTGCAGCAAGGAGTTCCAGACCCAGTGAGTTTTCGTAAGATAATTATACAACAGAAAAGAGGTGTGTTCCTGAACTAGCTTCATGCATTGTGGGAGTTGTAGTTTTGATTATGTTACTTGAATTTGAATAGCGCTTAGAAACATTGGACTATCACCATAATGCTCTTATTTTGGGCTCACTTTAGTAAGGTACTCTTAAGGCTATTAGTTGTGGGCGTTGCTTAATCATCATTTGCTGTCGGTGGTTAGTCGACAGGTTTAGTATTGAAGCGTCACGAGCATGTGCTGGGCATCGAGCGGGCTGTGGGGTGGGGCCACGCCCCTCCCTTGGTAAATGAGTGATATACTTGCGCAGTGTAATCTCCAGTGCCTTAGCTAATGTCATCGACTTTCACTTAAAATAGACACCCTCAGTGAGAGACTGCCAGAATCCGCGTGCGTCAAGAGGGCATGCCAGCTGACTTCACAGACACAGGTTTTGGAGGGCTGAAGGGGGTGGGGGAAGTAAGAGCAGGGAGGGAGGGCCGGATGTGGGAGAGCGAGAGCAGGGGAAGAGAGAGACCGGGGAAAAGGCTAGTGAGATAGTGGTATTGAGAGACCCTGAGACCGGATAAAGAGGCCGCAGAATAGAGTGGTAGGGGGTACTTAGAGGTAGAGAGTAGAGAAAAACAAGCGCCGCCGCCGTGTAGGTTTGCATGAAAGTACAACGGGTTTGGTCTTAGGTTGTGTAGCGCTTAGTATTGAAGTGCCACGAGCCTGTGCCAATAATTAACAGCAAAATCCAGCTCACTGAGCAACCCAACAATATTTAAAAGGGGACTGCCCTGCATACAGTAGTCACCCACAGATAGCACAAGGCTAACAGGTCTCTACATCACTGCAAAGGCGATAACTGTGCAGAAACACTGTGAATAAAAGTGGTTCCAAGCCCTAACAAATATGGGAGCAGCAGAGTTGCTTCCACAGGTCACATAATTTTTACAAACTTTCACACATATTGATCAGACTGAAACAGAGTTGACAGCACTCAGCTCAGGAAATTCACTTACAAGAGGCATCTTCCCCCATCACTGAAGCGTTGACAATAAGCATTAAATGGAGGCAACTGCTCGGGCATCTCCAGACAGAGCAGGGTAGCTTGAAGCAGACACTGAGGGCAGGCTCCCCTTCAAAGACCTCTGCCCACGCCGCCACATTACAACAAAACATCAGAAACAAAACAAAAAAACTATCCTTTTCTTTTTTCTTTAAGAAATGCATACGTTCAGCTCAAGCATCCAGCGCCCAGGAAGCCTCTCCGTTTGTGATCACTGGTACTTAAGAAAATGTTAGATACAGTTAATGCAATATTAATCTCCTTTGGGGATACAAAATGCAATATTTGCAGGCAGCTATCGAGCTGTTGTACACAGAGATCTGGCGCAAACAGCCGCAGCCCATTAGTGGGGGAGGACGAGCCCAGTATTTACTGTTTTTGTATGGATTTTGACTTGGAGGCTTGCGCAGAAACGGTGTGAGGCTTATTTTCTCAGCATTCCAGTGCCGGGGGGCAGATGGCCACGTGAACCGATCCAGGCTTGGTTAAGAGAGCCCCCCATGAAGCCGCCCCCGGGGCCCACCTGAGCCTCTGTGGCAGCATGTCGGAGTCCGCGGCCGGCGGGGGCGCCGCTGGGGCCGCTAACGCCAACAACAATGACCCGCTGCCCCGTGTGGATCCCGGGCCCTTCCCACAGCCACACCGTCTGCCCTCGCAGCACCTCCCCAGCAACGTCCTGCTTTCTTTACCAACACGCGTAGTCCAGGCGGCAGACATCACAAGAAGGGCCCCCGAGGGCCCCCACCGCCGGGCATTACCTCCCGTCCAGACGCCTCTCCCCCGGGCTGGGGGCCTCTCGCTGCAGGAGGCGCCTTGAGGTACCGGGTTTTCTCGGAACCGATACTATTACAATAACCCAGCGGTGTCAGGGCAACACCCAAAGACCCCGGATTCCCCTGTCTTGGCAAACAGAGACACGGGATACTTCTTGATGACGTCAAAGACCAAAGTTTATTGGTTGCAACCAGGGACAGAGGTCTACGAAGTACACACGGGTAGTTCGACAGAGACTGCACCAATTCAAATGAACAAAACTCGGTCTTTTATGCCGAAAATTACGCTTCTGGCAACATCACAATTTGCATTCGGTGCATACAAAACTAACCAATGAACAAGTAGCATTTCAAAAAGTATTGAATCACGACAGTCAAAGTTAATCCCACTTTCCGTTGTCCAGCCCACCAAAACGATCGCACACATGCTAGTTTCCTGTTCGATCAGGCCGGACAAACCCACCATAAAACCTTCAACTCAGATCGATGAACATGTCGTAAAGGAAAGGCAGAAACAGATGGAAAGGAGATAGAGGAGTGGGAACGGTGGGCCATAAAATCGTACCACGTCCTGTTCTTTGATCTTTATCAGTGCAGCTGCTGGACAAGGAACTGGCTCAGCAGGATTCGCCCCAGGCGAGGAGTCAGTTCGGCCAGGTCAACCAGAAGTCAACTAAGGCGTACGTGTCAAGGACTCGTTCGGCCACAATCATAGGGCCTATGTTAGGGCAACCATACAAGATGGCTGCCACATACAAGATGGAACCCGAGGGTTCAAACTAAATCCTAAAATACAGAGTGTTCTCCTATATCGATTCATACGAAAACACTCAGACACGTTATACTCGTCATTTGCGGTCTGCTGACACCAAAATCGTCCATTTCCGACGATCTTCATAAATCGGGTTTCGGAACTATCGAACCCAATTCGGAATCACGGAACCACAGCCTGCCGTGGTCCATTGAAGGATGAAGGTCTGGGCGGCTCCGGGCAGAAACGGAGGTGACTGTGGCACCGGCCGCCGGGTGAGGAGGAGAGTCAAGCCGCCTCTGCTGCTCGTGAGAACCGTGCATGCAATCCAGTGCTACAGCGCACACACTCACCACAAATCACCCGGCACCCAACTCCTGCAGACTCCCTCCACCACCAGGTGCAAGCACTGCTCTCACAAGGGCCCCAAACCCGAGGGCTCTCTGGGTTCCTCATTGGACTCTTGACTTTGGTGACTTTTGTGCATCCAGCCATTTTTGGAGATGGTCTCCTTCCCGCCATGGATTCTCATGGACTTCTTTACTTTTGCATTTGGCCTGGCCGCCATTTTGCTGCAGCTCTCGCCCGCTTTTCTCTGGACCCCGACCCAACATCTTGTCCATTCCCTCATCTTTTACCCTATTCCCTCGTTTCCCCCTTGACAATCCTCAAATGTTCCTTCCCTTTTCTGATTTACCTTTTCTCCATACCATTGTATCCCTCCCACCCTCCCTTGGTGCTGTGACTGCATCCCCCCTCCGACCCCACTTAATGGAATTCTGCTTTTCTGTTATTCCCCCCCCCCCTGAGAAAATCTACTATGTGTATATATATGTATATAGACCTAACTCTAATCACTAGTATATGCAGTAGACCTTTGTACTCTATACCATTCCTATGTGACTCTTAAGAGTATATCCACTCGTATCCCTTCCCTATGTATATAGAGATAACTCTAATCACTAGTATATGCAGTAGACCTTTGTACTCTCTACCATTCCTATGTGACTCTTAGAGTATATCCACTCGTATCCCTTCCCTATTTATATAGAGATAACTCTAATCACTAGTATATGCAGCAGACCTTTGTACTCTCTACCATTCCTATGTGACTTTTAGAGTATATCCACTCATATCCCTTCCCTATGTATATAGAGATAACTCTAATCACTAGTATATGCAGTGGACCTTTGTATTCTCTACCATTCCTATGTGACTCTTAGAGTATATCCATTTGTATCCCTTCCTTATGTATATAGAGATAACTCTAATCACTAGTATATGCAGTAGACCTTTGTACTATCTACCATTCCTATGTGACTCTTAGAGTATATCCATTCGTATCTCTTCCTTGAGTGACTTTACTACTTGTACATTTGCAATTTTTCTTTCTGTTTGTATCTCCTCCTTGTGTGACTTTACATCTTGTACATTTGCAATTGTTTCTGTTTGTATCTTTTATGTAACGCATGTAATTCTAAGTCCTTATGTTTTGCAACTAGTTCTTATGTAAAACGCTCTGACACCTTCGGGTAAAGTTTGCGCTATAGAAAATCGCATTAAATAAAAGAGAGAACGCCAGCACCACTATTGATTTATGGGGACCCTGCTTGCCCAGGGAGGGGGAACTGTTGACAGAGACAGGCACCCACTACTGTCCTTGTGCAATGTATCTGGTGCTCATGTAAAGCGCTCCTATACCCTCGGGTCGAGTTCGCGCTATGTAAAACTACAGCAAAAAACGCTACCACAGTCTTGTGAATCGCATCTCAAGTGACAACTATCAGAATACATACTGTTTGCCCTGCTCGCATCTCGTTGCCACTCAAACCTCCTGCTTTAGCACTTTGTATGGTTGAGTCACTACGTTAGGTGTTCAGCTAAAGCTAGTCTATACGCGTGTGAATATATTACACAATGCACCCTACTTTTGTTGCACGATTCTAGGAGTGGCAAGCTACAAGGGCAGCTTTACATCAGACAGGCGAAGATTTAAATTTCCCTGCATCCCCCCACAAATTCTCTAATATGGGCAGTAGGGGTGCATAATTTGGGAGATAAACAAAAGAATACAGTCCAAACAGGTCCTCCCTGTCTCTCATAAAGCTCCTCGACTTCGCCTTTTCTCTTCAGAGTAACATTTTTATGATTCTTTCCAGATGCACAGCCCCATAAAGGGAAACGGAAGACGAAAGAGGGGCCAACAAACAAGTCATAATGTTGAAGAATTCAGAAGGAAACAGGAGTTTCAGCTGCGATACTACAGACTAAAACACAGTCCAAAAGGTGCAAATGAGGGACAACACCCTGAAAGAGTTAAGTGGCCACTTTTCGAATTTTGATTGCTCTCGTTAGGTATATTCACTGAACTCCAGACTCGCTCTGATGCCCCTCCTCCGCCCTGTGGTCCTCTCGGGCAACTTCACACAACATAACAGGCCAATACCGCAGCTTGAGCCAAATGTCAGCGCTTTGTGGTCTTTAGGAAGCGTAAGCGCTACACAAATTATTCAGTATTTTGGGCATGTTCGAAGAGAAATGAACAGTTTGTGCTAAAGAAGGACAGGATTGTGGCTGGCTGTAGGAGGGGGGGGGGTTATTTCTTGTTCACGACAACGAGTGGCTGCTGGGGTCCGTACCAGCCGGGTGCCTTGCCTTGGGATGTTGTGCAAGGCATGCCTATGCAGAGAGAGAGGCAGGTCACCTGGGTGTACACGCGCATGAGATTACATAGCTCCTCTACCTACTCGGGTCACTATGTGATAGCTAAACTACAGCGCTTTGAAGTTCCTGCTTTGCATGCCGAGCTATATAATTGAGTGATGTGCACATACAAATGGTGCATGTGCTCTGTGGATTACCATGGCCTCAGCGAGTAGGTAGTGAGCGGTAGATGCCAACGGGCTCGTTATATTAGAATTTTTTTGAGCCGCAAGTCAAGGGCTACAACTAGTTCCATTCTTTAGGATGGACCTTACACATCATTTAAGTTTGTTTACAAAATTGCGAAGACAGGTCGGCCCTGTTTCTCTGTAATATATAGCGCCTTCCTTGTGACTTGGAGCAGTTCCGAACAGATGACACCAAAATGTCAGGCTGGATTCTGTGGATGCGCGGTATCATGGCTGACGAGGAGGCGCCGTAGTCACGCGCTGCCGTCAATGTCCTATGTCCAGTCCTCTGGGTGCCCCTCTGTGCTTAGAGGCGCTACACCTAGGGCGGCTGAAATTATGCGACAAGGATCAGGCAAAATTATGCGGCAAGAAAAGGCAACATAAAAGATGTAATGCCGCACATTTGGATATTACTTCATAATAGCTCCGCTCCACCAGCCTCGCCCTCGCCACCGTCCCACGAATTCGCAGGACCGCCGCCGGAGGAAGATCCTTCTCCCACCTGGCGGCCAAGACATGGAGATCTCTCCCCACCCACCTACGGCAGACCCAAGACCATCTCTCCTTCAGGAAGCAACTCAAGACCTGGCTGTTCGAGCAGTAGCAACCCCCCCCCAGCGCCTTGAGACGCTAGCGGGTGAGTAGCGCGCTATACAAATTCGCTGATTGATTGATTGATTGAATGTCGTCATGTCTACACATGTTAACACCAGCTATGCAAGGTTTCACTTCATTAGTACCAGTTTAACATCGGCATGCAGCAAAAATCAACTGTAAGGCCAGTCAACCTTTGCCAAGGGCCACGTTTTAATAACTCTTAATCCGTTTGAACCAAATTGTTTGTGGCTGTTAAAATAAGCAAATTATGCAGCAGATGATAGAGTGTGCCAATTACAGTAAATCCATAATTATGCGGAAAACTTTGTGCCCAAAGAACAGCATACTTCTAGTGCCCATGGCTGCACCTCCCTTGAATGTCGTAGCACGGGCAAGCACATGTGACATTCAGCTGCAGAGGCAGTATTTCGTTTCTTTTCTAGCACTTTACGTTTTTGTCGGAAATTGAAGGGTGGCCGGCGCTGAAGTTATTGTGACAGAGCAAGACAAAGCGGGGATAGGCCCAGGTCTCTGTGGCTCGACCCCGCCCCCTGTTTCTGGTCCCTCCCAAATTGCTTGAATCAATGTTGTAATGTTCCTTGGAACATTAACAATCGTTAGCAGTTCTTGCTTTAGGCAGAACGTTTTTAGAATTAGGATTATATGCGTAAATATTTTATCGTTCTCGAAAGTTTTAACATTATTAACACATGCTGATGAGCAAAGTGTAAAACTAATGGAATCAGGCGCGTTTCTTCCTGTCTCAGCCGGCTCCTGGAAGAAGCACAAAGGGAAAGGAGCCAGGGGAGGTGAAGAAAGGGGTAGGGGAGGAGGCTTTTGCAAGTGCAGCCGCGCAAAGCACTCCAAAAACAACCTTTGAAATGTGAACCGAAGCAGATGGCACAATGCGCGCCTCTGCTCGTACCCGCAAGGTCTAGGCCTTAGGCGTCAACATTCTAAGAAAAGGTCTGACAAAAAGCCGCCTTTGGTCCATTGCGTGCGAAAGCCACATGCAAAGGCCAATGAAACATTACTACTTTCAGCACAAGCTTGCTCGAAGTCCAGAGTGATTCTAAGAAACCGATTCCTAGAGCAGCGCATGAGCTGCACTAGGCTCAACCTTAACAAGAAAGTCCCTCAGCAGAAAGCAATTCTGGTATTTTACTGACCTCAGATGGTCATTTTCTATCAAGACAGTTAAATAGAGGCAGTTGAATGGAAAATAAAGTCCCTAAGTAGAAGCAGACAAGTCCTAGGGCTGATCTCCAGAGCCCACACAGTACATACACATATACGTATATACTAAACTATATACTATAGCATATATACTAAAGTGTATACAAGAGGTATCGAATGCGCGACCTAAAAAGTAGTAGTTTGGTGAGCCGCCAGCAAAGCAAAGATGATTTAGAGAACTAATGCTTTGTTAGCTGCTGAAGAAGGAAGAGTGGACACATAGATTTTGGACTAGTTGAGGACCTGGTTTTCGCAAGTATCAGATTATAGAAGTCAGATGAAAGATGATGCCAGCTTGTCCCAGTGGCTTAACGAAAGTTGAGGGGACACCCCCCCCCCCCCCCCCCTGCAAGGTACACAGCGGGGCCCCGCTACGGATTTAAACAGGAGCTCTCAGGCATGATTAAGGTGATGAGTGGGCCCTCTGCAGCTCGGGGCCCCTCGCACCACGGGGGATGCAGGGGCCTGTGTTACGCCCCTGGCTTGAACTTGTGACACGGACCTTTAAAAAAGGACTTCTTCACAGGACGGTGAACTTAAACAACAATATAAGAACCAGCATAACGCATTCATAAACGAGTACCGATTTGGATGTGAGCACGGCTGTCTGGTAATGAAACTCACCAACACTAGGAGAACATTACATTGTTCCACTGCACATTGCCTCTACATCAAAACACAACTTGCAATCTTAAAGCAAAAGCTTTGTTGACTTATGTAAAGTGATACTTCGCACACACTACAAAGTGGCTCGAGCAGTGCAGAGTGCATTTTGATTTTACACTAGGAAGTCTATATGCACTAAGTGTGATGGTCTAGGAGTGCAGGCAAGAGCCTCTGACACTTTTCTTACCATAAACAGGAGTGTGTGGCCACAGGTGTTTTACTTCTCACATTCACAGATATTGTTACAATGAACAGGCAACATCGGTGTACATTAGTGGGAAAACATTATAATTTCTAATTTCACACCAGCAAAGGTAATCCACATTACACTGAGATTGATAATAACATAATTGGGTCAAGGAATGAGCCCTTGGATTTCAGAGTTCACACAGCAGTAATCCACCAAGTCTTTCCCAAAATAATTTTTCGAGTTAGATGGATATGTGCGCACAAGAGTTGGTATGAAACAATAGTGTATATTCCACTTTTATATAACACTGTTTGTTCATGTAATCTAAGGTTGGATTTTTTGGGAGTGTTATAAAATGTATTATTTGAATCAAATGAAGCACTCCGCCATTAGAAGTGTGTATCTAATCATGATCAACTGCTATCACATATTTTTAACCAAAGCCGTTGATTACTCACAAGTGGTACCCTCATTAATAAAGTGTCATCAGAAAAATGTAATCATTTGGTTACATGCAATAGCAATGTGAAAAATGTAGCTCTTACTCAAGAGGGTGCAGCTGCTTAGAGGGAGCTGGCTTATTACATACATACTGTGCGGTAAATTTCAAATACTTTTGGGAAACTCCTGCTTTAAAAAATGCCCCTCGTAACACGGCTCACTAATGGGTGATCTCCAACTGGCTTGCCATTCATCAAGCCATGCCTTGCATCGATAGCTGACAAATGATTACTAATGGAGGAACAAGCTAAACTGGAAGTAGCCAAACCCGCTAAGAAATTGATTACAAAGTTAGCAGGACCCCCACAGGATCCAAACTCAGTTCACATCAACCCAGTCATTGTTTCCAAATGGAGGCATAAGGTTTATGTGTGGCACCGGACCATAAACAGAGGAAGAACTCTGCAGTGTGCTCCAAAAGGCCCAACAAGAGCCAACGATCCCAGAGATGCGCCACGCCATGAGGTGTAGGAGGCCTTGTGTTATCAAGGGATGTGGAAGGCCTTACAGCACAACATGCCATGGCTGCGGGTGCTGCTTACAGCGGGATGCGCCCGCGTGGGGTGGGCGCATCTTAATTCAAATGGAGGCACCGCCGCGCCATGGGCGGTCGGTCCTGTGTCCCGATGAGGTGGCAGACGGACAAAGTCCGCCCGCCCGCCATCGTAATAGGCCCCTATGTGATGGTCTGACCAGAAATCACAACTCTGCCCCAGTCATCGCAAAGGAATGCATAATGATACCCCTTGGAGGAAACTCTCACATAAAAAAAGTAGCTGAGAAATTACTCTTTAATGGGAGTCTTGCCGCCCCCCAGGGTGGTCTGCTGGATTGTTTTCCGGGTCCCTTGGGAGCAGAGATTACTGTGGTCTCATTAATATATGTATGCAAGATGATATCTACATTATGAGGGTGCGTCGGGAGCCCTGCTATTGTGGAGAAGCTGCCTCTACAGAAATGTTGCAACTTGTTTACTTCTTCCTTCCCAGGCTTGATTTCTAATTCATCTTTCTGGTCAGAGATTGCCCTGTGCCCTACATAGGTAAACACAGAGCAGCCTATCCTTCCAGCCTCCACGCATAAAGCAAAACGTGAAAGCAGGGATCAGCCTGAGGAAGAAATTGTTTTACGAATGAACAAAGAGCCAGAGCACTCTTTAAAAGTGAAGAGCTGCTGAAGCGCACTTGGAGATGCCGATTCTAGCCATCTATAAATAACAAACATTGAAAATGCAATAGGTCTTGCCTTTGATTAAGTTAAAGTCATTTGCTTTGCTAATGGTATTGTATAGCAAAGCAAATGGCTGTAACTTAATAGAAGGTGAGGCATATTGCATTTTTAATGCTTGTTCAAACAGGGAACCCTCCGTGAGAGCCACACTTGAAAGAGAGAGCAGTCCACAGACGTGTGTGAATTCTGGACTACAGGTGGCGGTAAGTTGTGGGTAATAGCGTCGGATGTTTATCTTTTTTTGTGACCTAAAATGTATGCTAAATAATTCTAGTTAGGATCCAGTTGGTATTTAGGGCTTGAGGGTCTTATGTGCACATGCCTGGAAAGCGACTGCATTGCCATTTTTGAGCCAACAGCGATTTGCATTCTGGGACTCGCAGTTCCGTTTTGGTTTGGCATGCCGTCACGATAAAATGAAGATTGACAGGCAGGAGTCAGCCGTCCACATGGCCTTATGATGGGATTTCAACGTCTGCAGTTCTCACACGCACCTACCCAAAAGACACCCTCCCCTTTCAACAAACGCCAGGGCTTGTTGTAGCTCATACAAAAGAGACAAACAAGTGCAATCGGTTAGTAACTGTGAACAGCTGTGTGGGTTGAACATGCAGAGGATATAGCTGTGTGCAACTTGCAGTTTTGATGGGCATATCCGCATTTCATCTTCTACAGGTCAATGCACATGCCTTTTAAGAAACATTGCCGTAGCACAGAAAGGCAGAAGAATAAAGTACAAGATTACGTACTTCTTTGTGGTTATAATACCAGAGTACATAGCAGTCAAACCTGATGTTCATTGTAAAACAACATCGTTCGACACAGTTTTCCTTGAGCCCTCTTTCATCTCTAGCTCCACCGTTTTCAACTATTAAACGCCTAAGTATTGTAAAATAAAAAACACACTGATTTTCCCAAACCTCCTAACTATTGATATAATATGAATATTAAACAAAGTCGAGATGTAATTCAAAGTACAACGATCTTGGCTCTAACCCATGCATGCGCACGTTACAACAGAAGGAAATGTGTTATTTGGCACTAATAATTTCACAATTTTACATGTTCCCGTCACGTCCCCCTTTGGCTCATTGTTTACTTTAAATACATTTTATATATCCTGCACTTTTACTTTTTATTAAACAAAATTTCGATATTGCATAAACAAAGGGTAACAAACACGAAGATCGCCTTTTAGGAGATGTAATACGTCTGATTATGTATTTTCAAAAGCAGAAGCATAAGGGGAAATGATGCAAAATGAAAGCATGGGGTACCAGAGTCTCCCATATCTCATAGATGTACATTGAGTGGCCTTAGGTTGAACGGGCCCCCCTGAAGTTTGCGGTCCCTTGAAGGGCTGCAGTCCCCTCCCCACTCGGCCCGCAGAGGCTTGCCTTACACCCCTGGTCGAAAGAGGTCACAGACCAGGCACGACAACAACGCCACGTGGGAAAGGGGGTGGGGATGAATGAATTCCCACAAGCAAATTGTTTGTTTTCCCAAATCCAAGAAGCAGTACGTCACCTGGATTTAAATAATCAGCTGGTATTAACTACTTCAACAATTCCGAATTCATATGCAAAAGGCCTTCTGTCCCTCTGCTCAAAGCTGCAGGGAGCAGGCTTGTCACTTGAGCGGCCAGGACTAAGTCCCACCCAAACTAGGGCATGTCGTCTTTTACCACACAATGAGCTCTCCGTCATGACCTTTGCCCCAGAAAATCTGGGGTCTCTAGTCCCCCCGACACTCCCACCCGTGGGTAAGGAGCCTCCAAAGAGAGACTCACATGCCCAAGCTGTCGCCAGTGTGCAGCAGGGAGAGACTCATGTGCTCAAGCTGAGGCCCGTTCTCACAATGAAAAAGAAAGAGTGTGTCCCAGCTAATTGAGGAGACAGTATCACGCCGCAAGTGAGTGATCCAATCCCGCTGGGCGTGGCTAAAAGGAGACAGGGTGGCAACAAGGAGGGATTGACATGCCTTTTGGTGCAATCATTGCACTGCCTTTGGCATAATTCATGACGCCACACAACTAGGGTGACCAACCGTCCGTAAATTTCACGGACAGTCCGTAATTTCAGCCGTCTGTCCGTTGTCCGTGAAGGATTCTTTAACGGACGCCATTTGTCCGTAATTCTTGAGTCTGATGCTGTTGGGGTCAGATTTTTAACAGACTCCGATGCAAGCTGGGATACCTAGCAGCATTGGAGAGGCACAGTGGGATGGCAACCCTCACACCTCCAGCCCTTGATGAGCTGTTAAGAGGTGCTTGGAGGTGACTGAGAGGAAGGGGCTGCCGCTTCAGGAGCAGGGGCATCTATTCAGATGCAAACAGCCCTGAATGCGTCATGTCTCTGCAATTTAGAGGGGCCTCCGAGGGCCCCAAACATCCTAGAGACTGGCCACATTACACCGAGACAGCACGTGGTTTCAACAAACCTCGGTTCTGCAAACATGCAGTCTATAATGTAATAAAATAGAGAAATGGCACTATCGCACCCACACTGATTAACAAATTATGGAGGACAATCAGTTAAATCAGTTCTCTCGGAGTATCTCCTTTAAGTACTGTACATCACAGTTGGAGATGGCAAAAGTAACATTTTGGAAAGAGAGCCTGTCTTCTCGTTGTCTTGTCCAGGAGGGGGTGAAAAAAAGCCCTACCCCACCCTGGAAGAGACCAAGATGATACTAGAACACTGCACGCCCACCCCGGTGCCCACCCTGGTGGATCCTGTTCCCCCTCCTGGGATAGCTCCTGCCCCCTCCCCCCCCCCCCCAGTGATGGCTCCTGTCCCCCCATGTGGTGGCTCCTGCCCCCCCCCCCCTGTGATGGCCCCTGTCCCCCCATTTGGTGGATCTGTCTCTGCCCTGGGTGGCCTCTGTTCCAGTCCTGGAATGGCTCCTGCAGCGAGGGTGAAGTTATTGATGGGCCTCTTCTCAAAAAGACTCAGCTAAAAATTAATATGTTAAGGTGGGCGAGTGAGTAAGTGAAGGGATGGGTGGATAGCTGGATGAATTAGTGAAAGGGTGAGTGGATGAATGAAAGATTGAATAGATGGATAATGAGAGAGGATGGATGGATTGATGAGTGATTGGAAGGATGGAGGAGAGAAAAGGTAAATAGCTGGATGTATGGGTGGAAGGGTAGCTGGATGGGTAAAAGGATGGATGGATGGGTGAAACGATGGATGAGTGAAAAGGTGGATGATGGGTGAGTGGGTGGATGGATGAGTGAAATGATGGATAGATGGGTTGATGAATTGATAAGTGCAAGGGTGAATGGATGAACGGATGAGTGAAAGGGTGGATGTAAGGATGGATGAGTGAGTGAAAGGGAGGGTAGATGGACAAAAGGATGAATAGATGAGTGAAGGAGTGAAATGATAAATGGATGAGAGGAAGGATGGATGAGTGATAGGGTCAATGGATGGATTCATGAGTGGATGAGTAGATGGATGGATGGGAAGGTGGATGGATAGATGGATGGATGGAAGGAAGGATTGCTAAGTGAAAGGGTCGATGGAGAGAGAAAGGGAGGATGGATGGATGACTGAAAGGATGGATGGATGGATGGATGGATGGATCACTGAAAGGGTGGATGGGTGGAAGGATGAGTGACTGGGTGGATGGATGAATAAGTGAAAGGATGGTTGGATGGGTGAAAGGGTAAATGGCTGAATGGATGAGTGAATGGGTGGATGGGTAGAAGAGTGGATGGATGAGTGTACAGATGTATAGGGCGAAAGGGTGGATGGATGGATAATGGATTGATGAGTGAAAGGATGAATGAAGGGATGGATGAGTGAAATGATAGATGGAAGGATACATGATGGCTAAGTTTGCAACTGGTTGAATGTTTGGATATGGCTGGGCTTACTTATATTCTATTGCGTGGCCTCTGATGTGTCTGTAAAACGTATCCAATTGTCCTAAAGTTTTGTCCTGAATTTTGACATCCTATCCTGAATTTGTGTCCTGAATTTTGACCCTTTGTCCTGAATTTTTACACTCACTGTCCTGAATTTGCAGCAATGCCAGTTGGTCACCCTACACACAACGTGCACAAATGACAGCTGAAGGCCGAGATGGGACATGGCTTCGGAATCCGTATTGATTCCAAGAAGCCCTCGGCATGGCAGAGCTGCGCATGATCTGCTTTCGCCAGGCCGAGACCTAAAAAGGGAAACTAGACTTGAAGAAAGTGGCTACAACTTCACTAGACGCGAGAGAGAAGAAAATACAGTAACCATTTTTGATTAGGAGCTTTGCCATTAGTCAAACGAGGGCCTAGTAGCACTGCCTGGTGAGCTTCTGGACGCTCGTAGATGTTAAATAAAGAACAATTATAAAAGGGGAAATATTCCGCTTTCCATTAAAAAAAAGCACTTTTCCCCATCAATGCCTGCCACTGGGGAGTTATTTTGAAGCACACATGCACTTGGTGCACAGTCAAAATGGAGCCACTCACAGTAAGGGTGGGCAATGGCTAAAGTGAGCTGACTTCTTGCCCCATGTTGTATTCTGTGATGTGTGGCAGCACAATGCGAATGACCGTTAAATAGACCTATGAATGAAGAAGGCTGTCTGAAAGCCTTATTTATGTATTGTTAAGTTTTGTTTTCTCAATTCCGAGAACGAAATGCTGTTCGCGAGCGCCCTCTAGTGACCCTTCCTATTACTCTTAAATGAGTATCCAGCATAAAGTAGGCGGGAGCTCCAGCTACACAGAGGAGTAAAATGACAAATGGACGACGTCAGATTTAGAACAGAAAGTAAGCAGTCAATTACCTCCTGATACCAATCGCCGAGTCCATTCAAAGAATCCTACTCAGGCTCTATTTATCCGTCTCACACTGTTCGCTGGTCTCAGAAGATATCCCCTAGACACCCCAAGGCATTAGAAGCGCTCTATAAATTCTTTTATTTCACACAGCGTGAGGCGCTATGGCATGGTGACGTCATAAGTCCACTACAACCTTTCGCTCTCAAAAGAAACCTACGGGCCAGGGAAAAAGAGGGAATATACAATATCTCCCCTCTTTGGCAAAAAACAATAACGAAAATCTAACAATGCAGGTTAAATACAAACCATTTTAGAACATCTATATGTTCAACACTTCAAAAACGCATTGCACATCAACAACGCATCGAATATTAGATGATCTGAAATTGTATTTTATGTCCACTAGGTGGCTTCTTGTTAACTTTGTCTTGATAGTATGTTTGGAGTCATTTTGTGGATTGATGGGTAAAGGTGCATGTGCAATCTTACTAGCATTCCTCCCCTTACCATTATCTCACATAGGCCTTCTTCAAAATCTCTTGGAATACATTTAGATGAATACTTGGATTTTAGCCTAGGGTACCTGACTCATACGAAATCTCATCTCCAATGTTCAATGACTTAAAACATTTGGATCAATATTTGTCAAACAATTCCTTCCTGGCTGAACGTGCTTATTTGATATATTTTTTTTAAATTTTGCAATAGATTTTTCATGTCATTCTCTCTGGTGTTCGTTCTCCCCTCTCAACCAACTAGGACATACATTAGAATTCGCCGGTCGTCCCCATGAAAAAACGGAAGGGAGAATACCTAGTGGCTCTGAGTTTGGTATTCTTATAAGACCACAACATCGAGGAAATAGTCTATAATGGACTTCTTCGGACAGTTGTCCATTGTACATTCCAGTAAAGTTAGCTCCTTCAACTAACTAACTAGATTGAGGGTGATGTAATGACGCTTTTCTATGTTTTATCCCTGTACTATATAAAAAACATCTTATCAGATGTTATGTGTACACAGTTGTTTGGAAACAGTTCTCTAGGTTTACAAAATACTTCAAATAAAAAGTCAAATAAAAAGTCAGCTACCACATCTATATTAGGTTCAGAAACAAATGTAACTTTAATCCATTTGGTGAAGTAGTCCACAAAAATTAAAGCATAGTTATATTGTTTGCGCAACACCCTGAATGGTCCTATAAAATCAATTGCCAGTTTGCACCATGACTTATTGGGTACTTCAACACACCAGGCAATAATGGTGGTATGTTGGCCTTTACAACAATGACATTACCAATTTACCACGCAATGCCTTTACTATTCATGGTACAGACATATATATAGATAGAAAAATATATGACAAATAACAGTAAAGCTAAATTCAGGGTTTGTGGTGGGTAGTGGTAAAGGGAGGTTAGAGCAATTTTAGGGTTTAGGAGAGGGTAGTGGTAAATAGAAGTTAGGGTCATTTTGGGATTTAGGGCTGGGCAGTGGCAAATAGAAATTAAGTTAATGTTAGGGTTGCTAGTGGTAAAGGGAGGTACGGGTAATTTTATGGTTTAGGGTGGATAGTGGTAAAGGGAGGTAAAATTACTTTTAGGGTTTAAGGGTGCATAGTGGTAAAAAGAGGAATGGGTAATTTTAGGGACTATGGCCGTGGTTCCCAAACTTTTTATACCCGTGGCTCCCTTGACCTAATTGGCAGTTGTCCGTGACTCCCCACCATTTTTTTACCCGCGCACCGGGGTGCCGCAGTGCACCCTTTGGGAACCACTGATCTACATGAAGAATCAAGCCTAGACGTGATGAAGGATTCAGAGAGTAGTTTGGATAATAGTCGTGCACAGCTGGATTTTAGGTTCTGGATTAAGGCGTGAACCGTGCTCCTTCGTATACTCCCTGCTTTGGAGTATGTGCTATATACTGAAAGACGCACTAGCACTGAACGGCACTAGTGTCACAAAGGGCACTGATTATTCGTGTGCTGGATCAACCAGCTATTTTCAATCAAAAAAGTATTCCAAGCTTAAAGTTCCTTGTTCATTGCAGTATTTTATTCATACTTCGATGAAGGTATTCAATGGTTAATATTCAATATTCATATGTTTTTTTTCAACAATTCATATATTCCCAGCTATCCATTAGTTCCAATGCATTTCGGCCCACTGGCCTTCGTCTGGGAACTCTCTGAAACAAGGAGTGGTATCTGTCACTATTTATACTTCAATAACAGTATTTAAATCATTTACATTCTATAACTGGCATTATTAACTTAACATGCATTTCAGGTGCAGCCATTTAAAACAACCCGTCTATAAATGCACATTCAATATTATAATCCATAGTTAAAGCATCGAGTACACAGTATGTCATTCAGTGAACCTAAGGAGTCAATTTCATGCTTTGTGAAACGCATTAACTAGCGAGCCTGCGTGAAGATAAACATGCGGGATAATTACATTCAAAAAGTTCGCGTGTCAAATAAGTTCAAATCGTTAAACATGATGCGGATGGTTGTTTAGTTAGCCGTTCCGCGATGTTAACGTGCGTGTCAGTGCACTCGCGATAAATGCTCTCTGTTCTGGTATTAAAATATTATGTGCTATTACAAAAAGACTGCTCCTTCTTACCGGGTACGCGGGAACGTTGGTTCTCTTAGCGCTGCACTCAAAGCTGTCAGCGCGGTACTGAGTTGGCGTGTGACGCGTGTGGGCTGTACTAAGAAGTTTTAAAGGCGCGCTTGAGTTTGTTAAAGGGCCAGTGTAAAATGATATATAAAACAATGCTAACATTACACATTTCAACGTTATATACGGTTAATCTACCATGAAGACAGAAACACAAAATATACTTTAGAGATCATTACAAGCTTATAGATAGCAGCTAAATTCAGTTCTTTCATTAATCCCCATGGGGCGCAGTGTTTGTAAATGGAATATCCAGTAGTTTTCACGTTTTAACAAGGTCTTCCTGTTATCACTCTCCTCCTCTTTTTCCACAATTTCCAATATGCAGGCTCTCATCTGATTGATCTGGTGGTTTTGTTCAATGAAATGATTGGCAACCGCTGACTTGGCTACTTTTGTCCTTATGTTACTTTTATGCTCAGTCAATCTTGTCTTGAGCTTGCGTTCAGTTTGTCCCACATATGCTTTACCACATGGGCATTTTAGCATGTAGATTACATTTTTGGTGTCGCAGGTTCCATTGACCAGTAGTTTGATTTTATTACCCCGCATAGGGTGTGTGATGGTGTTGCCCTCCATAATGTTATTGCAGTTACTGCAATTTCTACAAGGAATGGTACCTTTGTAACTAGTAGGCTGTTTTGTGGGGGTCGGTTTTTTTATAATTTCGCCTAGATTCTTCGCTCTGGTGAATGCAAATATGGGTTCATCCTGGAAAATGTTATTGAAGTCTAATTCAGTTTTAAGCAAGCGCCAATGTTTTTTGATGATTTTCTTAAATTGTGGAGTGATTGTAGAGTATTTGCTCACACATGTAATTTTGGTGGTTTTCTTACTGGTTTTCGATGTAAGTAGGGTCTGTCTGTTCTTTGTTGTGGCTCTTTTATGAGCCTCCTGCAGTACTTCATCTGGATATCCTCTTTTTTTGAATTTATTAATCATGCTGATTGCTTGTGTCTTGGATTCCTTCGGGTCTGAGACAATTCTTTGTACACGGAGTAGTTGGGAGTATGGTAAGTGTTGCTTGAGGGGTGTTGGGTGGAAGCTTTGGTAGGCCAGGAGGTTGTTGCGATCAGTCACCTTTGTGTATAGGGTAGTTTCAAACTTGTCACCTATTTTAGAGATGGTTACATCGAAGTAGTTAATTTGTGTGTCATGTATGGCATGAGTGAATTGGATTCTAGGATCCACCAAATTTAGCTGTTGGATATTGCTGACAAGTTGATCTTGAGTATCTTTCCACAGGATAAAGATATCGTCTATAAATCGTAGGTATAGACGTAACCCTTGTTGCCATTGGGTGTTCTGTAAAATGTGTTTATTTTCATATTGGTGCATGAAAATATTCGCGTATGCTGGGGCTGCTGGATTTCCCATGGCGGTGCCAGACTTTTGTAGGAACCATTTGTCCTCCCATTTGAAGAAACTGTGCATTAATGTGAAATTGAGTAACTCAAGTAAGAATATTTTCATATTTTCCTCATATTCCATCTCGAGTAGGGCAGCTTCCACGGCCTCGATCCCCAATGTGTGGGGTATGGAGGTGTACAATGCTTGTACATCTATGGTGCACATGATTATCTTTTCATTCGGTTCCAATTTCACGTTGTCCAACTTATTTAAGAAGTCTGTGGTGTCCTTAATGAAGGAGCTCATTGAGATGACATAAGGTTGGAGATATTTATCTAACAGTTTCCCAATCGGTTCCTGTATGCTGCCACATGTGGATACTATAGGGCACCAAGGGGGGTTCAAAGGATCCTTGTGGATCTTGGGTGTGAGGTAAAATTTAGGTGTTTTAGGGTGATCAATGATGAGATATTTTCTCATTTTATCGTCCACACTTCCTTTGTTGATGCCTTCTGTGATTATGCTTTGCAGCACTGCTTGGATGTCCTTGGTGGGGTTTGTGTGTAATTCCATATAGGTGTTCTCATCATTTAAGTGTACCTGGGCTTGTGACATATAGTAATCTTTGTTCATGATGACCAAAGCGCCACCCTTGTCCGCTCTCTGACAGATGATGTTGGGATTGGATGCTATGTTTTTTAGGGTAGCCAGTTCTTTCTGGGTGAGGTTCTTGCTTTTTGTTCTTTTGCGATAGTTGATTTTGCTGAGGTCTTGTTTGACTAGTTGTTCGAACAAATCCAACGTTTTATGGCTGATTGGGGCCATGTAGGTACTAGTGGTGGTGAGACCTTTCAGTGAATCTTCCTTGCTTGGTTGTTGATCCTGTTGTTCCACTACAATGTTGGTGAAAAAATGGCGCAGTCTAAGTTTTCTCATCAGCTTGAAGAAGCTTATATTAACTTCTAGATGGTTAGTATTGGCAGTAGGTACAAATGACGTGCCTTTTTGTAGGATATTCATCTGTATTTTGTTTAGATGGGTATCGGAGATGTTAATGACTAGGTTGTCTTGGTCTTCTTCTTGTCTTTCTTGGACATCATGTGTCTGGTTTGTGGGGGTTCCTTCTCCTTGGTCTGTTCTGTGCTTTCGTCTTGACCTCCTCGGTCGTCCCCTTCGTTGGGGCCTTCTCCTAAAAAAGGCTGAGCTGAAGTGCTTGTAGTCGCTGTAGTTGGTGCTCTTGTGGGTCTTTTACCAGCTATATCAGAAGTGCCATCTGTATCTGAGGATGAAGTATCGTCTCAGACCCGAAGGAATCCAAGACACAAGCAATCAGCATGATTAATAAATTCAAAAAAAGAGGATATCCAGATGAAGTACTGCAGGAGGCTCATAAAAGAGCCACAACAAAGAACAGACAGACCCTACTTACATCGAAAACCAGTAAGAAAACCACCAAAATTACATGTGTGAGCAAATACTCTACAATCACTCCACAATTTAAGAAAATCATCAAAAAACATTGGCGCTTGCTTAAAACTGAATTAGACTTCAATAACATTTTCCAGGATGAACCCATATTTGCATTCACCAGAGCGAAGAATCTAGGCGAAATTATAAAAAAACCGACCCCCACAAAACAGCCTACTAGTTACAAAGGTACCATTCCTTGTAGAAATTGCAGTAACTGCAATAACATTATGGAGGGCAACACCATCACACACCCTATGCGGGGTAATAAAATCAAACTACTGGTCAATGGAACCTGCGACACCAAAAATGTAATCTACATGCTAAAATGCCCATGTGGTAAAGCATATGTGGGACAAACTGAACGCAAGCTCAAGACAAGATTGACTGAGCATAAAAGTAACATAAGGACAAAAGTAGCCAAGTCAGCGGTTGCCAATCATTTCATTGAACAAAACCACCAGATCAATCAGATGAGAGCCTGCATATTGGAAATTGTGGAAAAAGATGAGGAGAGTGATAACAGGAAGACCTTGTTAAAACGTGAAAACTACTGGATATTCCATTTACAAACACTGCGCCCCATGGGGATTAATGAAAGAACTGAATTTAGCTGCTATCTATAAGCTTGTAATGATCTCTAAAGTATATTTTGTGTTTCTGTCTTCATGGTAGATTAACCGTATATAACGTTGAAATGTGTAATGTTAGCATTGTTTTATATATCATTTTACACTGGCCCTTTAACAAACTCAAGCGCGCCTTTAAAACTTCTTAGTACAGCCCACACGCGTCACACGCCAACTCAGTACCGCGCTGACAGCTTTGAGTGCAGCGCTAAGAGAACCAACGTTCCCGCGTACCCGGTAAGAAGGAGCAGTCTTTTTGTAATAGCACATAATATTTTAATACCAGAACAGAGAGCATTTATCGCGAGTGCACTGACACGCACGTTAACATCGCGGAACGGCTAACTAAACAACCATCCGCATCATGTTTAACGATTTGAACTTATTTGACACGCGAACTTTTTGAATGTAATTATCCCGCATGTTTATCTTCACGCAGGCTCGCTAGTTAATGCGTTTCACAAAGCATGAAATTGACTCCTTAGGTTCACTGAATGACATACTGTGTACTCGATGCTTTAACTATGGATTATAATATTGAATGTGCATTTATAGACGGGTTGTTTTAAATGGCTGCACCTGAAATGCATGTTAAGTTAATAATGCCAGTTATAGAATGTAAATGATTTAAATACTGTTATTGAAGTATAAATAGTGACAGATACCACTCCTTGTTTCAGAGAGTTCCCAGACGAAGGCCAGTGGGCCGAAATGCATTGGAACTAATGGATAGCTGGGAATATATGAATTGTTGAAAAAAAACATATGAATATTGAATATTAACCATTGAATACCTTCATCGAAGTATGAATAAAATACTGCAATGAACAAGGAACTTTAAGCTTGGAATACTTTTTTGATTGAAAATAGCTGGTTGATCCAGCACACGAATAATCAGTGCCCTTTGTGACACTAGTGCCGTTCAGTGCTAGTGCGTCTTTCAGGATTCAGAGAGTAGCCATCACTGTCATAAAACCTTATTTGCAATCACAAAGATCTTATAAAGTACATCTCAATGCATACAACACCATCATAGAGTAGCATAAAGCACTCCCACTAAAAGTAACCAGGCTAGAGAAAGGCTCAAGGAGCTCTGTGGCGTTACAAGAAGTTTATGTGGGGTGGGCTCTGATCATTGGTATCCGCAGAAATGTTTCCAGGGGGCGCACATTTTTAACTTCATCACCATCCCCCTTGCACCCTTCTCCCCTCTGCCTTACACCCATCTCGCCCTACCCCTTGCACCCTTCTCCCCCCTGCCTTGCACCCTTCTCCCCCCTGCCTTGCACCCTTCTCCCCTCTGCCTTGCACTATTCTCCCCACTGCCTTGCACCCTTCTTTTCTCTGCCTTGCACCCTTCTCCTCTCTGCCTTGCACCCTTCTCCCATCTGCCTTGCACCCTTCTCCCCTCTGCCTTGCACCCTTCTCCCCTCTGCCTTGCACCCTTCTCCCCTCTGCCTTGCACCCTTCTCCCCTCTGCCTTGCACCCTTCTCCCATCTACCTTGCACCCTTCTGTCCTCTGCCTTGCACCCTTCTGCCCTCTGCCTTGCACCCTTCTCCTCTCTGCCTTGCACCTTCTCTACCTTGCACCCTTCTCCCCTCTGCCTTGCACCCTTCTCTTCTCTGCCTTGCACCCTTCTCTACCTTGCACCCTTCTCCCCTCTGCCTTCAACTCTTCTACCCTCCCCTTGCACCCTTCTATCCCCTTGCCTTGCACCATTCTTCGCTCTGCCTTGCACACTTCTCCGCTCTGCCTTGCACCCTTCTCCTCTCTGCCTTGCACCCTTCTCCCCTCTGCCTTGCACCCTTCTCCCCCTCCGCCTTGTACCCTTCTCCCTGCACCCTTCTCCCCTTTCGCCTTACTCCATTCTCCCCTCTGCCTTGCACCCTTCTCCCCTCTGCCTTGCACCCTTCTCCCCTCTTCCTTGCACCCTTCTCCTCTCTGCCTTGCACCCTTCTCCCCTCTGCCTTGCACCCTTCTCCCCCTCCGCCTTGCACCCTTCCCCCCTTCTCCCTTGCACCCTTCTCCGCCTTGCACCCTTCTCCCCCTTCGCCTGGCACCATTCTCCCCTCCGCCTTGCACCCTTCTCCCCTTTGCCTTGCACCCATCTCCCCTCTGCCTTGCACCTTTCTCCCCTCTGCCTTGCACCCTTCTCCCCTCTGCCTTGCACCCTTCTCCTCTCTGCCTTGCACCCTTCTCCCCTCCGCCTTGCACCCTTTTCCCCTTCGCCTTGCACCCTTCTCCTCTTCTCCCTTGCACCTTTCTCCCCCTCCGCCTTGCACCATTCTCCCCTCCGCCTTGCACCCTTCTCGCCTCTGCCTTGCACCCTTCTCCCCTCAGCCTTGCACCCTTCTCCCCTCTGCCTTGCACCCTTCTCCCCTCTGCCTTGCACCCTTCTCCCCTCTGCCTTGCACCCTTCTCCCGTCTGCCTTGCACCCTACTACTCCCTCTGCCTTATACCCTTCTACTCCCTCTGCCTTGCACCCTTCTACCCCCTCTGCCTTGCACCCTTCTCCCCTCTGCCTTCCACCCTTCTCCTCTCTGCCTTGCACCCTTCTCCACTCTGCCTTGCACCCTACCCGCCTCTACCTTGCACCCTTCTCCCCCTCCGCCTTATACCCTTCTCTACCTTGCATCCTTCTCCCCTCTGCCTTGCACCCTTCTCCCCCACACATGACGCACTGGCGATCCAGGGGGGCAAGTATTCACCCTTGCCCCCCTCTGCGGACGCCCATGGCTCTGATGAACCCAAGATGGCTCACCAGATGAATGAATGAATTGAGTTTTCTATAGTGCACATAGCTGCCCTGAGGCGTCCAAGCGCTAAGAGTAGCAACTGAGGCTTAGGTAGGGAGGGAGGAATGTCTACTCACTATTAGTTGATGAACAGAAGCGTTTTCAGCTGTTTGCGGAAAGAAACGAGGTTGGGGTTAGATCTTAAATGCTGGGGAAAGGCATTCCATAGCTTGGCTACATTAAAGGAAAAGGAGCGACCTCCCGATCTTGATTTCTTTATTTTCGGCACAATGGCCAGATTGGCAGAGGTTGAGCGCAGCTGACTAGCAGGATGATAGGGTGTAATAAGGGGGAGATTGATTGCAGGGCCTAAAGACCAGAAGGCCTGATGTGCGATACAGAGTGATTTGAAATTAACTCTTTCCCTAACGGGAAGCCAGTGCAATCTCCTTAGGCCGGATTTTACTGAAGATCTGCGGGGGATTTGTAAAAGAGTCCGTGCTGCGCAATTCTGTATCAACTGCAGTTTCCGCAGAGTAAAATCAGGAGCTCCCAGATATAAAGCATTCCCGAAATCCAACCGTGATTGGATCAGGCCCAAGACCACGGTCTTTCTTGCTTCGAAGGGGAGTAGAGGGAGGACCTTTCTGATAACTCTAAGGATGCAGAAACAGATGGCAGATAGTTTTATTGCCTGCTGGTCAAATGACAGAGACCTATCCAGCCAGACACCAAGACTCTTAATGGTATCTTTAGGAGCAGGGGCACGACCTAAGCTGGGTGGCCAAAGAGTGTCGATAGAGGATGGTGCAGTACGACCTAGGAGCATGAGCTCAGTCTTGTCTCCGTTGAGTTTGAGACAAGACTTGGTCATCCAGCTCTTGACCCTTTCCAGGCAACCAGCAAGATCTACACACGCTGAAGATCCCCCTTCCTGTGCCAGAGAGACCACAAGCTGAGTATCGTCCGCGTAGGTAATGATCTTAATACCATACGGACGGACGATCTCAGCTAGTGGCCTCATGTAGACGTTAAATAAAGTCGGGCTCAACGATGATCCCTGCGGGACTCCACATCTCAGAGGCTTACTGGAGGAGGTGACATTGCCCTCGTACACCTGGAAAGATCTATCATTCAGGTAGGACCTGAGCCACACCAAGGCCCTGTCAGATATTCCGGTGTCCAGGAGACGCTGCAAGAGGATATCGTGGTTAACGGCATCAAATTCCGCGCTCAGATCGAGGAGGATGACTGCCACCGATCCTCCCTGATCTAAGATCCTCCTGGACTCCTCTGTGACAGCCAGTAGTGCGGTCTCGGTCCCATGCTTGGGGTGAAAGCCAGTCTGGGAGGGATCGAGCAGCTGGTTTTGCTCGAGAAAGGTTGTTAATAGGCTGTTTATATATTTCTCCAGGATTTTAGCTGCCCAAGGCAGCAAGGAGATCGGGCGAAAGTTGTTAAGATTCTTGGTATCCAGATTGGATTTTTTAACAAGGGTCCTCACCATGGCCTGTTTCCAAGCCACTGGGACTGTGCTGGTGGAGATCGAGGTGTTGAGTACTGCTAGCAGTGTAGGGAGGATGGTCTGTATAGCAGAGACTAGAATATGTGGAGGTGCTGGGTCCCTAGGGGAGCCTGATTTCACCTGATGCATGAGGGAGGTGAGGTGGTCCGCATCTATCTGGGGAAATTCCGCCAACACTGGAGAACACAGATCCCATCTACCCAGTTTTTTAAGTGGGCTGGGTCCCTATCAAGCTCTCCATTTTTGCCTTCAGCCTCAAGATGAAAAAAACAGTCTTAACTCTGTAGCAGTCATTTCACTGCCTTTGAGGTAACACCAAAGAGACTCGTTATTGTTCTTTCAGTCTCATGATAAGGTTTCTAATGAAAAATAATAATAATAGTTTTTAAGTAAATCGTCGTGGAAGAATAAATGATACGCCCATCTCTGAAAGAGTTGTTTGTCTTCAAGGAAAAATGTCACTTGCTGAGAAGTGTGGCTCAATGGTTAGAGCGGCAGACCCTGATGCAGAAGTCTAGCCCGGGACTAGGGTTCAATTCCCTGCCTCGGCGGGTCTTGGGCTCAAAAAAAATTCCACGGACCTGATAATTCTCGCCTGGGTGCCTATTCCAATCATGGAGTCCCACTCTGCAACTCTGGGCAATAGCTTTCTTAATCTCCACAACGGCCCCACAACGATAAGGATGCCTGGCCTCCACCTTGGGGGTGCCCAGGAGTGGACGCCTCACAGGGAAAGCCAGGATGGGTTCCACAGCGGTATTCGTACAAGCGCCTTGAGACCCTTGCGGGTGAGTAGTGCGCTATACAAGTATCAATTTACATTCCCGTTTCACCACGAATGAAGGACGTGTCTCTCAGTAAATGTATTTCTGTCAGAGACCTGCAGGTGTCTCATGGCGCTCAAAAAACAATCCTCCACTTGCTAGGGGGGGTGGGGCGGGGGGGATCAGCTATCCCCAAGGAAGGGCTACAATAAAATAAACTAACACACCAGAGACCCCGAGGACCCTGTCCTGCTCAACTCCCATCCTAATACTTTACACTGCCCCTGGGGGTGCTTTCTTCCACCGGAGTCTAAACATCCAGTCATAGGCTCAAGGTGGTATGACATAGCATTGAGGGCCTCGAACAGTGGTGAGGGACACACGTTTCACCATCAGACATTCATTTCATGGGTCACCAGAAGAGGATGTGGCTAAACGACTAGAGCGGCCGAATTTAAAGCTGGGGAACTGGGTTCGAGTCTCGGCAAGGATGTGCAACACCGTGTGATTCTGGGCAAATCACTTAATCTCCCCGTGCCTAAAAATGAATGTGTCCATCTGTAACGCGACTGGTGCTAATGTAAAGTGCTCTGATGCCTTTGGATGGAGTTTGCGCTATATAAAAATGCAAAAAAATACTTGGTAGGGTGCCTTGTGCTGTGCTGCTTTTGGGGAGCATTGAATCAGATGACGTAGTAAAATTACAAAGAGCATGGCGCAAGAGGCTTTTCACATCACCATAAATTCATAAACAGCCTCTGAAGACGTTTAACCAGTAGGCGCTTTATACAGCGCTATATATGAAGCTGTTTGTGTTCCGCGGTGCGCATTGTGCCTACATGAAACAGTGGAGCTGGCAGAGTGCGGCTGCATCTGGGCATAGGCCGCATCCTGGGCCGAGCTCTAGAGGACATAAAAAGAAGCACTTCAAGAATCTGTTTGAGGTCACCTACCAAGAGTCAAAAGTCAGCTGCACCTGCGTTAGTTCAGAATCACCTCGTGTAAGGAAGGTTAAGGGACCCCTAAGCCTTAGGAGTGACCACTCATCTGGGCCCATTAGCAGTAATTACAGAGTCCCCCACCCCCAGACATTGCCAGCACGATGGACCTCCCTTCCTACAGATTTACGACCCCCCCCTATCAGCGCCCCCCTTTCAGGACAGAGCTAGGCGCTCTTCTAACAAACAGGCTCATGTCCTCCACAGCGCCTGGGTGTCCACAATTCTATTTTTTTTTTACCTTTTATATTTTAAATCAGGATCCAAACTGAGGTTCAAGTGCTCATGATCTGCATTGTATGCAAAACTACGTATCTGTACAATTTAATGTTTGTTTATCATTTATTGTTTAAAAGTTATTTAGATTTTACTTGATTTTCTCTGTCCCAGGAAACGAGTCAGCACAATGCTTAAACATATCTTTAAGTCTTGTCTCACAGCATAACAAACATATTGATACTGATAATCATGCAGTCTTATGTCTTGCTCACGTACCGCCATTGTTTTGATCTCTATGTCCACCTTAATCTGTAAAATTTGTGAAGCTCCTTGATGCCTTCGGGTCAAGTTCCCGCTATATAAAACTCCACAAAGTAGTGCTCTATATTCTCTTCGAAGACTTTCTCTCTCACACTCCCTATTTTTGTCCTAATCTCTCTGTTTTTCTGTGTCGTTGCCTCTCTCTCTCTGTCACACTTACCTATCTCTTGGTGCCTTTGTCTTTTTATTTTCCATCTCTCTCTCTCCTTCTTATGTGCGCTCACTCTCACAGTTACACGTTAAGTGTGTGTCTCACTCCTGTCCAAGCCGAGCCCGCCGAATGACGGAAGACTGAGGGCTGTTGGTAGCAATTTCCCACAGTGTGCCCGCGGCGCCCCTGACACCTCATTACAGCGCACCGGGGAGCCGCGGCGCACAGTTTGGGAACCACAGGACTATGGAATAGTGATAATAGAAGGTTAGGTGTAAATAAACAAGTGGGGGCTTTAGTAGGTTCCACCTAAAAGAAAATAATTACATTAATGAAAACATTAAGGGTTTAGGGGAGGGTAAGGGTAAACTGAGGTATGGGTAATGGGGTCATGGGTGGGTAGTGTTGTATTTGTGTGTATACACATATACCCAAATTATATATATGTATACATATAAGATCTTCTCCACTTGGGGTTCATAAAAAGAACGGCACTCCAAGACAGCTATTATCGCCAATAGTTTATTTGCAAAATGAAGGTAAGGTGTGTCAACGTGTTTCGTCATACAACGCCATGGTCACAACGCCGGCCGCCATATCATCACTTTTGCTAATATCCATTTATTGGTTACAATGCAATTATCTTGTCTTTTCCATCATGTGCATGAATGAACATTGAGCCTTCAAATAATATCACAATAGTTAAAATCATTGCAACATATATAACCCATATCTTTCATACACACACACATTCATAATCCTTTCAAATCCATCTCAAAATATAATTCATATAAATCGGACTAAGCTCCGGTCTTACTAAATAGACGTCTCATGGGTGTTCAAAGTTGAACTTTTCATCTCTGTGCCCCCACAGTCAGCCTGATAATAAATCAAACACAGTCAATATAATTTACATTTTCAATTCTTCTATTTCCAACTTCTTTATTCTTCACTTTTTGTTGTTTTCTCTGATATGGCTTGACCAACCATCCTCAATGAGCGTTTTGACTAAAACGCCATCCTCAGGAGTGCCAGATACATATATACCATCCAAAGCCTGCAAACACATGATATTAAATTGCTGAGCTACACATTCGCAGAATGCTCTACCCGTAACGTGCTTCTTAACTAAAAATTATCCATTTGGTCACCAAGTATACAAAGAAGTGTCCATCACCAAAAGAAGTAAGTAGTGTGAAGTACTGACCAAGTCTAGATTTCCATCACCAGCCAAGGGACATTGATGCAAGTTTTTACCTGAGCTTGACTTCCCAGCTTAAACCCACACTAAGCCACAGTGTGAAAACATCACCAAAACGTAGACGTGCTCAAAAGAAGACATGGCCTATATGGTCCGAAACCACATATTTAAACAAGTGTTCACAGTAAGAGGCATGGCAGCCTACCAGTTGTTGATATTTATTATTGTTTGCCTAGTAGGCAGAATGTCGGTCACGCGAGGATGGCTCGAAACAGTCAAACATAAACCTCCTCTGGCACCTGTGCTGGCAGAGAACACTACAAGATTCATAAGGTGTCTGTAATGTTGGTTCCACCCCCAAGTAAGATGCTGCAGTCGCTGTGAGGATTAGCACTGTATTCTTTATTTTACGTTCCCCTAAAGAGCGCCGAGCCTCTGCTCTCGTACTCGGCTCTTCGCGCCTAATGCTTAGCACTGCGCTCGCAGCCCAACATCGCTGATGTGACGTGCAAACACTAGACTGCGCCACTACATATCTCCCCTTTTTCTAACACCGAAACAGTTTAACTTACTGTCCACCATTCATGTCATAGTCTCTGAACCTTGCTGGCTTGACCACCACTCTACCCCTCCTGGTCAGTCTTACCGGGGTGGTGGGGACCGTTCCTTCGCTTCTTCCTCCACTTCCTAGCGCAGCCACGCTTCCTTCTCCTCTACTCAGGTCCTCTCTGACCGCCTGCTCCTGGTCACCGTCACCAGTCCTTTCCCTTTGTTGCTCTCCTTCTCTCACATCAGGTTCTGCCTCCAGATATTCCTGTTGGACAGTTTCTTTTTCCTCGTCTCCTAAGTCTGCTCCGCCTTGGTCCCAACTTAAGATCTTGTTGCATCTTGCCATGCAGTCCTGTGACCATACGTTTCCGTCGCTCAGCAAAGCCGCTCTGCCCAGTACCTTCACCTGCATGAGCTTACTGTATTTACTCTCTCCTTTCCTTTGTAGCGTGGCCAACTTTACTCGCACCCATTCCCCTTTTTCCAGTTCAGTGTCCTTCACGTTCCTCCGGTTGTCGTAGTGTTTTGTGTAAACGGCTTGTGCTTTCTCCAAGTTGGCTCGCACCACTGCCGGAGACCACTCACTCGTTATTGTTTTCTCTTTCCACACCCGGTTGTCTTGGGTGAATGGTTCGCGGCCTCTCAATATCTGGAAGAGGTTATAACCGGTCCCTGTGGGGGTGATCCTGTACGCCCACACCATGTGCCATATCTCCTTTTCCCAGTCCTTGTTGTCAGAGATGGCGGCTTGAACCGACCCCATCACTACTCTGTTAAAACGCTCTACTAGGCCGTTCCCAGCAGGGTGGTATATGGATGTATGCTTTGCTAGAATGCCGTTCCTTTGCACAAAATTGTTCAATTTTTCTGATCTGAATTGGGGGCCATTGTCACTTAGGATGGACTTTGGGATACCTTCCCTCACAAAAGTGTCGGCAAGAAATTTTATAATGGTCTCAGTGTCCATGGCCTTGTCTACCTTCAATTCCGGCCATTGAGAATATCTGTCCACGAGAACACATACGTATTTTTGGACTCCTTGTACATCTAAGATCGGGCCTAGAATATTCACTGACTCCTCCCATGGATTTTTTGGGGGATCAAATTTGCCCAGGGCTGGGCGCAGAGGTTTGAGAGTCTTATCTGCACCTTGGCACCCTGAACAGTCTCTGACGTGTCGCTCGGCCCTTATATCCATTCCTGGCCACCAGTAGTTTTGCTTGGCCCTCAATTTCAGTTTACTAATTCCGAGGTGTCCCTCGTGGAGCATGTCCAGTAATCTGGGGATGATGTCCGTTGGGGGGATGACCTTCTCTCCCCTGTACACAAATACTCCTCCATCGTCCATCGACAACTCTTCCCTGACTTCAAAGTATGGGCTGAGTACCCCACGGGTCTGTTTCTTGTCAGGCCATCCCTGGGCGATATATGATTTCACCTCTTCTAGTATCTGGTCTTCCTCGTATGCCTGTTTCCATTCTTGAAGGCTGATTGGGTTTTCTTGGTCTTCCGTGAGTGCTACCCATTCCTCAGTTCCCACCTTGTCTTCCTCACTCGGCTCCATGGCTGCTGCTCTGCTCAAATAGTCTGCCACTCTGTTATTGCTACCTGGGATATACTCCACGCCGTACCTGAATTCGAGCAGTTTCAGCGTCATTTTGAAGATCCTTGGCGTAGCGTCAGCATGCCCACTCGATGTTAGCACTTTCAGTAGGGGCTTATGATCCGTCCTCAATTGGAACCGTGTGCCCCATAGGAACTGCCTGAATCTGGTCGTAGCCCATACCACTGCCAGCATCTCTTTTTCTATTACGCTGTACTTGTTTTCCGTTTCACTCAGCGTGCGGGATGCGAAGCTTAGCGTCTCCATCCTTCCTTGCCCACGGTCTTGCATGAGGACAGCACCCAGTCCTTTGTCGCTGGCGTCTGTGGTCAGTACTGTCCTCCCTTTGGGGTCGTACACTTGGAGTGGTATTGCTCCTGCCACTTCTTTCTTGATGACTTCAAATTCCTTTTGTGCTTCCTCTGACCAGCGAAATTCTGTATTCTCTCTTGTCAGCTGCCTCATGTGATGGGTCTTGGAGGTGAAGTGCTGCATAAACTTGCTATAATATTCCGCCATTCCAATAAATGATCTGACTTCTTCCTTGTTGGCGGGTGGAGGTGCCTCACAGATCGCTTTCACGTTCTCTGCTTTCGGAGTCACTCCTCGTACTCCTATTTTGTGTCCTAGGTAGGTCACCGATTCCATTCCAATCCGGCACTTGACCCATTCCGCTGTGAGGCCCTTTCTCTCTAGGATCTTTAGTACATTTCCGAGTTTTACATCATGGTCGGGTCTATCTCGCCCCATCACCAGGATGTCGTCCTGGAAGTATGGGACGCCGGTGGTGTCTTTGAACAATTGGTGCATCAGCTTCTGGAATACTGCTGCCGCTGAGGCCAGCTCTAAAAGCATGCGGCGGAACTGATAACACCCGAACGGGGTGATGAACGATGTGAGTCTGCGGCTCTCCGGGTGTAGAGCAATCTGGTGGTAGGCTGAGGTCAAGTCTATAGTGGAGTACCACTTGATTCCCCTGGTGCTGGCCAGCATCTCCTCTATTCTGGGTAAGGGGAACCTCTCCACCACAATGTTCTTGTTCAGTTCGCGCAGGTCGACACACAGCCTGACCTTACCGCGGCGTTTCTTAACTACCACTAGAGGCGCCAGCCACTCAGCACACGTGATGGGCTCAATGATCCCCTTCCTTTCTAGGTCCTGAAGTTCTTCCCGTACCGCTTCTCTTACTGCTCAAGGGACGTTTCTCGCTTTGTGGGCCACAGGTACAGCATCCTCTTTCAGAATGATTTTATGTGAGAATTTCTCCAATGTTCCCACCGTGCCACCAAATACCTTGGGGTATTCACTCCTCCATCTGTCGAGGTCTGGCCATGCTTCCGGCTCCGTTAGTAATATTTGCTCTTTGCCTCCCGGATCCAGCTTGATGCCTAGGTCGCCTTGGTCTAACCATCCTAGGACCGAGGGGCCCTTTTCTGACACGTAGAGCTTACAGTAAGCGGACCGGCCTCTAAATTCGAAGTTTAATGGCCTGAATCCTGCCATTGGTATGCGGTCCCCGTTGTACGTGACTGGGCGGATGTCCAGTTTTTCTAGTTCTGGGCCTAAACGCGGTGCAAATTTCTCCTCCCACACCGCTCTCTGGACGATGGTGTAGGGTGAGCCTGTGTCGGCCACCACACTGATTGTAATTCCTCCTATTGACATTTCTAGGACAGGTTTCATTGTCCTTCTGCCATCGTCACCCAGGACTTGGCCATCCACGCTCAACACCTGATCGTAGATGCAGAGAACCGTGACGACATCCTCCGCCGTCCCTTCTTCTTGTTCGTCGCTACCTTGACCGACGTATCTCACCGTGCCTTTGGAGGCCTTCTTCCGACATACCTTCTCGTAGTGGCCGATTATTCCGCAATACATGCATTTGGCGCGAAATGCTGGGCACTTCCTGTCGTGCGCCTCGTGTGACCAGCTCCCACACTTGTAGCATGGCTTCTTGTTGTTTCCCGCCTGTTTTCCCGGGGGACCTGCGTTGCCTTGCCATTTGCTGGGTCCCTTCTCCGACGACCTCTTGTTCTGGTAGTCTCTGCGGGGCTCCTCATCGTCCACTCTGTTCACCATGGTGCTAGGCGCTGTTTCCTTCTTCGTTGCTTCTGCACACCTGCGTGCCAATTCAGCTCTTTTGACGATGACCATCACCTCCTTTAGGGTGGTGTCCCCACTGGCCCATAGTTTGTCCTGCACTGCTGTGCACGTGGTGTGCATCACCACCTAATCCTTAATGAACTCCTCTTCCCAGTTGTCGTATCTGCACGTGGACGCCAGCCGCTTCAGTGCCGCCACATATTCTTCCACCGTCTCTCCCGGGCGTTGCTTTCATTGCTGGAAATTGAATCTATCCACCGGTACACACACCGCCGGCCTGAAGTGTTCATTCAGATCATCAATCGCGTGGGCGTACACGTCATCGTCCGTGCTTGCTCTCTGTTTTGGTACTAGGCTTTTGTAGACTCTCAGACCTTCCGGGCCTAGGTTTAGCAGCAAGATGCGTTTTTTTCTCGTGGGTTTGAATTCTTCTTCATTTTCGTCTTCCAAGACTCCTATGAAGTTATCAATATATTCTCTCCAGTCCTCCCACTTCATAAGTGGTTCTCCGGGTCTGGTAGAAACTGCACCGGAGCCATTGCATATCCAGCCTGCGCACTCATCTTCTCACACTTGACCGTGGGTTGTATGCTCCCTAAGCTTCTAGGGCTCCCTGGCGTGTTGTCTTGTTCTTCCTTGCTTGCGTGGGCCTGGGGACTACCTGCGTCCGCCCCCTCGCTCTTTTGCGAGGTATCCAGCGCGGTTCCCCTTGTCTGATGGGTCTTGGCGTGATCTGGCGCGCTTTACTTTGTGTCTCTGAGGTCTGTCCACCCACTGTGGTTTAGCTGTCCCCTTTTCTGGGCACTTTAGGGCTCTGCCGCGCTCTTTAGGGTCTGGTACCTGTGTGGTAACCGTTGTCCTTCCTGTCCCTCTGTTCGCCTGGCTCCGTGGTCCTGCTTGCTGCTGTTGTTGTGTTTTCCTTCTCTTGCCCACCGGTGTATTTGTTGTTTCCCTCAGTGCTTCCTTTCAGCAGGGGGGGGGGGTCTTCTATCCCATCCTCGTCACCATTGTAATGTTGGTTTATTTATTTATTTATTTAATTTGTATGGCGCGTTATAACCACAGGGGTCTCTAAGCGCTGTCTGTCCAGATTTACGTGAAAGATGTTGCGTGATGAGATGTTACATTCACTTGAAACCAGCTGTGCACCTAAGAGCTACTCCATGCTTGTTTAAACAACACAGTTTTTAGTTTTTTTCTGAAGAGAAGTAAGTTACTTTCCTTCCTGAGATCTGAATCCAATTTATTCCATAAAGCTGGGAGCATGTTGGAGAACGCACGGCCCCCCACCGTGGTCAATTTGAAGCGAGATTGGGACAGAAAAGTGGCGTCCGACGAACGCAAAGTCCTACCCGGCATGTAGGGGGATATTCGGGATTTCAGGTATTTGGGTGCTTTGCCGTGCAGAGCCTTGTGAGCAATACACAATCCCTTGAATACAATTCGCTGACGTATTGGGAGCCAATGCAGCTCCTGCATCAGGGGAGAGGCATGGGCAGTCCTGGGTTTTTTGAATATGAGCCTAGCTGCATCATTCATAACTCCCTGAAGCTTGTCCAGCAGCCGCTGAGGCAAGCCTAGGTATAGGGAGTTCCCGTAGTCCAGCCTAGCCAGAATTGTGGCTGAGACCACGTGTCTCAAAGTAGGGAATGAAAGCAATGCAGAGATCTTCCTTAGTTGTTTTAGGAGGCCTATACAGGTGCCCACTACGGTGGAAACCTGTTTTTCCATGGATAATTTGTTATCCACATATAGGCCTAAGCTTTTGACTGCGGCTGCCGGTTTAGGTGGTGTACCCAGCTCCTTAGGCCAGAATTTATCGCTCCAGGGGTTGCCCGAGATGGAAATGGGCAACACTTCCGTCTTGTCCGGATTTACCTTCAGAGAGTTCTCGGACATCCAATTAACTGTGGTTTTCAGTATGTCCTGTAGCCTAGTGGATGCTCCTGGACCATCATCCAGCCGGATGATAATCTGGGTGTCATCGGCGTAGTTATCCACCTTGAATATGTCAGGAGGGCAGGGGTCTACCAAGGAACCCGATTTAACTCGGCCTATGATGTTAAGTAATTCTTGTTTGGACATAGGGGCGAACTCAACTAATGATGGGATGTTTAATGGGGCGATAAGGTCCGGTAGGCGAGGGCAATCGAGGGGTACAGTTTCCTCAATTTCGTCTAAGATGTCGGATATCTTCTTTACGAAGAAATCCTGAAACCTCTGACAGTCCTCCTGAGTAAACTCGGGACTTTGCTCTTTGTTGACCCTGAGCTCTGCGAAAACCCGAAAGATTTCTTTTTGCGGGTTTTTTGCAGCCGCTATTCTTTCCTCGAAGAAAGTGGCCTTCCTAGATTGTATGGCTAGTTCCACCCCCAAGTAAGACGCTGCAGTCGCTGTGAGGTTTAGCACTGTATTCTTTATTTTACGTTCCCCTAAAGAGCGCCAAGCCTCTGCTCTCGTACTCGGCTCTTCGCGCCTAATGCTTAGCGCTGCGCGCGCAGCCCAACATCGCCGCCGGCACGTCACATCGCTGACGTGACGTGCAAACACTAGACTGCGCCACTACAGTGTAGATATACCACAAGTTTTTATATGCTATGGGCAAAGGGGAATGTTTCAAGGGGACACTCCCTTTGTTTCCACGCATTTGGTGTCTCTTATCTTGGGACCATTACTTGGATGAAAAGACAGTATCACAACGAAGGGGAATTCATGGGTGTACTCCTCCTTTGTCCATAGACCTAGGAAAAGAACTGTAACACGTATCATCATAAAAGTGTGCCTCAAAATCTGAGGTAAACGATAATAGGTGCGCAACAGATTTTTTTTAACGCATACTAGAAATACAGGCGTGAGTTAATTCGATATCTGAAATTTGCCAGAACATAGAAATACCTTGTGTGTAATCTAACAATCGTGCCTGCACACCCTCCTTTGTAAGTGTTGTTTTAACATCTTAGATCACTCCAGACTCTCGGTATTTATGGGACTCAAAGGTCCATACAGAAAAGACACTGTGATTTCACAGCGACTGGGTCTCTAAGATTAGTTGTCTATCATGGGGCTCTAAAACTACTCCCCATGACTCTTATACCTCCTAATTCACTTACGCCTCAGAGGGATAAGGGCTCAATAGTCCATAAGTAGTAAGGAATACTTTATTTAGACAATCAAGTCCATTAAAGTGCCAAGTGCAAGTGAAAGGTATAGGAAAAGAAAGTTAGCAAGGCAATACACAACTGAAGACTGCCAGGAGACGCCGACGGTTAGAGCGGTGCTCCTTTTACCTGCACTGCAGCCAGGTGGGGTGAAGCTCCTCAACCTACACGTAAGGTATTTGGTTGAGCACGCCTGGATGTCCAGGTGATATCTTTACAATTTATTTATTTTCAAAAGCAGTAGTGTATTATGTATAAGGTCCTGAAGAATGCATTTTGAAAATCTTATGATATGCTGAAACATGTCGACCACTAATAAGTGCGGTTATTCTTTAAAACCTGCACCCACACCTGCCTTTTAACCTTAGGGTTTGGGGGATATCAATAAAATTTCTTTTTCCACCCATTCACCTAATTTTCCTACCCTTCACTTTTTCACTCCAAACACCGTACACTGCTTTTTTCAGTAGCCACCATTACATTCTGCTGTTCTGCTCTCTAATTACATCTCGGTCACGGTAATGCTTACCGGCCGTCTTGTCTCCTGGGTAAGGAGATCCCAAATGATGACAACAAGGGCGGTACAGTATGGCTTCTGATGGGAACAATACATTTTTCTCCTGGTACTCTTGAGTCTCGACTTGACCAGTTACTATCATCTCTCACTGACACTGCTCTGTGTGCATTGGGTGTAGTGGCTCTTACTGTCAAACTCTCCTCCTCCTTCTTTAGACCCCCAGGTATTATTTGTTGTGATAAATACACAACTTTTGCCATGTTTGTTAAAAATGAAAAAGCATGTAATATTAAAAATATGTCTTTAAAAATGTATGCTGTTAATTGCAGCACCTTAAAAGTGAGGTTATTAATAACATAACATGATGGTCACTGCAATTGCATGATGTAGCAGTATGCATTTTAGACACTTTAATTGTTAGCTAATAATAGAAGTCTTTAACGATAACGGCCTATTAAGTGGGACGGTTAGTTCTGTTAATTCAAAATTTTTGTCATGTCTTGTGCAACTGAGAAGGTCCTGTGGTCTGAGTGGAGCTAGCAGTCTATGGCCCACTTTGTGGCTACTTTTTTCTTAGCTTCATCTTTGAAGCTAGCCCTGAGTATATGATACCTTTAAGAACATGGTTTATTTCTTAGAAATGTATCTACTGCATCCACAAAGTTTATACATCTAGAAATTGCTAGTAGCTGAGCATTCTTGACAAGGGAATTAACAGCTGCTGGAATTGTCCATATCCCATCTTTGATCAGCAGAAGCCTAAGGAGTCTTCTGCGTTCCTTATGGAGAGATGGGCAGAGTAGATGGGCTAAGGATTCCTGGAGCAGGCTACACAGACAGCATCTTTTGGTGAGTGGCTAGCGTACCCATGGGGGTAGTAGATCTAGAGATGAGAAAACAGCCCATCAGGAATTGGCAAAATGTAACTTTGTGATAAGAATGATTCCTTAATGTATTTTTGAAGTCCTCTCCGGGCATAGCTGGTAAGAACTAAAGGTATGTGTTCTCTTTTACCGAAGATCCAGGAATCTGAAGCAGAGGATTCAGTTTTAACATTTTTATTCAAGGCTGCTTTGAACTGTGGATGCGAAACATCTCAGTTCCACCAGTCTGAGGCCCCCCTTCACTCAAGCGCATCAGAGAGGGCACTGGCCCAGGGGTTTGATGGACATGGAATATTAGCAGGTGAAACTTCAAGCCAGATAAGAGTTTTAAGAGATCCTTGTTTTGCTGCACCTGCTGAGTGCATATCATTTAAAATGGGGGCTCTCTGTGTGAGAAGTTGATCATACTAATTTGAGCTGGGGAGGTGTTATACTGGAGTTTATTCAGTGATCTGAATACTGCGCTCTGTGCCATGTTCAGGAAAGTACCCAGCTTATCTGGGAATCAATTAATCTAGCATTTGTAAAGTGCACAACCTACCCGTGAGGGTCTCAAGGTGCTGGGGGCGAGCTGCTACTGTTCGAAGAGCCAGGTTTTGAGGAGTCTTCTGAAGGTCGGTAGGTCTTGGGTCTGCCGTAGGCGGATGGGGAGGGTGTTCCATGTCTTGGCAGCGAGGTGGGAGAATGATCTGCCGCCGGCGGTCACTCTTCGGATACGGGGGACAGTGGCGAGAGCATGGTCGGCAGAGCAGAGCTGGTGGGTGGTGGTGTAGAAGCTGAGTCGGCAGTTGAGGTACTCTGGTCTGGTGTTGTGGAGTACTCTGTGTGCGTGGGTGAGGAGCTTGAAGGTTATCCTTTGCTGACGGAGAGCCAGTGAAGGTCTCTCAGGTGGGGTGTGATGTGGCTGCTGCGGAGAATGTCTAGGATCAGGCGTGCGGAGGCGTTCTGGATGCCTTGGAGGCATTTCAGGAGTACTGCATAGAGGTCCTTTCCTTAGTCCAATCTGCTACTGACTGGGTGACCGTCCTTCTTGGGGATGCACTTGTAGATCCTGCAGAGCAGGCGGAGGGTGTTGAAGCAGGAGGAAGAGACTGCGCTGACCTGTTTCGTCATGGAGAGGGTCGCGTAGAGGATGACCCTTAGGTTGCGGGCGTGGTCGGTGGGTGTTGGAGCTGTTCTTAGTGCGGTCGGCCACCAGGAGTTGTCCCAGGCCGAGGGCGTGGATCTGAGGATGAGGACCTCCGTCTTATCCGAGTTCAGCTTCAGTCGGCTGTTTCTCATCCATTCGGCGACGGCCTTCATTCCTTCATGGAGGTTGGTCTTGGCGGTGAGTTGGTCTTTGGTGAGGGAGAGGATCAGCTGGGTGTCATCGGCCTAGGAGATGATGTTGAGGTTGTGCCGTTGGGCGACGTGGGTGAGCGATGCCATGTAGATGCTGAACAGCGTTGGGCTGAGGGATGAGTCCTGGGGTATGCCGCAGATGATCTCGGTGGCTTCGGAGCAGAAGGGGGGGGGGTGGAGTCGGAGGCTCTGTGTTCTGCCGGACAGGAAGGAGGTTGTCCATATCTCTTGGATCCCGGCGTTGTGGAGGCGTGTTCATAGTGTGCAGTGGCAGACCGTGTCGAAGGCGGCTGCCAGGTCTAGGAGAATTAGGGCCGCGGTTTCTCCGTTGTCTAACAGGGTCCTGATGTAGTAAGAATATGGTATCCTTCACTTCCTGTATGGATATTGGATGTCCCAGTGTGTCCTGATCTTGGCATAGAATGTCCCAAAGAAGGCATCTATAGCAGAATCTGGCCCTGTGTTGCAATTGGTATATATAGCTGTTTATAGTAGCTAATACCTGCAGGTTTAATGCCATCTTGTAATTGCTGTGTCCCCCATCAAGGTCTCTTATACTACTACGGGCAGACCCTCGGGTATCCTGGTTTACCAACCAGGCCAAATGTTTTCCTGATTTGCGTGGTCTTTGGGGTGCAGGTGGACTGAATCTGTGGAGAAATAAAAAAACACTGCTATCATTCAACCACTGCAGTAAGGCAGTTGTGTGTGCTGCCTAGATATTCCGCCGCATCGGTCTCCAGCAGCACAGTAGACGTGTAAATAATGCGATCTAGGCTGACATGATCATCATGGACTGTCAAGTACTATGCATACTCTTGTAGCCTTGGATGTTTATATCGCCAAACGCCCACAGAACCAATGAGCTAACCAGTCTCGAAGGGTTCAGGACCACAGAGGCATGATGAGATTCCCTACTCAGTATGCTTTTTTCCCTACTCTTTTACTTCTCTAAAAAAAAAAAAAGAATGTTTTATGAATACATCTGAACCATCATGCATTAAGAAGCAATTTCAAAGACTAATTGCAAACTCTTATGGTGATTATTTCACCCAAGTGCCAAGTAACCGAAACTCAATGGGTCGAATTTATTTCTTGTGTATAGAAATATGGTGCAGAAACTACCACAAATTGTTTTGAGGTTTACGGTTCTAGTAACCAATTAATTGTTTTCCAGACCATCAAGATTATATCTGAAATAATTAGTGATATGAAACCGTTGTGTGCTGGCAAACCTGATAATCTGCCTGCCATACTATTTAAGGCTAATCTCCAATGGGATAAACATAGAGGAAAGTTAGGCGTTTCACTCCTGGCTACTGTTAATGCTCTGAAAAGATTTGATGCTCGCTATGGGGGCACTGTTAGAGCCTTCTAGGAAAGCCTTGATAGGCAAGCTTATCCCACAGGCTCTCTATGGAGAAGATTTATTGACCCTGATGAGCATGTGGACTGGGAAAGCATTAAAAGCGTCTGTATAAATACTTTTCTGGGCTCAGTGATTTATGCTATCATGCAAGAATTGGGCCTTGATGCCTGGACTCCCATTAGCCCATTCTTGTGCGTCAAGGTATGACATAAGTCATAAGTGTAATGAAGAAAAACTTTCCTCGTTAATGCTATGAGATATGCAATCAAGTGCTGCTGAGTTCTCATAGCTTATTGTTTACTGTATTGCCAATTGATTTAACATCTATGAGATCGACATGGAAATTGAAGACTGCACTTAAAGATGGGGTCAGGAATCTATTGTACTTTGGGATAGACTATCTTGAGCAGAAGAAATCAGTTAAGCATGTTACCAAATGTTTCGCTGCTGATTAGTGCTTCCCTCATCTGTTTACGATTCTGGACAAAAGAGGAATACGAGTCTCTGTTTCTGCCTAGGTTTTGATTACAGCTAGAGAATTCCAAGGTTTAGGACTTGAGTCTCGGAAAACAATGGTTACTGGTTGTGTGAATTATGCAATAATGCTCTTATTATTTGACTGCCCTCTACTTCTGAGAGAGATATGTTCTTTACCCAATTATTTTTTTTAAAAAAGGGAGTAGAATCCGAAAATAGGCACAAGGTTCAAGGAAGCACTTTGAGATTGCACTTCTAAAGCACATTTTGTTGTTACAGCTCAGATGGTTTTGTTAAATGATAGTCGATACTTGGTAGTAATGATTTGTTAATATGTAACCATGGTTGAGAACTGCTGTTTATAGGGAGGACGTGTAATATTGTGCCTCGTTTGTTTTAATATTCATGTTTTTATTTTATCTTACAACCAGAATAGTTTAAATGAGCGTCATAAGCAGTGAGGTAGGATTGTATCTGCTCTCTGTCTCCAATTTGCACAATTGGAAGAGAAGTAGGTCCAATATTTGAAGCTATGTTGGTTTTTGTCAGTCTACTGTACGGTGATCCTTGTACTTCTACAAGAATGTATTCATAGAAATAAGCGATTGTAAACTAAAAAAAAACATTCACCATTCCTATGGTCATTTTTGAAGACCCGAGCATTGCAGAATCTCCAAACATACTTCCTAGCCCACCTCTGTAGCATCAACTGAAAAGGTGAAGGGTTTTTTGCCTGCATTGCCAATCCCAGTGTGGTAATTTATGGTGAGAGGGAGGTAGGATTAGGCCAAAGCTGTTCTCTAACATATTTCCACTTACAAGTCATAGCCTCAAACTTATTACAAAATATTGTCATCTAGGCGTTCCAGAAAAGCTTGGGAAATGGACCAGCATTTAAATAGCAGCAATAAGAGATTTCTCGACATCTCGGTGTTGGTGTGAGGTTTGCAACTTAGCATCATCATTTAATACAAATATGCTCTGGTGTGTTCAACCACAGATTGGAAAAGGAGCACCCAGAAAGCAAAACATGACATCAGGCCAGCCTCTCACTAGAAGGGTTATTAGTTTGCTTGTTTTTATCTTTGCTTATTGTTTGTTCCAATGGGTTGTGACAGGACAGGCACCAACTATGCTAGTCCATGGATAAACTGAGTTTTCAGCTACTTACTGGATGGGGTGTTAAACCTGCATGTCCCATTATGTGTAGATGACATTGTCCTAACCAAAAATGCCAACTGCATTTGAGACCGGATCTTCTCATTGAATACAAGTATTGACTTGGCTATGAATACTCCACAGTGGAGTGGAATTTAATAAAATATATACTTGTTCATGGGGCAGGTTGCTTCGTAAATGTGCTTGTCCTGTAACAAAATCCACTTGCCTCTTTGGTGCCATGTAGTGCAGTGGCAAATCATGGCAGCAATTTCATTATATAAGAGCTCTGATATAGCTTCTCTGATTATGCCTGGGCTTAAACCATAGTAGTGTTTGAATACTTGCAATCTTCTTATGTTGCCACGTTTCCGCAGATCTACATACTGGAACCGACGGCAGTGGTAAGCAACAGTTCCATGGTTAAACTGCCCTTTTGAGTCTTTGCAAACCTACTAACTTACATGTTTTGAGGGTTTTCAACAACTCTTCTCTATTCTTTTCGCATACTGAAAAAAATGTTGGAAATTTACTCCTGATAATGGCAGAGGTAAACCTTCTTCCAGCATTAGGAAAAAAGTAGTTGGAGGGAAAGTGATTTTTGTCAAACTCAGATATTCGCATGAGCAAATCCACACATGCAGATTTGCTTATGCTCTAATGCAGTTCACAAACATTTTCTACGAGTACTATTTCTTGCCCTACTTCTATAAATTCTTGGAATTCACGAAATCCCTATAGCTGCACTCAATACAAGGACATATAATATGGGTACAAAGTATAAGTAAAGGTGAGGGGGCGCCAGAACCCAATGGCATCCCGCAAGCCACCTTTAAACATGACGCTGATTTCTGCAGCTTTATTTAGAGAAGCTGTATGCTGAAGTTGAGATTAAAAACCAAATCCTCGATAGTTGGCAAGGATCAATTATTGCGCCCATTTACAATGGAGGAGATAGAAACAATCCTTCAAACTACAGGCTAATTGCACTACTGGATGTAGAAGCTAAATATTTTGCCTCGTTGATCCTCGAAGATCTGGTCTACTGGTCAGAAGAACGCAACTTGATCCCAAAAAATCAAACAGGCTTCAGAGAGGGGATTGGAACCATTTCAAACATTATATCAATTTCTCTATAGCAGAAAAATGCAAGAAAATAAAACAGGATCAGCATCTCTGTTTGATCGATCTAAAAGCCGCCTTCCACAGTGTGGATTGGAAACTTTTGTGGACCAAATTAAAAACCTGGAATATACCAGAAGGAATTCTAAGGGGCAAAATGTGATTTTACACAGACACTTGCGTCAGAGTAAAACTCAGACGGCTCCAGACTCAAGAAAAGTGTAAACAAGCATGGGTCTGAAGCAGGGTTATGTGTTGGCCCGCACCTGTTCAATCTATTCATAGCTGATTTTACGCAAAAATTTAACAAAATGAATTCCCACTTGCCGCATTTAGGTCAACTTCCACTCTCTCACCTTGCCTATGCAGAAGACATTGTCCTTTTAAGTTTAAATAAAGTTGGTCTGACCAGCTTATTAACCGAACTTCCAAAATTTTGTCAATGAACAAATTGGAAATCAACATATCAAACTAAATCTATGATTATTAGCAACCGGCTAGCCCCATATCACAACATTTGGCTAGAAGGCAACCTTTTAGAGAACATATCCAGCGATAACTATTTGGGATATTATATAGATAGAAAACTATCCCATTGTGAGCAGAAAAATTAAATGACATGGAGAGCAGGTGCTCTAACATTTGCGTATACGTCGCTGGTAAAGAAATAGGAGGGACCATCACTAAGGCTGTTGCGCTCAGTAATCGCCGCCAAAACCCTTCCAACCTTAACCTATGCTAGTGCAGCCATGCATGGAAAATATTCTATCCTTAATAACTTAATCACAAGTAGCTACAAAAAGGTTTTTCAACTTCCTGGGACTGCTCCGCCAGCACAAATGCGTTTGGAATTTGGGTTAATGAATAAATCATCGGGCAGAATTTATACCTCTATAAAGATGTGGTACCGGATAAAACAAAACTCGGAAAGTATAAGCCTAAATGAGGCACTATGGTCGGAACTGGACAATAATACAAACATTTACGTTAAATCAATTTTTGTACAATGCGATTAAAACGACCAGCACTTTGGATCTCTGGACAATAATATGCCCTTTCAAATATTAAAGCTAGCGCTAAATAAAGCAGTAAAACTTCACTTGTTAATACTGGATAAGAGCATTTTCATCCAAAGATCTCATGCATGGATGGTGATCAATAACTACAAAGTCCTGAAACTGGTAGCTTATTTAGACTACACATTTTCTATCCAACTAAAGAGACATCTAATGACACTGCGTTCTGAATGTTCCCTTCATTGGCAGACGCACCACCCTGGAAAAATATTGAATCAAAACTGTGCCGTCTTTGCGGCAGTCAAAAAGAAGACTTTATTCACTTTAGAGGTCATTGTAAGAAGCTACTACCAGGACAAGCCACTTTATTAAGGAGAGCCTTCCCGGGCAGAGGAAAAAGAACCTGCAGTTCTGCCAATATTAGAGGACTAGACCCATCTGACCCCCCAAATGAACAGTAAATTGGTAATGTTCCTCGGTGCACACGATCAAGCTGTGAAAGACAAGGCCATTTTATAAAGGTTCAACAATAAGAGAGAAGACCCCACATGTTCCAGGGAACAGGGTACTGCTGACAATGAGAAGTAAAAAGGCTATCCCTGGAAGAGGTAGTATGATGGAAAGCTATCTCACTCACTCACAATATATACTACAAATATTATTCAAATCACTGGTCACAAACTAGTTTATACTGTTCAGTCTTTTTATTAAAAAACATATTAGTTAAAAATTCAGTGTGAAATCAATTCGATTATACTGAAACATGTAAAATAAAAACATTTCATATTGTACAATAAATTAAGAAGTTTAAAACATAATCACATTTATACAATGTATCAAAGAAGAAAAGAGCATACAGTTTCTAAATTGTCAACATAGTCCTATCATTATTCACAGAAAAAAATATTTGAGAAAGAAAACAAATGTTTTCCTACAAAGAAACCCCTAATCTAAATCAAACACCTCAAGTTCAGGGTCTGGTCATGTGAGGAAACTGTCCAAAACGTAATACAAGAAATTCAGAACCCTGTACTAAGGTCAGTATACCTGAGTGAATGGTACGACAGAGTAGATCTGGTCACTAACTACATTATAACGGAGGGACTAGTAATCGAATCTGTGTAATAAAATTTATGAATCCCAGAAAAAAAGGAGATGTCTGGTCAAACGATAAGAAATGTGATGAAATCATTTGAATAAGCAGTGTAACATTATAAGCAAAATGTATATTTGAATGCTCATATGCACTTAATAAAGGGCTATAAACCTGTTTTTAGATTTCCAATAACTCAAATAAGAAATGATGTCTAATTATAAAAGTTATAATATACTGATTGATACTTCTCTAATACACAGGAAGGATATCTGTTATAACCCCAAACGAATTTGATCTGTCCTGATGAAGGTGTGACCATATCCAAGGGCCGATACACCGAAACACGTCGACGCTTTTTTTCTAATAGAATTGAAGCCTAGGAGATTCCTGATATTTTGCACATTGTAAAACGGGAAATCTGAATGAATTAATGCATAGGCTGGTGAATCTGACAATCCGTAGCAACATGAGGTGTTTGATTTAGAGTAGGGGTTTCTTTGAAGGAAAAAATTTGTTTTCTTTCTCAAATAATTTTTTCTGTGAACAATGATAGGACTATGTTGACAATTTAGAAACTGTATTGTCTTTTCTTCTTTGATACACTGTATAAATGTGCTTATGTTTTAAACTTTTTTTAATGTATTGTACAATATGAAATGTTTTTATTTTACATGTTTTCAGTATAATCGAATTGATTTCACACTGAATTTTTAACCAATATGTTTTTTAATAAAAAGACTGAACGGTATAAACTAGTTTGTGACCAGTGATTTGAATAATATTTGTAGTATATATTGTGAGTGAGATAGTTTTCCATCATACTACCTCTTCCAGGGATAGCCCTTTGACTTCTCATTTTATAAGGTTACCTCAGTGGGGGAGAAAGGTAATGTCCACCTCCATTTGTTAAATTAATATTGTATGGAAAGGAAGACTGCACAATCGATTATCACTTAATGTCAACCCAATGCGTTGGACTCTCTTTTAGGGGCATCAACCGGTCAATCTGGTAGTAACGGGATACAGAGACCTATAAATGTTTAAAATACAGCCAGATAGAAAGTAAATAATCAGCTTGGTATAGGAAATTGAATTTCAATATAAATGCATTTTATTAGTCAATTTTAATATATGCAGAGCTTGCAAATAAAATGAGGAAGTCAGAAGAACGCCTTATGCTAGTTACATAATTACGATAGATTGATTTTAAAACTTAATTTCACTTAGCTGTTTTTAAACACTGTGTGTTAAGTTTTGAACTGCTAAACCTGAAATTATTTTTAACTCTAGAATGCATGATATTTGATTCATGCAAAATTGTTATGGTTTTAACTAACTAAACAATAAAATTCTTCTTCCAAGGGTGCGTTTTTGAGACTTTAATTTGGGTCCCTAATTTGGTCTGAGGTTGACCATGACCTATTGTATTATTAAAATTCTGTCTCTCTACCTCTGTATCGGCTGGCTTAACTGTGAAGGACAGCAATCTGCTCTTTCACAAGGAACATATTGGCACACAAAATAGTTGTGTTCATTGCCAGTAACTACTGTGACAGTGTGTGATTTTTTTAGACAACTTTTTCTTCTTTTTTTTGCCAATGTTTAGTATAATGGTGAGGGCCCGGCCGCTCCCACACCAATAAAGTTTTACAAAAAAGGTGCCAAAACAAGTCACACATTGACAAAACAAAAAAGCTGACCACCAATTTCAGACCTACTGGCTGTGCCAATGCTTGTTTATTGTTTCCCATAATCTTATTGAAACTGGTTACACTGATTTTCCATTATGAATATTTTGAGGAAATACTTGCATGCACCAACGAGTTTACTAAATGATGCTACAAAGAAAACGGTAGCAGAAATGTTATAGTAGTTAAGCAAATTTTTTTTCCTGCTTTCTTTTTTTTAATGTACATTTTATTTTGAAAGCAAAGAATCATTAATCTTGCTTTCAAGCTTCTGCACATATTTGCATCAAATCAGAGAGCATTCGGGGAGCATTATACATAATTTTATATTGCTAAACTTTATAAACATGTTTATACTGGAACCACTGTCAGTAGTGCAGTTGGAGCTTATAACATTTACTTAAGAGTGCTCACCCTAATAATAAAAGCTTTCAATTAATCAAACATAAATACAAGTTTGAACAGCATAAACACATGGACAAAAATATTACCTTAACTGCAAACAGTGCCCTTTCCTGATCCATAATGCAGTACTGCAAACTAGCTGCCTAAGGATTTGTGCTGCAGGGGATTGGGCCTTCAACATCCCTGACTCCAAATCAAAAACAAGATAGCTGGAAACAAGAAAGTGATTAGTTGTTTCTCATTAACCTACATTTTTTTGGAACAAGCGGCCCTCTAATAATATTTGTGGACAGGGATTGTTTGCCTCGAAATAGAGAGGTCATGCAACTACATCACCATGGTCAGTAACTAAACTGCATTTTGGCAAGTGGAGTAGAAGCTTTTACTCAGCAACTGCAATGGGGATATAGCAGATAAATTATTTAATGAATGTAAAATAAGGCTCAGCAACTATTTGTCACAAACCCTCTATAATTAAAACTTTACTTTGGCTGGCAGTTATACCGCGGTTGCTGGACTTTCATTTCAGATACACTGGCCCCACCATATTTCAATGGGATTGCATCACAGATTGTGTAAAACTGAATATGCTAATCTTTTGACAGAACCATAATGGATTGAGCTATGCCCTCAATTGTGGTCAGATAGGAATAACTGATTAAATTAAACCTAACACCGTATCTGTCCTGTGTGCAGCTAGCTGTACTGCCTGAGTGCAGCCATCTCTAGTGATAGAGAGCCTAGCCATCTATGTCACCCAACACTGCTGCAGTCTGTAGTGTCTAAGAACACCGCTTTGTGTGGTTCTTGGGAGTGCTGCATCTGTAAAGTTAGCAATTTCAGCCCCATTTAGTGCCTGTGAGATGGACATGCTAGTGCCTGAGAACTTCTGCATTTGTACTAGATGAGAGAGCAGTCACTTTTAGTACTGGAGAGCCGAAACACACCTCATCTCTGAAAGCCTCTTGTTTTGTATTGATATGGAACTGCCACCCATATCGCCACAGTGCTGGCTGTACATTGATCAATGCCTGTAATGTATTTACCTAACTAAGTAAGTCTTCCTTCACGGCTTCTAAAACGTGAACATGTAATTCAATCTTGCTTGGCCCCATGTGGGTGTGAAAGTTGAAAACCGTTAATAAATTCAAAGTTGTCCAAACAGGGGCCCCCAAAATCATTAAGATGCCAGGATAAGAGCATTCGGAAGGACAAATATAAAAGGTCTTTTGTGACGTTATCTGTACACGCAGGTCCTGTTGCCTAATGCGAAAATGGTTGATTGACAACAGAAAAAGGCTAGTAAGAACACGTGTCAGTGTCTTTTTTATTAATAATACAGGGTTGTTCTTCACCCTCTTGGTTCTATTCAGAAAAAATACAAAAATAAAAGAAAATACAAAAAATAAAAAGTGCGACTTTAAACGTCGAATACAACCATGAATAAAATAAATAAAATATATTAATCTGAAGATCTTATTTAAACAACGATTTAGGATTTTTACAAAGGCCTCGAGAAATGTCTATGCAGTGTCACAACAGTTGTTAAGGAAGTGCAAGTAAGTAAGTCAAGCGAGCAATGTCAGTCTAGTCGTGTCAGTCAAGAGGGTCAGAGTCCAAAGTGAGGCCCATGCAGTCCGGGTTCGTGTATGCTGTTGAGCTCCTCCAGGAGCTGTTTGGCCCCGGGCCTCTCCTCGGGCTTCGCCCCCCAGCAGCGCTCGATGATGCCTTTGAATGGAGCTCCTTGGCCCCCGGGGCTGCTGAAGGCGGGTCCGGTGAGGGGCGGCCGCAGGTGATAGGCCACCACGGCATAGAGCACACACTGCCTCTCCCCGCCGGTGTAGGGCGTCTCGCGGCTCACCATCTGCCACAAAGTGATGGCGAAGGAGTAAATGTCGGACTTGCGGGTGGGTGGCAGGCCGCGCAGGAGCTCGGGGGCGCGGTGCGTGTAGGTGCCGCCGATCTGACACGCCTCGGCGGGTTGAGCGCGGGCCTCGCGGTGCTGCAGGCGCAGCGAGCAGCCGAAATCGCCGATCTTGCAGCAGGTGTAGATGCCAAGTTGAGCTAGCAGCACGTTGGCGGGCTTCAGGTCCAGGTGCACGATGCTGTGCGAGTGCAAGAAGGTCAGGCCCCGGGCCACATCTCGGGCGTAGCTGAGGCAGCTGGCGGCGCCAGTGCCCATTTCCCAGGGCTGTCCGTCTTCCCCGGAGGCCATTCCGGGGTTTTGATGGCTGTAGATGGCGTGGTGCAAGGTGCAGCTGCCCGTGTACTCCATGATGACGGCGCCCAGGCTATCGGGATCCTCCGGGCCGCAGGGGCCGGCCGCCAGCACCCGCACCAGGTTCTCGTGGCTGGGCAGCTGCGCCACGTTCAGCTCGGCCCAGAAGCTCCGCCTGGAGGCCAGCCGGTTTTTAGCAGAGCGCTTCACCTTCTTCACAGCCACCGTTTCGCCGCGGTAAGTTGCTCGGTAGACGTGGCCAAAGCCCCCGGCCCCGAGAGGTTCCAGCAGCGACACCTCGGACCAGTTGATGGAGCACCAAGCCAGGCGCGGGGGCATGCGGCGCTCCCGGCCATCGGAGGAGGCGGCGGACAGGGGCCCGCCCTTGCGGGAGAGCACGAGCGGGCTGCTGCTGTAGGCCCGCAGCTCCACCGACGGCGAGAATTCCCGCGGGAGGAAGCGCTCCAATGGGACAGGGGACGGCATGTCGGATCAGAAAGCGTGCGCGATGGAGTCCTTCCACTTCACCACATCGTAAAGTGAACGGCGGCGCCATTAGGTCTACGCACTGATTGTAGGCAGGGCCCCATGCTTCGCATCAACAAGAGACAGCTGAAGACACTTGCTACAGCGCTATCCCAATAGATGCACCTTTCTACCCACGTTTCTGTAGAAGTGAAATGTTGCCTCCGTACCAAGTTCAGATTTTCTTCTTGAACCCAGTTGCACTACAACATTACGTGTAGCTTATTGTTGCTTCAGAAAGGAGGATGTTTACTGGCGGCCCCATCTACCACCGTACACGCCAAGATACCACGTCACTACCGGAGGCTCCAATTCTTCTTCTCTTTTCTTTTTAATTTCAGCAGCCAATCGCATTTAAATAAACAAAACTACATTACCCATGTAACCCTCATACCTCACATAGCACATGCCCCAATTACAACAGAGCAACCATTATAAGTAACAATGGCTCCATTTTGTGTCCTCTTAAGATAAGTACATTTTATGAGTTTAGGTGATGATGCGTTATTACTGTGGAAGCACTGTACTGTTTCCAGCGATTGGCTGTTGAATAATGTCACTGCTGATACTTATTTAGTAATTTACTTTATCGAATAAACTCATTTATTTATCGTGTGGCATACTCCTGTTTCTGTGTGCAGTGGCACAATCATTATTGTGCACGTAGGCCTTATCCGACACCTCCTCTGTGGAGTCAATGGGACTACTTTAGGGTGACACGATTTTGAGAAGCAAAACCCTGGACAGCCCAGACATAAATGTAGGACTAAAGCCTTTAGTCTTTATTTCTTATATCTGGCCTGTCTTGTTTCTTTGCATAGCCTTGTAAATATGTGCACATATATACAGAGACAGACTGAAAAGGCTTGTCAATGTATGTGTGTTTGTGCATATGTGCATATATATATATATATATATATATATATATATATACATATATATATATATATATATACACACATATATGCTCGGTTTGTAAGTGTGTGTGTATGTGTATAAGGAAGTCTGTGTTCACCTTGGAGCAGAATGCCCTTGCCAAGATCTGGTGGGTAAGGTTGTGGATACCCCGGAGGTGAACCTTACCATGGTCAGCTTAATGAGAAAGTATGCAAAGGGCCTAGACTAGGCATGGCATAACTGCCAGGACAAGCTCCTGACATGTCTGGTTAATTGACAAAGATACTAGAATTAGCATTCCATGCCAAAGAATCTCACTCCCCTGTGGACCAGGATGTTCTAGTAAGTTGAGTGCAGAGAGCTTTTTGCCAGCTGAGAAACACCAACTGCAATATTTCCACAGAATGACAGATTTGTTCTCATGAGAATAGACCGAAGCTCAATGATTTGGACCTCTGACTGTAGCCATCCAGGATAGTTATTTGGGGGTTCTCATTTGTTAAAGAACTCACAAGGTTTTGATCCACATGTTCCTCACTGGATAAGCCCAAACGTCACTTAAAAACTATTTAGGAGAAGCCTTTTTTGGCAGGGCTGGGTGCTTTGGAGGGCGTGCGTCAGGCTGGGGATCCTTTCAAGGCTCTCAAAAAGGACACTACCCCGAGGCAGGGGTGCATGGTATCAAAAGCCAGCTGTCTCCAGCAGAGAAAGTCCCTGCAATCTCAGAGGTGCGCAAGGAGCGAATCAAGACACCAGATATCATTCTAAAACGTATCCCTTTTTTTGAAGTCACCTTCGAGGGGAAGTGTGGGATTGTTCCCAGGCAATTGGAGGCAGATTGCCCAGGATGCTTGGGTCCTACAGACCCTCCTAGGCTCTAAACCAGAATTTTACGCCACACCAGCCCAATCATGTTCTTCAAAACAAGTTTTGTCTGATATTTATGCCTTTCTCGTCATATCCTAGACTCCTTTGAGCCAGATGGAGGTGGAATGCGGGTGCCCCTTTACAGATGGAGTGGAACAACATTCTACATCGTGCACAAACCTCCGCTCTTAACACTACTAGTACAGAAATATTTTTAAAGATTGCGTATTTTTGGTATCTCACCCCGGCTAGGATCGCCACTTGGGGCCCACCGGAAGTGGTTGCTGCTGGCGTCAATGTGGCCAACAGGGCACCCGTACCCACCTACTATGGCAATGCCTCAGACTGAAGTCTTTTGGGGCGGTTCGTGGATGCAGTGAATGCCATTTTTGATACTGACATTCCTAGGTTTCACAGTTCTGTCCTCCTGGGTCTCCTCACCCACTTACTTACCCGTTATAGTCCAGTAGAGGTTGAGCGATTGTCTTAGCATTGGGTGCAGCCAAGCAAATCCTTCTTACTATATTGGACACTGAGAACATACCTACACATTTAAACTGGTTACACAAATTATGGGAAACATTGGGGATCAAAAAGCTAATTGCAGTAGCCATGCACTGCCTCCCCCTAAATTGATAAAATGTGTCAACCTAGTCTTAAATACCTTTCTGCGGAATTCTGGGAACTGTCCTGCCCATGCTACCTGTAGATACCCCGCTTAACCCCAGCAGACGATCCTGACACACCGATCTGTTTGAGACCACCGTTGCACACAAAGTTGCCAGTTCAGGCCCAGAATAACATTGTCCCTTCACACTGAACCCTTTACACCTACCCCTCTTCATTCATTTCCTTTCTTACTCCTTTCTCTTGTGATGCATATTTATTTATTTATCGGTTTGTAACGCGTCGGAATCACACCCGAAGGTGTATCTCCGCGCAGTGCTGACGGAGGGTGAAGGAGAGGTAGGCTCTAGTACTGAAACAGAGTGGTCTTAAGACTCTTCCTGAAGATTGAGTGGCTGGTACACTGCCTAAGGGAGAAGGGAAGGTTGTTCCACAGTCGTGGACCCATTACAGCAGAGGTCTTCAAACTTTTTGATGCCGAGACCCCCTTGTAAAACCTTTTTAGGCGTAAGGACCCCCTTCCGACAAAATGTTTCTAGAAACTGGTACTCCTCATCATCAACTTTTGACAACCATAAATGTGCCTGTTAGACCTCATCACATCCCTCCATCATTCATCCACCCACACTTTCACACATCCATCCATCCACCCTGTCATCCATCCATCCACCCTTTCATCCATCCATCCATCTACCCATCATTCATCCCCCCACCTTTTCACACATCCATCCATACATCCTTCATCCATCCACCCTTTCATCCTTCCATCCATACATCCATCATTCATCCATCCACCCTTTCATCCATCCATTCACCCATCATTCATCCACCCATCTCTTTACACATCCATCTATCCATCATTCATCCATCCACCCTTTTATCCATCCATCCTTCATCCGTCCACCCTTTCATTCTTCCATCCATACATCCATCATTAATCCATCCACCCTTTCATTCATCCATCCACTCATCATTCATCCACCCACCTTTTCGCACATACATCCATCCATCCATACATCCATCATCCATCCATTCACCCATCCTTTACCCATCCACCCTTCCTTCCATCCACCCATCATTCTTATGAGGAATTTTGCAGCTTGGCACACACGGTTGCCTCGGGCTCTCCGCTCGACCCACTACCTCCCAAATTTTGGAAGGTCTTCCACGCAGAACTCTTTCCGCCGCTGCATGCCATCTGCCTCCAGTCTTTGGAGTCGGCCTGGGTTCCTGACTGCTGGAAGCTAGCAGTAGTTTCTCCACTGCTTAAGAAGCCAACGTTAGACCCTGCCTGTCTTTCCAACTACAGGCCAATCTCCCTGCTCCCATTTCCTATTAAGATCATGGAAAAATGGGTGACCCGCTCGCTCTCAGGCTTTCTAGAGAACATCGGTTGGTTTGACGAGGCACAGTTTGGCTTCCGCCCCGGGCACGGGACGGAGTCAGCACTGGTTACTGTACTGGACAACCTTTGGACGCGTGTCGACAGTGGTCGGGCAGCCTTTTTAGTGCTGCTCGACATGTCGGCCGCGTTCGATACGGTTTGCCATCAAACCCTCATCAGAAGACTGGAGGAGTGCAGGGTCACAGGGAGTGCAAGAGATTGGCTGGCTTCTTATCTGGGTAGCCGGCAACAGCTGGTTTCGCTTCCTCCATTCCGCTCTGAGTCAAGGAAAGTGGGACAGGGGGTCCCACAGGGCTCGGCCATCAGCCCTATACTATTTTTAATCTGTATCTTCGCCCCCTGGTCCAGCTTATAAAATCTTTTGGTGTCTCGGCTTTTAACTATGCCGATGACACCCAGCTGGTCTTTTCTCTGGAAGGAAACAACTCGGTCTCGCTGGAGACCTTTCATTGCTGTATGGCAGCCACAGCGGATTGGCTTCGGGCCAACTCCCTCCAATTTAACAGCTCTAAAACGGAGGTGCTCCACTGCTCCAGTGATCGAATTCCGCGGGCTCTCCCAGAGAAGTTCTGGCCCACTGCCTTTCCGGAACCAGTAGCGGCGGCGGAATCAGCCCGCAACTTGGGGGTTATTTTTGGCCCTAACCTACAGCTTGACTTGCACGTAAACAAAACCATTTCTACGTGCATGATGCTGTTACGCATGTTGCGCAAAGTTCTGCCCCTTCTCCCCGCCCAGGCCAGGCCAGAGGTAGTTCGCAGCACTATTCTAAGCCGCTTAGATTACTGCAATGCGCTGCTTCTGGAGGCCCCAAAAAATCTGGTGGGGAAGCTACAACGGGTGCAGAACATGGCTGCCAAGTTGGCTCTGTCGCGTGCCAGATCTAGCTCTTCCACTCTTGCTTTAAGAGACCTGCATTGGCTCCGGTGCATTTGCGAGTGGTGTATAAGGCTGCGTGTTTGGTGTTTAAGGCAGTACACCAACAGGGCCCAGTACCACTTCGTGACATGTTTGCTTGGTACTCTGCCTCTCGGCCCCTTCGCTCATCTTCGGCCAACTTGTTGGTGGTCCCGAGGTTCCAGAGAGTCAGGATGGGTGGCCGCTCATTTAGTGTTGCGGCGGCCAGACTTTGGAATTCCCTGCCTCTCTCTCTGAGAAGCCACAAGGATTACCTACCATTTAGGAAAGCGGTGAAAACGCATCTGTTCCCGAAAATTGTCTGAGCAGTGAGTGGTGTTTCCGCCGAAGTTCAAAGCGCCAGGATGCCCTCTGGGTGATAGGTTGCGCTCTACAAGTATACAAATAAATAAATAAAATAAATAAATTCATCCACCCACCTTTTCAGACATCCATGCAACCTTTTATCCATTCATACATACATCCACCCTTTCATCCTCCCATCCATACATCCATCCTTCATCCATCCACCCTTTCATCCATACATCCATCCACCCACCCTTTCATCCATTCACCCATCATTCATCCCCCCACCTTTTCACACATCCATACATCCATCATTCATCCATCCACCCTTTCATCCATCTGTTCACCCTTCATTCATCCACCCATCTTTTTACACATCCATCCATCCATCATTCATCCATCCACCTTTTAATCCATCCATCCTTCATCCGTCCACCCTTTCATTCTTCCATCTATACATCTATCCTTCACCAATCTATCCTTCATCCATCCACCCTTTCATCCTTCCATCCATACATCCATCATTCATCCATCCACCCTTTCATTCATCCATCCACTCATCATTCATGCACTCACCTTTTCACACATCCATCCATCCTTCAGCCTTTCATCCATCCATCCACTCATCATTCATCCACCCACCTTTTCACACATCCATCCATCCTTCAGCCTTACATCCATCCATCCACCCATCATTCATCCACCCACCTTTTCTGTGCCTCTCTCGTGGGAGGGGGGATCAGTATCTCTCTGCATCGTCTTCCTTCTTCTTTCCCGCTCATGGGAGGGCATCTATGTGCCTCCCTGCTGGGGGCGGGGGACGTGTCATGGGACCCACAGCTCCAGGTACGCAACATCCATTGAACTCAAAGGGCTACACTACAGCCACTCAGTGGCGTCACTAGGGGGGTGCGGGGGGTGCGGACCGCACCGGGTGACACCTTCCCCTGGGGTGACACCGTGGTCTGTCTCTGCAATAATCTTGGCCGGCGGTCAGGTAAGGTTCGACAGACAGTAATATTATTTTGCACATCAAAATGCAAAATAATATTACTGTCTGCCGAACGTTACCCGGCCGCCGGCCAAGATTATTGTCCAATTAGGCTAAGGCGTAGACGTAAGGACGTCAACGACGTTCTTAAACGTCACTCTCGTGTGATGTAGCTCCCGTCCCGCCGTGTTCATCAATGCCCGTGGGGTTTTGCAATTGCAGCGCCAGGTGCACGCTTGTCTTCAGCTGGTAAGTGGCACCCCCATTCTTCCCTTCGCTGTGTGTGTTAGAAGTATGCCCTTTGAACTGGGAGCCGGAAAAACGGGTACAACGTCGTACCGCAAACAGCATCTTTTAACACACAGGTTTCCTAAAGTTACAGCATGTGCCTCTGCCTTCCCCAAATTTCACAGAGCAAATTTCACAGGCTGCTGCTGCCCCAGCCCGGAGGGGCCCCCTCTGGGGCTCTGACCGCCGAGCAGAGGCAGATTGTGGAGTGCATCGAGGTGGACTATTAAAACAGCCTGGCAGGTTAGCAGGCCTCGCTACTCTTTGTGCTGCCCGAAAGATGCAGATTGGTTCATGGGAGGGGGAGGGCACTTTTGCTAAGGCCATGCATTGGAAAGGCCCGTCCAGCTGGGGCAGAGACAGTGGTCTCGCATGTGGCTGCTGATGCCATTAGCGGCAGAAAGCGCCTAGAGCTCAGTCGCTGCGCTTTATATGCTTCTTAATGGTAAAGGGGAAGGGATTAAGACTCTGCCCCAGCCTTCCCTCCTCATGCAACTCATTTCTCCCTGTTTTTAGAGTGACTCCGTCCTAATCACTCTGCCCTGTCAGGGGCAGCTGCATGTTAAATATGTTCCCCATTTTCCCACTGGGAATTCTGGCTCTGTTTTTGTTTACGTTCTCTCTTTGTTTTTGGTTGTACTTTTGAGTTCTTTAGATCCACCAACCGTGGCTGCCAGTTCGATACTGCTGCCCCCAAGTGCTGAATGCATGTCCGCCTGGCATGCATGTGGCGTCCAGCTTGTGTTTAAGCACCATATGTAATAGAGGGCTATAGAGTATCTCGCATTTCACTGTAGAAAGAAAAACCTGAGTTTAAATTGAGGTCACTGCAGCAAATGCAACGCCGCACAGATACTTTGATATTACATGTGGGAATAAAATGGTATTGAAGATTTGTTTCTGGGTAATTGTGGAATTCGAATACATTATTTTATTTGCACTACAGCACAAAGTGATGCATACGTACCGGGGCTGGGCGCTGCCCATTCTGAAAAAGTATATTATGTGTGTCCTGCTCCTTCGGTGTGAGATGTAGGAACACAGTCCTAGGATAACCTGTGCACTGTAGTGAGCGCGCTTTAAGTTTAAAAACAGTTCACACTCAGACCTGTTGATTGGCAATCCTATATATTATTGTATGAGTTACTTCTCTATATTGTATCTCTGACTGGGTTGAGTGCTGTGACTGTGATTCAAAGCAGTATCCTGTCTGCCACTGCGGTTTGTGTGGCTCAATTAAACTGCTGCAACTTTCAGCAATCTACCTTAATTAAAGCGCTTCGGTGCTCGAGCTCTATTGCACTATGATGGTTTGTGCAAATGTAGCATGTGTATTGCTGGGGTTTGGATAGCGCTCAGAGTGTTGCTTGAAGGCGCTGCTACATTTAGGAGAGACTCAACTGAAAATCCGCCAGACGCGTTGATGTATGTGAACTGCACAGAGTTGTCTTCTAAATGACAAGCGCCAGGGCAGTCCGGGTGTAAGGCGCTAGAGTTACCGACCTTTCCTCAAATGCGTCCCCTTTCTTACACTAGTTTACCATATCGTGACAGAGTGCAATGAACTTTCACTCACGCAAACCACATACACCTGCACCCCTGTGTCAAGACGAGTGGCACTGCTGCTCAGTGCGTGAGAAATAATGCACTGAAAAGGAAGAGTGGAAAGGTGAACACTGGCTCTGCACTTCTGAATATAAATAAAAAAGTAGTATACATTTTTATCTTGTAACTTTCTTTGGTGATGGAAACCAATTAGTTAATAGATTTACAGGCTCTCGAACAATTTACTTGTGCCCTGTATTATTTATTTGGCAATATTTTTGCCCTCTCGTCTTCCTTGTTAAAGAAAGTGGTTGAGTGATGTCTTGAGCAGAATGAATAGCAATTACACAGTGCCTGGTAAGACAATTGGCATTGTAATCGTTGACAGGTGCAGAGCTACTGTTTTTAAGTAAACTCCAGTCAGGTCTGGTGAGCATGATGCGAAGCGCCACACATTGGAATGGGGCAGGCGTAAGGGTAACACCTCTGCAGTACTTTAGACTCCGGTGTAGAGGAGTGGGCTTGGAAAGGCCCCAGAAGAAGAAGGACCTCCTCCGTGGGTGCTGCACAGATGAATACATCTCCTTGAGGAGGTCCATCATGGATTCATGGGGTAAGTCGTGAGGGGGTGACACCATGAGTTACCCGCACTGGGTGACACCAACCCTAGTGACGCCACTGCAGCCACTCCCCCAGCCCCCCCCCCCCCAGCTCCCCCCAGCTCGTGTATGTGAGCCCGGCTGTAACAGCTTCAGGGACACACACACAGTCACACCCAAGTACTTGACTGGTGTTTAAAAGACCTTTTACTTGTTAATGAGGCGTTGATGTTTTTCACACCTCGGTGTGAATTAGGCCTCCGCCGTGAGCACCCTCAGCCCAATGCCAGGAACTGCACTCTGCAGAATCTGCGACCCCCTTCCCAGGACTCCACGACCCCCCTGGGGGTCGCGCCCCACAGATTGAAGACTGCTGCATTACAGAGAGGGCACGTCCTCCCTGTCTGGTCTTTCTGAATCAGGGAATCTGCAGTAACAGCTGGTTACTAGAGCGCAGGTTTCGTGAGGGGCGATGATGGACAAATTTGTCAGTTAGGTAGGACGGCCCTAGGTTATGCAGACTTTTGTGCACCACGCAGCAGGTCTTAAATTCCACCCGTTTCCGGATGGGCAACCAGTGGAGCAGTTTAAGAAGGGGCCGGGATGGAGTTCTGGGAGGGGCATTTGTCACCAGGCGTGCTGCGGTGTTCTGTACTACTTGGAGTTTGTTTAAAACGCCCTCATTGGCCGCTAGGAGAAGACCGTTACAGTAGTCCAGGCGACTCAACACGAGAGCCTGAACCAAGGTCTTCCTCGAGCTGTCGGGGAGGAGAGGGAACACCTTCCGAAGAAGGCTGATGACATGAAAGCAAGACCCCACCGTGATGTTGACGTGATGTACAAGTGTGAGGTCTTGGTCAAGGCGGACCCCCAGATTTTTCACCACCTGTTTAGGGGAGGGGGCCTCTCCCAGGCTAGTAGGCCACCAGTCAGGGGTCCACAAGATTTTAGCTTCCCCGAACAACATGACTTCTGACTTTCCCACATTACACTGGAGAAAGTTGTTGGCCATCCAGCTGGCGACCGCCGTCATGCCTCTCGAGAAGGCTTGCCTTACCACAGGGGTGAAGGTTTTAAAGGTAAACAACAACTGAGTGTCATCGGCGTATGATATGGGTACAAACCCGTAAGACCTCATAATATTAGCCAAAGAGGCAACATAAACATTAAATAGTGTAGGGCTGAGACAGGAGCCCTGCGGGACTCCTCTAGTGATTTTGGAAGGATTTGAACTGAAGGTGCCCATGTTCACCTGCTGGGTACGTTCAGTGAGGAAGCTGGTGAACCACGCCAGGGCAGATTTTTCCAGGCCGATCTCCTCCAGTCTTCTTAGAAGAATGGTATGTGATATGGTGTCGAATGCTGCGGACAAGTCCAACAGCACCAACACCACAGACAAACCCCTGTCCAGGGACATGCGTATAGTATCCGTGACCGAAAGGAGAGCAGTCTCGGTACTATACTTTGGCCTGAACCCTGATTGAGAATGGTCCAGGCATCCGGTCTGCTCAATAAAACTGGAGAAGTGAAGGTTGACATGTTTCTCCATCAGTTTGCCGACAAACGGCAAGAGGGAGATGGGCCTCAAGTTGGACATATCAGACCAAGGGACGGAGGTGTTTTTCCTAATGGGCTTGACCAGGGCATTTTTCCACTCCAATGGAACTAAGCCTTCAGATAACGAGCGGTTAATCAGGATCTGAATAGTGGGACTAAGAATGTTCCCTATGAGATGCATCACTCGGGCAGGAACGAGGTCCGCCGGGCAACCCGTTTTAATGGTGCCAATCAGTGAATTAACATCGTCCAAACTGATCTCAGGAATGCAGGACAGTTTGGTGGGGACAGATTCAACAGTCTCGAGCTGAGGGCTTAGAAAGGAATCACTAGTATCAACCAAAATAGTAGATTGAGCAATTTTTTGGTAGATAGAGTCGATCTTATTCGAGAAGAACCCAGCAGTGTCATCACACAGTTGTTGGGACACCGTCTCTGGACTTTCACAAGCTACAGGGTTAGTGAAGGTTCGGAGAACCTGATAAAGTATTTTAGGGTCATTGCCTGCCTCAGATAGTTGAGAAATAATATGGTTTTTACGAGCAGCTCTGATGTTTCTGTGATAAGATCTCATGGCAGAGTGGTAGCGAAATTTATCTGCTACAGTATGGGAGTTTCTTCAGGTCTTCTCCAACTTCCTGCATACTTTCTTTTCTGCATATACATCCTGCCAATTGATGTTTCACCACCAGCCAGTGGATGTAAGTGGTTAGTTATTGTATCACCTTCTTTTCATATGAAAATAATAAAACATCTAAAACCTAAAGAGGCCTTGACAGACACCTTATTTGGGGCATTGGCTAAACCTTACCCTGGGCCACTAGTCTACTGCCAGATTGAGCAATGCCATTGCCCTGCCTCAGGCTATCCCGCTTTCCTATCTCAGCACTCCCTCCCAGACAATTTGGGTGTGCAAAAAACACGCAAGTAAGACCATTCCCAACTGCTCCCATGGATACAGAGTCAAACAGTGTTGAAACTTTTGGCAAACAATTCTTTTAATCTACCAGCTTGGCACTCAAGCCTGTGAACAGCAGCTGACTGGTGAGACACATTTACCACACCATTTAGGATTTGGAGACTCGAGTCCCCCTAGATGTTTCCGAAGAACTCTGCCCTGTCTTACCTAAGCCATTCAGGACAGCTGGGATGCTGCGAAGTTCAAAGTTTGTTGTGGCTTGGACACCACCAAACCCATTGGCCTGGCCATTGACACAATGTTGCCATTCGCCGCCACGCCTGGCTGCAGCCCATGGGTTTTTCAGGTGATGCCAAGTTGTCCCTCATGGACATGCTGTTAGATGGGACTCAACTGTTTTGGACAAGGCAGACTCCGCTCTTAAGAGCAGAGCTTCGGCAGGCTCCTTGCGCTTATCTGCCGCACCTCGCCAGATACATCAGCCCTACTGCTCCGTTTGCAGTTTTGGCAGAGGTACCACATACCGTAAAATTAATCCAGCCCAAGCATGGCACACAGCTGGTTGGCATTCAGTCATGCTGCCCACTACTCCTGTAGCTAAGGTTAATGGGCCACCCTGTCCACTACACTCCCTGTAGCCCCACCCTTAAAAGCCATTTAGCATGCCTTAATGCAGCACGGCCACCCAGTAGGAGGCAGGATCCAGCGATTCTTGCCAGATTGGTAGGCTGAACAATTTGCAGGACTTACCTACCTGATGTTATAGAAGAGCTATGCCCACCACTTCACTTACCCGCACTTTCCACCATCTCCCCAACGACTGATCGAGGATCATCTTCCGATTTTGTGGCAAGAAGTGCAGGCACATTTGGCCAAAGGGGCTATTGAGAGTTTACCTGCACCAAGAGTAGGATGTGGTTGTAATTCCTACAACATCCTGGTGTCTAAAAAGGACAGAAGGCTCCGGGTTAATTCAGACCTGCTCGCCCTCTTCCAGAGGTAAAAATGTTAAATGCTCACATTGGTATAAGTCTTGGTTATCTCGGATGGTAGAGTTGGGCCTGCAGGATGTCTATTTCCATATACCCGTTTTGCCGGTTCACTGGCTTTACCTGCAGATTGTGGTGGGACAGGAGCAGTTTGTTTATCGTGCTCCACTTTTGATTCACCAGTGCCCACCAGGTGTTCACAAAACTGACCGTGGTGGCAGCACCTCTTCGGCAGTCAGGGGTGCCAATCTTCCCCTGCCTTGACGATTGGCTGTTGTAGGCAGGCTCGCCCCAGGCAGTAATCAGCCACCTCAAGACTATGGCGAATCTCCTTTCATCTTTGGGTTTGCCATCAACATGCCAAAGTCACCCGAGTGCTTCTCAGACGCTCCCCTTCGTTGGAGCCATTCTGGACACACTTTGGTTTTGTGCCTATACCCCAGGAAAGAGCGTCCAGGACATTCAGTCTATGATCCCGGTCTTTCAGCCTTGGTCCTGGCTTTCAGTGAGGTCAGTTTTGGGGCTACTGGGACTGATGGCTTCCTGCATCCTGCTGATAGATCATGTCAGGAGGTATATCTGGTTATATGCAGGCTTTGCAGTGAGATCTGAAGCCTCAGTGAGCCCACCATCAATTGGACTTCTCCAACCATGTTCAGATTTTGGAGGAGACAGCAATGGCTCTGCAGTTATGGTTGCTGGACCAAGATTGGGGCGATATCACAGAAGTCACTAGTGTTCAGTCCCTTTGAGCTGCTGTATGGGCAACCTGTGAGAGTCCCCCTCAGTTTGGTGAAAGAGGGCTGGGAGACAGCTCCCAGGAAAACTCTCCTGGATGTATTTAGTTACATGCTGGCCTTTAGAAACCAGACTGCTCCACATCACTGCTGGTATTCAAACGCTCGAGATGGCTGATTACTGGTAAGACCTTGCCCAACAAAGGCAACATAGAAGCAACCGCTGCCTGCACATCGGGTAAACAAACTGATTTTCTCTCGCTGGTTTGTTTCAGAATTAACGCTGGCTCATTGAAACAAGCCGTCCCTTTGTTACTTAACCCCTTCCATGCTCATGACGAGCTCAGCTCGTCATGAGGCACAGTGGAGCTGTGCTGATGACGAGCTGAGCTTGTCATGAACAATGGAGCTCCATAATATTCAGCACAGGAGGGGAAAATGCGCAGCAGCGATGTGGTTAAAGAAAACAGACACCGCGTCAAGGGCCCACTAACCGGTAAGACGCCCAGCGGGTCTATAGTAATGCTAGAACGCGGAAGCACACGTGTAGATGAGCATGCCATACACATAATAACACAGTTAATTATGCGTTACTCTTTTCAGGAAACTTGACGCAACCGATCGCTTGTACACAGATCACAATTATATACAAGTAAGCCCTTTCAAGTTTCTTCTTACTGGGGTGGGATTTTTGTTGCAAAACAGCCCCCACAATAAGAGCGATTCAATTTCCTTTTTGTAGATTCTGACAAGGGACTGGACATTGGGACACAAACTCAATTCAACTGCTTTGGCGCCTCTTGATTTTTGGTGCGGAAGCACCGGATTTGAAGGTAAAACCAACCCTTCCATTTTCTTAAGTAGTTTAGGGCAGCCCCAAACCCTTATGTTAAAACTGATGACTACAACCCCGCTCTCCTGCAGGTTGACATCCACGGTTCTGATGACATTCTGACTAAGAGACTCCAAGACCAAAAATCCAATGGTCATTTAAGGTATACTGCATCCTTTGATGCGTCAAAATTGACAAGCAATCTTGCTCTCTATGAGAGATGAATCTTACTCAAATTATTCCCTCTTTTTTGTTTAAACAGTACCTGCGGATATAATTCCCCGCCCTGATGAGAATCCGATGATTAAGACATTGGGATTCGAAACGCGTCGGCATTAAGTCACTTCTGTTTTTTTTGTGAAAATAATTGACTTTGTCTCCATTCCTGTTGTGAAAATACATGAACTTTAGTTATATGGTAACAGGAATGTGGGGTGGTAATGTATAAGGGTTACACCCCGGAAATGCTACATACAAATTGATGATATTTGTTTTTTGCGTACTGTTTTTGTGGCAACTGTTCTATTTCACTGTGATAATTCTTTTGAATGCACATTTATTTGGCATGTTCTGTTTCGTGTCTACACATTAACTGTATATATTCTTTTTTTGCTTGTTCTTTTGTAAACAATTATGCTTGGCTCAATATGGGACTCAATGTGAAGTTGATAATGTATCCTCCTGCCTCCTGCCTCCAGATGCTAAACACACAACTGAAAAAGTAAATGACATAAATTAAATGTCTGGGTGAACTAATCAATTGTGGTTTTCCCTTTTTTTGGCATTAAGTGCTTTTGTGAAATTATTTCTAGAGGCATAGGTAAACTCTACCTTCGATATTGTAACAGGCCCGACCTACCCTCTATCCCACAGGGCCATACCCCCCCTTTTTTCTCTAGGTGAACCTAGAAGGCAGCCAGGAAGAGACGAAACCGTAACATCACTATGCCACTCTGGTAGAATTTTAACCAGGCCAGAAAGTATGGGTCATGGCCCCAATAGAGCAGTGCGTTCTTCAGGCCAAGTGGCCTTGGCCTTTTGTGGCAACTGTTCTATTTCACTGTGATAATTCTTTTGAATGCACATTTATTTGGCATGTTCTGTTTCGTGTCTACACATTAACCCCTTAAGTGCTGCCTCAGTGCATTGGCCGACGGCAGCACTACCTCCCCAGTGCTGCGCACGACCATTGGACGTCCATTCAGCACTAGTTCCAATGGACAGCGCAGCACTGGGGAGGAATGTTTAATAGCATCTATGAGGTTAACTGTATATATTCTTTTTTTGCTTGTTCTTTTGTAAACAATTATGCTTGGCTCAATATGGGACTCAATGTGAAGTTGATAATGTATCCTCCTGCCTCCTGCCTCCAGATGCTAAACACACAACTGAAAAAGTAAATGACATAAATTAAATGTCTGGGTGAACTAATCAATTGTGGTTTTCCCTTTTTTTGGCATTAAGTGCTTTTGTGAAATTATTTATAGAGGCATAGGTAAACTCTACCTTCGATATTGTAACAGGCCCGACCTACCCTCTATCCCACAGGGCCATACCCCCCCTTTTTTCTCTAGGTGAACCTAGAAGGCAGCCAGGAAGAGACGAAACCGTAACATCACTATGCCACTCTGGTAGAATTTTAACCAGGCCAGAAAGTATGGGTCATGGCCCCAATAGAGCAGTGCGTTCTTCAGGGCAAGTGGCCTTGGCCTTTTGAGGTGGTGGAGCGCAAGAGTGATGACACCTACCTGGTGAACTTGCAGACTCCCAGGTACTCTTTCAGGGTCCAACATATGAACCGCCTCAAACGTCACTTTGAAAGGTCTGAAGTAAGCATGCTCTTGGTGATAGATGATGGGGTGAAAGAGGTGAGTGAACCTCTCCCTGACCTGTCTATCAAGGAGCATGATGGGTCAGTGGAAGGTGTGAACCTCTTCCCTACAGCAAAGTAACTGTCGCCAGCTGTTGGGGAAGTTTGCTACACTGTTATCCCTGACCCCCAGGTGTCACCCACTGGTCTACTCATGATGTGGACACTGGGGACGATCTCCCTGTGAAGCACAACATTTAAAGGCTGACTGACAGGGTCAGAGCCAGCTTCAAAAAAGCGGTTTCTAAGATGTTGAAGTCAGGGGGTGATCGAGCCCTCCAACAGTCCTTAGGCCTGTCCAGTGGTCTGGGCCCCAAAGGCTCCTTCACCAGGTGCCACTCCGGAACTTCAGTTCTGCGTGGACTACCGTGGGCTCAGTGTCCTCCCCAGAACTGACACACACCCCATCCCCAGAGCTGATGAGATCATTGATCGGTTGGGAGAGGCCAAGTTCCTCTGCACATTTGAACTAACATCTGGGAACTGGCAGAAGGCCTGGACTAATGGGGCCAAGGAGAGGTCTGCATTCTCAACACCAGAGGGGCACTATCAGTTCTGGGTGATGCCCTTTGGGTTGAAGAATACCCCTGCCACCTTTCAGAGGTTGTCAACCAGGTGTTGGCTGGGCTGGAGAATTTTAGTGCCGCCTACCGGGATGACATCAGTGTGTTCCATTCCAGCTGATAAGATCACTTGCACCATATCTCGGAAGTGTTGACAGCTCGGTAGATGGCAGGCCTCATGGTCAAAGACAATAAGTACCAGATCTTTCAGGGATCGGTGGTGTACTTAGGGCACCAGAAAGGAAGCAGCCAGGTGGCGCACCTACAAACTAAGATTGACATCATTCTGACTTGGGAGCTCCCAAGACTCACACTGAGGTGAAAGCCTTTTTAGGTCTCACCTGTTACAACAGAGATTTGTCAAGGGCTATGACACAATTTTTGCCCCCTTGACTGAGCTGGAACCAGGAATCAGCACAGGAAAGAGACCTGGACTGATACCTGTCAGACCGCTTTTGATGCCCTTAAGGCCGCCCTGTGTACGGCGACCATGCTCAAGGTACCAGATTTTTCCAAGGAATTCGTAGTGCAGACTGATGCTTCTGAGCATGGTGTGGAAGAGGTGCTCTCACAACAACAAAGAGGGCCTAGACCAGCCTGCAGTCTTCCTTAGTAGGAAACTACTTCCCCAGGGAGCAAAAGACACACAATTGATGGAAGGAATGCAGGACAAATCAAAACACTTCCCAGGGAACAGAGGTGGAGTACCATAGAGCAAGAAGCTTTTGCTGTGGTCTGGGCACTGAAGAATCCACGGTCCTACTTGTGTGGGACTCATTTATGAGTTCATACTGACCACAGACCCCTCAGAGGGTTAATGTAGATAAGGGGTGAGAACCCAAAACTGTTAAGGTGGTCCATCTCCCTTCAGGGAATGGACTTTACTGTGGAACACCACTCTGGCACAGAACATGCCAACTCTGATGGTTTGTCCAGGTTCTTCTGCCTTAATGAAGAGAACTCCCAGGTGGGTGGGTAGTTCTTCCTACTTTCAGCTGGAGGGGACACGTGTTAGACCTGGCATCTTTTGGCATGATACCCCTCTCTTTTTGCTTTCTAACTTCTTGATTTTGATGGTGTGCTGAACTTCATTTTTGTTGGTTTAGTGTCTCTGCACACAATTTCTATGCTATTCAGAGCTAAAGTGTATGGGCTCCAACTGTAAATTGTGTTATGATTGATTTTCCATGATTGGGACATCTGATTTACTAGTAAGGCCCTAGCTCAGGGCCTGTAAATCAAATGCTACTAGTGGGCTTGGAGCACTGGTTGTGCTACCCACACCAGTAGCCTTTCAAAGGTATCTTAAACCTGCCATTGCAGTGTTTGCACAACGTTTTACTGCCATATCGACCTGGCAAGTGCACCCACTTGCCAGGCACTGACCTCTTTTCTTATATGTCAAGCACCCCTCAGGTAGGCCCAAGGTACCCCCATGGGTAGGGTGCAGTATATGGGAAAGGTAGGACATGTACTGGTGTGTCTTACATGTCCTGATAGTGTAATACTGCCAATTTCATTTTCACTATTGCAATGCTATTTGTCCCATGAGCTAACATGGGAGATGCTGTGTAGCATCTTAGAAGCATAACTTTCCATTCGGACAAGATAGAGAAATGGAGTTTAGGCTTCCTGAACCCCCGAATTTAAAAATACTATCTTAGCAAAGATGGTTTTTATATTGTGTGTTTGACAATGCATCTTTTAGAAAGTGTATTCTTGACAAAATGCCAGGACGTATAACTCTTTACAACAGTTATTTTTTCTGAACACTCTCGTTAATAACAGCGATCAGTGAATATTCATTTCCACATTTTAAAGAATAATTTGAAAAATTGTCAAATACAGAAACATATAAGACAATGATTTATTTGGAAAATCTTTCATTTGGATTATGTAAATATAAAAACCTCTACTGTTCTACCTTACAATTGCCCAACCAGGAAGACACTTATGACAATATTCTTAAAAAAACTTTCAACTTCCTACATCAATGAGCTTTGCAACCATACAAAACCATGATCTTATACACAGGGATTCAATTCAATGATTTTATTCTTTTTCACTGCTCTTCAAATCTTATTTATTTGCTTGTAGGATTGTTGAATAGCAGGGAAATAGAATAAAATGATTGAATTGATTCCCTGTGTATATAATCATGGCTTTGTATGATTGCATAGAGCATGAGCCCTATACAAGAAGTGTCAGGTACAACAAAGACTTTACCTTCCTCTAGGTAACGCCTCTGGGGCCGTGTGTTTCAGTTGCCACAGAGGAAAACCGCAATCCGATGCTGCCGCCATGACCGTGGCGTCTGCCGCTGCCACAAGCACTGCTTGCACCATGGCCTGTGGCCACCGCACTCCGCACCGCCTTACTTTACTCCGCCGCCACAGTCTCACAGATGACAATGCTGCCTGCACCGAAGTTTGGGGGTGGGAATTCTAATCCTGTCTTGGGGTCCAGTATGTGGAAAAACTGCCTCATGCCGATTTGTTTTTTGTACAATTCAAAACGTTATCGCATCACGTTTGTCTGCGACATTTGCCATAATAGCATTAATGATAACTGGACTAATTGCAGGCACAGATAACTGTGCCAGGCCAGCTTGAGGAACCTTTGCTGGGGCAGTATTTAAGGTACACATTATCAGATGGTGATACAGTTTTCCCAAATGATTTAAGGGAGCAAGTGTCTCTTGCTGTGTTAAATGATTGCATTTAGAAAAGATGTATTGCCTGCTTAGACCAGCCACGTCGCCCCCTCGTTACTAAGAGACTCCAATCTTACATTCCTATGGGTATGTGGGCGGGCCCTCGGAACCAACTGTGATGTTCCTGATAAGTTAATGGGATTTCTAAATACTCATGAGGTCTATATGCAGCTGGAACAGCTTCCTTAGTATGCTTGTGAAATGTTTGTGAATTTGCATCGAAGGCAGGAAAATAAACCCAGGAAAAAATGTTTTCACATGTATACGCTTCGTGAGCCTCAACCACAAAGGGAACATCTCCTTCATTGGCAAGCCCATATCTATTTAAATGATTAGTTACTGCTTGTCTACAATTAATAGCATTAATCACTGATTGCACTGCTATATTAATGAATGGAATGCAAATAAAGGAAATACTAAAGGGGACTACCTGTTTAAAAGACCAAGCCTGATCAACCTACAGTAATAAATAGTTGCTTCCTATTAAGTCTGAGGGGGATAAACAGCTATTACCAAGGACAACTCTGTATGAAGGAAATAAAAGACCCTTGGGCATGCTCAAGAAACTACCCAGGAAACCCATTAAATAGATTCCAAATGTACAACGTATATTATACAGTTCCTACGAATATAGTCGGGATGTTTATGAGATCAACAAAACTTAAAATTATAGTAATTGAGTCTTCTTATATCATCAGTAAATGTTGGTTTGCCCAGCTCACAGTACCTCATCTAAACTCCTAAATCTCCAGAGTTATAGATGTTGGTAAACTCGGACATGACCACTCTTATTCCCAAGGAATTTGTGAAAACAGGTCTAACCCTTTCATTTGTCACTTTTGCACAGCGGAAGTTTAAAAAAAAAGAAGACAATAATGCATTTTCAAATGTTTATTGAAAAGACCTACACCTTGTATGTAGACCATGAACTACGATTATTAGATATATCATTATTAGAATTATTAGAATGGCGAAAAACAAAAAAAATTCAGCCATGTTAATTTTTCCTAATGGTACTCCTATCTATCACTAATACCCTTACACTAGCGAGAGCATGGTGGGAGTAACCTTCTGCCAGAGGCTTTTGGAATGATCTAAACCCATACCTTGGAGCATTGTCTCAGCAAGTCAGTCTTGGTACATTATCAAATACACTCCTTCATAGTGTACGAGCCTGCACACTTCTCTGCTTGTGCAGTTATCTTCCTTCTTAGGAAGAATGTCGGGCCTCTGGAGCTGCATCTCAGTCACAGCTCTCAGCAGCTTCCATGATAACTCCAATATGAAGTGCCTCTGACCTAATTCAAAATTCTCAGTCTGCCAGATATGCGAAAAACATATTCACTCAGTCTGGGCAAAAGGGTCATCTCTTACAAGCACAAAACAAAGCAAGAACATCTAGTAAGTGTCCCTGAAACTAACAGTGCAGAATACAGAACAATGCCTACCAAAATTAAATGCATGCCAAGCATTTTCTTGTATTAGTGAAAAAACATATTCAAACCACCATCTCAAAAAGATGCCAAGTTAAAAAGGAATATTGAAATGGAGACTATATATAATCCTTATAACAATTATTTTAACGTGCACTAACTTGTACTATACAGACCCTCATGGGGATATCAACCACCAGGAAGGACAGGACGGAGGGCCATTGCTGTCCATGGCCAGCAGTGTTGCTCATGCTTCTATTTGATATGGTTGAAGGGACCCTCACCGACCTCGGAAAATGCACATGATTCCCAAGAGGAGACAGTGTTGGCCATTGGCACTCTCGAGCACCCTCTACTGGTCCATAGACCACATTGCTAGTCAGTGTCCTACTTGAATCAGTCAGTCCATTCAGGTAACTCCTTAAGGCAGATCACACGATCTCCTTAAGGAAAAAGAGTTTCGAAAAACACCAGTGATTTAGCACAGAAACAGTCAATTTAAAATTGCATTACCGAAAGACATTCCTATGTCACAGTTCTGCAGATTTCTTATCTACTATGGGAGCAGTGAAGAAAGAGGAGGCATGGGTAGCGAGGGAGCATATTCTTTGGATGACTGCAATGCTATTGGATGTTGGACTGTAATTTCTTTCCAGAGTGTTCATGGCAATCATATTTTGTTAAAAAAAAAACAATGGATAATTGCAAATGTCCTACCATCCTCCTGCTTTCCCACATTTGTCATGATTAAAACAGTTACTCACAAGTGTAGGCGCATTTATTGCCTGGGACAGAAAAGGCCAAATACATGATTGTGGAAGTACAAAAAAGAAGCTTACAATTAGGAAGATTCTTAGGATGTGTGTAGCTGCGGTATTTGGACATCAACTGTGAGAAGTTAGCCTGGCATATGATGTCCACTAGTTCTAGGGGGCACCTTGCACCAGTCCAATTGACCCATATTGATGGTGGTTGTAAAGTCAACCTTATAGAAAGCTATCCTAGAGGTAGCATGAACCAGCAGTCATCAGGCTAAGACTTCTGTAGGCGAGTTAAGCAAATTGTTTTACCAATTATAATCCCTTAAATACCAAATGAAATGACCCACACAAGGTATATATCAAATATATATGTATTTAATCTAAAGACAACCCCTCTGCACTCTTTATGAGGTCAGAGGTAAAAATACAATACAAGTCACACAATTAATATACAATAAGTTGCACAGAATACGTTATGCCCTAGGGGGTTCACAAACCATACACTAAAATAGTGGTATAAGAACCACGAGAGAATTAGAAAGCAGGCCTGGGGCCTGTGGAATAGCTGGGGCTACTCTAAACAACCAAAGGTTAGGAAATAGGAGGCCCACTGGAGACGCGTGCAGTGTCTAAACACAGGCGCAGGTTACCATTGACTTTCTATAGGAAACGTGAAAATGTTACAAATATACAATTTAAGGACACTTCCGGATGGACTAGAATGGAACCCTTTTAAACTAGGACACTTAGAGAGTCAAGACCCACGGGAGCAGTGGAGTACTCGTGTTACCTCACCCAGGGAAGCCGGGTGCATAGGTGTCTTTTCGTGTCGGGTTTCGTTGTCGTTTTCTATGGAGAGCTGCAAAGAAGTGCTGCAGGCGGCTAGAGGAAAAGTGTCCGGGTGGATCCGAGGGTGGATCGAAGATCTGAAGAACCTGAAAGCAGAAGGGACAGAGTCTGGGTTACTAGCCAGTGACCAGGAAGGAACTAGGCGATGTCGGGTGATTTCAGGTGAAGAAGTCAAACTTTTCTCTTCAGCCACGAGGTCCAGGAGGCAACGATGACCAGGCGCGCTGGATTCGAGCTGTCCCATGATGGATCTAGTTGACTGCGGTGTCGGTATCCGGATTGGACCCAACAAGCCGTGGCAACCGCAACCCATGCAGGATGTCGAGATTGGCTCTGTTGCAGACCAGCAAGGTCTGTGGCGCTTCTCCTTTGCAGGGAAGCTGAAGCAAGCCTGGAGCAACTAGGAAAGTAAGTTAAGTTCAAAGAAATGTCTTCACTCCAATAGGCAAAGAACCAGGAAGATGCATTGAGCTCAAATGCAGAAGCGGGGCCCACGGAACACTAGCAGAGTGTGGGGGCCTGGGCTTCGGTGGAAATGGTGCTAGGGGCTTGGGCTTCAAGCACCCCAAAGCACAACTTCGAGATACCTCGTTGAAGGAGTGTAGCTTACAAAATGCAGAATGTCCAGGAGTTCCGGTCCCACGTCTCTCATGTCCGCCATGTGTCTCAGCTTTGCTGTGGGTGTGGGTCGGGGTCAGAGATGTCTGGAAGTCTGTGTCCTGTGTCGCAGATTCTTTGGGATCCGGCGGGAGCCTCGAAAATTCAGACCGGCAAAGTTGCTGTTGGTGCCTGTTTGAACAGGGTGGTCACTCCTTGACCACAAGGGAGATGTCTTCCATCTTCCAGTCGAAATGGAATGTCGAAGGTCCAGGATACTGTATTAATGTTTCGTCCAGGGTAATCTAAAGTCCTAGGGACACAGCTGCCATACTTATACTACGTTTGCCGGCTGGACTACCTGGCTAGGTCCCTCCTATGGGTGGACCTGGGCAGGGGTGGTTACACCCCCTTCCCTTTGTCCAGTTTCGCACCAGAGCTGGGGCGGAGTGCCCCAGTAACTGTTTTGAACCGGGCTATGAATGGAGCACCTTGTGTGCCCCTGGCAGTGTCTGGAAAGCATTCACTGAATGCAGTCCTCCCTGCCCCAATACACTACAAGCCTGTCTGGGGAGGTGTTGGCACCTCCCTGGACAGGAAGCCTATTGTCCAAGCCTTCCCTGCTGGAGTTTTGTCCAGCAGCAGAAGGCCAGACTCATGTCTGTGGCATCAGCATCCATTTTGTGATGCTGAGGCTCTGTTTAACTTTAACCGGGTTTACCAGTAACTACATGTCTTCTCCCTCTAGAAGGGTGGAATGCTACCCCCGCCGCCAGGACTGGCGGGGGTAGTATTCCAAAGTGTTTGACACCTTATACAACATGTTTTGAAAAAGCCAAACTAAAGTTATCATTAACCGCGAGGATTATAATGCACTTAAGAGTATATGGTATAGCTATATCATAGAACAGCTATAAGGAGATGGTTCCGAAAGCTGCAGAGGGGCCAGCTCATGCTACGGCACCCTCTCACATAAAACCAAGCACTCTGCCTCCAGGATTGTTAAGGCCTGCAATAGGAGTGACCTATAGGTGTATATGTTTTTATATGTATAGATAGATATAGGTATACTATATCTAAGCAAGGGGTGATTACACCACCTTACTCAGGCTGTGTGAACATACCTGTGGTGTCAGTTTGTAAGGCAAACCAGGGTTGGCACCATACATGCTGCAGCCCCTGATAGGCCTAACATGCACCTAGACCCTGGGTACCTATGGTACACTATACAGGAGCTCACAAGGGTGACCCAGTAACTAATCTGGTATGTACCTAAAGTACATGGTATCAATTTAGAGAGAGAACAGCTGGGCTGCGGGTCTGATTGGCAGGCCCACAGCCACACCAAAGTGGAAAACCAGCAAAACACCAGTGGGGATTACCATATAGCCAGATTCCACCTTCCTACAGCAACCAGAGAAACCTATGAACCCAACACATTTTTAAACACCTGTGGGAGTGCTCAGGGGTGTGGCTTGGGTGAATGTCACCACGTTATTTTTCCTGAAGGCCCTGTAAATGTCAGACCGTGGTCAATAAACAGAATTTCTGTGGTGAAAGGTTCTGGAACTTGTGGTGAACAGCAAAAGTCCTGCACTTCTACCAATAAAACAAGCATTTGCAATGCAATAGGTCTCGCATTTACTAGAGTTTGAGCTATTGGCATTGTAAATGACAATGCCTTTTATATACTTGTTGATTTATAAAACATGAATAAAAAGCATTTGCCCACATGCATCAAACTCCCGTTTTGCGATTCCAAATTTGCGATTTTTACCGAATCGCAAATAAGGAATCGCAAAACGGGATGCATCATTGAAAGTGCATAATATTTGCGATTCGGTAAAAATCGCAATTTATACCGAATTGCAAATATTATGCGAATTCCAATTTCCGATTTCGCAATTCCCATTGATTCCTATGGGCCAAAAGGCCCATAAGGCCCATAGGAATCAATGGTAATTGCGAATTCGCAAATTGGAATTCGCAAAATGTTGATGCATTCCATGGGTGCAGGGGGGGGTCCAAAGGACCCCCCCCTGCACCCCTGAAATGTATTTTAAAATGGATGTTTCACACACACATGTCCTAAGGACATGTGTGTCTTTAACATGACAGTGTTTAAAATGCTATTTTGAGCATTTTAAAAATTTTTCGCAAATTACCACGAGAGTCAACCTCGTGGTAATTTGCACTTGCAATCCTTGAATTCGCAATTTTTTTAAGAATGATGCATTGCATTTAAGGAATCGCAAATTTGCGATTCCTTAAATGCAATCGCATTTTGGAAAATCGCAAAATTAGCGATTTTCAACAAAAAATAATGATGCATCTCAAAAATCATTTTTGGAATCGCAAACGGCCGATTTTAAGGAATCGCACCGTTTGCGACTTCAAAAATGCTTGATGCATGTGGGCAATTGTTATTTACAATGCCAATAGCTTAAACTCTCCCAAATGGGAGAACTATTGCATTGCAAATCCAACACTGATAATACAGATTTAAAAGGCAATTCAGATGGCGGTCAGCGGTGGAATCATCAAATTAAGGGTTGCCAGTTACCCAGACTGTTTTCTCATGCAAGGGCCATATTACTGGTAGACTGTACACTATACTAACGACTAAGTCATAAAAATACCTAGAGGTGTTGCTGAGTAAGTTCGTGTGGGTCCTACATTTTCAAAAACCTCCTTTGATTTACCCTGACGCCTATTTCTTTTTAAAACTTTATTGAATAAAGCAAGGATACAATCAGCCGTCTCGAACCGCCGACCTTCCCTCGGAGCCAGTTTCAAGTTGTGGCGTGCTTTCAACATGAGCCGTGATAAGAATTATAATGGGAAGGGGAATTGAGCTACTGGAAATAAAATACTTCCTGAACAGAATGTAATCAGTCAATGCAAATTTAATAAAGGAACCTTTCACAACATTTTAAATATTTAGAAACGTAAACCCATACGATTAGCACCCATGCTTTTAAAGTACACACAATCTAAATACAGGATCGTGGTCTGCTGGCCTATCCTGGTTCTGAAATATATGGACACAGTTTCTCTAGGTAAAATTACATTTGACGCCTGACGGTTTGCTGAAGAAAGGGGGGGGGGGGGAGTCCCAATGGCAGCCATACATTTCGACAGGGAGCACATACATATATAAAGAGCGCCTGCCTAAACAAAGAGGCACAGCAGGGTAGGAGCCAGTGTGAAAAAAAACTACTGTGCAGCGCCAAGGAGGCACAGCAGCCTGGCGGCTCTGCTGGGCTCTTGTGTGGCTGGCTCAAGCGAGACCTAAAAAAGGGTGTAAAAAAAGTAATGTTAAGAACAGAGCTGGGATATGGAGACGCAAAAGGGGGAAAAGTTAGGTTAAAAAAAAAAAAAAAAAAGCAGTGGAAAACAGACAAGGCTGGGTGGAAAGGGGAGATAGAGAATGCAGCACACAAGGGCAGATCTAGTTGAGTGCCACAGAACATAAGAGAGGAAAGGAAGGAACGAAAATCAATGAAAAATTACACAAGGGTAAATGAAGTGAACAGAGCGACTGCAGTGAACAGGACCACACAGTTTGAGAAAGTAATGAGAAAAAAAGCTCTAACCAAGCAGGCTAAAATGTTACTGAAATAGCGTTTGAAAACCATGTATCTGTTGCAGAACTCTTTGCAGAATCTATAAATGTGTATTTTCAATCCTTAGGGGACAGTACAGTGGGTTAATAACCCATCTGTACAGATCTGCGTTACCTGTCTGTCCTGACTACTGTATTTTAGAGTATCTCACTGCGCCTAGACACCTTAGGGTAGTAGCTGCGCACTAAAAATCCCATAAATAAATAGTGTAAGACTGCTAGTTTGTGAGGGATATGGCTGTTGTGGGTATTGTGGAACTGCTAGTGTGGAAGAGCTATGAGCGGCTGGTGATAGGGGATAAGAGAGAGGTGAAAGTAGCGTGGGGCTGCTACTTTACAAGTACTGCAAGTGTTGTCACATGTGTGAGACTGCTACTCCACGAGACTGTAAGTGTCGTCGGTAGTGTGTAACTGCTAGTCCGTGAGGGGTGTGAGAGTGTTGTTGGTAGTGTGAAGGTGTGAGAGGGCTGTTGCTAGTGTGAGACTGCTACTTTATGAGCTGTGTGCAAGTGTTGTTGGTAGCGTGACTGCTAATTTGTGAGGGATGTTATAATGGCGTCGGTAATCTGGAACTGATATAGTGTGAGAGAGTTATGAGAGGTTGTCTGTAGCATGAGGATAAAACAGTGGTGCCAGTAGTGTGAGGCTGCTACTTTACGTGTTGTACGTGTCTCTCGTGTGAGACTGCTACTCCATGAGGCTTGTGAGTGTCGTCAGCAGTGTGATTCTGCTAGTCCATGAGGAGTGTGAGAGTGTTGGCAGTATCTGGCTAAACCCCACCTCACTGGAAGGAACAGCGGGTACGGGCAGCGGACACTCTCGGCCCGATCTCAGCCCGGCCCTCCCCTCCTTACCCTGGTGGAATGAAGTTGAAGACACGCGCACAATGACACCTCTAAGTTTTAAGTGTAGTGTTCGTGTTGTTCCAATAAACGCTTCTTCTAGTGAAGACAAAGGTCCTCGATTAATTGAAAATAGGTCAAGACAGCAACATCAATCAAAGGACGTAAAACCAGCGACTTGGAATATAACCCGCAGGGACAATATTTCATTAATTTTGCAAAGTCTGACCTTGGAGACCGATACCACAAGCATTTAGTTACACACACACACACACAGGGGGGTGGAGTTGAAGCGATGCACGCTCTGTGCTGGGGAGGCTGGAGGGCCATTAGCCTGTGAACCTCGTGGCGGAGATCAAAGGAAGGGTGGGAGGGACATTGGCGAGCGAGGGGTGAGGGTGTGTGCAGCCTGATGAGCTGAATTGGCAGCAGAGGCGGAGCGAGGCGCGCACGCACAAAGTGTCTGGTACCAAATGGCAGCTGTTCACAAGGCACGTGGTTGTGCTCCCATGCACTGTACCCGATCCGCAGTTTGGGTACACTTTTGAAAGCCTTACTATAATCTCGCCAAGCATTGCTAAAGCGATGCCTTAGACGAGACCTAAAAAGTACTGCATGTATGAAAGGGTCTAATATAAGGGATAGGATCAGACCAAATCTGTGACCATGTGAAGTCTATATAGTATTAAGGAGGGAGAGGCGTGAGAACATAGGATGGTACGATGTCAGCCTTTTGCCAGAAAGTACTGGAGTCTTCTGTTACAGAAACCTAAATAAATGTTAAATTATTTTTTAACCTATACTTTAACATTTGCATGGCATTCTGTTTAATAAAACGGGTTGGGATTTACACAGGCCTTGGTTCTCAATTTCAAATATGTCTTTGGTTGTTATGTGAACCTCTATGCCATCTTATGCCGGGCCAAAAACTGCAGACATCCTTCAAGGATACTCCCCCTTAAAAACATTTCCTGTTCTTTGGGGCAGAACCCCGCTCAAAATCACGGAACTCCCACACATTTTGCACTCCATTTATTTATTTTAAAAGTTTTTTATAGCGCGGACATGACCCCGGAGGGTATAAGACTCAGTGGGATACAGATGCGGGTTAAGCCTTGGCTGAGATATGTTCCTGCATAAGAAAGACTGAAGAAACCTATCATGTTTTGGGAAAAATGCTATACTTCTGTCAAATGTTTGTGTGACCGAGAGTCTCGGCTGATAGACGAGGATTCCCCTAACAAGGAATGGTGGGTTGCCGACTCTACCATGTCTCCCTCTCTTCATCCCCCTCAGAACGAGTGGGGCAGTGACAGACATCCGCTTTGGTCAACGAAGGAGGAAGAAATGGGTGAAGGCTCCTTTAAATGGGCATATGAGTATGGAAAGGATACACCCCCAGCTGACGTCCACGCAGTAGGATTGGTTAAAACAGTGGTTTTAACCAATGGTGTGTGACGTCACCGTAGAGAAGTTTCTGGCTTGGAGAGGAGATCAAACGGCGTTTGGAGGCAAGGAGCAAGAGACAAGGGACCGGGAGGAGAGAGGAATACTGACTGAAGGAGTTGCAGAGCCGGGAGGCCAATAACCCCGCGATTCGCCGAGCCACGTTCCAGGAGGAGAGTGGCTTCAGCAGGTACAGCAGAGAGTGTCGGGCTGGGTTGGGAGGCGGGGAGGCTCGTCCTGCTAGAGTAACTCAGCCTGCTATCTTGCGCCTACCTCCACGTTGTGCATACTCGTTCCAAACCCCCGTTTTCTTCATCCACCCTCTCCTCGCCAATACGTACCTCACACCCACTGTATAAAAACGTGTCGTATGATACACTTATTCAGCGGTGATCCCCCCACTCCTTGGTCCCCCTGGGCATTCGGATAAGAAACAGAACTCTGTCCAGCAGCTCTGTGTCTTTCCCTCCACATATATCCTGCGGTGAGGAAACCGGGGAGCGGTACGAAGACCACGGAGGGAGAAGAGCGAAACCGAAGAGACAACGCCCTGAGGACACCCGTAACGACGGATCCTTCGGTGTATATTCGGGGCAGACTCACCACTAGGAAAAAGAAAACCTTTAAGAAAATAAAACCTTATTTACCTAGACCTAGTCTCCGGTCCCTTACTTCGAACCCGCCACAGTTATGTTTAAAAGTCGATCAGGCTAACCAGTCAGTGAGCGGGAGGTGTGGGTCACCCAGTGAGAGAAAACTTAGGATGTATAAATGAAGGAAATATATGGTTGTAGGTTTCAATAAAGCGCAGGGGTGATACAACTAAATGTCAGGTACCATGAATCAGCACAACCCCTCAGCCACTCGCTACCACAGAGGAAAGTCAAGAGAGGCTGAAAGAATGGCCCAGGCAGCTGCAAAGTTTTGGAAGGGCAGGTGGTGTGGGAAACCAGTCTCTGAAGTTCAGCCTATATAGATAGGTGGACAGGACACTGGAGAAAGCGTCCCGGAGCCGACATGAGAGGACATTGCCTCTCTAGGAAACCTGCCTGAGCTTGCAGTGTGGCAATTTGAGGTTTGGCCCATGAAGCGATGAGTTCTGCAATGCACAGAGATAGTGCACAATCCTAGAGGTGCTGTGGAGGAAGGCCGAAGCCCAGGCAGGTAGTGACACTTCTGGAGGTCACCTAATCTTCCGGGAGAACAACCTCCATTACAGTCAGGCTAAGGCTCCTGTGCAAAGGACAGCACATGTGCGTGTGATACCCAATGGAATAGGGCCTTCCTGCTGGGTCTGGCTCACAAGATACCTTTGGTAGGATATCTGAGGAAGGTCAAGACCATAAACAGGCTTGCTACTCACCTTTATTGATACCAGATGAGAAGAGCCTCAGATGCTTTCTGTAGGACCTTTCTCACCTGCCAAGCTAGTGGTGAGACAGAGAAGAAGCTCAAAGCCCCCGACTCCCATTGGCACCCCATTTGAGAGGATGGGCATCAACATTGTTGAGCCATTGGACCCCAAAACTGCCTTGCGCAACAGGTTTATCCTCGTTTTCATGGGCCATGCCACACAATACCCAGAGTCTATCCCTTTAAAGACCATCACTGCACCTGCAGTGGCTAGGGCCTTGATGGGGATTTTAACCCGAGTGGGTTCTCCAAGGAAGTGATCTCAGACAGGGGCACCAACTTCATGTTGCCTACATGAAGGCCATATGATAGGAATGTGGTAACTTAGAAGTTCTCCACACCTTACTACACTGCAGAATAATGGACTTGTTGAGTGGTTCAACACGAACCCCTAAGAGTGTGTTTATGGGCCTTCCGAAGCCCATGAGGCAGAAGTGTCTACTTTTGCCTAGAGGGTGGTACCTCAGAAAGGAGTAGGGTTCAGCCCTTTTGAACTCCTATATGTTCATCCTGTAAATGGCTCCCTTAGTTTGGTGAAGGACAGGTGGGAGCAAGCACCCAATAAACACCATCAGGATGTGTTTAGCTACATGCTAGCACTCTGCAACCAAATGTAGAAATTCTAGAAGGAGGCTTACGAGAATTTAGAAGGAGCCAGGAGGTGAAGAAGCAATGGCATGACCAGGAGACCATTCTGGTTGAGTTTCAGCCTGGCCAGAAGTTGTGGGTGATAGAACCAGTTCCCTTCAAGATCGTTGGATAAGGCCCGATGAGGTGATTGAGAGGAAAGGGGAGGCCACCTACCTGGTGGAAGTCAAGACCCCAGAAACCCCATATGGGTCCTCCACCTCAATTGTCTGAAGCCCCACTATGAGAGGTCTGAAATCACCATGTTGTTGGAGACGGATAATGGAGTGGAGGAGAAGCGCAAACCTCTCCCTGATCTCCTGTCATCCAAGGAGAAATATGGGTCAGTGGAGGGTGTCAACCTCTACCCCACTCTGATCCCAGAGCACCAGAAGAACTGTTACCAACTATTGGGACAGTTATCCTCACTGTGTTCCCTCACCACTGGAGCTTACATACTTGTGTATTCACAATATTGACACCATTGACAGTTCCTGTCAAAAGGAAAATATACAGACTGTCCGACAAGGTGAGGGCCAGCATCAAGAGGGAGGTATCCAAAAGGCTGGAGTTGGGAGTGATTGAACACTCCAGTAGTCCCTGGTCCAATCCAGTAGTGGTGGTTCCAAAGGCTGCCCCACCTGGCACCACAACAGAACTCCGGTTCTGAATAGACTACAGGGGTCTCAATTCAGTCACCAAAACTGATGCTTACCCCATCCGCCGATCTGATGAGCTCCCTGATCGATTGGCGGCTGTTAAAGTTCCTGAGTACATTTGATTTGACTTCAGGGTTTTGGCAGATTGCCCTAACTAAGGGGGCCAAAGAGAAGTCAGCTTTTTCCACACCAGAGGGCCACTTTCAATTCAAGGTGATGCCCTTTGGCCTGAAAAATGCCCCTGAAACCTTCTAAAGGCTAGTTCTGACTGGAATGGAGGCCTTCAACGCTGCCTTCTTGGATGACATTACTGTTTTCTGTAGTAGCTGGGAGGACCACCTGTTTGACCTCCACAAGGTGCTTCACCCGCTGCAACAGGCAAGCCTGACTATCAAGGCCAGTAAGTGCAAGATAGGGCAGGTGTCTGTGGTGAATTTCGGATACCTGGTTGGCGGATGGTAAGATGCAGCCCCTCCAGAATATTACCCTGGGTCCGACCATTCCATTGCATTCCAGTGCTGATGGTCTCTACAGGTTTTTACGCCTTAGTGAAGAGAACTCCCAGGAAGCTGGGTAGGTTTCTCCACTTTATGCATGGGGGAGTGACACGTGTTAGACATGTGAGCCTTAGGGTGGCCTCCCCAACCATTCTGCCTTCACCCCTACTATTTTTCCTAATCTTGTTTTTGCCAGCCTTAGGACTCTGTACACGTTACTACTGCTAACCAGTACTAAAGAGAATGTGCTCACTACTTAACACATGATAACATTGGCTTCACTCAATTTGCACAATTAATGTACTTATAAGCCCCTTGTGAAGAGGTACTACATGTTCCCAGGGCCTGTAAATTAAGTACTCCTAGTGGGCCTGTACCACTGATTGTGCCACCTGGTTAAGTAGCCTCTTCAAACATATTACAGGTCTGCGTGCCATTGCAGCTTGTGTGTGCAGTTTTAAACTGCCCTTTCGAGATAGTAAAATACACATTTTGCCAGGCCAAAACTTTTCCTTTAAAAAAAAACATTTTTATTAGCGTTTTGTAGTAATTGGTACACATTATATAGATTGAAAATTAAAGGTGCGTACATGTTGTAATGATTAACCAACATGTCCACATAAAGTACTGAAAACATCACAGCGCCCCCGACCAGCAACCATTATTCAATTATATCTGACACCAACCAGAGGCGGATCACAAATGTTGCGCCTGAAAGTATTCCATTTTCCCCACATCCGTGTCCATTTCTTGGGGCACCCTCTGTGTACATAGACCACTTTCTCCGCTATCATTGGGCCGTCCATATCACAACACCATTGACAATAGGTGGGAATCAACCTCGCTCCCCAGTATTGAGCTATATTTCGTTTAGCTATCATCATACCTAGCGTCGCCCAGTCTTGGGCCATATGGTTAAGATCCGTTGGTTCCCAAATATTGAGAAGACATCTCTTTGGTTCCGGCACAACGCTGGCTCCACTAACCTGTGAGATTGTGCAAATGAAAGCTTTCCAATATGGTGTGATCTCTGGGTAGTCCCACAGTATATGGTAAAAGGTACTTGGCAACCCACATTGCGGCAAACAAGTGGTGTGTCAGTCCGACCTAGTCGGTGCATAGTTATTCGTGTGTAATAGATTCAGTGGAGGATTTTTAGTTGCACTAATTTTAATTTGGAGGGTATTACAACTTCTCGCGGGGATGCGATTGCCTTCTGCCAGTCTGTCTCATACAGTTCCCCAATGTCCGTCTGCCACCTTTCCCTGAGGATTTTTGTGGTTATTAATAATTTTGTGATAAGTTTGGGAAATGGCTTTTTTAGTCATGTGCGCCGTCAACAGCCTATCCTCTAACGGTGAGGCCTCTGGTAGCTCAGTCCCTGGTGGGATAGTCCCCATGAGTGCGTGTCTGATCTGCATGTAACGAAAAGTTTCTGTTGATGCCGTTCCATACATTTCTTGGAGCTGAGAGAATGCAATGACCTTGCCCTTACTCCTCAGATCCCCTACTTTGAGATACCTATTAGGTCCCACTGCTTAAAGCCCTTGGTATTACGTAATCTGCCTAGTCACTGGGTTTCCCAGAGTGGTGTGGCTTGTGTTAAAACCCCTTCCCAGCCATGTGCACGGAGTGCAGTGAACCACACATGTACGATGTGTGCTGCTGGACCCATGAGGGTATTCCCCCGAGACGTATTATAAAGTGCTTCCATAACGCCCTCTGCACCAAGGACATACCTATCAATACAAAGTGCCAGTTCCTCTTGTGGGGCGTGTAGCCATTGGTTTATCAAGGTGAGCTGTGAAGCCCAATAGTATACTTTTATATTTGGAAGGGCATGTCTGCCATCATACCAGCCCTTCACTAATTTATGCATGGTTATATGTGCGGGTTTTCCATCCAAGAGGAGATTACTCACTTTGGCTTCAATCGCTTTGAAATAGGTGGGGGGAACTGGGAATCGGGTATTTTGGAGGGCGTACAGGAATCTAGGGAGTGCCATCATTTTGAAAAGACTATATGAAGCAAAGGAAAGGGCCTGAACCTGTTTTATTTCAAAAGAGCGTCTTTTAATTCACGCTGGGACAACCGGTTAATTTTTGCTTGCACCAGTACTTTATTTATACCTTTTCTTTGAGTTTCTTTGTTTTTTTTAATGTATACTCAAGCAACGAAAAGGGCCAAAATAGTCTATATACAAAGAGCACATGTGTAGTGTTAAGTCACAAAACATTAAACAACAACAATGTATATTAAATACACAGTGTGAAGAAAACATAAATGAAGAAAAAACATTACTAAACAAGTAAACATCCAATATACTGATGATTTTTTGCTACCTTTAGCGGCAAAAGTCTAAATATCAATTCAAAACAATCTCATGTTTTATTCATCAGGGTTTCAGTTAAGAAAGTATGGCGAAACACATGGGACAATTTGCTGTTTAATACATGGGACTTTTCCGCTATATATAGACAAAAATAAATTTGTAGTTCCTCAGTGTTTCTATCCTTTATCATCATTAATCTCATTTTGAAAAGGGCAGCTCTTCCCAGCAGTGTCAGTGGTAGGGATTGCCAATGTTTAACATCACGGCGGAACCGTTTTAGGGGCTCCAGGAGGTTTTTCTCGGTACATTGTGTGGGTTGGGGCATGAAATGAAGTTCCAGGTATTTAAACCCCCCATCAGCAACCTGTATCTCACAGTTCTTTGGTAGCCGCAGAGGGGGACCACTCAGCACAAAGAGGAGTGATTTTTCCCAATTAATGTTATAACCTGAGACTCTGCCATACTCAGCGCAAATATCCAGGAGGCAGTTAATGGAACATGCGGGGGATGCCATGTAAAGTAGCACATCATCTGCATATAATGAAATGCGATCCTCCCATCCCTCTGCCCATTTTAGCCCCCGAATGACCGGGTCCCGTCTTATCCATGCCGCTAACGGCTTAAGCACTAGTGCGAACAGGAGCGGTGATAAGGGAGCGCCCTGTCTTGTCCCCCTTCCCAAGGGGAAGTCGGCCGAGATGCACCCATTCACCACCACACATGCTAAGGTTTTTGTGTACAACAGCTGGACCCATGCGCAAAACTTGGGGCTGAAACCTAGGTGCCTAAGGACTGCAAAAAGAAAAGGCCATTCGACTAGATCAAATGCCATACGTGCATCTAAGGCGAGAATGACAGCGTGCTCCTTAATGATGGTATGCATGCCATGACACTGTGCAGTCGCCTCAGGTTAAGTGCCTTGTTGCCGACCGGCATGAAACCCGATTGGTTTAGGTGTATCAACGTTGTGAGATATGGTTGTAGCCTGACGGCCTGTGTTTTAGCAAGTATTTTGGCTTCCGCATTTAGTAGTGAAATTGGCCGGTAAGATGCGCATTCCTGCGGTGGTTTACCAGGTTTATGAATTGCCACTATCGTTGCTAGATGTTGATCCCTGGGAATTTCTCCTCCTTCTAGGCTATCTTCATACATTTCAAGCAAGTGTGGTGCGAGTTGACTTACTGATTTTTTATAGAGTTCAATAGGTTTGCCATTAGGTTCCAGAGCTCTCCCATTGTGTAGTGCACCTATTGCTAGTGTCAGTTCCTCTGAGGTCAAATCTGCCTCTAGTTCCTGAAATTCATTAGCTGCAAGTGTAGGCATCTGGATATCTTTTAGAAAGGCGAGATTGTTGGCTATTGTGGCTGTAGGTGTATATATTGTCTCGTAATGGAGCGATAATGCGTCAACTATCTGCTGTGGGTCTGTAGTGATAGCTCCAGTGTCTAATCTCAACTGAGCCACCCAGCAACTAGCCTTTTCTCATCTATCTAAACAGGCTAGAAGCTTGTCCACCTTATGTCTGACTTCATAAATACTGTGCTGTGTCTTGGCAAGCCTAGTCTTCGCCTCTTCTTGAGCTGAACTGAGCAGTCGAGCAGTGTGGAGCAGTCGAGAGTGGACTGCAACAGGAGCGAGTCGAGAGGAGAGAGTCGGAACGGGGCGAGAACGCCGAGAATGTTGGTGGAATCAAAGACTGTATTATAACGGTGCCTCAGTGCATCGGTATATCGTACCACACCACGCCACGCTGTCAAAACTGAAACCGGGTGTGAGTCTAAAGCCGAGAGCGCTGGTGGAGCTGAAGCCCTAAGGTGCCGTGGCACCCTGACAGCCCTGAGGCGTCTTGCACTGTTCCGCCCCCGAAACCTTGAGGTATTCCACAACCGCTCCGCACCGCCCTGCCGAAGTATAAGCAGCAGCGGGAGTCAGGTGCCGGATGTAGGCTGAGAGCTGCTCCCAGGTTGAAGCGCTGGCGGTACTCGGACCCCTGAAGCACCGCGAGTGAGCAGTGAGCTGCATATCCAGCAAACCCGGGTTGCACCGGAGAGACGAGCTTTTACCGAGGTGCTCGAGGAAAGGTGGAGGAGAGGAGTGAGGAGTGCTCGAGGAAATGAATTATTTCCCTACGCGGCAAGAATCCCTGGGCCCGTTTGAGCGCGGCTGTGAGCTGCTGGGCGGGGAGCTGCGAGCTGGGAGTCACCTCACAGTGCGGCGGGGTGCCGCAATCTGCCACACAGCAATACACCGAGACCCACGGGTGGCAGAGGCCTGGCTTGAATCGACCAGCTGGGACAGCCGCCTGTAAGAGAACCTGGGGACGAAGAACACACCAACTGACCCAGGTACGTGGCCACATGACAAAGCTACCCCAGTAGGGAAGCATTTTCTGCCCTCCACGAAATTGATTGATAAAGAACACTACCAATCAACTGCTAATTAACTGCATAGAGCCTACAAACATCTAACTGATTAATTTATTTTTAACGAAATCACAATCTGAAGTGGCCCACACTTACTTTCACTTATCAACTAATTAATCCAAATAAATAAACGTCCACGGGTAAATAGACCTATTCTCCCTGATTCACACACAGTGCGAAAAAGACTTCAAGCCAAGACCCTCTCGGAGCAATGAGATCCGGTAAAGAAAGAAAGTATACTGCTCCCAAGCGAAGGAAGCCTAAACAACAAGACACAGCTGGGGTTCAGGGCCACGTCAAGCACACCCTAAAACCTCAGAAACTCAAGAGCCTAACTCTACGGGATTATTTCAGAAAGACCCCGCTTAAAACTGCAGAACTAATACAACAATCAGAGCAATACCCACAAGCCTTGGAGGCAACCACTTTTACAATCTCTGACCACCTAGGGTTTGACCTTAAAGCATCACCGAAAAATTGGGTATTCAACACAATGTCAGCAAAAGAGCCGCCAGATATCTATTTCTTCGGGTCTACCTGCATCAACCAAAACAGGGAAAACACCCAAACAGTTTCTCTTACTCCGGAGATGCCCTCCACCCATCTGGCAGACGATAATGAGACTGCCCCTCCACTGCAATCACAGCTGGAAGACATAATGCATTCAATAGAAGCTTCTCCCTCGCTGCTACAACTTCCACATTTCCCGATTAAACCACTCACGGGCTTCCCACAGCAAACAACGACGGCCCAAATCTATGGGCCACCGCAATTTAACGGTAGTTGCCAACCTCCAAACTCGCCAACTTCACCAATAACAAAAACATCAACAGAACCAATAGACGCAAGTTATTGCCACCCTTCGGCCAAACAAGAACTCTATGTCAAAGCAAATCAGCGCAGAAGGCAGCAAATGACCAATCCACGCCGAATTTGTCATTTTTCTTTAAAACTACCCCAAACTCCCCAAACCCGAGTCTCACTCTGGATGATAAACCGAATACAGAAGAGGACACTACGACCAGCGCCTGGCCCCAACTACTGCAGACCCTCCAACAAATTGTGACCGCTCTTAACTATCATTCAATAAAATTAGAGGTCCAAGTGGATCTTCTAAATACCTTGGCACTCTTTACATCAGGGATTGACGGTAAACTAGACCAATTGAATTCATTAATCTTAAGAGCGCAAGCATCCGCAAACTTTGCACAACCGACGTGCTGCTGCTCCCCAATTATCAACTCCCTTTCCCTGCTCCCAGACTGCCTCTCCACAGTTATCCGGGAAGTAAAGCAGCTGAGGGGGGGTAACGTGTCAGCAATATTGCAACCCACTAACCATCAAGAACAGGACAAACCACAGAAGGACTGCGGAAATAAAAACATCAAAACAAAGGAAGAAGAAGCGGATATAAACCAATCCTCTAACCGCCTTCTATCGATGAACGATCACTCCCACAGCGCTCTAATAAAACCAACCTTGACGGTTGAAAACTGCATTCTTCCATCATCAACCGGGCCTATAAACCAGCATGTCAAACCTGAAGACGGACGAATCAACAGTCCTGATTCTTCGCCCGTTCCATCAGTCCAGGTCTCTCCCAGGCCTATTCCCCCTTGCAGCAAAAGAGAGCGCAAACGTCAACGAAAAGCGAGGAATAAACTCAGGTCTAACTCCAACTTGGCCCACCAGAACCTCTTCCCTATCTTTTCGATAGCCGAAAACAAAAAATCCCCTCCAGACACCAGCACAGTGGAACCGACAACAAACGCAATAACAACCTCGATTGGACCAACAGTTGACTTACCCATTCAACAACAGGCGAGGAGCCCTCAGAGCCTAAGCACAACAATAACTGCTCCGGCAATGAAAACAGAGGGCAGTCATCCCGCAACAAGCACAAAGGGGAGTCCAATCAGGTCAAGCACAAGGGTGAGCCCAGTCAGGTCAAGTAATACTGGGCAAGAGAAAGCGGCAGGAAAATTTCAGCCTTCAATGGATCCCCGTCCTTCTGAGAATGAAAAAACAACGACAAAAATGAGTCTTACTAAAACTATTTGCAATGACATAGCCGTTCGGATCAGACATACTTCACAATCAAACCAGGCTCCCTTCCAACCACCACAGAAGCCACATCAAAGTAGATCTGATGCAACAATCGAAAAACTGATCCCCAAACACACAACTGCACCTGAGCCGCGAAGCGAAAACCAATCGTGTCATAGGATTTTATTAGCCCCCGAGTACAAATCTAAGGGGCGGCACGACATTCTCAACAGATCAAATCTACTGAAACTAGCGGAAGGCATACCGGGGCTAGTGGGTCTGGACACGAATAACATTGAATCCATTGAATTTCTTCCCCCAAGAGGAAATCAACCCTCTGAGGTCACAGTTGTTACTTTCACGCAGGCAGGCTGGGCAGGAGCCTTCCTCGAACACAAGGCCACACTGCAGAATTGGGGGATTGGAGTGCAACCTTACTCAACGCCAGGGTATCCAATCACACTGCTAGCAGAAGCAACTATATCCAACAAGCCGGCCTGTACCAAAAATTTTGAGAATGGGAGGCCGTTCTCTGTTCTAAAAAACGCCTCAGGGCCAGATACAGAACTCAAATGCCATGAAACAGAGGCGACAAACAACGAACCAGATCACGTCTGGGGATGGCTGCCAGCAGTCCTGGCCACCAAAAGCAGAAACTGACCACCTGCGACAGGCCCATCAGCAAAAACATACAAGGCACTAAAACTACTCCCTCCGCCAGGGGTACAACAGCACAATGAGGCGAGTGGCAAGGGGGAGCCACTTTTCTCACTGTGCTCATGGAACATCTGTGGCCTACACCAAAAAATTCATAATGAAGACACTATGTCTTTCCTGGGGGAACACGTGGCAATTGCCCTGCAGGAAACCTGGGAGCTAGAGGGTCACCCCATCGAAGGATTCATTGAATATCGGAAGCAGGCACCCTAAAGGCGGGCTTTCCATATACATATCCAACGACCTAAAAGGCGAATTGAGTCAACTTAACTTGAAAGAAGACTGGCTACTGGGGGTCAAAATCAAATTACGGAACAGACAGCGATTTCTCCTACTTATAAATGTGTATATCAATCCTAACACCCGCACAAAAAAAGACCACCTGGCCAGATTTTGCGAAACAATGAACGATTTAGCCACGGAATATCCCAACTCGGACCGCATCATCACTGGAGATTTTAACACGAACCTTTTCCAGGGGAATACAGCAGACTCAGACGGACCCAACCTGACCAGCATTATTGAGGATGTCCCCCAATCTAAACCCCCCATGCAAATTTCCAATAAACTTGGCGAGACCACCGTGCTGAGACTTTACAATGCAGGGTATCTGGTGGTGAATGGAAGATCAGCAAGCGATTCCCCCCCAAACTGGACTTGGTCAAACGGAAGAACAAAATCCTACCTGGATTTCGCTATTTGCAATTCGGAATTCCTGTCCAATCTGGTCAGCTTCTCCGTCCTGCCAAGACTTGAGAGCGACCACAGGCCACTGGTCGTTACTTTTGCCACAAATTTAGTGCTCCATAAAAAGGCACCATTTACATACAAAGGAATACATTCCGATAACCTAAAACGCCTGAAATGGAGTGAGTCTAACGGTCAGTGCATCCTAAAAACAAGCAAGGATTTTATCATGTGCGCTCTCGACCAAATGGCCTCTCCAACAGCAATATGGTCGCAGCTATGTACATATCTGATCAGACTATATCCAGCGACAAGGCAGGGCCCAATCCGCACATCACCAGTAGGAGCAATAGTACTCCCCATGATAAAAACATTAAAGAGAATGAGAAACAATGCACTGAGGTTGTTTTTAAAATCACCAGAGAACAGCAGCCTCCTCGACACATATCGTCAAGCCCAAAAGGCACTTAGGAGGGCAGTCACCCAAGAGAGAAAGGATCAGGAAGCTCGATTCTGGGTTAAACTGGTATGGGAAAGCAAACAACAAAATTCAAAGTCATTTTGGTCACTCATTAACAACATCGATCGGAATACAACATCTTTCGGATCAGCGAACATCCAGGAAGCAGACTGGATCTTGTACCTAACAGAACATTTCCAGGCACAAGACAATCCTGACTGCCCTGGATTAACACGGGTCTCCAACACTGGCACAGGCACAACACCGAATCTCCCACCTGCTCAAATGCAGGGGCCTTCCTCACTCGAGGTACTGTCAGAAGAAAGAGTAGTCAAAGCTCTGACCAAAGGGAGACAAGATGGAGCACCAGGCCCGAATGGCCTGCCGCAGAGACTATTCAAGTCCGATGTCCCTTTTTGGTCCAACGTGCTATCAAATCTTTTCAATTACACCCTGACCCATCAAACCATCCCGGATTCTTGGAGAGGTGCTATTATCCATCCCATCTATAAAGCCGGTCCACGAGGCAACCCAAACAACTATAGATTAATCGCCTTGTTGGACATAGAGGCAAAACATTTTGCAGGCCTCATCTTGGAGGACCTTAGACAATGGGCAAAGGAAAAAAATCTGATTCCTTTCAATCAGACAGGGTTTGTTGCCAAATCAGGAACAATGACAAACTTATTGGCAACCTCCACCATCATCGATAAAGCCCTCACAAATTCCAGGTCGATTTTCTGCTGCTTTGTCGACTTCAAAGCAGCATTTGACAGGGTGCCTAGGGCAGCGCTGTGGCAAAAACTGAAGCAGTGGGGAATCCCAGACAACATCCTGAACCCCATTATCCAGCTGTATTCCAACACATGGGTACGAGTGAAGCTAGGGTCTGGCGCGCACCTCTCCCGGAAAATCTGGACCTCTCGTGGTGTCAAACAGGGATGCGTGCTGGCCCCCCTTCTCTTCAATCTATTTATCGCGGACCTATCAAGCACGCTAGAGGAAGTAATTAGTCATCCACCAAAAGTAGGAGGCACGGCATTATGCAATCTTTTATATGCCGACGACTTGGCACTGTTCAGTCTCACCAGAGTGGGACTACAGAGACTTCTGGACACCTTAATGCAATACACGGTCAACAACCAATTAGAAATAAACATGAAAAAAACTATGGTTGTCCCGTTTGGCAAAAAACGCTACACCGGTGGAGGCTGGACAATAAATAAAGAAAGCATCTCAATCGGCCAATCGTACAAATACTTAGGGGTCCATTTGGACTCCAGGGGCAGTTTCACCAAACAGAGCACTGTGATTGCAGCCAAGGCAACAGTGTTAATGATATCCCTGGCCAAGCCATCGAGGAGACTCTCAGGTCCCACGGTTTTGCCCTTACTGGAAGTGCTTAGAGCAAAGATTGGGCCCACACTTTCGTATGGAATAGAGATCTTCAAGGGAAAAATGAATAAGTCTCTAAACAAACTGACAACCAAACTCTATAAGAAACTGCTTCACCTGCCAAGTTCCTCCTCGCCAGCACAGGTCAGATTGGAGCTGGGCTTAACTAACTATGAATCTTCTAATGTTGGCTCATATCTTAATCTGATCCATAAACTAAGGAAGGCAGAAGCCGGTACCTTGGAATTCCTGGTCTGGAATGAAATTAGTGTGAGCAATCCGGGAGGAACATATGGCCGCCTCCTAAATGATTACATCCAACAAACGTCTGCTGCGGATCTCTGGGCCCTCAACCCAAGCCAGACTGCCTTCAAAAACACAATTAAAAAAGCTATAAATCTGAAATCCCTGACCATGGACAAAGCTCTCCTTGCGAAACGTAGCCATGCTTGGGCAGTAGCCAACTCCTATAAACGACTTTATCCGGCAAATTATCTTTCGATAACATTCTCTTTTCATCTAAAGCGATGCCTGATCGCCCTAAGACTTGGAGACTGGCGCTTTCTACAAAATCTCCCTGTATGGCGTCAAAAAAGGGCTGATCAAACGTGCAGAGGGTGCGGGTCAGCTAATGAAACCTTTTTGCACGTGCTTTGTTTATGCCCCTTCTTCATGTCCCAACGCAGAGGCCTACTCAGGCCGGAATGGAACAGGCTGGGAGTTCGGACCTGCAGACATGCCATTACTGCTGCTCTGTCCTTAGAGAATACTGTCTTAAATATAAAACTGGCCAAATTCGTTCAGCATGCCTACAAGCTTTTAGAAAAATTGGACCACTGTGCAGAATAAAGTGTACCTAACCTCACGGGCATTGTCTGGAAGTGCTAAACTCTAAACTGACTTGTTGCAGCAAGCACCGATAAGAAAGCTACATTGTACTCTGTTTTTATTCTTTTTTCATCTTTTAATTTCTTTTAAGCTGTAAGATTGTATTAATGTGCTGGAAGAAACTTTTAAAGATATGTTTTTATATATCTAAATAAAGATGTTATACACGCCTCTTCCCACATATAGTCTCTGTATTCGTGTTTGACCAAATGGAACTTATGGGCAGTAGTATCATTGGAATCTAAAGCGTGTTAGTATTCGGCTTGGCCTACCTCCCTCTCAAGAGTCTCCAACTGTTGTAGCATGTCATGTTTATGGCATGTGATTAACGAGTTTGCTTGGCCTCGCAGTACCGTCTTATATGCCTCCCACAGAGTCGTCGGGATGTGACTGAGTGCTCGTTTTCCGCAAAATATTGTCTCGTGGCTGTAATTAGACCTTTCCATATCTTGGGGTTTGTAAGGAACCCAAGGTTGACGGGAAAGATGCGTCGTCATCCCAAGACATGAGATGTGTATTTGATTAAAACAGGGGAATGGTCAGAAATACCCCTGAGCAGGTGTGATATCTCTATTACTCTCTCCAAACCAGTCACCAGTTTGAAAATATAGTCTATTCTCAAGAGACTTATGTACTTCTGAGCGGAAGGTGTATTGCCACTCCTGTGGGAACCTTAATCGCCAAACATCTATGAGACCAAAGGCATCCATGAATTCTGCTAACCGGAGGTTTGTGCCGCTTTGGTCCCTGGGGTTTTTTCGATCCATGGTAGCATCGACCATGGCGTTAAAGTCACCCCCCATTATCAATTTGCCTTGTGGGAGTGTTAGTAGGAATTTACCCAGGGCAGGGAAGGCCACCTAATACAGAGCCGGTGGGATATATACTGAGACTAGATTGTATGGCCCTCCTTCTCATTGGCATGATACAGCTGCAAAACATCCCATATCATCTGTCCATGACCAAGTAACAATAAGTGGGAAGCGCTTGTTAACCAGGACGCCCACCCCTCGAGAGCCGGAAGTGAATTCGGAGTGTGCCACCATTTTGAAACCCCACCAGTCTAGGGCTTTACAGGCAGAACCTACTAAGAGTGATTCTTGGACCAGGGCCACTGCTGGTGCCCTGCGTTTAAGGTATTGTTAGACCAATCCTCTCTTTATCCTATCACCAAGGCTGTTTACATTCCATGATATACCAGTGAGAGGAGGGCCCATCGTACTATAAGTCAGAGACTGTGCGGCTGAAAAAATCATACAGGGTTGACTCTTGTGCCATGTAGGACATAGTCAGTAGGAGAGTACAAAGAACCTTGTGACATGAACGCTATGTAAACATGTTGCATATACCTATCCATCTTGCAGTGTACCTGTACCAAAGGAAGAAACATAACATTAAACTGGTCCCCATCCCCCTCCCTGCCTCCCTGCATGGCGGACATGAAACTACCTGCCACCGAAACTTCGCAGAGTGCTTTTTCCCCATAACTTGAACTTGTGTGAGGGAGAGAGTAGTCCAACGATCACTCCGAATCATCCCCATATTCAAAACATAGTATACCGGCTAGATGTCCATACAAGAAATATCTGTTCCACAACAGTGAAGGCGCCGGGTAGTGTAGAATTTACAATAAATCCGGCCACGAGCACTGGCCCATTTCAGGTCAGTTGGCGGTTCTGCGGGCCCACTAGTCAGCCTTGTAGAGGCCCTCCCCGTTCTAGTTCTGAAATCGCAAAGCCGACCAGTATCTTGATTTTCCACCCTTCGCCTGCATTAAGTCTTCAGTTGAGTCCGACTCCCTCGATTCTGGAGATGTCATTGCCCAGCCTTTTAGGTCCGGAGGCCGGGCGCCATCCCTCCAGCCAGTCGTTGGTGTCGCAAAGAACCAGATTTTTCCTTCAGCTTCTACCCTCAACTTTTCCGAGACCAACATTGAGTAATTTAGCTCTCGGGTTCTCATTTCTTTCTTGATGTCCAGAAAGCTATGGCGTTGTTTGGTTACCACTGCTGTGTAGTCTGGAATTCTTTTTTTACTGTATAGTTCTCGAGACGGATTGGAGGGGCAATTCGTGCCATTGGCAGGATCACGTCTCAATCTCGGAATTTGAAGATGCGGGCCAATATAGTCCTGAAAGGGCCCCAGTTCGAGGTCTGCCCCCGGCACATGGTGGGCCCTTTCCACTGAAAAGAAGTTGGATGAGGTATTCAACAAACAGATCCGGTGCAGGGTTTCCCTGCCCCTTCTGGTACACCAATAATTCGAACATTATTGCGTCTCCAGCGGCGTTCCTGATCATCGAGCTTGGCATCCGTTAATTTATTGTGTGCTTCTAGTTGTCGAACCTGATGCTGTAGAGCAATCGTATCTGTGGAGAGACCTGCTGTCGTGGTTTCAACCTCCGTCATTCTCATGGCCATTTTTGAAAAGTCTGTGTATATTAGTGAAATGTCCATTGAGATCGACCCTATGGATGTTTGGACCTTGTTCAGAGTGGTCATGATGTCTTGAAAAGTGACCTCCACAGATTTCTTGATTATAGGCATCTCCCCTCGCCTGATGTTCAATCCGGACTGTGCCGGCGAATATTTGCTTTAGGCATACTTGTCCAGTTTGAGGTTTTGTACGTTTGCAGGGGCCCCGGCCCCCCATTGTGGCCGGTCTACCGGGAACCCCACCAAGCTCTGTGAGTGGGTGGCAGTAGTCATCCCCTGCCTGCCTGCCTGCCTCCGGGACTATCAGCCACGTGCGGCCTTTTGGTTTTCCTGCCCCTCGTGTAGTGCTATCTGGGTGATGCTTTAGGGGAGGTGCGCCTTTGTTGTGTTGTACCTGTACTTCAGCCGTGTATGCCATCACCTAAGGCCTTCCCATAGTGGTAAAGTTCACTGGAGCTCCGGTGGGTCTGCCCACTGCAGGACTTTCTCTTCTGATGTCGTTAAAAGTTTACCCGCTGCGCACCCCTCAAGCACTGTGGGCCCCTGATCAACTGACTCCAAACATTAGTGCAGCCAAGGGGTATGTCTCATCACCTAGTAGGGTTCATTTGCACATGTACGATCGCGTATGCGGGCAGTGCGTTGTTGCTGGTGAGGATATGCTTGTCGTTGCGCTTGAGGTTATGGAGTCATGGAGCATAGCAAGCGTTGTCGCGGGGAATGTCAGTACAGAAACCGTAGATGTTGGTAACCACCTCCTCACTACACTCTCTTTCAGCTGCCATGTACCGGCAACCCGATGAGTGTGAGGATGTCGGGTAGCCTCTGGTTTTAAACTGGTGAGGTGTTCTCCAGTAGGCTTCTCATGCGCCACCCTAGTCTGCTCGTTTACCAGTAGTGTCAGTGCGCCGCAGTTCTATGCGTAGGCACCGGGCCCTGATCGGCACTCACCGCTGGGTCAACGCACGCTGATTCCACCTCCTCCTGGTGGAGCCGGGTCTCGCGACTTCGCGGTTGCTCGGCCCCCGGTTCACTTGCGGTCCATGCACTGCTCCGTACTGCGTAGGCAGAGTCAATACGTCGTGTGGCTGTACTTCGACTACCAACCTGTTGCAGTATTCGTCATTGTCCATGCCGTACGATCATCTCAGTTTCTCCCGTTGGATCTGGCCGCATAATTTTCTTTGTTGCTCGGCCACCAGTTTACGCGATACCCTGGCTTTGACGTACGCCGCAGGCTGCGTCTCTTTCACACGACGTATGCAGTCCGTTGTTTAATGTCCAGGGCTCATGACCGGCTCAATCGATGCCCTGGTATTTCCGACGCCCCATCCGATGTTTTAAATCTTCATTCACCGTCGGAGCAGACTCAGGATTAATGGGGATGTCGCTTTGATCATGGATCCTCTCTAGGCAGTGGCCATTTCCTTTGGCTGCTTGCCACGCCCGCCAAACTTTCCTTTTTAATACTTATATATCATCCCTAGGTTATGCCCTGGACAGCCCAGAGGGCTGGGTGCAGTATATTTTAAAAGTATGACATATACTTTTACGTTTTATATGCCCTGCTAGTGAAACACCCTTAACTCTATTTTTCACTACTGCTAGGCCTACCTCTTCCATAGGATAACATTGGAGTTCTCTAATTACATATAATAAGCTGTAACTTCCAAATGGGAAGAGGTAATGAGTTCATGTTTGTTGATAAAATTGTAATGAAAATCCTCTCTTAGGGTAAGGTCGGATTTTTAAATATAATTTTCAAAATGCCACTTTTAGAAAGTTGGCAATTTCCTGCCTTAGCCATTGGTACCTGCAGCCAATCTCTAGCTGACATGACAGGGTGTAGTTGACAGTTGGGCTTTGTGTATTCATTCTAGACAGTGAATGTAGAAAAGTAGGATCTGGTTTTATGGTTAATCCACTTGTTGCTGGTGTTATTCTGTTTTCTGACTTGTCTGAAAGGGATCCTGCTAATCAGGACCCCAGTCATGTACTCTCTCCTTAAATGGGACAATGGTCAGTATTTGGTACCTTCGAAACTGGCTAGTGGTGTACCCTTTTAAACCCCTAGTTTATGTTACTGAGGTAACCAGGGCATTGGCACACCAGGGGTCTTCCCTGAGCTGCAGCACTCCAGATCCACTTAAAACTCTGACAGGCCTGCCAGTGAAGCCAGTGTGAGCTGGTGCTAGCACCAATCACAACAGATATTAGTTCCCTTATATCTGAGGTCACTGCACTTAAAACCTATGTCACCCTAAAGGCAGGGTTCTAGGTTATAAGTGTGAGGGTGCCCCGCATCAGCAGGACACCACCTACAAACCCCAGAGTCAATTCTCCATGCTTTGTAAGTGCAGTCAGCCATTGTATACATATAGTGGACATCAAGTCAATTACGAGATGTCTAACTATATATTGTATTCCTGGTACCGGCCTTCCAGGGTCTAACAGCAAGCTAGTGCTGCTGCCGACCACAGACACAATTCTGCTATCCTGCAGCTGAACTGAGCTTGAGCAGGGCAAGGTAGAGCGATAGCTTTCCTGTCACAGGGAGGTGGGACTAGCTCCCAGACAGGACTTAGTGTAATGGGCTAGAGTGGGAGAGCTTGCCAGCCCTGCCAGACTGCGTTGAAGGGTACATTTGGTGCCCTCCTTGCATACTCCGGTTGGGACCAGTTCAGGGAGCAGTGGGCTCCTGGTCTGGTGCAAAACTGGACAAAGGACATGGGAGTATTCTCCCCTCTGTCCAGTCTCTCCTCTGGGAGGGATCCCTGAATCATCCCAACCCTTTTCCTAGGGTACTTAAGGGCTTACATGTGGCTGGCTCTTCAGATTCGTTGTGGGACAAGATTCAGATCAAAACCACTTCTACTTCAACTGTCTGGGCACTTTGGAATTCGTTAGACTTCCTCTGAATTACTGCATCAAGGACGTTTCCTGCTGCTCCTGATCTCGTCGTCCTACCAGTCTTCTGCGTCATCTGTGCCTGTGCTTCATCCAGTTTCTTCTCCGGGCCTGTTGGCATCAAAGACACGTGAAGTCCCTTGGAGTGCTCCTGAGGTCCCACAGACTCCTAAGACTCAGCAACATAGGTGGTGGTCCTGGAATTCCCTTGTTGCTTGCACTGTCTTCTGAGCAACTTTGAGGCCAGTATCTCTCGTCAGAACCGCTGGACCTGAATCCGGTGCACTGCGTCGACTTGCCATTGCCAAGGCTTGTTGACTCTGTCCTCCAGAGATCATTGGGCTACAAGAAGCTACAGCCTATAGCATCTCTTGCTACCAAGAGCTTCACCCTCACTGCATCCTCTACACCATGGGTCTGAATCAGTGGTGAGCTGTTCAAGGTCCTCTTGCTACGCCTGTGTCTTTGGCCTGTGGGTCCTCTTGAGGGTCTTATTTGGCTTCAGTGGGCTCCCCTGATTGCTTGGGGCCTGTTTGGGCTCTCCTATACTTGAAGAGTCCCTTGGACCTTGCTGGTCCCGTCACTGCACCTTCTTCGTTTACCATGTTTGTTGCTGCTACCAAGCCTTGTTGGTGCTCCCACTGTACACCGACCCATTAGTTCTCGAATTCCAACATGGGACAGCTTGTGAATGGCTCCTGGTCTTCCACAGCGTCACCTGGTCCTCACAGCTGCAGTGACAAGGTTACCGCCAACTCTCCTTCATCTTCCATCCTCGGCAGTCATTAGTCTTCCGTGCTTCCTGGTCACTTCCAAGTGACATAGACTCTGTCCCCTCTGCTTGCAGGTACTTCTCTTCAAGAATCCACCTTGGGATTCCACCGGACTCTTTCAACTTCTTCGCCAGCGGCATCTTCACTGGAGTCCTCTATTGTGGTCTGCAGCAGTTTCCGACGTCACTTCGCACCAATGCACCGGCTCCCTGGTGTAGGTATTCTGGTTCCTGGGCTATCCACAGGTGGCGTGACTCTTCCAAGAGAAGAGACTTCTAAAAAAAAAATTATCATTTAAAGTTAATGAAATAAACCTTATACTTGTTTAAGGAAACGAAGCACACTGTTGTGTATTTGTCATCAATGTTTCACTATAAAATAAGGATGTATTTACATTAGATTTGTGTGGCCATTGAGGGAAATCTGTTCTGTGTAGTGTGACTCTCCAACCTTCCATCTTCAAAGGGGTTTCTTTAGGGTCTACTGGTAATGGTCCTTCTTCAAAACTGCAGCAGCGAATTCCCCATTGACTTGCATTGAGTATGCAGCTGTGTTTCCACTCTACACACAGCCTCCGTGGGGTTCCTGGGTACTTACCTTCGATGGTTCCTTGGGTCCTCAGCTCTTTGGAGTCTTCCGGTCAAAGTCGACTTCGGTCGCATTCCACTTCTTTAGTATATGGTTTGGTCTCCCCCGGAGACCACTGTGTGTTTGTGCTTACTTACCTGATTCCATTAAAAATAATATGTGTATTGTGCTTAATTGTCCGGGTAGGAGATATACCAATGTGTTAGTTAACGTATATAATATATATAACTATTTTTATAACTACACTGTGCAGTTCTTTTTTGTTTAACCTACACAATGTGATTAGTTCTGGTAAAACAAGCTGCTTAACACTCCTTCTGGACTAAGCCTGAAGGCTGCACTCCTCAGCTGCCACTTAGAGAGCTTTCTATGGTTATCTAAGACCACTAAAATCACCAAAAGCTGACCCTCAAGGATTTCGCGATTTGTAAAAAAAAAAAAAAAGTGAAACTAGCAAATTTGTAAAAAAGCCACGCTTTTCACAAAACCGCTCGCGAAATTTGGAGAAAATTAGATCTGACTTTTTTTTTATTTGACGAGACTGAAAAAGGGCTGTGAATACATCATTTATAGCTATTGTTGCCTCCCAATACCCAACCTTTGGGAAATGGGGACATCTTGTGGCCATTTTGTGCAGTACACCGTAAATTAATGATAACTATGTGGGAAAAATTCGAGGGCTCTAACAAAAAAGGCTGTTGCAGCAGCTGATAAAAGTAAACTTCAATCTAACACTCTTTTTATGTAGTATGCCTTGTTATGACTTAACATTCTTCCAGGTGTTTCCCTGACTACCTAGAGGGTAGCAATATGGAGAAAGCAATAATAAGGACTATTCTAAAGATGTGTACTTTCCAGGCCAACGGGTAACAGAGGCTTCCCGTAGAATATGCTAAGGTCATTAAGATAAGAATCTCTCAGCTAATGTGCAACTCAATTACGGAGGCAGAGCAGGCAGGAACACTGCACCCAAAATTTAATAACGCAATATTCACTCTGATTACAACACCAGGTAAATACCCCTGGCGTATGCTAGCTACAGTCCCATTTCCCTACAAAATACAAGCTGAAAATCTCAGCCAAAGTTCTAGACAATAAGCTTGGCCCAGTAACCCCTGTGCTCATAGTGCCTTCTCCGACAGGCTTAGTGCACAGCAGGTCTTCGGGTGTGAGATAATGGACAGAGTCATCGAATTAGAACGCAGAACAGAGGATTGCTAAGAGAGAAGCTTCTGAAACAATGTCCTGGTAGTTGGACAGCCAAAAGTGCACGGAGCAGTGAGGAATCTGCCTGTGTCGTTATTATTGCATTTGTTGTTTATTATACTTACCACTCGAATACTTGCCTAAAGGGAGGCAGATGTCCTAGAAAGAGCCGCTGATGTAGTTTTGGTGGTGGCCATGTTTGCTGATTGAAGGGTGTGTATGAGTCAGATAGTGTCAGCGGAAGGAGCAATGTCTGCAGTTTGAATGGCGCTGATGTGTTACGAGTGTTGTGCTGACATCGGTCAGGTTGCCGTCAGCGGATGTTTGCTGGTTAAGTTACATTTGAGTGACAATGGACTCTGTGTTAAGTGAATACGTGTAGCTTGAGTGACGATAGCCTGTTGTGACATTTTCATGTGAAGCTGCGTGAGCAGCGTCTGCAAGCTGAGAGACATTTGCATGGTCAGGGTTCTCAGGTGTAATTTGTTGCTTGAGTGACATTGGCACACAGGATTCCGGGTCGCGGCATCATCAGCCACTCCGGGGATTTGTGTGTTGAGGCACCTGCACTTCAGGACCTTCAATCGATGCAAATCAAGTGAGTGACATTTGCATGTTGATGATGCACGGTGCCACTCACTGATTGATGGAATAGAGGTCTGCTTGTTGAATGTCGCTGGTACATCACACGTATACAGAGTTAAGCTGATGTCAGTCGTTTAAGTGACGTTGGCGCTTAAAAAATGTGCACAGCATCTGCGAGCTTCGTCAAAACCGATCCACATCTTCATGATCTGGGGTGTCTCCATTGTCAGTGGTTTCTCTGAGGTCTCCCTATGCTTTTGTGCTGATTTTTACCTTTGCTTTAGAATGTTACCACAAATGTGACTTTAGCAAAACAACACTCCCAGACACTTTAAACATGCCTATTTCAAACTGAAATACTCTTCTAAACCAGTTTCCATTGATTTAAGGCTGAAAAGAAAGGATCATGAGTAAAAAAAAAGTGCAGCAATAATGCTGCAAAATTGACATTTTGTGCTGCTAAATTTGCTTTTTTGTGCCGCTAATTTGCAAATATATGCAAGAATATCCTGGGGGGGTCTGCATAAGGGTTGTCTGGATTAGTGCTACTGCTTCATTGCAATAAGTGTGCACCATATACTAAGCCAGACTCCTACAGCGACCCAATATAGAGCTTAGGCGTGCCTTGATGGGCCATTGCTGGCAAGATGGTAGAAGGAGCTGAGCACAGCCCTACTTACACTCGAATAGGGTGTGTCCTGCCTCCACACAAATGCCCCCTGGAGTTAGTATGGAGCCAGGGCAAGGAAGGCAGGACATCTGTGCACTTCAAAGGAAAGCCTTTAGAAGATTCTCCCACTTCAAAGGTAGAACTGGGTATAAATATTGGGCTCAGACACCAACTTTTCAGACCTGTAGATTCTCAGCCAGGAAGGACCGCTATGAAGCCTAAAGGACTTCCACTCTGCTGGACTCCTGCTCTGACGTACAGTTGTTGGTCCTACCCAGTCAAGTGGTGCCACCCCAGTCCTGGACCCTCGAGGTGGGCCTAAATGTGCTTTGCCAGTCCATCTGTGGCCAAGCAGAACCAACGCATCTCTGCACAGCAGCGCATCTCCAGCAGAACCGGTGCATTGCCTTCGATACTTATGCATCACCTCTTCTGTTAGGGTACTCCCAGCACATGGACTTCTCATCAACCTTGGCAGCCTCATCACAGCTGCTGCTTTGCAAAGCTGCACCTATGCAGGGTCTCACTTCGCCTATCTCTTGTCAACAACAGCCTTGAGGATGAAGCAGCTTCTCACATCACATCATCACAGCTCTTCAGAACCAACGTAGGCTGAACTGCACATCCTTGATGCTGGAGTTCTCATCACAAGCCGTTGTCCACAGGATGCTCAACAATGTCATGGGGCCTCCCATCACGGCTCCACAGCTCCTTGGAACTGACACATCATCTCAGCTGCTCAATGCATCCTCAACACCGGAGCTCACAATGCTCCACAAACCACGATTTAAGGTAATCTTGTTCAGCAGGCCTAACTGGGTCCCTTAAGCTGGCCTGTGCTCCATCAAGCTTGGCCTGAACTTGTGACTTTATCCTAGTCTGTCACAACTAGATGTCCACAGTTATCACTTTGTGCTTTTTGGCTCTATTTTGACTGAAATCTTCAAACTTGCATATCTCTGGTTCTACTGATCGGATGTTTGCAGTTTTAGTCATGTTTTATTTCTTAACAATTACTATTTTACTAAATCTGGTGTGAGATCCTTTAGTAGTATGTTCTCACTGTGTTACTGTTTGAAGTGTTGCACAAATACTTTACACATTGCCTCTGAATTAAGCCTGATTTCTCTGTGCCAAAGTACCCAAGGGTTTAGCACAGGTTAATTTACGTTTAAAGTATTTTATTCAGCACAACATACAAGGACAAACATACATCATCAAGGAGCGACTAGGTAGGGCGGGCAAAGCCTCAGCCCCGGCGAAGAACTATCAGGTGCAGTTTGTGTGTGCCAGTCCAGTACAGCAGTACATAGTATGCATTGTCGCAGCATGAGGTGACATTTCCATTGCACACACCCCCCCAAAACCCCAACTACCCAACTCCCCGGCCCGACCCCCCCCACCCCTCGTCCAGTGCACAGACCCTAACCAAAAAGTACACCAAAGCCACCTCCTACAGGGAAAGCAAATCTCTCATCAGTTCACGGGGCTGGCGTTGCCGGGCTCGTGAGCCGCAGTAGGCGGAGGTATTTGGGACAGGTAAGTTCTTTACATTCTGAATGCAGTAAGGAATTAAATGGTTGCCAAAGCTCATTAAATTGCGCTATATCTCCCGCCGCTGTGAGCGACAATTTCTCCATGCCCAACACGTGCCACAATCTATGGAGCCAGCCCGTGATAGAGGGTGTCGTGGAAGTGCGCCAATGTATCAGGATGTTTTGGACTGCTGAACCCAGCGGGTTGGCTATTTGCCTACCCCTACGGGATCTGAGTGGGTACATCAGTCCATTCGGGAGTCCTAGCAGGGTGTATGCTGGAAAGCGTGGTAGTTCAATGCCAAAATTGGAATCAACCTCGTCCAGCACTTCCTTCTAATAGTTTTCCAGGAGTGGGCAGTCCCATAGAATGTGCATAAGTGTTTCCCGGTGCCCGCACCCTCGCCAACACGTGTCCGCTTTGCTACGGTCAAATTTGTGAACCTGCTCCGGTGTATAGTACCAATAGGTGGAGACCTTAGTCAGCGTGTCAGTGAGACCCATGTGGTATGCCGAATGCCTCGCTCCCGAGGATATGTGCTCCCATTCTTTAGGGCTCAATGTCCTTCCCAGCTCCCGCTCCCAGCGTTCTCTCCCCGGGTTATAGAGGTGTGTTGAAGGCGGTTGTAGCAATCTATAGAGATCCGTAATCAATTTTGAATCCGATGTAAGCGACAGTAGCCATTTTTCATACGGTAGGAGGAGCCTATCGGCCGTCTCTCGCACCTGTGGCTGAAGAGCCCAGTGGCGAGCTTGCATATAGCGGTGTCTCTCAGTCTCAGGGAGTGAAAACTCCTGGCGGAACTGCGGGAAGGGGACAACCCCCTCTGGGCCATACATGTGACACAGGGCCCTACACCCTGCCTGTCTCCAGTGTGTGAATGCTCCTTTTTCCATTCCTGGGGTAAAGTCCGGGTTGTCCACCAACGGTGTGAGTGGTGATGGGAACAAGGTGATGCCATACGCAATGCTAGTGGCATCCCAGACCCGCAGGGGCACTCTTGTAACAAAAGAGGCGTACAAGTTTTTGGGTCGGTGAGTCCGGCGTAGAAATGGGATATCTTGCAGGGGTCTGCCCGCCACCGCATGGTCCTGAAAGAGCCAGTGCTTATCGGACTCCCACCTACTCCATTCCACGAGATAACGCAACTGCGCTGCTTGGAAATATTTACGGAAATCAGGTATTCCCAAACCTCCCGCTTCAGGGGCCAACAGTGAGAGAGGGCCCTGCGCATCCTGGGCTTTTTCCCCTGCCATATAAAGCGCCAGACATCCGTCTGTAGTTGCCGTATCCATCCGACCGGTAGTTGGAGCGGTAGGGCCCAGAAAAAATAAAGCACCTGAGGCAGGACCGTCATTTTAACGGCGGCTATCCTGCCCAACCAGGAGAGGGTGCCGCGGTTCCATCGGCCCAATTCCTCCCTGATCTTCGCGCCCAAAACCGTGTAGTTGGCCGATACCGTGGCCGGCAAAGTGGGGGCTATCTGGATCCCCAGATAGGGTACCGCCTCTGATGACCAAACCATGGAGAATTGGTTCTGTAGGTGGGCCCTAGTGGTCGGTTCAAGGGAGATATCCAGAGCAACCGACTTTCCCATGTTAATTTTAAACCCCGCGACCATGCCAAAGGAGGCCAGCTCCCCGATGCAGGCCGGCAGGGCCGTTCTGGGCTCGTCAAGCGACAAGATGACATCGTCAGCGTAGAGGCTTATAGCGTGTGTGAATCCTCCCATCCGCACCCCCGTCACCGCCGGATTGTCGCGGACCCGTTGGGCGAATGGCTCTATATAAAGCACGAAGAGTAAGGGCGAGAGCGGGCATCCCTGCCTAGTGCCTCTTTCAATGTTAAAGTCCCTAGAGTTATACCCATTCACGCGAACTATAGCGGTCGGTTGTCTGTAGCAATTGAGGATCAAGGAGCGGAACTTATCCCCTATGCCCGCCTTCACCAGAACTCGTTCCAGGTAAGGCCAGTGCACCCGGTCGAACGCCTTCTCCGCGTCCACCGCCAGCATCATTCTTTCCCCCGGAATCCGGGAGGCTTTCTCTAGCAGGTGGACGATCCGTTTCGTGTTGTCAACCGTCTGCCTCCCCAGGACAAAACCAGCCTGATCAGGATCTATGAGACCGGGTAAGTGAGGGGCTAGTCGGGCGGCCAGGATTCCAGTGTATAATTTTAAATCAACATTCAGAAGAGATATCAGTCTATAAGATCCACAGTGCTTCGGGTCCTTCCCAGGTTTGGTGATAACTGTAATGGAGGCCCGTAGAAGATCAGGCGGGATGGCCTCCGGTTCAGCAAACGAGTTGAAAAGACGAGTAAGGATAGGGGCCAGCGACGTGCAAAACGTTTTGTAAAAGAGCGAGGTGTATCCATCCGGGCCTGGCGCTTTGCCATGTTTAAGCCTGGCGATGGCAGAGATCACTTCCTCTATCTTGATATCCCGATTGAGGTGCTCCGCCTGCAAGGGATCAAGGGAAGGCAAGGAGACCGAATCCAAATAAGCGGCCATGGCCGTCTCATCCGGTGGCTCGCTAGTGTAGAGATTTGCGTAAAACCTCAGGAATACGGCTGCAATTTCAGCGTCTTCCGTCTTTACCATCCCCGTAGGGTCAGAGATCTCCTTCACCAGCTGACTCTGGCGCGCTACTCGGAGCCTGTTGGCCAGCAATTTGCTGCAGCGGCCCCCCCCTGTGTAAAAGGTATGGCGCAACCGGAGTGCAGCGTACTCCGCTCGGTCCAGGTCCAGGGCCGTCAGGAGCTTTCTCGCTTCCTTGAGCTGCCGCCAAATTCTGGGGGCCCCTGTCCGTCGATGTATCTGTTCGAGCTCACGGACCCTATCGGTGAGTTCTTCCCTCTTGGCCTGTCGCTCTTTATTTTCGGCAGAGGAGATCGCCAAAAATTCCCCCCGGAGCACTGCTTTCAAGGCTGCCCACTGTGTGGCCCGGGCGGTGTCAGAGTTGTCATTGTGAGTTAGATATTCCCGGATCGCGTCTTCAATGCGGTCCACCACAACCTTCCTGTGCAACAGGGTGTCGCGGAGGCGCCATGTTCTGGGAGAGCGAGCTGTCGGAGGCAGACACAATGTAGCATCGACCGGGCATGATCCGATAAAGACAACACGCCCATATCCGACCCCGAGACCAGCGCTTGCACCGGAGATGTGACCAAAAGGTGGTCTAGCCTCGCATACATCTTGTGTGCGTGGGAATAATATGAATAATCCCTGTCCATGGGGTGTATGTGTCGCCAAAGATCAAGGAGGTCTACCTCCACCAGCCGCGCCCTACAGCCGGCGGAGAACTCCCCGACCTGCGGGGAGCGCTGCGCCGACCTATCCATAGCGGAATCAAAAACCATGTTAAGATCTCCCCCGAGAATAATATGTCTATCTTGCGAGGCAGTAATATCCTCAACCGCCAATTGTAGGAAACATTCCTGCCATTCATTAGGGCTGTACAAGGACCCAATCGTAAAAGTAAGTCCCCCAATCCTAAACCGGTATGCCAACAGCCGGCTTTTCTGTTCGGTGAACTTGTGGAGGATCTCCCCTTTAAAGTGTCTGGCCACCAGTATCGCCACCCGCTGTCTTAGTGGCACAGGAAGAAAAGAATTGGGACGGGAACTTATGGGAGCGCATTCTGTGTGTGTCCTGTGGCAGCAGGTGTGTCTCCTGAAGGAGACATATGTCCGCACATGTATTCTCCAGGAGAGAGAGCACTGCCTGCCGTTTGATGGGAATATTCAAACCCCTGACGTTCAGGGTCACAACCTTAAAAGTGTCAGGAGGCATCGGGAAAGATGTGGAAGAAGGCGTGAAGACCCTGTTCACATAAGGCGGTGTGTATAAGCGCCCCCAACGGTACCAGAGGCTGCAAGGCAAAGAAGAGAGAGTAGGTGTTAGCGCAGCTTCCCTGTTCAGGCAGACCAAGGTGTATGAAATTCGCCAGATTATCTAGTAGCCGCACAGTGCACTGGAGGACCCACCCCCCTTCCCAATTCCCGGATCCCCTCCCTTCTCCTCCCTCCACCCCTCCATCCCAACTCCCCAACTGTCCCCAACCCCGACCCGCAACTGCAACCACCCCAACAACCCCCTCCCCTCCCCCCCTGCTCCCCCAACTGTTCCCAAGATTCCATTGTCCCAGTCCGGTCCTCAGCGGACAAGTCTGTGGAAAGTTACTCAAGTGGACGTCCAGCCACTGCCCGCCCCCCCGCCACCCCGAGCCCCCAAACCTGCATTGTCAGAATGGCTATGTCGATCTCCCCCCGGAGAATATTCAGGCCGTCAGAGCGACTTCAGTAGGCGCTGTGTCTCTAGCCACTTCTTGAACTGCATTGGCCATGTCCGCTCGGATAGTGGGTGAGTCTGGATGGGCAGAAGAGGTAGAAGACCTGCGTGCTGGGATCGATTGACAACCGTCTCTGGTAGCACGCTGTCGACGGGGAGTGGGAGTCGCGTCGTCTGTCGCGGTAATGCCAAGTACCCCGCAGGTGTCCTGGAGGGAGCGAAGTTGATGCAGAGTCCCGTTCCATCGGAAAATCAAGCGGAAGGGATGGCCCCATGAGTACTGCGTATTGTGATTCCTCAGGAAGTGCGTAGCGATTTTGAACCCCTTACGCTTCTGGAGAGTTATTATCGAGAGGTCCTGATAGAGAGCAACCTGGTGCCCCCGGAAGCGCAGGGACTGCTGCTGACGTGCTTCATGAATGATCCGCTCCTTCAGGGGAAAGTCCGGTAGGAAAGCCAATATGTCAGGAGGAGGCGCAGAGGCCCAGCGAGCCGGGCCTACTCTATGAGCCCTGTCTATTCTGATGACAAAGTCATCCGGCTCTCCCAGTATCTCTCTGAAGAGTTCCCTGAGATACCCAGCAACGTCCTCGCCCTCATCTCCGGATGGAATTTCCCGGACCCATATGTTGTTGCGACGGGACCGGTTCTCAAGGTCTTCGTTATGCGATTGGAGGTCGAGTTGCTGATCCCGTAGGCGCAGCACCTCCTGCTGCAGCTGTGCAATCTCCTCGTCCCTGGAGTGACCGGCTTCTTCCATAGTGGCCACTCGCTCGCCAAGACCATCGACCTCTCTTCGCACCTCACGGACCTCCCCTGCGACTTCCTGCTTTAGCGTTTGGAAATCTTCCCTAAGCGAGCTGAAGAGGGATTCGAGGAAGGATCTAGTCACTGGGGGTTCTCCCTCCGCTGCCCCTTGGGAGCTGCTCGAGTGGCCCGGTGATTGTTGCCCCTTTCTTGTCGCACTGGGCCTCTGTTCAACATTTCAGGCAGTGTCCGGTCCCCCTTCCTGTTACCTCTGTTACCGGCCATATCGCCGTTGAGGGAGCGCGCTGTCGCCTTCCAAGCTCCGTAGGTGGCCTTACTCCTGGTATCGGGCGTCACAAACCCAGCTTGCCGCAGGTCCCGCTGATCAAACCGGTGGCTGGGTGGGTAACCCTCGCGTCGGAGGAGCTCCAGACTAGGCCCGATATCACGTGTGGGCCGTTCTGGCGTTCCGAACCAAAGTCCGTCGTGTCCTAACGGCAGACACACGTGCCCCCAACCAATTGTGGAGCCTGCTCTGTTCCTCTAATGGACCGTCGATGCTGGGGGGCCGCTGCAGTGGGGATCTCCGCTGGGCTGCACCTCCGGCCTCGCGTAGCGATCAGCGCCACATTCTCGGGCCCAGTCTCTTACCCCCAGGTCCTGGCTAGTCGCACTTCCCCAGTCGGTGCGGCAGTCAGCTGCGAAAGTTCCAAGTCCAATCTATCGGACAGCTGCCGCCGTCGGGAGGAGTCGATACTCCGGGGTCCGGTCTCCCTCCTCTGGGCGCTGGGCCTCTGCGCCTCTCCACTGGGCACTGTACTCTGCCACAGGGGATTTCGCTCCGGCTTCGCGACAACCTCCGCTTCCAGAAGAAGCTCGCGTCAAGGGCGTGTACCACTAGGCCTCATCCCAGGCCTCGCGTAGTTTCTTGCGTCGGCATTCCGGTTCCCATTCGCACACCTCCGGGAACGGGCCTCCGCACTCAGCCGCTCAGAGCTGTGGCCAGCCACAGGGACTCCAACTCCGGACCTCTAACGCGTCTCCGCCACCGGTGAAACTTTGCTTCAGGAGAGTTTGCCGCTGGGCCTCAACCCCGGTCTCGCGCGAAGATCCGACCCAGGGACCTCGGTTAACAGCCTATCGCCACCGAGCACTGGATATATGCACCTCTCCGTGCGGTACTGGGGTTCGCTGAGGCGAGTCCTACCTCAATACTCTAGCCAGCCGCTCCACCGCAGGACTTCCCCGGGCCGATTCGGGCCTCGTAGCCGCGGCCCGCAGTCTTCTTGCGGAGCCGGCTCAACCTCCGCACACACTCCTCGGGCTCTCAGGCAGCGGTTCTGAGGGCTACCAGCACAGCTGATGTCCTTGCAGGAAGATCTCGCAATCCCTTAGCAGATCCTCGGCCTTTTGGGGGGAGATCTGCAAATAAAGGCGGTAAAGGGGCTCGGGTTCACGGGAGCTCGCAGAGAGTGTGACCGCTCACTTCGCCATCTTGGCCACGCCCCTAGCACAGGTTAATTTAGAGTTTGCTTGCGACTTCACCCTTACAGGGGTTGTGGTTCCTTCTTGAGCAGGGTTTAACCCCCCTTAACCAGTAACCAACTTCTTACACTACTACTTTAAAACACTATCCTCATCAGAACACAACTATGCTGTGTGTCAAAGTGAACTACTTACAATGAAAGAAGCATTTTATGCCATGGAGTATTATATTTAAGGGCTGGTGCATGAAATCACGGTCTGGATTGTCATAAAAATCTTCTGTACCTACAATGGATTAACTGTCTGAATGCCAGACATGCATGCCATTCCTTCTTCTTCAGTATAATGGTACATACAGATTAGAAAATCATCATCTGAAGGAAGATGCTTTGTCTAGACAAGGAGTAGAGAAAAAAGAACCATTACTGGCTCCCAAAATCTTGTAGGCTACAACTCACATATCCGAAACTATAGACACAATTGTTGACAAAGTAACTGTGGGCGTGGCCCTTTTTGGCTATACTTCCATAAACTTTTTGCCTTCCCCCTAGACCTTTTTTCTGACACAGTGTTGCCAACTTAGAAGCTTTGGGCCCTTTGCCACTGCTGATCAGTGTCAAAGTGCAAGTGCTCCCTGTGTAAAGTGTAATGGTAATTGGTTGTCCATAACTGGCATGTTTGTATTACTAGTAAAGTCCCTAGTAAAGTGCACTTTGTGTGCCATGGCTGGTAATACAAATGCTACAGTGGGCCTGCAGCACTAATTGTCCCACCCACATAAGTAGGCCAAAAGAGAGAACTCAGGCCTGCCACTACAGTGCCTGTGCGCAGATTGCTAACTGCCATGTTGTCCTGACAAGCGCACCCACTTGCCAAGCCTTAACCTTCCCTTTCCATGTACACATACACCCCTATGGTAGGTCCAAGGTACACCCTGGCCAGGATGCAGTGTCTGTGAAAGGTAGTACTTGTTCTGAGGTGTGTACCATGTCCTGACAGTGAAATGCTCTCCATTTCGTTTTTCAATGTTGCAAGGCCATCTTGCCTATAGGACAGAATGGAGAAGGCTGTGTAATATTTTTCAGCCTATCTTCCCATAGGCTTAAGATGGAGAGGTGAAGTTTAGTGTGCCTGAACTCACAATTTAATAACACATCTTTTTGTGAAGGTGTTTTTTGCATTGTGTGTTTAGAAGCCGCAATTTAGAAGTGGGTAGTTTCTTTGTTCTAACAATTCTGTGTGTCTCTGCCTGGTTCTGGATTGACTGACTGAATTTGAATGTGAAAGGCTCTGGTGAATGTCTTGACCCAGGGGAGGAGGTGAGACAACAACAGGCTGACCTGCATCTGGAGTGTGGGGGAGAGGAGTAGCCCCTGCAGGTGAAGAGGCCTGGGCTGCTGCCATAAAACAATGGCTCCATCTCCATCCCAAGATCCAGACCCCCACTATCAAAGGAAGAAGGTGTCAATTGCAGGGAGACAGCCAGAACTGGTTTGGTCAGGGGTCAGTGCCCCCCCCCCCGAACACAAAGACTTTAAAGACATTTAGGGGTATAACTATGAGAGCTGAAACCCCTGAACGTTAGAATGGTATAATCATGACTGGAAAGGATTGAAACAACTTTGTGGTCAAGAGGAACCTCTGCCAAGGAAGAACAGCTGTAGAGACTGAAGAGAAGGACTGACCCTTGCTGTGTGTACTGGGGCTGGCCTGCAGTTTGCTGATTTAACTAAGGAGAGTCTAAGGGAATTTGCTGTGTGCTGTGTCCTGAAGTAACGGGTCCCCAAGGGTCAGAGGAGAGCTGGCTCCCTGTTGTGGAAACTCAGGAACATAAAAGTTTCCAAGTGTGTCTCAGCAACGTTGTGTGCATGTGCCTGAGATCTTCGTGAGGATTGTCCTGTGATCAAGTGCATCCGGAGTCCAAGTGAGTCTCAGCGACGCTGTGTGCTTCGTGCAGCTAGAGACCTTTGTAAGGATTGTCCTGTGATCGTGTGCACCCAGAGTCCAAATGAGTCTCAGCGACGCTGTGTGTGTGTGTGCTTCATCCAGCCTGAGACCTTTGTGAGGATCGGCCTGTAATCATGTACACCCGGAGCTCAAGTGAGTCTCAGCGACGCTGTGTGTGTGTGTGCCCTGTTGCAGCCTGAGACCTTCGTGAGGATTTGCCCTGTGACTGTGTGTCCCGGAGCGGCCTGGTTCTCTGTATCGATCGACAGCATGACCAGAAGTGCTGCGATCAACATTGCCATCAACCCGGACCAGCATCCCCAGAGGAGCTGTGAGAATTCACCACCGTCGGCCTGAGCCTGCCTTTACCAAGGAGAGACCTCGAACCATCACTGTCGGGGTCCGAGTTCCACTGGCCAAGATCAACAAAGTCGCATCGGAGTCCCAAGCCGCAAGGAGAGGAGAGTGAGATCATACCCACCAGGTAACGCTCAATGAGCATTTGTGTGTCGCCACCTGGGGCGGGGTGCGGGCTATGAGAGAAACGCTCTCTGCCGTTCCCATCTTTTGCAGCACGAACCTCTGCTGAAGTCCATGTCATGGCCCATACTTGCAGAGGAGTGACAGTACCGGGGCTGTAGTGTGGAGCTGCACTTTGTTTTCCATCAGACCAGTGTTGGGGGCCTATTTTGGCAGTATATGACCACGAGTCAGTAGGAGTGGCATAGAGACTGTCCAGAGCACCGAGATCGGTGCAGGAGTACTTTATTTTGGCATTACGAACTGCCTGATTATTGCATTACGAATTGCATTATTTTTGCTTTACAACCGGCCTGATTGTTGCATTACGAATTGCATTATTTTGGCATTACGAACTGCCTGATTATTGCATTACGAATTGCATTATTTTTGCTTTACAAACGGCTTGATTGTTGCATTACGAATTGCATTATTTTTGCATCACGAACTGCCTGATTGTTGCATTACGAATTGCATTATTTTGGCAATATGAACTGCATTATTTTTACATTGCAAAGTGCCTGATTCTTGCATTACGAACTCATAGCATTGCATTAGGACTGGATTGGATCATCGAGAATTGCTCACTAATACTGCAAGAACCTACAGGGCTTGCTGGCCTAATAACCGTCAGAGTGAAATATTACAAATAAGCATATGTTGGATTTTTATTGTATGGTCTCATCGTATATCTATTTGTACAAACGTATAATTCTATTTTTATGAAACTCGTGTGGAGTCCATTTGTGGTATTATTATTGGGTTCTGCAAGCGTGGTTGCAAATATTTTACACATTTGCCTTAGAGATAAGCCTGGCTGCTTGTGCCAAGCTACCAAGGGGGTGAGCAGGGGATATCTGAGAAGGTGTCTTTCCTTTCCCTGACTCTCTATTTTGACTACGGTACCTACCTCAGCCAACTAGAGACCCCAGATCTAACAGCCACCTATTATTATACAGAAGATGATTACATACATCATATAAACATCATATAGGCAAAGGGGTAAGAAACTAACTCATAAAGAACAGCATGACATACTAGATAAAGATAGCATTTAAAAAAAGTTGTGCTGTCTCTACATAGGCATCTAACACAAACTACTTTAGTGTATTTGGGTTAAAAGGTACAACGTTATGAAGGACAGCAAAAACTAGAGTGGACCTTTTCGTTCTTGTTAGACCTTACAGCCTTTCCTTTGGTATGGTCTTCCTCCAAAATTGTTGCCTTCTCGCCTCCTGTAGCTGAAATTTGTTTTTGATGGCTTTAAGACCCTATGCACTTTACTAGTTCTAACCAGGGCAAAGTTCTGGTGCACACTACTTAAAAGATGGTAAAATTAGCCTACACCCCATTGGGTCATATAATTTACTTGCAATGTGCTAGTAAACTGGTACCACATGTGCTCATAGCCTGTAAATTAAATGCAACTGGTGGGAATGTAGCGCGTTTGGTGCCGCCCACTTATGCTGCCCTTTAGAACATGTCTTAGGCCTGCCATTGCAGCTTGTGTGCAGTTTCAAACTGCCAATTGGACCTGTCAAAATAAACCTTTTGCCAGGCATAAGCCTCCCTTTTTAATACATATGTATCCCTGTAGTGCACACAGAGGATGGTTACACTAACCTTAGAGCCGGGTACAGCAGGAACGATGGATGAAGCTAGTAATTCTCTTCCCTTATATGGGAGCACCCCAGTGTATGTATATTGTATACTCCAAGGGTAACACCGCCACAGGGGAAAGGGAAAAAGGGACAAAGGACACAAAAACGTTGCCGCTGTTAGGCTCAGACCAGGGTTGTCATCAGGAGATGTAGACCTCTCTGCTACTGTCCACTCCATCTGCCCTGTAAGTGGAAACACAGCCCACACATTAGAATACCCCCCCTTTTTAACTGTAGGACCCTAATCCCCCCTATGTGTAAGTACTTACTTAAATAATAGCGGTGCTTCTCTTAGGTTAAAAAAGGCACAAAAGAGAAAAATAAAGAAAACAAAACCATATTAAAGTCCTGAAACATACTGAGGTACTTATCTTATGGCAGATAATCCTCTCCATAGTAGATGAATCTCCCGTTCTGTTCAGTTGCTCATTGTCTTCTGCAGTAGAGAAAACTCCGATCTCATTTATGCACTTCTCCAGAGCTTGAATATGCAAACAACAAAAATAAACTTGTATCCAAAATGTTCCTAGTTCAAAAAGAAAACAACCTTCCACCTCAGAGACTGTCAGCAAATAATTCATAGCCCAAAGCGTATTCACATTAACAGGGCTGTAGTTTGTACCTTGGTGTCAACAAACAGTAGACGTGCTCATTAAGCGTGGCGTCTTCTCTCAGTGTGCTCGAGGAAGTCTGGAGGCGGCTTCTCAGTAAATGCCACATTGCCGTTGCCTTCCCGCTCCGTCTCACTGCAGTGAGCTCTCAGGAGTGCAAAATGCCCGGTCCGCCTGACTCCGTCAAGCGCGTCCTAATCACGCCCCCTTGAACGCGGGCCAGAGTTCAGAGCCTACGATTCAGCTCTACGGTGCAGGGACTCCGAAAGGAATGGGGGTTTCTTTGAAGGAGAGCTTCAGAGGATCATGGGATATCGCCGATCTATCTACGGCCGCTTCCTGGAAACAAAAGTACTCCGTGTAGGTAGGAACCACACGGCTAGGAGTATCACGTAGTCTCAATGTTCACAACGTATGCTCGAGTGACAAGCCCTGATGTTTACTAAGGAGGGGCTTATGCACCCATTGTCAGGTGATGTCTCCGCTTTCTCAAGGGATTATGGGAGATGTAGTTTGTGTGCCCAACATTCATACATGCATGAATTCGTGCACAGTGTACCTATCATTGTCTAGCCATGACAGAACCCCCTCTCATTGGCTGCGTCTCGGCGGACCACCAGGTTTAGTAGGGAAACGTAAATGATAACGCCTCAGAAGACCAGGGCAGTGTAGATTAGCTAATGGTTCCCAAGATCGTTCCTCTGGGCCATACCCCTTCTACTCAATGAGATAATGAACCCTTCCTTTGATCTATTTGGAATTCAAGATACCCTGTACTTCGTATTCGGTGTCCCCATCTATGTATACAGGTTGTGGTCGTTTCGGCAATCTGGTACCCTGAAGACAGGGTCTCAGGAGAGAAACATGAAACACAGCGTGGATGCCCCAAGCAGAAGGTAGAGTTAGCTTCATAGCAACGGGGTTTATGATCCTCTCTATGGTATAGGGCCCTACAAACTTAGGTTGCAACCTGTTGTTCCCCTTGAGTTTTAAATGTTTAGTGCTAAGCCCCACTCTATCTCCCATTGAGTAGGAAGGTTTGGCTGTTCTCTTTTTATCTGCATGTAGCTTATCTCGTGTTCGTGCCTCTTCTAGGTGTGTTTTGGCATTTTCCAATACTAGCTTAAAGTGTGCATGGTGATCTTGGAAAGAGGGGTGTGTAGAGGCCACAAGACTTTAAAAAGGTAAGATCTTGGGATGAAGCCATTGAGGCAATAAAAAGGGGAACATCCCAGAGATGTATGATCGGCGTTGTTGTAGGCGAACTCAGCGGTCCACAGTAGCTTGCTCCAGTCGTCTTCCTTTAAAAGTGTAAAACACCACAGGTATTGCTCCAAAGTTTTGTTTAGTCTTTCTGTTCTGCCGTCTGTTTGGGGATGATAGCTTGTTGACAGACGTGCATCGATCTTCATAATAGCACACAGCTCCTTCCAGAATCTGGAGGTCAACTGGATTCCCCTGTCCGTGATGATGACTGAGGGTATTCCATGTAGTCTCACAATATGTTGCAAGAAAACAGTGGCCAATTCCGCTGAAGTGGGCAATTTAGGAAGAGCAACAAAATGAGCAGGAGGTGGGGGTATAGGCCTGAGAAGGCCGCTGGGTCATTGATGTTGTGCTTTAGCTTGAGTACAAACAGAACATTATGAAATGTACCTCACAGTATCTCTTCGGAGCGACTCCCACCAAAAATAACGAGACAAGGTTTGCGATGTTTCTGCATTCCCATATGACCTCCTAGGGTTGAGTCGTGAGTCCATTGAGGGACTTGCTGCTGGAGGAGACCTTCAGGAACAAACAGACGGTCATCATGGAACAGCATTTCATCTTTTATGGAACTGTGTAATACTTCTTTTTGGACCCATGCATTCTTATCAATACTAGCAGTTTGCTTCTTAACCTCCTGCAGGAAGTCATGAGTGGTGGTTAACACCACTGTTTTTGGTGGAAAGGAAGCCTTCTGTAATATGCAGGGCAGTTCTTCCACATAGTCATTGTTGCCAGCAGGAGTGGGCAAAGGCCTAGAGAGAGCGTCTGCCTTTCCATTCTGTGGTCCTAGTCTGTACTTAATTACAAAATCATAGTCTGCAAAAAACAGAGACCATCTTAGTTGACGAGGTGTTAGGGCTCGAGCGCTCTTCAGGAACAGCAGGTTACGATGATCTGTGTATATTTCCACTGTGTATCTGGCCCCAATAGATGGTGTCTCCACTCTTCACAAAAGTGCTTAATGGCCAGCAGTTCTTTATCGGTAATGCTGTAGTTTACCTCACAACTGGTCAACTTCTATGAAAAATAGGCTACAGGATGCAGATGGCCCGTGTCTGGGTGTCTCTGAGAAAGGATTCCTCCTAAGGCGTAATAAGAGGCATCCAACTCTAGTATGAATGGTTGGGAAGCATCTGGATGTCTCAGTACTGGAGCACTGGTAAAACACAATTTCAGCGTCCGGAATGCTTCTTCTGCTGCCGCCGTTCACTCAAAGGTAGCTCCCTTCCGTAGAAGAAAAGTCAAGGGTTGTTTAATACAAGAGAAGTTCTGTATAAATCTCCTATAGAAGTTCGCAAACCTCAAAAAAACTTTGCAGAGCTTTTACACAGGAACGGGATTTCCACTCCATGATGGCTTGAGTCTTCTTTTTGTCCATACAGAGTCCATTGAGGCCAATGACATAACCAAGGAACTCTACTTCGGAGGCATGAAAAAGGCACTTTTCCTATTTCGCATACAAAGAGTATTGCTGTAGTCTTTCCAGTACGGCCACTACATGTGGTATATGTTCATCCATTGAGGTTGAATACACGAGGATGTCGTCGAAGTAAACGATACATGATACATACAATAATCCCCTCAATACCTCATCCATGAAGTATTGGACTGCGGCAGGGGCATTGCATAGTCCGAAAGGCATCACCTGATATTCGTATAGACCGAATTTGGTCCTAAAGGCTGTCTTCCATTCATCCTCCTGCCAAACTCTCACCAAATGATACTCTCCACTGAGGTCTAGTTTGGTCAAAACGGTAGCCCCTTTCAACTGATCCAATAAGACAGGTATTAACGGAAGGGGATATCTATTCTTCTTGGTGACTCAATTGATTGGCCTATAATCAATACAAGCTCTTAGACCCCCTTCACGTTTTGGTATGAAGAAAAGAGGCAAGGAGGCTGGGGAAGATAAAGGACAAATGAAGCCATTAGCCAGTAGCTTCTCCAAATATTGTTGCAAATAAACAGTTTCTGCTTCGGTTAGGGCATAAATGCGACTACACGGAATGCTGGCTCCTGGTTCCAAGTCTATTACGCAATCATATGCCCTATGCGGAGGCAGTTTACTTGCTTCCTGCTCACTGAAGACTGTGTGATATGTCTGATATTCCTTTGGCAGTGTAACGACACATCCCATGCTTTGGGTAGAACAACTACTGGCAAGCAGCTACGCAGGGTTTGTCTTTTGTGGGACTTCTGGCAGTCTAGCTTAGGTACAATGATCCTTGCAATATGCGGAATTCAATGTAATTGTTCGTGCTGCCCATTGTACCAAAGGATCGTGTAAAGTGAGCCATGGCATGCCCAAAATGAGTGTAAAATGGGGGGCATCTATCAAGTCGAAGTGGATATACTCGTAATGATTCAAGCCCACCTGCATTTGTATTTGCTGAATATGATATCTTATAGGACCTGATGTTAGTTCTGTACCATCTACTGCTTTTACTGGTTCTGGGACTTTTTTCTTGATACAGGGCATTCCTATTTCCTGTGCGTAGCTTTGGTCTATAAAGTTGCCCGTGGCCCCTGAATTCAACAGGGCATGTAGAAGCACCAATCCGGCCCGGGTATATCCAACGTAACACACACATTCATATGTGCCACGGAATTTTGAACAGTGTTTACCACCGCTGGGCAGACCTCTTCCTCCTGAGGCCTCAAACAAGGGGTCTGGGTCTTGTTTGGGTGTTCTAGTTTTCCGAATCCTCTTGTAGGTAATCCACCAAGGGCACTTTCTGAATCCCACGGAATTCTTTGAATGGCGTCTTAGTCTTTGCCTTGCAGTCCTTCATAAAGTGCCCTGGTTTTCCACAATACATACAGAGTAAGGTCTGCCCCGTAACACCACGAAAGGACGTAGTGGCACACAACGAAATGTAACAACTCGTCAATGTAGAAACAGAGTAACACTGATGCAGAGATCAGGGCTATATGAAGCTGGAGAAGGCACAAAATGGCTGCAGGCTGCGTTATATACTGAGCGTAATGACGACTTGGTTGGCAGGTGAATACTAAAGTAGCTGAATAGCCTGGTTGGCAAGCTGGAGCGCGGGGGTTGCAAGCAACTGTGGGCAGTGGAGATCGGTGATCGTGCGCGAGCACCCAACAACTTTGCGGCTAAGGAAAATAAATAAACAGTACCTTCAGGCATAGGAATCAGGATGACGTGAGCCGCCAAAAGCCGATCCAGATCCAGAGCGGCATGACAAACCTGAAAAGAGCACAACAAGTAAAGTCGAGGTGAACGGGAACCAATGGATACGTACCCCGCAGGCAAAGAGCTTGACAAGAAATCATCGCCAAAATGTTCAAAATGAAAGAAGACACACAATGGTGTAGTTCCAACGTGGTAAGATTTATTCTCTTCTCTTCACACAACGGGCTCCCAACCTCCTGCCTCCAGCAACCACCTCTGAGAGAATGGCCTGACTCACATGGAACTCACAAGAAGATTCCAAGTGTGACACGCCAACCTCACATGGCATAACAAGATGGAGGTACAGGGAGAGATTTCCATCACAACAGCAACTCTATATGAAGATCTAGTAAAAATTTACAGAAATCTCACATGGTTCATAATGCAAACACTCACAATTACCCCTGCACGGGCCACTCAGGTTGCACAACTACAACTGGCTACCATGGGTATGAGATACTATATATGAGGACCGCTGCACTCCAAGGTAAATAGGATTAAGCTGGGTAAGGTAGGTATTCTGTTAGATAGGTGCGCAGGAAGTCACCTTCCAGGTCCAAAAGGTGCGTTTGATATGAAAACAGTATGAGTTTGTTAATCATAGGTCTTCCGGGTTCACAAACTCTATCTTGGAGGTTCCTTGGATTACATCGTAGAATGCTGTTTAATCTCCGCATACTCGATTCCCCCTGAAGAAGTGCACCTTTGCACGAAATGCATCGGGGATTATTTTGAATGTATAATTCTACAAGAATGCTGAAACTTTAATTTATTGATCATATGACCAGAATATGACGATGGAAACATTGAACTATGATTAACAAACTACTATCATGAATAAGATTTGTTGAAATAAATCAAATATAAGTTTTGTTCAACATTGAATCCAGAACTTTATTGAATATATTTACGCACTAAGGTGCCCACCAGAGTGCCCAGGATTTGTCCTTACCCCCTGTAAGGCTCATACTGTTTTCATACCATGGGTATGAGCCCAGAAACACTGAACGCTGTGATGGGAAAGATTTGCATCAGTCGGGAGAAAATTCCGTTTTGGATAGCACAAAAAACAAGTCAGCTTGAAGCGTTTTTCCCCCATATGGGCCCGCATGAAAAACACAGAATATTAACATTTTGCTTGTCAATGGGGGTAGCTCCCCCGGTGGAAGATTGTGCCACTTAGGGCATAGTCTTCGCTGCAGTTTACACCAGAACTCATGGTACAGCTTCAATAGCAGTTTCACCTGAAGTACTGAAACAGGTACAGAATGGGTACAAGGCAGCACCTGACCTGGACTTAGGGAAAGAACTGATGGGCAATTTTGCCACAATATCAGCCATTATGTTAAGTAACATTAAGAGGGATGCAGCAGCATTGGCTATACACCAACCCCTGAGGGAGTTCACTCCTGCACTGGAGGAGAGGGAACTGCCCAGAATTATCGAAGAAACCTATGCTACGCTAGGTAGAGATAATTTGGGAGCCAGACCTGGGAAACCACAGGTTAAGAGTAATTCTGAAAAGAATAACTAAGAAAGCACCCAATTCTTCCACCAAGAAATGGGACATAAAAAAATACATAATCAAAACATGACACAATCGCAGGGTGGGTTTTCCCAACAGGAAACCACTGACAAGAAATATAATCTAGGAAACCACAATAACATTAGAAAGCCTGACATGTTTCAGGATACTGATACGCATTCCTCTCGTTCCTTTCAGGTTCATCCAATACATGTTCGGAGAAAGGTGGACAGTCAGAGTGCAGATCAAAAGATCGTGTGAAGCCGAAAAGGGAAATACATCGCACTTCAGACTACATCCTTAAAAAAGAAGACAACCCAAAGACTCCTGAAGCTCAATTCAAAAACAAGAAGGTAGCTGGGATTAAAATAAGACATGGGCAGTGAAGATGCTGGACAGCATAGCAGAAGTCACAATAGTTTGCCGATGGATTATCGCGGTGTGGCGTTGCGGCGGTGCCCTCTGCGGTGTCGTCAGGACACAGAGTCGGCAGCGGTGTCATCGGGTTGCTTTTTCCTCTGTAGCAGCACAAAACACACAGTTCCCAGTGCTGAGGGCAAAATAGCTTGAAGTCTTTGATGTTCCTGAGACTTCTTGAACAGGGGGCAAGCTCTACCTCAAACCCTTGGAGAAACTCACAAAAGTAGATTTCAGAAAGTTCAGTCCAGTCCTTTCACTGCCCAAGACAGAAGCAGCCACTGTAGGCCAACACAACACAGCACAGGGAAATATGGTAGTTCCTCCTCACAGTTTCTCCAGCTCTTCTTCTTTGCAGTCTTATTGGTGCAAAAGAGTTCTAAAGTTCAGGGGTCTGGGCCCCAATATTTATATCCCAAAATCCTTTGATCTCTTAGGCAGAGAGTGGCTGTGCCCAGCCAGAACCAGTTCTGCCTTCTCTGGGGTAGCTTCCTGGCAGGAGGTGGTGACAGCATTGTCAGAGAAAGACCAGGCCCATTCAGGTGCAAGGAAATCTCTTCCCCCAACTTTAAATGCAGCCCAGGTCTATTCAGCCCTTTCCTGACCCACCTACACTATCCGGAGCCACTCCTGCTTCCCAGGCCTTGTCATCCAAAGCCCAGACAGTCAATCCACAAACCCAGCCGAGGCACACAGGATAGTTAGGCAAGAAAATACCTACTTTCTAAAAGTGGTATTTTAAAACATAGAATTTTCCTACCTAATTCCCCAGGCCACTTATGCTTATAAGATGTTATTAACAAATTCCCCATTTTGTCCTATGGGGAACAGGTAGCCTCCAGTAGTAAAAAACGAAATTGGTAGGAATTCAAAATCAGGACATGCCACACTTGCCAGGGTATGTCCTACCTTTCCCATACACTGCACCCTGCCCACAGGGGTACCTTGGGCCTACCTTATGGGTTACTAAAATGTAAGAAAAGGGAAGGTTAGGGCCTGGCAAGTGGGTGTACTTGCCAAGTCGACATGGCAGTACCAGACCGCACACAGGCTCTGCAATGGCAGGCCGGAGTTACATTAACAGGCTGCTTTGAAGGGTGGCAAAATCCAGTGCTGCAGCCCACCAACAGCATTTGATGTACAGGTCCTGGCACACACAGTGCACTTTACTAGGGACTGACACATAAATCAAACAGGCCAATCATGGAAACACCAATCCACAACACATTTTACCACAGGAGCACTTGCACTTTACCACTGATCAGCAGTGAGAAATGTGCACAGAAACACTAAGCCAGCACAAACAGAGTAAAAAGATGCCAAGTCTAAAACTCGCCATAAAAACCAGCGTAATGATTGCCAAGCGTGGACAGAATATGTTCATCTGTGTTATGTATCATCCCCTTTTCATCAACAATGGAGTCAACCCATCTGGCCCTGTTTTCTTTTTAACTGAGCCATGCCAGTAACTTCCCGGCCTTGTCGCCAACCTCATACGGACCGAGCAGGTTCGCTAGCGCTATTTCCCAGTCTCCCCCTATGTCAGTTCACGGTACTCAGTCCGTAGGACTTCTATTTGTTGGGCGATCAGCGGGTCCAGCCTATCTAGGACTTTCTTTTCTAAGGTCAATAATGGTCCCTCTACACGTTCTATTTGTTCCCAATCTTTCTTTTTCTCCTAGGTTATCCGATTTGTGCCCTGTCCAGCAGTACTGCTTTATATGCTTCCCAAAGTACGACCCCTGAGTCTACTGTGCCCAAGTTTTCTTGAAAAAAGATTTTGGCATCAGTCCGAAGCCCCTCTAAAATTACTTCCGTTTGAAGGTCTCATGTATTAAGCCTCCACCTAGTCCCAAATGTACGGGTCTGTTGCCCTAACAAAACCAGTAGAGGCGAATGTTCCGATAGATGTTGACAGCGTGAGATGGGGTTCCTGGAGGAAACTATTATCAATGTATTGTCTAGTGAGATAAGCATGTACTAGGTGGGCCTTGTGCTGATCATTTAATCCCCGGACATTCCAACTTAAGCACTTAGTACGTCTGTGTAACCTTTTTTTTGTGAATTTATATATGTATAATTTTTTTTTTCAGCGAGCGAGGCGTACTTTGGAGGTAAGTTGGACCTCTGTTTCAACAGGTAGTGTGTGTGAGTTCAATTTGAGATTTCCCTTTGTTACTGTACTGTATTGGTTTGCGTTCTTTCTAGTTTGTACAGTAGGGTGACTAGGGTAAAGTATTGGATTTTGTTAATTTTTACTTTGTTTAATTGGATATTCTGCATTGGATATTCTGCATTTATTTTATTGCTCTTTTTTTCTACAGTTTTTATCGTGTGCTTTTCCATGCAGTGCAATTCACATATTTTTAAAGATTTCCGCTATTTTTACAGGTGTAATTGTTATTGTTTTTCAAACAATAACCGTGCCAATATCAGTGCTCTACTTGAGTAGATCTTTTTTTGTGTATTTTAGCCTTTGAATATCTATATCTTCTTTTCAAGTTTTTCCATTGACAGGTATGGCTTCAGTTAGGATGTCTGCTTCTGTAGCATTGGAGTGGATTCTGGAACCAGTTCAGAACTAGAGCCAATGAAGGATTCCAATGCTGACACAGCATCGGAGATTGAGGGTTGAGAGGGTTCAGGGAGTAACTTCTCTATCACAGAGGAATTCTCATATGATTCTGATTCCTATGATGATGGCAAAATATTTGTTGTTGCTGTCGTTGTCTGTTGAGCAAGAAGGGGATGCTCCAATGCTAAGGGTAGCTCTAGCATAACAACAGTCAGTTAGACTTTTGCTTGTTGGAGCAAGGACTGAGCTTCAGATGAGGCAGGTTGCTTGGATGAAGTCCAGCCTATTCTTCTGCTTTATACTAGAGTTACTAATTGTTCTGCAGGGACACACAATTTCACTCTAATTGATTTATTTAATCTGTGCAGTATTTGAGGAAGCATGGGGAGAGGCTACTGTCCCATTGTGAGGATGAGCCAACACCAGGAGGTGGAGACAGAAGCACAGAAGGCCAATGAGCAACAAACACGGACCTGAAGGGAGGGATGCTTGGACCTGGGTCAGAAGGTGGAGGAAGGCGGAATACGCAAGACTCCAGAAAGGAAGGCGGAGTCAGGACTCAAGGGGATAAAGAGATGGAGGGAGAAGGAGGATGTTCACTTTCGCCAGCTGAAAACGGAGAACAGTGCAAGAGGACAACGAGGCTCCAGAAGGGTGGAACGAAGAATGGTGGTCACCCCGGGATATCTGAAGTCCTCGCCGCAACTCAGCGAAGAGTTACGGCTTACCCGGTATGTGGGCAGGGGGAGACTGTACCTGGGGGGGGGGTAGTACAGGTGGAGAAGGGAAAAGTGGGGAGAAAAGTAGAAAGAGAGGGACCAAAAAGAGCCCTCTGATGTAATACAAAGATTAAGAATTGATCCCAAGAAGAAATATTCAGAATTTAGAGAGGAAAGCAAAGAAACCAACAAACATATCAACAAAGAGTATCAGACGAAAGGGTTAAAGCAGTAGCGTAAGAATTCAGGAAGACTGAAAGAGAGTCCCTATAATCAGTTTAAAAATAAGAGAACAAAGTGACAGAGAATTAGTTATATATATCCCTGCTTCCTTGTGCCGCCAAGTCGCGGACTCGAACACGGGTGCTTGTATGCGGGGGGCGTCACCCCGCTCTTATCGAAGCTTTCCTCTCCCTCACCTTTGTAGAAGACACAGCACTCACGGGAGGAGGGTTCAGATTCTTTATTGCAACCCTCAGAGAACCAGATGCGTTGAGACCAACATATGTCCACGATAATTTGTTTATAACCATATATGTATGAAGATGGATTGTAATTGCCCATTCAGGGCGCGATATGCATTGTCACAAAAAACCATTACAAGATGGCCACTATGTAATAGTCCTTTGTTTACCTCTAAGACATGCACGTGATGGGTATTTAAAAAACAAAAAAATGGCGCGCCAGAGTACCGTAGACAAAGGCGGTAGCCGAAACGCGTCTGGTTCTCTGAGGGTTGCAATAAAGAATCTGAACCCTCCTCCCGTGAGTGCTGTGTCTTCTTCAAAGGTGAGGGAGAGGAAAGCTTCGATTATATATATATATATATATATATATATATATATATATATATATATATTCACAGAAAAAATCATAGGTTTCACACACATTATAGTTAGGAATTAGCATTTAAAAAGCTTGCAAATTCACTGCAAAAACCATAGGTTTCACACACGTTATAGTTAGGAATTAGCATTTAAAACCTACTGATAATCAATCAAACAATAACCTATAAAGACACTCATGTATCACTCATATAGCTACTCACCAACACATGCAGCCACTTATACAGAAATTGAGAGACTGATACAGCATTACTCACTAACCCATGTATTCATTAACATACACTTAATCAGTCAGTTATACAATCAATTTTTCACCAAAAAACCAGCCATTTAGACACTTGTATACCCATTTCTTCTTCCATGAACCTTGAGATATACATATATAAAACATATTTCATTTTCAAAAAAACATCATTTGAGATGTCATCAGTTATGTCATGAGTGATGTCACTGACCATGTCATATGTGACGTAATCAGCAGTGCATAGCGGGCGCGCGAGTTATAGTTAGCTGAACTAACTTTAACAGGGGAATTTCAATGGTTTTGTATGAGTGAAATGTCCAGGTGACTATAACATGTGTGAAACCTATGTTTTTTTCTGTGAATTTGCAAGGTTTTTTAAATGCTAATTCCTAACTATAACGTGTGTGAAACCTATGGTTTTTTCAGTGAATTTGCAAGGTTTTTTAAATGCTAATTCCTAACTATAACGTGTGTGAAACCTATGGTTTTTTTCAGTGAATTTGCAAGGTTTTTTAAATGCTAATTCCTAACTATAACGTGTGTGAAATCTATGGTTTTTTCAGTGAATTTGTACTGTTTTTTAAATGCTAATACCTCACTATAACATATTTAAAACCTTTTTTTGTGAATTTCAAAGGTTTTGTAAAAGATAATTTTTAAATGTACTAATTATTACATTTTTTTCTTTTTATACAAATTTTTCTTTTTTATAATAAATATTTACATATTATTTTTCTTTTAGTTACATTTCACATTTTATAGTAAAATATTTATAAAACTAAGTATAAAAATATTTTTTGTAATTTTTTTTATTTGCAAGCTTTTCTTTTTTTGTTGTTATGATCACAAAGTCCGTGCACCGTGAGCACACCGTGAGAGCCCAGTAAAACCTACGAGTGCTCACCCTCGAAAGTTTTTTAAAGTTCAAAAACGTAATATCTACGTCTTTAATATTAATTTTAAAGGTAGACAATATCTGGTATGATAAAGAAAATGGGTTTTTTAAACTTTGAAGAACAGTATATTACTTTCTAAAGCAATTAGGAATCTCGTGATGGTACATCACACCGTGAGTGCCCCGTGCGCGTACCGTAAAACCTACGAGCGCTCACCCCGAAAGTTTTTTAAAGTTCAAAAATGTAATATCTACGTATTTTATATTAATTTTAAAGGTAGACAATATCTGGTATGATAAAGAAAATGGGTTTTTTAAACTTTGAAGAACAGTATATAACTTTAAAAAAAAAATTTGAATCTCGCAATGGTGTGTATTACGTGAGTGCTCCGTAAACGCTCGTAAGCGCTACGTAAGCACTCCATAAGCGCTCCGTAAGCGCTCCGTAAGCTTGCGTCCAACCATGTGACCTTAAAACAAGAGATTCTATTGGTTTATAATACTTCCTACTCCAATTATTGAAAGACCCCTCCCATGTTAATCATTCTTCTTTGACTTTCACAGAAGAAACATCTATTTTCTACAGTTCCTGGGCTTTAAAGGAATTTCTGGAAAATGGCTGGACATCCACAGCAACCTCAAAATGATTCTACAACACCAGAGGAAGAATTTGTGCCTGAACAGCCAAGACCTTCCATAAAAGGAATCAATAGTTTGGAAGTTCTTTACCTTCGCTGAAGGTTTAAAAAAAGTCAATGCCCCACTGGTCACTTGTAAAATCTGTGACACAGTTCTATCACGGGGCAATCCCAATAGGAAATATTCATTTGGCACTTTTAGTATGGAGCGCCACATTAAAAACATACATCCAACCAATTGGGCGAGAGCAGTAGTGCGAAGGGCAGACGAGGAGCAGGGCTCTGCTCCCAGCACATTATCGGCACCACCACCACCAGCACTACCATCTGCTATGGTTCCGAATATTCAACCGGAATTCCGCAATCTAATTATGGGTTGCATGACTTGCAACCATCTTATTTCTTATGCGCAACAGTCCATTGAGGCAATTGTGGAAAAGAGTACCAATCACAACTGCCGTCGTTAATTTGTTCTTTTTTTTCAATTATTTGTTCCTGTTGAACAATTGTTTTGTTTAAAAAAGTTCATTTTTTACCGTTTTTGCAGAAAACCCCCCCCCCACAAAATCTGTTCTTTTCAGAACTACCTCTACTGGTCAAAAAAAGAACTATATTTCTATGTTTGTATGTAAAAGTTTGTCATAGTGAATGTCTAGTGCAGGGGTACTCAAAGTACGGCCCGCGGGCCGCTGGCGGCCCGCCTGGCCTTCCTTGGCGGCCCGCAGACCTTGTTTCCAGTGTACCAACGTTTTTCCCAGGAAGTTAGTAAACCGAGAATATGGCCGCAGGAACATACTTAGTGAATACGTATACAATACCTATTCACTACGTTTGCTCCTGCGGCCATCATCTCTGCTTACTGCTTGCCTCTAATTGGCCTGCCTCTGTGACGTCACATACGGCACCCGGACGGCGCGAAGCACAGGGCCTTTAAAAGTCAGCTGTAACTAGCGCTTTTACAGCTCACTTTTAAAGGACCTTTCGGAAGCTTCCTGGATCCATGGTGACGACGTCCTTGCAGCCCCCAGCCCCGGAGAATCTTTGCAGCAGCCTTCTAGTCGGAGTATTCAGAGTTCCTTTACTCGCCGGTAAGTGTTCTGATTCTTGCCGCCCGCCATGCTTCTGACCCCCTCCTCGGTCCCCTTGTTTCCACCTCCCTACCCACACCCACTATCATAAGTGGTGTTTTGAAAACAAATTGTGAGCATGGAGGTGTCTCCCACCTCACGGGGATGCCAAGGTAAACACCGCAGCTACCGAGACAATGCACACTCCTTCCAGCCGGTGTTAATAGTGGAGGGGGAGGGGTGCTTTTGCATAAGAATGACAAACTTCCCATCGCACCTCAAGCCTCTCTCTCTCCCCCCTCTCTCCTCTCTCCATATCCCTCCCTCTCTCACCCCTGTTTTACAGGATCTTGGTATCCTGCATTACCCTTTGTATTCTCCACAACCGCAACCGAGGCACACAGAAAGGCAGCACTCCACAGACAGAGCACTTCAGGTTGTAGCTTCTTCAAAGTTTTTATTCTTTTTTCATTGTTTTGCTTCTCCATTGGACTGAGAGCAAATAACAGTGCATCAGGAAAAAAACGACTGCCGCTTTTCGGCCAGAGGCCTTCGTCCGTCTCATAGAATGTAAAGTGCAGAGTGTATTAAAAGGGGCTTAACCAACCCCTCCCTCCACCATCCAAGAATTGTTTTTAACTTTTTATTGCTTTTTTGGCTAGAGTGGTGATAGGGCAGAATGGGCATTTGTTCCTATTTTGCAAACACTTCTGTAAATTGTGGGTTTTTCATTTGGGTAGATGAAAATGTCAGTGTAGTATCTGCTAAAATAAATACGTATTAATTATTTTACTTGCTTAATATTCATGGCATTGTACAGTTCAAATAGTTGTAAATTAATCTCTTTTGCCCCTTAATCCTGAGTCGGTACCGAAGTCTGTTCTTACAAGATTGTCGTTCTTCTCCGTCAAAGTCCTTTTGAAGTTGAGGTGGAGCTGTCACCCCAGGCAACTCAGCTGATTTGATGCTTTTTTTTTGTTACAAACTTTTCTCTGCAAGGTCCCGGGATTCCTCTTCAATCCATTTTTAAATAGCGCTGTGTCCCTGCCCTGTACTCAAATTTCTTTCAGGAATGTAGATGTATCTTTTATCTCTCATTACCTAGGATGGGTTCCAAATGGTCTGATAAAGGTAAGCCAAGCTAGTGTTGTTTTGTGGGCGTTTTAGCTCTCTTTAGCAGGATATTTTTAGGTAGCGCTACTAGTTCTCTTTGGTCACCTTGCCCCTAGAACCGTCTTTGCCGGCGTGGGAAAGCAGCAAGCTCGAAGGATTGTCACCTCGGAGTGGTCTTGCACACAAAGGCTAATCCCTGTCTGACCTTCCCAAAAAAATAAAAAGGGCGTGTGCACAGCATTTTTTATGGCTCCCTAGATAAATAAGTGAGTGAGGGGCTCATGTTACACCTTCTGTAAACAATGCAGTCTGTTGAAGTCTCCCCCCTCTTTTCTCTCTCTCCATCCCTCTCTCCTCTCTCCTCTCCTCTCTCTCCATCCCTCTCTCCTCTCTCTCCATCCCCCTCTCCTCTCTCCCGATCCCTCCCTCCCTCTCGCACACCTCTTTCTCTCCTCTCTCTCTATCCCTCCTTCTCCCACCTCTCTCTCTATCCTCTCTCTATCCCTACCTCTCTCACACCTCTCTCTCTATCCCTCCCTCTCTCACACCTCTCTCTCTCCTCTCTCTCTACCCCTCCCTCTCTCACGCCTCTCTCTCTCCTCTCTCTACCCCTCCCTCTCTCTCTCCCCACTCTCTCTATCCCTCCCTCCGTATCCCTCCCTCTCTCACACCTCTCTCTCTCTCTCCTCTCTCCATATCCCTCCCTCTCTCTCTCCTCTCTCCATATCCCTCCCTCTCTCCTCTCTCCATATCTCTCTCACACTGTGCACACGGGGTCTGGTGGGTCAGTGGACTAATGCGTCCACTGCAGGGGCCTGTGTTCTAGCTCATGGTCACAGGTTCAAATCCCGGCAGGTCCTGCCTTTCATCCATCTGAGGTCGATAAAATTAGTTGGGTAGCAATAAACATCTGTTATTCAGCGCTAGGATACCTATGGGTGAATGTGCGCTGGTATATACATGTGTGTGTGCATGCCATTTATTTCAAATCCCTATTGAGTGACACATTTCCTGCATAAACCACTGGCTTTAAGAAAGCTTCCTGTTTTTCATTTGCAGGCTTACCCATTACTTTGCTATTCAATCCCACTTAAGATTGCCCTTGTCTGCTAATAAAAAAATATTATAAACATGTGATATGATGTGATGTGATTGGGTACTTATATAGCGCACTACCACTCCGAGGAGCATCTTGGCGCTGAGACTCCCTATATCTAGCAGATGACCATATCTAGACCGTCTGAGAAGCTGGAAGAGGATGTAGTTACATCTGCTTCGGAAATACAGCATTGTCTAGTGATGTTTTGAAACTGCACCATTTTTTTTTACCCCCCTCTAGCCCCACCCCCAATGGCCCGCCCCCAAATGACCCCGCCCCCACCGGTGCGGCCCTCGGCCACAAACCACACTGTAAATTCGGCCCCCGAGAGTTCATCATGAGCTACAGGGCTCCGATGCTCATGACGAAATGAGCTCGTCACGGCCTGTGGTACGATCACACGCTGGGATAATTCCCCTGCTGTGTTGAGCGTTCCATGGAAACGGGTGTGGCCGTGACGAGCTCAGCTCATCATGAGTGCCGAAGCACTGTAGCTCATGATGAAATGAGCTTGTTATGAGCATGGGGGCGCTGTGTGAGCCCCCCCCCCCACTGCAGGGTAGTAGCCCCAGCAGCCAAGGGGTTAACAACAGTTTTATAATCCCCTTGTGTGTCTTTTACACAACTGTTGCATCACATTTGTGATGCAGCAGTGGTACAAATGATGCGCCATAAAGTACGGTTTTTAAAATCTAATATACTTGCAAGGTGCATCATATTGTAAAATTATGCACCAAAAGGATGCTTTTCTGTACACATGGGGAATGTTCTCGTACAGGAACGCCTCCTAAAAGTGAACAAGTGAAATTTATAATATTTCATTCAGTCACTTTTGCACTTATACTACGTAAAAGTCCTGCACCTGTTTGCAACAGAAAGCAAATGGGAGTAAGCTAAAGTGAGCGCAAAAGGGAAGGGTGTGAGAAACAGACAGGAGGAAGTAAAGTGGGGAAAGGGGAGTGACGGTGAGTGAAGGGTTAGTGACAGTTAAGAAATGGATAAGAGGGTGAGGGAAGGGGAGTGAGAGAGAACCCAACAAATTTAAAGAGAGGGAAAGTGAATGAGGAAAAGAGGAGGAGTGGTAGAAAGAGAAAGGAAAGAAGATTAAGTGTAAGGGAGAGAGAGAGAGAGAGAGAGAGAGGGAGAGCAAGGGACTGACAAAGAGTGAGGCAGTTATTCTGTCACAATAAGAGAGTGATAAGAAACTATTTTTTGTTTCTCATACTTACCTTATAAATAATGAAAAGTTAGACAGTGATGACAAATTATTTTCGTATTTGTTATAATTACCTTCTAAGTAATTAAATAAGTAAATTAAATATTTTTAATAAATATAATCTGTAAAGAGAAAACAAAATTATAATATATACAATATATATTTCACAATAAAAGAGAGAAGGAACGAGATTAAGAATCAGAAAAGAAAACTAAGAGATAAAGTAGGAGTGAAAGAAACAGAAAGGGAAAGAGAAGAAGAATGAGGGATAAACAGAGAGAGAGAGAGAGAAAGAAAGGAAGAGAAAGAGAGAGAGTGCCAAAGTTTGCCGCCATCTGTGTGTGCCAGGAGGCACTTACATTTACATCAGGGCTCCCGCACAGGAAGAGAGAAGGAGAAAAATGGAGTGAAAGGAGTAAGAGAATAAAGGAATGAGAGTTATCAAAAAATAATGAGGTACGGGGAATATGAGAAGACGATCGACGGATGGGGTGAGCGAAAGAGTATGAGAGAGAGTGACTGAATGGGAGCAGCAGAAATAGAATCAGAGTGATGCAGAGAGAAGAGAACATTAAGTGGAGGAACAGGACTCAGATTGAATGAAGGGGTGTGGCAGTGACGGAAGAAATATAAAGTTGAGGGAAGGGGAGTGATGGAAAAAGAAGCATATTGAGAAAGTGAGAGACAGAAGGATTTATAGAAAGAGAGAGAAAAGAAAAGGAAGACTGGTGGAGAGAGAAGGAGACAGTAAAAGAGAGAAACAGAGGAAAAGTGACGGACTGTGAGGAACTAAATCAGTTCTAGTGACTGACACAGAGGAAAAGACTTACAGATGGATGGAAAAAAGGGTAGTGAATGAAAGGGAGCGATGAAGTGAAACAAGTGAAGTGAGTGAAGATCAGTCAAGGATGAAGTGAAAGAAATAGAGTATGGGGACAGTGAAAACAGACTGATCGATACAGGAAGACAAACGTAGTGATGGAGGAAGATAAGAAAACAAGTTAGGGACAGACAGGAGAATGAGAGAGTTAAACACAATGAGTGAGGGTGAAGGAAGAGTACTGATGGTGAAAGAAGAAGTGTAAAGGTGAATGAAGGGGAAGTAAGTACAATAAGGGAAGAAGAGTAAGATGAGGAAAGTTAAAGGAGTAAGAGAGAAACTGAAGAAAGGATAGACAGAAAGAAAAGTAAGAAAATTATGATAAAGTATTTTTAGATTGTCGTACTTACCTTATAAATGTAATATCTGTGGAAGAGAATAAACAATTGAGTTATAATATGTATTTCACAATACAAAATAACTTGTACAATATATTATATGTTTTATTTTGCTGTTCTCAGAATATATTGAATTTCACTAAAAACAGTGAGTTCAATACTACTCATCATATGACTGTGGGCAAAAAAACACAATCAAAAAGATTGTGTTTAAAAAACCCATACAACATTTCAATAAATAATGTAAAAATTAGAAAAAAACATATCTTAAATGTTTTCTTCCAAACAGCAATTTCTTAAATAAATAACAACAATCACAAACTAATAACACATTTTTACTTCTATTTTATATTCTCAAAGTAAAGTTATGTATAAACATATATTTACGACATTTACCCGAAATACTCATTTTTGATTGATATACTATTCCACATGGCCAAATAGTATATAGAAAGTCCTTAGTTTGAAAATTACTTAATAGTACTCTTAAACTTCCATTTCCAGACCTTCTGAATCAAAAGTTCCAACATATTTTCTATCATTTAACAATAGTTATATCTCCACCTGATGCTGTTTATCATAGAACCTTAAACAACCAGTAAGCTATCAGAATCTCAACATCATGTGGTATGCTGATGACACTCTGCTCATCGTTTATCTTTATCTTTATCATGATCAACATTTCCTGTAATGCTAATATCACTCACTGTGAGATACACTTACACTACCTCTATGACAAATACACGTTTTTTTTTATCTTGATCACCCTCACTCACAAAGTAATTCTTAACAGCAGACTTACTTTTATTAACAGCACTAATCTTCCTAGGCCAATTATTTTCCCTAAATTTTCGGTTGTAAAAAAACTAGGTAAGAATTTCGTAAGCCAAAAGGCAAACGTTGTTTAAAAGTCAACTGAGTATCATTACAATTAGTCCAGCCTTTTTGACATTTTAAATACACTGTGTAATGTCCTGATGTTGTAGAAGGACCATCATGAAAATAATTGCTGCAGTTACAAAAGTTCTTCCTGAAATTGATAATTGAGAAGCCACAAAATGTTTAATTAAAGCTGTCAATTTTGTTCCATCAGGTCTGCATCGTTGCAGCATCAAAGTGACATACTGTCCATATCTTCGTACAAAATAATGTTGATAGCATTTCTGAGTTTTATTGGTACAGACCCTGTTTTGATTTGCTTCTCTAACTAGATTATTAAAACTTGAGATAAAGCAATATATGCCATCCCCTCCTTGAACACAGAACTTCCAATATTCACCAAAGCACTATCTACACTTAAACCTTGAGATTTATGAATAGTCACTGCATATGCCAAACAAACAGGAAACTGTTTTCGGCGGACATATAAATCTTTCACAAGCAAAAACCGAGCAGAACAATGACTCAATTGTTGTACTTCTTCAATTTCATCAAATTTAATTTCCAAAAATTAAATTTCATCTCTATTTCGGTAATTCACAAAATCAACAACATGACCCATTGCTCCATTTACTAAACCTCTTTCCACATGTAAATTCCGTCGTAAAATTATACGACAATTTAAACATATATAGAGACTCTTTTCAAAACCAGCAGTTTTAGATATTGTCTTCTGTAAAGAATCCAATTTTGACTTCAACTTTTCTGACAAAATAATAGTAGCTCCTTCATACTCTATTCTATCAATAGCTTCCAGTTTTACAATTTCTTGATTTTCTAACTTTAATATTTTGTTGTTGAAGATTGAACATTCTTGCAGAGTTGGCATCAAACATATAACTGATTTATTTTCTGCAATTTTTTTATTAATATTCTCAGGGAGAATTTTTTCCTTTGGAAACAAACTAGAAAGTAATCGTGCCTGTAAGCTTCTTTCCCATGTTCACTTAATTTTCCAATTCTTATATCTTGAAGAATTCATCTATAATCCTCATCCTTTGCCTGTCGCATATTTTGAAGAAGTTCTGTATGTTTGAAATATAACCATATATTAACATTTCCAATACTTCCTAGGCACTTCCTGGTATCTTTATGTGTAAGCATGTTAAATACTGGTTGTCCTTTCACAGGAGTTAGCTGTAGTAGATCTCAAAAAACAATGATGTGTTTGCCTCCAAATAACACATCATACTCTGTTTTAAGAATTTGTTGCATTCTTAAATGCACAAAAGCCAGCATTATATTTGATACCATGCTTACCTCATCAATAAAGAGAAGTTTAATTTTTTTCAGGACTCTAGAAACTTCACAACAAGCTTCTCCAGATAGCTTGTGGTATTCTAATGTATTGTCATGCTCTACTGGCAGCATCAATAAACGATGTAAAGTAATCCCTTTAATGTTATGTGCTGCCAACCCAGTTAGAGCAGTAACAACACAAGAGAGTGATGACTCAGTCCTTTTCTGTAGATAAGTTGCAATTACTTTAATTAGGAAACTTTTTCCAGTTCCAGCTTCTCCACTTGCACACAGTCGGACAGGTTTAAATTACGTACATGAGCACTCTTTTTTCTCATGACATAAACTATACTCAATCTGCTCAATCTGCTCAGTCACTTCATCATATATTTGTTTTTGTTCAACATTTAGTTGTTTTTCCAATTCTTCTAAGTTAATTACATCCTCCTGAGCTTGTTCCATTGCTCTTTCCACCTCATCCATGGCAGTGGCTGCTTCATTTTGGATAATTGGTCCTCCTAGTGGATCCTGACTCTACGAAGCAGAACTCTGACTATCTTGAGAACTGTCTCTTATAGTCTCTGCTGCAATTGTAGCTTCTTGCTGTATTTCGTCATTTAACATTTTCAGATAAGTTGCAAAAATAGGACATTAGATAATATCTTTGGTTGCGTTGAATGAATCTTCATAACTGACAAAATCTCCAAGTAGTTCCTCTTCTGTACGCCAGGGCTTAAACAGTTGCAAAAGAGCTAAATAGTACAATTCCCTTTTGTCAGGAGTTTCGCAACTCAGTTTTAGATGATTAATCAAATGTCCTTTTCTTTGTTTCACCAGACATCCTTCAGATCCAATCACAGCATATACTCCTTTATTGATATCTTCTGTACTATTCTTCTTAAAAGTATAGCTTTGCAGCACTTCATATAGACAAACGTTCTCCAGAGGATTACTTTTATTTGGATAGTATGTATACAACATATTTGTCTTCAAAATATCTGTACTGTTTGGTTCTTTCGCTGCTAAATACTCAATTTCTTGTACAGATTTCAAAACTCGGTTTCGTGTTGCAGCAAGACCTAGACTCACCCAAATGATTGTCCTAGATTTGGCATATAGACTTGCAGATGATAAACGATCTGAACATTCATATGCTCCAATTTCTCGATGAGACAACATCTTCAAACTGTAGCTGTACAATTTCTTACTTAGGCTCCTTTCATGAGAAATTTCCTCCCACATTTCCTTTAGTTCTGTCTTCTCAGATTTAGTAATGTAAGACGTTATATATCGAGCCACAGCAATGGAGTTGTCTGCAAATATTGAATATCCATGTTAGCATTCCACATGGACAAAATGACTGGGTTGTAGTCATTTATATATTTGGACTCTTCATTTCTTCTTTAGTTGTAGGTATTATTCGGTGATTTTCTTGTAACAGTATGTCACAATGATGACATGAAATTGCTTACTCTTCCTTTTGATAATACTGGTCGTGGAAATCCAAAACGACATTTTGTGTAGAACTTGTCCTTAGATTTGAACTTTCGACGACGGTATTTTCCACAACGATGGCTTTGAAACCGTAAGACTTGATGTCTTAAATTGTTTTCTTCTGTACTTTTCGGAACAGCACATGTAGAATACTGTTCAATAAAATTCATCACTGTGTCATCCGAATGTGTTCCAAATTTGGGAGCATCTTTGATCCATAGCAGCATATGTATGTGAGGAACACCTCTTGCTTGATACTCCTTTCTCCAAAAGAAATCCAAAACCTCTCCAAGAGGAGGATTTTTTTTGTTTGTGATAAAAGACATCATAGCTTCAAATCTATGTTTGAAATACCTGTATACATTAACTGGATCCAAAGAGCACAGTTCTCCAGGTGTCTTGAATTCTATATTTTCTATGTTTCCATTTGCCTCTCGAAGAAATTCAAGTAAGTCTTCCCAAGCATACTCAGCACAGCTAAGAGTAAGGAACCATGTAGGAGTTCCTAAGATTCTTAGCATACATTTCAATTCCCCATGAAGACAGAACCAATACTCGTTAGTACCACACTGACAAGCCATGAGATTAATTAGCTGAGAATCCAAAACAGTGTCTTTCTGTTGGACTTTGTCCATAAAGTCCCTTGCCGAAACATTCTGCAGATGTACTCCACTTTTTAGTATATGGTTCACTGCATAAGAAAGTCCAGACAAGTCACTCTCAAGCAGAATATGAAACAAATATGGAATGCATTGGCGAAACCTTGGATCTTTTGCATACAATCTTGATGTCCGGTATTCAGATGCAGGAATTTGCACAGGTCGGTCACCATATCTTCCACCTACACCTGTTGGAAATAACGGAGGAAAACAACGAGCTTCCAAGCTTTCTTCCCATACACTTATAGGACTTTCTTTTGCTTCTTTCAATTGGAATAACTCAATAGCCTTCCCCATTACTTCTTTGGAATGCAGAGTATGAACACTATAATGTTCATAAATTTGTTCACTTCTGGACACATCCACTTTTTCAATTTGCCCAGCTGACAAATCACTGTCCTCTTCTACAATTGTTTCCTCTTCTCCTACATATACATTTTTGTAGTACTGATTATTTTTTACCAAATACAACGTTGCCTTTTTGACTTTCCTAACATACACTAATTCTTGCAAGATTTTCATACTCTTTGTAGGAACACCATTAACTAGAATAACTAGAGGTTCCTCTTCCACTTTCTCTACACCAATTGTGTCAATATTTTTCTTAAAATCTAGAGGCAAATAAACAACTCTTCCCTTTAATCCTCTCTGTAAATCTGAAGGAGGCAATTTCCCTGTCTTAGGCTCCATGCAGACAATAGCCTGAAATGGATGCACAGATTGAATCAGAATACACTCATAGGTATTTAAATCCATCAATTCAGAAGGAATCTTTACCAACTCAAGATTATTATGTACAGCTCTAGCAGGCATTTTGTTATCATTTAATTTATTATAACAATATTTACAAATACGTTGATCAGAACCCAAATCAAAACAATTCTCTACCAACAAATAAGTTGCAAAATCCTTCCACTCATTATTTTTTTCCTTTTCACTTTCTACATATAAATCAACTAACCTAGTCTGATTTTTATAATGAGTTCGTCGACAACACACACAACAAAAATTTGGCTTTTCACTTGAAATGACCTTAAACTTTGTAATTTCTTGGTCAAAATTTTCTGTACTGAAATTCTGTATATTTTCATTCACATTGCCTTCAATTACTGTATCAGTTTCTGCACTGTCCTCTTTTTCACCAAAATTACTAAACTCAATTTCTTCACAAATGTTCTTTACATCTAATAGAGATCCATGCAAAAGAGCACTGTTTAACTGTTTTAGCTTAAGTGCTGGACTTTTTGCATAATACAACCTTCTCACTAATTTCCTCGCTTCAGTATGATGCACTGCTAACATCCTAAAATGGTGAAAAACACTCTGACATACTTTTCTAGAAAGACAGCCAGTGAATGCCCTTGCAAACCTGTTTTTTCTCTCAGTCTGCAAGGATCTAATTCTTGCAACATCTTCATCTTTTGTTTGAGACTTTTCTTAGTATATTTACGTAAGAAATTGCAAAACAAATCAATTGAATATTGTTGCACACTACAAATACTACTACAATTCCAAGTGTACACCGGAGCCTTAGGACAGCTCCCTAAAACTTCATCAGCTAACACCTCTTCCGCATTTCTAGACACAATTTTCTCTTTTTCAATTGGACAACCGTCCTTCACCTCATATGCTCGACCACTGATGTCAACTGCATGCAACAAATCATTACTCTGAAAGTAAGTCTCTTCATTAAAAAATGGCTCACAACTTGAACTATGCTTCCATTCTCAGAAAAAACATCACAAAAATTAGTCCTATTAGTTACTCTTTTCCACTTACTTTTTGCTTTCAAAACATTGATTGCCTTGTCCTGTGTACAAATTCTATTGATTACTAAAATGTATATTTTTTTTACTTCAAAAGCCTGATCAACTGTCCTCTCTGTACTTTTCTTTTTCTTGTAAAAAACTGTTTTCCTTTTGCAAATATTTATTTTTTTAATAAATTTACAACAACTCTGTTATAAAACATTTGTCTACGAATGTCAATGTACTGATTTTTGCGTCTATTACTGTAGGCAATATCATCTCCATCTGCATTTCCAACATTTTTTTGGGGGCTCTGCTTTTTCTTTGTAGTTACAGAATATTTCTTTTTCTTTTGCACATTCTCCACATTTTTTTTACGTTGGGTTAATTTCCTAATAAAATCTTTAGTTGGCTTACCAGCAGCATTCTTCTTTTTCTCTGAACATTGTTTTTTGGATAAATCTTCTAATTGTGTTTTCTTGGACAATAAAGCCCGTTTATACTTTTTACATCCTTAGAAGGCATATTGCTTTTTCTCTCTGTAGATAATTATAATCTATTGTGAGGAAAAAATAATATGTTATAGACCACTACTAACATACTACATAGGAATTAGAATCACTAAATGATATAAACACGGGTTTACTTCATAAGTAAGTTTAAAACACAGCAACTGTGTCTGACCAGAGAAGGAAATCATGCAGTGGTACAGGCAGAGGGGACTTGGCACAGGCAGATGGACAGATGGTGCAAGCAGAGGGTTAGATGGCACAGACAGAGACAGAGATGGCATACGCAGAGGGTGAAATGACGCAGGTAGAAGGTAAGATGACACAGGCACAGAGAGAGATGGTGCAGGCAAAGGGTAAGATGGCACATGCAGACAGAGAGATGACGCAGGTGGAGGGAGAGATGGTACAGGCAGAGGGGAGATGGTGCAGGAAGAGGCGAGAGATGGTACAGGCACAGGAGAGATGGCACAGGCAAAGAAAGAGATGGTGCAGGCAGAGGGTGAGATGGCGCAGGCAGAGATAGAGATGGTGCAAGCAGAAGGTGAGATGGCGCAGGCAGACGGTGAGATGGTACAGACAAAGAGACAGATAGCACAGGCAGAGGGTAAGATGACACAGGCAGAGAGAGAGATGGTTCAGGCAGAGGGTGAGATGGCGCACACAGAGAGAGAGAGATGACGCAGGCAGAGGGTGAGATGGCACAGGCACAGAGAGAGATGACGTAAGCAGAGGGTGAAATGGCGCTAGCAGAGGGTAAGATGACACAGGCAGAGAGAGAGAGAGAGTGTGCATGCAGAGGGTGCGATGGCGCAGACAGAGAGAGAGATGGCACAGGCAGAGGGAGATGTCGCAGGCAGAGGGAAAAATGGCGCAGGCAGAAGGTGAGATGGCGCAAGCAGAAGGTGAGATGGCACAGGCACAGGGTGAGATGGCACAGGCACAGGGTGAGATGGCACAGGCAGAGGGAGACATGGCACAGGGAAAGGGAGAGATGGTACAGGCGGAGGGAGAGATGGTGCAGGCAGAGGGGAGATGGTGCAGACAAAGGGGAGAGATGGTGCATGCACAAGGGACATGGCACAGACAGAGGGTGAGATGGCACAGGTAAAGAGAGAGATGGCATAAGCAGAGGGTGAAATGGCAGAGGGTAAGATGATACAGGCAGAGAGAGAGATGGTGCAGGCAGAGGGTGAGATGGCGCGCACAGAGAGAGAGATGATGCAGGCATAGGGAGAGATGTCGCAGGCAGAGGGAAAAAAGGCGAAAGTAGAAGGTGAGATGGCGCAGGCAGAGGGTGAGATGGCGCAGACAAAGGGACACATAGCGCAGACAAAGGGTGACATGGCACAGGCAGAGGCAGAGATGGCACACGCAGAGAGAGCGAGATAGTACAGGCAGATGAGAGATGGTGCAGACAGAGACAGAGGGATAGTGCAGACAAAAAATACATTCCATTTCCAATTAACAGCACTATCTGCATACCAGTATTTAATGAAACCATGGGAAACAATGTAAAAAAAAGAGTACCCTACAAGCAAAGAGATGCAAACTGTGAGGAGACACAGATGATATTATAGAAAAAGGTGCAAATATAATTATTTAATTTACACAAACAATCAGGGTGATCCTAGTCAAAAATGGTAAAGCCATACATTTTACCAACATATAGCACAGTAAATCGTTTAAAACACAGAGCACAGCCCATATAAATCAGCACTACATTACAATGCAGAAACCTGACTCATTTCCAAAATACATTTCCAATATGCACCATTAGTTTTTTGCCAGCATTACATACAAACATGAGACACAATACACATTCAAAGGGGGACTCTTCCTAGTAGTGTTGTATACAGACAAAAAGGGTGAAAGCACAGGGGAGAGATGATGCAGGTGGAGGGGAGATGGTGCAGGCAAAGGGAGAGATGGCGCAGGCACAGGGGACATGGCACAGGCAGAGGGAGAGATGGTGCAGACAGAGGGTGACATGGCACAGGCGGAGGGAGAGATGACGCACGCAGAGGGTAAGATGCCGCAGGCAGAGAGAGACATGGCACAGGCAGAAGGTGACATGGTGCAGACAGAGGGTGAGATGGCACAGACAAAAAGACACATAGCGCAGGCAGAGGGAGAAATGACGCATGCAGAGGGAGATATGGTACAGGCAGAGGGGAGATGGTGCAGGCAGAGGGATAGGGCAGACAGAAAATACATTCTATTTCCAATTTACAGCACTATCTCTATACCAGCATTTAATCAAACCATGAGAAACAATATAAAAAAAAAGAGTTCCCTATAAGCAAAGACATGCAAACTGTGAGGAGACACAGGTAACATTTTAGAAAAAGGTGCAAATATAATTCTTTAATTTACATAAACACTGAGTGTGATCCAAATAAAAAATGTTAAAGCCATACATTTTACCAAACAACATATAGCACAGTAAATCGTTTAAAACACACATCACAGCCCATATAAATGACAACTACATTACAATGCAGAAACCTCACTCATTTCCAAAATACATTTCCAATATGCACCATTCATTTTTGCCAGCATTACATACAAACATGAGACACAATACACAGTGAAAGGGGGACTCTTCCTAGTAGTGTTGTATAAACACAAAAAGGGTAAGGGAGAGAGAAAGATAGAGTAAACACAGTTACAAAAGAGGAGTAAAGAAAAGGGATAATTACACTGATAAAACAGTCATGAGAGTAAGGAAAGGAGAATGAGAGAAAAAGAAGCATATTAAGAGAAAGGTAAAAGGACTAAGTGAATCAAAAAGATTTATTGAAAGAGAGGAAAGAAAAAAAACACTGTTTGAGAGAAAGGAAGACAATGAGAGAGAAGAGCCAGAGAAAGAGGGAAAGTTAGTAATTTCAACATTAGAAAACATTTTTATTATTAACCTAAACTGCTCAACATATATCCCCTTTCAAATTATTAACTCACCTTTAGAAATGCTTTGGAAGATTTACAACAGTGGCAATGACACCAGATGTTCTTAAGCAGAATCTCTGAAATGTACCTCAGACACTGCAACCAAAAATGGCACTGATTGCCTCTCATTCTTCACACATATCCCTGTCCTTAACCAATCAAGTTTGTTCCCACAAAAATTCAAAACTTAACTAACAATTTAATTGGTTCTACATTTCAACACTATCAAACTCACATAATATTCAGGCATCCCCCCTCTGCTCTTTCTACCTGTTACCATGGTAACACTCCACAGAACACCAAATTAAGCTCACAGGTGAAAAGTTCATCATACAATGTTGCAAATAAACTCAGCAAGGGTGTTTGACCTCTCAATACATCAGCTTATCCTGTGCAATGATCCTTTCAATGACCTTTTCTCAACCATTAGCATTACTTCTTTCAAAAAACAGAAGAATACACCCTAGCTTTGAATGTTCAAGTTTCAGAAATCACCAATCATTTCTTTTTTTCAAGTGCACTGAATCTCTTCCACATTTTTTTCTAAATTCCTGCTTCTGAAACTTCCATTTCATTTCCAGAGCCCATTTGAGTACAACCAGATCTGGCTTCAAAATGCCTAGAGTGTGGATAGTAGGACAGTTTTATTTTCAGGAGTGAAAGGTATGCAGCAAATAGATGCTTTCTCAACCTTGATGTACCAAATGTGGATTGGCCAGAGAGGATTGAGATGTCTCCAATTGATGCCATTGGTAAAATCCTTTTTGCATCTGCCACACCCTGACCTCATAATTGTACACTGTGGTGGCAATGACCTAGGCACTTTGACTGGGGTAGGTCTGGAAATGCTATTAAAGGACACCTTTGGACAATTGATGTCACTTTTTCCACAAACTTCCTTTGTATATTCAAATATAACCCAAAGGCAGAAATGGAAATGGTCCGACCAATTTTGTCCGCAAATTGAGAAAACAAGGAAACATGTGAATAAATCGGTTTCTGCTTTCCTCAGAGACTATGTCATGAGTTCTATGTACCACATCAACTTGCGTTACAACATGCAAGGCATCTATAGAGAGATGGTGTACATTTCACAGATGAGGGGAACAGAATCTTCCTCTGTAACATGAGACTCTGCATCGGTACTTACTTGTAGGTACAAAGAAACACACAATAAACACATCGGCTCCTTTTAGAGCCAATTAACATCTAAACACTCAAATTTAATTTTAAACTTTATTTTTTCATTAATTTTTAGGTAGGTGCCGCACCGTGCGTGCACCCCGCGAAGGTTTTTTCATAAATTTTTTTACCTTTGGGGTCCTTCAGGGACCCCCTGAGAAGGCCTAGGGGGTCAGGAAGTCTCTACCCTGCCCCCTTTTCACGTTCTCAGCTTTCATTTTTCACTCCTCTGAAACTACACATAATGGCGGCTATAAGGTGCACGCACCGAGCACTCATCGTGCACTCACCGTGTGCGCACCTTCCAATTTTTTTTTTTAAAACATATTTTTTTACCCTTTTCTAAATATAAATTTATTCCTCTGAATTTTCATAATGTAACATCACTTCTAACATCAAATCATCAGGAATTTCTTCTTCATAAGTCTGCAAACATGATTCTTCAAACTCTATCATCTCCAAACATTCCAGAAATTCACTGTCCAAAGACTCATCAAAAAAGTCACTTGTTCCATCTCCTCCACTAAGTTCTTCTTCATTAGTGTTCTCATAAAACGGAACATTCAAATCTTCTGAGAAAGTAGATTAAACTTCAAACACGATTTCCACGGTCTCCTCATTGCGATCCATATTTTTAACAAATTTGTTCCTGTCATTTGTAAAAAAAAATAAACACTTTAATTTATCATTTTTAGTAATACATAAAATAAAACTAGCTTTAACAAGTATTCTGTCACAATATTCCCTAAAACACACTAACTCACATTATCATTATTTCAGGGTTTAGGGCAGTGCTAAATGCTAGTGAAAGAGTTTCTATGGCATTTATACAGCACACCCAGCGTTTCTTTTTACACAGCAAGGAGACTACTTGAGAATTAAGAAGCCTGACAGAAATACTGCATAGGACTTTCTAACACTACATCCCCTAAAGCCAGACTGACTTCGTGACTACATGTATTCTCATATTTTTTTTAAAACACATCAACCATGCAAATTATTCTGTCAGAATTTTCCTTAAATGATTACTAAATGCTAGTAAAAGAGTTTCTATGGCACTTATAGTGAAGTGAGGGAAGAGATATGAAGATAAGAAAAGGAGAGTGAGAAAAAAAGCATATTAGCAGAAAAGAAAAAGGAGTAAGTGAAACAGAGGATTTTTTGAAAAAGAGAGGAAGGAAAAAGAACAGTGGTGGAGAGAAAGGGAGACTGTGAGAGAGAGCGAAAGAGAGGAAGAGTGAGAAACTTCCACATTAGAAAACATTTTTCTTTTTAATTGAAATTGTACAACATAGTTGCCCATACAATTTAAGTACTCACCTTTTATAATGCTGCTGAAGATTTACTACAGTGTGAATCACACACCAAATGTTATGAAGCCAAATGTTCACAAATGTACCTCAGACACTGCAATCACAAAATGGCAGTCATTCCCTCTCATTTTACACATATATCCCCGTACATAACCAATCAAATTTCTTCCCACGCAAAAACTAAACCAAACTAACATTTTAATTGGTTGTACATTTCAATACTTTAAAACTAACATAATGTTCAACCTATCCCAAATGAACTCTCTACCTGTTACCATGGTAACTCTCCACAGAACACCTGTGTGAACTCAACTTTTCTAAACCAATAATATGCTGTTCTCTTTAGAGACAAGCAACACCTAAACCCTCAAACTTGTTATTTAACTGTATTTTTTTTTTCTTTTTTGGCGCTGTCCGCGTACCGTGCGCGCACCCCGCGATTTTTCCCAAAAATTTTGTTTACCCTTGCGGGTCCTTCTGGGACCCCCTGAAAAGGGCTAGGGGTTCAGGGAGTCTCTACCCTGCCCCCTTTACAGGTTCTACATTTTTGTTTTCAGCTAGCTTCTGCCTCAGAGACAAGATGGCGGCCAGCACTACCTGATTTCGACTGACTGGAATGTTGACAGTCGTCCAACAGCCAATCAAAATTCCGCTCACGCACGCTAGCGTGCGCACACCTGTGCTCGCACGGTGTGCTCAATGTGTCCCGCCTATACATATATATATTTTTCAAATTTGATTTTCTCAGAAACTACTGGAGCGATTTACACCATTCAAACAAAAGACTCTACTGCATACCAGTCTCTACCATTTTGCCAATTTTGGTGTCATTCCGTTCAGCGGTTCGGGCTGTAGCCTTGTCTAGATGTCCTATGGAAAATTGCATAGGGAAAACACGTTTTGGGACCCCCCTTTTTTCTCGGCCCCCGCTTCACGAATCCCCCCGAAACTTTCAGGGTAGGAGCGGAGCGTAACGGGCCAAAGAAAAGGGATTTTTTTTGTGTGCTATGTACAACCGGGTGTGGTGACGGTCACTTTTATCACTTCACCAATTGGACAGAACCTAATACTTATCTCAATTTTCCTTGTGTTCTCTCCTGGTAATCCAGGGACGATGCATCCTTGGACACCGAACTTGAGACCTAAGAAAAGGACAAGAAGAAAGATTGAAGAAGCCCTGGCGAATCAGGAAGAGATAACAAACAAAACAATAACTTGGTTATGCTTTGCCCAAGATTTCGATTTTTGTTGCATTGGCTTCCAAAATAAACGCCAACATTAAGAAGCACATACGGCCTCCCAGATTTATTTTCCTCCCAACCCTCACACCCATTTAAGAGTGCACTGGTAGACTCCAACCAGTGTCGGAAAAGCTAAAGATACTTTAGAGACTTACTCTGCAGATAGCAATTATTTACAAGTCATCTGGATCCTCTTACTAGTCTAGTGACCCATTCTCTGCTGCCATGAGTAGAAATCGTGTTTTGCTGCTGCAGAACATTTCAGTGGTAATGCACAGGTCCTCCCCAAAGATCATCTAGACTGATCAACGTCTCAACGTCTGACTTGTGCTGGACCACTTACAGGGCATTTTAAAGAAATGTATCTACCTGACCTGGAGTACTTGCAAAGCAAGAGGCCTTGGTATCATATTAACCTATACCTACTTTATGAGAGTTCTATTGGTTAAACCTATAGCCTATAAATCTATGTTGGGAAGTACTTTAGCATTTCCTCACCTGGTTGCCCTGTGTCTTTAGGTGCTAGTGGAAAAATGTATAGATGATTTATATACTGAACTTCCACTTTTCATGAAGTAGTATTCTATGGCCACATCTGCTTGTGGTACAATTAGGAATAACAGAACAGGGTTTCCAGTAGAGTTGGTCATTTAGAAGCTTGCAAAAGGAAATTGGTGTGCTTTAAAGTGTGAGGAACTGCTAGCCATCAGGTTCCATACTCACAGGCATCTGTATCTATTGACCACCATGCATCATGATCAACTTCTCCAGTTCCCATGTAAGGGTTAGAGGCTTAACTGCATTCTGGACTATAACAAGCAAATGGGTGGGGTGGACAAGCATGATCAGATGCTTCAGACTTACAATGTTACACATATGACCTGCATTTGGTATAAGAAGTTGGTTATGCACCGGATGCAAATGGCAACCTTGAACATGTATGTTGTGTATTGCAAAGCAACTGCTGGACCCAAGATGAGATTTCTTGACTCTTAGAAGTCAGTGACCAGCAAGTTTGTTTCAACTTAAGCTCGAGCTATCCACACTGAGTTGGAATGTGTTTCAGGCGGCACTTTAACCACCATCTTTCTTCAACAATGAATAGTAAAGTTTACGCTGAAAAGGTAATCAGGCTCTGCTAAGATCAGGATTGCCCCAGCTTTCAGGAAGGCTGGTCTTCTGTGTAAAATGTTTTGTCCTATGTTTTTGTAGTGTTTTCTTGCATTATGCTTCATATATTTTTGCGGCTGTGTTTCTATAATTCCACTACCAATGTTGACCAATATTCGTGATAATGAGGCTTTTTCTGCAGAATTCACAAGAGTCCCTGCTTCTGAAGGAGGATGCTGATGATTGTTTTGTTGTACTAGTTTTTGAATTGAGTAGAATGTTGTATTTCTTCTCCAGCATGACGCACATCTCTGGAAATCCAGTTGAATTTTCAAATTTCCAATTTTACCTATCAATTACGTCTTTTTCTAACGTGTGCCGAACTTTATTTAAGATCTCGTCATGTGTTTTGATACGTCCCCCCACCTGCTCTCTTCTATTCTTTTGGTGAGGCCGACCACTTCTGTAATGTATTTGAATCAATCTTCATCTGCTATATCTATTATTTGCTCCAACTTGTTATAGGAGGACTTGCTGACATTTGCTTCCCATTTTTTTTCTATTATAACTGCTGTCAGTTGTCTCTCCTGGGTAAATTAGTATTCAAGAACTCTTGGAATTCTGTCTGCTTCCAAAACTTCTTGTAAGGGTTGTGATTTTCCCAGGATTTTGAGGCCTCTTTTCTGCTGGTTTTCTCACCGCTTTTAAGGTGTTTTTGCGATATCGGGTTTGGTGTGGAATTACTTTTTGAGGGAAATTCTGCTGTGTTGAATACTTGATTTATTTTGGATCCTGTCTATTTTGGATTTCAGATACCTGGTTTATCTGTTGATAATAAAAATCTTTGGCTAGGTAGTGTGAGGGAGCCATAATGATCAAGTGGTTCAAATTGTATGGGGGCCTGGCCTCCGGATAACTACCAAGTGTCTAGATTTACATTTTGCTTTTTATGTATATATACATCATTCATCTGATAATATTATTTATTTTCTTAACGGTCAGAAGACTCCTGGTGTCCATGGACCAATGTTAAAAACCGCTGCCATACAACATTTGACTGGAGAAAAATTTGTCAAAATATTTTTAAAATCTAACTTATAATGTTCAACATCAATGTGAATTTTCACGAGGTATTACCAAACAGGAGCTGCAGCAAATGGTATATCACCTGCTTCCTGTCCAAGTCCGGTTGTTGAAACGTAATGGTCTAGATTTTACCCCAACTTTAGAATCACCATCTCATCACCCTAATCTCTAGACTTCGCACCGGTTCAAAACTTAACCATTTTGGCTCATATCACTAAGCTGACCGAAATGTTAATAATGCTAGCTCCAGCTTCTGAGAAAACTGAAGCCATCCACAGCACATGATTTCAGATATATTGTTAGAGCAGTAGTCATATCTCACCTTGATGGGGCAATGCATTCTGGCAGGTCTACACAAAAATTCAATAGTACCTCTCAGGGCCATTATGCATGGAGCTGAGAATCGTGTCAAAGGAGAAAAAAAATCATACACATCACCCTCATATCAAAAGACCTCCACTGACCCCCTCTTAAGGTCAAAATACAATTGAAGATATCATGTTTCATTTTCAATGTTTTTCAGCAAAACAAGCCATCATAACCAACATATACAATGATACTATCAGAATGTAAAGGAAACACCAACACTTAATTGCATCAACTCCTGGAGATCCTAAAAGTAAGGAAAACAAAAACATTAAACCAAGCCTTCTTTTCCCTGCCCTCAGAATAAGGAACAATATCCCCAATGTTCTCAAAATGAACACATCCTTACTCTTATTTAAGAATAATTTTGAAGACTCACTACCTCAAAGCCTATTTATAAGACTATACATTTACATGCTCTTATTATGCTCTCATGGCGTGATCTCCCACCTCTGTTGCTCTTGACTTATGCTATCTCTCATTCTAATTCAACTTCATTTGTTAAAATTGAGACCCTCTTCACAACTAGTTACATTGTATTTCATGTTTATAATTAATTGTAAAGTGTTGCTTGCTATATAAATATATTCAATAAATACACATATATTTCTGGCCATGCCTGATGTAACAACTTAACAAAGGAATGTACAAAGATGTTAAATAATAGAGGAGACAGTGGAACCCGGAAAGATGACACAGTTGATCGTTATGTCCTTGGAGACAAATGGCTGTAACACAACAGATTACCTTCTGTTGCAAATGTGGCTACAATAACATTCAAGGACAGACCCAACAATGCCTGCTTCCCACAATCTAGACAATATTTAATGGTCAATGAAAGCTGCCACGCCGAATAACACGAGCACCCAGACGCCATCCCTGTCAATAATAACACCTCGTGTGTTCGAGAATGGCGAACACAACCAACTTGCTACTCTTTCTTGGATTAAACCCAGCTTGGTAAAGGTCTAAGAAGTCTCTGGCTTCCATGACTTTCTGCAACATAGCATGCCCAGACATGCAGAAAAACTGTATACAATTTTTGAGATCATCTCGATTGAAAGAGGATTCCTTTAGCAGCTGTTTCACAATTTCCTTGTGAAAGAGCGGTAATAAAGATGGTCATAAGAACTTTACACTGCTGGGCGGGCTAGCTATTTTAGCCAGATTTTTTTTTGGGGTGGAGGTAGCTGGTTTGGAGGCATGGGCTTTCCCATTTTATGGTACATGATGCACTGAGGGACAGATATGTTAGCTTGGGTGAGCCGCGATCAGCTAACATTACCTTAGTGGCCATCTTCACAAGGGAACCTATTGCGCTGGTAGCCCAAGCTAGTTCCTAAATCACATCTACTGCCAGCTCCTGGCTGTTTATTTGCAGCACAGTTTCACAGCATGAGTCTATTTTGACTACACTTGCTGTTTATTCAGAAATCTTTACACACTTGGATGGGCGCAAAAAAAGAATTTGTGACATTCTAAAGCGGACTGTACATCTCTAACCAGACTGCCAAGTCTACAACTGAAACAAACTTTCAACACTTGCTGACCATGTTGAAGTTATCTCAAGCAGAATGTGATTCGCTAGAAGGCAATATTACATCAACAAAATTATTGCAACTCACAGATAAAATGTCCACTGGGAAAGCACCTGGTGAATATGGATTACCAGTTGAATTTTATAAGCTCATCAAAATCAGATAGACCTCGATGCTGTGCAAGTTATACATAGATACAAATGCTGCCAGTGGCATACTACCTAATTTTTGCAGAGCCACTATATCACCTATCCTGAAATCAGTTAAGATCCACTTCTCTGCTCAAACTACTCCCAACCTCTCTAATCAACGTAGACTACAGTGTGAGTCCAGTGCTTGCTCGACCGTTTAAAGAGGGTTATGAGCCAGGGTGCTGTCTAGAAACAACCTGGGCTATATACATTAATTACTTTGCCAGATTAAGACGTGGACTAAGCCTGTTCACTGCTAAAGTGAAAAGCTATACACATTCCCATTGGCTCAGATAAATTGATGCAGCTTCTTTCCGAGACAAGAGGGATATATTAAATATGGCTGTCCACTGTCATCCCAACTTTTCATGCTAGCATTGAAACTGTTTGCTGCTGCTATCGGATGTATGTCAGTACAACGCGATCTTTTAGATCGTAGTACTTGACAACGCTGCCATAACAACGCAAGTCGTTACAATGACTTGCGTTGGAGGGCATGGATTGTGGAATATTTTAATTTTATATTCCAACACCAGTCCACGTAACAGTAAGGAAGGTGTTGGAATGTAAAATTACAATATTCCTTAACCAACAGAGCCATCCAGCGCAAGTCGTAGTAACATATAATTTTTGTACAAGTCCCTAATAGAGTGGTAATACATGTATCCAGGGCCTGTAAACTAAATGCTACTTAGTGGGTCTGCAGCGCTTATTGCGCAACCCACTTAAGAATCCCTTTAATACGTGCCTCAGATCTCCCATTGTAGACTGTGTGCAGCAAAATAAACCTTTTACTTGGAATAAAACTGTATTTTTAATATATATATATTTCACCATTAAGGTAGCTCCTAAACAGCCCATAGGGCAGAGTGCAGTATTTAAAAGGTAGGACGTGTTGTAAGTTTTACACGTCCTGTAAGTGAAAAACTTTCAAATTTGTTTTTTCACTACATGGAGGCCTACGTTTCTCATAGGATAACATTGGGTTACCCTAGTGCATTCATATGAAAAGTGCCAACGTTTGATTGGAAACATGTAGAAATGTCATGTTTGGTCTCAAAACAATTGCAATCTAAACTCCGTGTCAATTCCACTTTTAGAAAGTTGCCATTTTTGTCCTAATCATTTGGTGCCTGCAGTCTGTGTCATATGACTGAATTGTTGGCAGCTGGCCTTTGTGTATTCTTCCCAGAAAGTGAGACAGTTACATGCTGGCAGGATGGGAAGGGAGGGGCAAAGCTGTTCCCTGCTTGACATACATTTCAAAGGGCTGCCTCCAGCACATTCACAAAGGAACTTCACACCAGTCTATTTTCACCCGGACCACTTGCAGCCTGGGAAGGGACAAGGAAATCTCCAGAACAAGAATAGGGGTAGTCTAAAAGTTTCTCCCACTTCAAAGGCTGGCACCAGGCATAAATATTGGCAACCTCAGATAAAATCTTCAGTACACTCCTGGACCCGCAGAGAACCCCTAGAAGGACTGTCTTGTACTTCAGATGATCGCCCTGGTGCTACCAAAGGACTGCCCTGCCACTTGAAGCTTGTATTTGTGTCTTTTGTAAAGCGCGCAGCTACCCCAACGGGGTGTCCCAGCGCTGATAATCAGAAAGCTGTGGGTACTGAAAGGGGAATACTAACAGAAAAGTTTTGAGGGATCTACGGAATTCAGGTTCTGACTGAATCAAACGGAGGGAAGGCGGAAGCTTATTCCAGTGATTGGTGGTGCAAACTTGAAAGGTTTTGCCTCCAGATCGGGCTTTTTTGAATCTGGGAGTGACTAGTAGCTGTTTGGTATTAGAGCGAAGGTCTCTAGAATGACTATATGGGCGGAGACTAGACATGAGGTAGGCTGGTCCCTAACCTTTAGTGGTCCGAAAAGTCAGAGTCATGGCTTTGAACTCGATCCTTTTGGGGATGGGCAGCCAATGCAGTTTCCGCAGGTAAGGAGAGATGTGATGTCTGAGTGGAATGCCGCAAACCAAACGGGCCGCGGAATTCTGAACTATCTGGAGTCTGTGGCACAGACCTGCTGTCAGTCCCAGATAGAGTCCGTTGGCGTAGTCCAAGTGCGATGTTATGAGGGCCTGGACTATAGTTTTTCTAATGTTACTGGGCATGTAGTTAATTAATTTTTTTATCATTTTAATTTTGGAAAAGCAGGCAGCCGAGACTTTGTGGACTTGGTTGGCAAAGGACAGACGATTATCCCATCTGACCACCAGATTTCTGACCGAGTCCTTGGGAGAAGAGGCAAGACTCAGGTCTTCTGGCCACCAGAGGTTAGAGGCAAGGGGAGATGGTTGATTGAAAAACAAGACCTCGGTCTTACCGGCATTGAGTCTTAAAAAATTGAGATCCATCCACTTCGCTAAATTCCGCAAACATGTTTTTAGTGGGTAGAAAGTCGTGGAAGATGAATCATTGTAGGAAAAAAGAATCTGAATGTCATCCGCATATGATGTCATTTTAATTCCAGACTGGGATAGCATTTCGGCTAAAGGAGTAAAATAAACATTAAAAAGAAGCGGACTCAACGAGGAGCCCTGCGGGACACCCCACCTGAGTGGTCTAGCTGAGGAGGTATAAGGGGGAGTATAGCCTTGTTGTTTACGGCCAGAGAGGGAACATGCAATCCAGTTAAGGACCATGCCTTGAACTCCAATGGATCTTAGTCGTTTCAGGAGGATCGGGTGAGAGATGGTGTCAAATGCTGCCGAAAGATCCAGCAGCACCAACACCGCCCTCGAACCCCGGTCGGCCATTTGAATCAGGGACGACTCTGTGCTATAGCCTGCACGAAGTCCGTGCTGAGAATCGTGGAGAAGGCCCTTGGATTCTATAAAGCTGGCCAATTGTTGATGGACAAGCTTTTCCAGGATCTTGGCCAGGGCAGGGAGTAAGGAAATAGGCCTATAGTTCCCCGGGATCTCTGCATCCGCATTAACTTTTTTCAATATCGGAACTAGGAATGCATGTTTCCATGACTCTGGATAAATACCAGAGCTCAGGGAAGCATTCCATATGGGGTTGAGATGGGGATTTAGGAATGTTGCTAAGGTTCTATGTGGCTTTGCCGGCCATGGGTCACTGGGAGATCCTGATTTACATGTAAGAAGTTCCTGAAGGGAAGAGTTCTCCGAAATTATAGAGAATTCCGCAAGGACTGAAGCTGTGACTGGATTATCCAACTGTTCTTCCCCCAAAGCACAACAGTCTATTTTAGGGAAGGAAGCATAGATAAGGGTAATTTTCTCCTCAAAGAACTCAGAAAGTTGGGTACATAGAAACTGAGACACAGGAGGGCGACTGTTCAAGGCCTGTGGATCTGTAAAAGATTTAACAATATTAAAAGTCTCTCTGGAGGAATTAGTAGCTTTCTCAATTTTGTCCGATAAAAAGTTTTTTATGTGTAATAATCATTTTGCGATATTCCTTGAGGGCAGTCTGGTACTTAGTTTTACTTTCTGCTGCAAAATTCAATCTCCAACAACGTTCCAGGGATTTGCAGGCTGACTTTTTTTGTCTCAGTTCCTCCGAATACCAGGGAGCAGATGGTGCAGATCTAAAAGTTTTAATTGGTCTAAGAGGCGCCAATGAATCAATGGCTTTAGTCACCCACTCATTAAGATGGCGGATGCGCGAGTTAACGTCAGAGGCCAATGGGGGATTGGAGTCTTTAGTATGGTCAAAAAGAATTTCCGGGCAGATTTGACTCCAATTTCTGCCGAATTCCTTAGGGGTAATAGAGGGTCAATCACGATGAGTCATGATGATAACAAAGGGAATAAAGTAATGATCAGACGATATAACTGGTCTAGGATCCTTAACCGGGATGTCGGAGAGGTTAGAGCAGATAAGATCTAACGTATGACCAGCTTTATGAGTGGGGGAAGTTACCAACTCAATGAAATCACCAGCTGCCAATGTGGAAGTAAAATTCGAGCTAAGAGAGCAGGTAGCATCGTCCACATGAAGATTCAGGTCTCCTTACACCGTAAAGTTAGAATACCGCGTGCCAGCCTGAATGATGTAGTCCATAAGAGACGATAGATATGAGGGACTAGAGTTAGGGGGTTGATAAATCAGAAGGCTAGAACAAGTAGCCGAAGCCAACAGTTTAATGCAAAAGGGGAGGCCCTCGACACAGCCAATTTGTTCATAGAGGGGCGATGTAATCGTCCATTCAGATTTATAAATTATGGCTACCCCTCCTCCCTGCTTGCCGTCTTGACGATAGGCACAAAGAAAACTAAAGCCATCAGGGATGGCCAGAGTTAAGGCAGGGTTTGTCACCTCGCTTAGCCAAGTTTCTGTCAGGAATAAAAGGTCCCAGTTATTATCCTTGAGGGACTGGAAAATATCTAATGCGTGTTTTACCAGCGACCTACAATTTATTAATCCTGCTGTTAGAGTTATTATCACTCCGGGACCACGACTCGAAGGCAGAGCGTGCAATAGAGGCTGTCTACCTCTACTAGAATCATTATCCCAGGAGAAGCCACAGATCTTACATGGGGGATCCGCACTCGAATTCTCAGATGTATGGAGCATAGTGTGGGGACCCCCTACTGGTCTTAGGGACAATAGTTCTTGCCGACTGTAGATGTTCCTGCCGGCGGTGTTAATTGAGCAGCATTTCTGGCCCCGGCCGCGTAAAGGTCACGGACGGGCGCAGACGGGCTTGCCTTGGCCCCGCCGCCGGCGCGTCCGCTGCGCGTCTGATTGAGGGTAGCCATATCAAGCCGGAGAGGTTGGGAGGGGCCAGGCGACTAGACAGCAACCCGCAACCTACCCCCAAGATGGCGGCAAGATTTTGATGTCCCCCGTAGCAGCACCTAATCGGCTGCGAGGGCCTGATGGAGTGAGGAGGTAGGCGGACTCAAACAGGAGTCACCACAAATAATGTTTGTTAAAATCAAAAACTAGGAATTCACCAAAGTGCAATATTTAAAAGTGTGCCCACTAACTTCCCGGCTTTCTGCCTCAGGAAGCGCTTGCTTTCCAATCACCGCGCGCGATTCCTAGCGTGACTTATGAGCAGGAGAGGTCGGGAGGGGCCAGGCGACTAGACCGCAACCCGCAACCTACCCCCAAGATGGCGGCAAGATTTTGATGTCCCCCGTAGCGGCACCTAATCGGCTGTGAGGGCCTGATGGAGTGAGGAGGTAGGCGGACTCAAACAGGAGTCACCACAAATAATGTTTGTAAAAGCGTGCCTTGTAACCTCAAAGGACTGCCCTCCGACTTGAGACCTGCATTGCCGCTTGATCCCAGGATTACCAGAGTGACTCCATGTGCTAGTTGGCAGAGACCCATTCTGCCACTTAGATTTTTAATCTTTTTAAATCTTTGTTTATATAAAATGTTTTGAATGTATGAATTCTATTGATATTGTATGATATACGATTCAAATTTTGTTAACTTGTCTTTTTTAACTACATTTGTGTCATTGGTTTTCTTAAATGTTTAAAAACTTATAATAAAACAAGTATTTTTGTAATAATCTGTAGCCAATTGTCCTTATATATACTACATTATTTTATGTCTCAAAACACCAGTTGCCTAGGTTGTTTTTTGTCGAAAGCTTTGTTTTCCCTGACCTAGGAACCATTGTATCCACACTTTCAGGGGGTCCTTGTTGAATACACGTCATCAAACAGGAGTCACCACAAATAATGTTTGTTAAAGCGTGCCTTGTAACCTCAAAGGACTGCCCTCCAACTTGAGACCTGCATTGCCGCTTGATCCCAGGATTACCAGAGTGACTCCATGTGCTAGTTGGCTGTCCTCATGTGTGAACTACAGAGATATAACAATCTCCAGTGACCTTAAACAAATGATATACAGCTTTGTGGAGCCCTCATCAGCTACAGCCTATAGCTTTGTCCCGCTGGAGATTTTAGACTTCCAAAAAAGCGATAAAGCCCAATGGTGTAAATCTTTACCACAACTCCGTCCAGCGATTCCCTGATGACGCCTCCTCCTTGGACCCGGTGGCTGCCTTACCCCACTGAACTTAAGCTTCTCAGGAACTTTTCTGCTAAATTTCTTCTAAGTCCAAAGGTAAGCCAAGACTTGACACAATCTACCTTGTGCAGCAGAACCACACTCCATTGCGGTCAGCCTTAATTTTAGACTTGGACACCCCATGTCACCCCTTCAAATACCTGGAGTTTGAACTTTGCTCATTTTGTTGTTATTTTTCACTTCATTCTTTAAAAATTCAAAACTCTGGTTCTACTGATTGAATTTAATTAATTTGCTGTCAAATTATTCATTAAAATGTACTCTATGTTTCTAAATTTGTTTGGGATTTTTCTTGTGTGGTGTTTTCACTCTAGTTCTGTTTGTGTGCTGCATAAATATTTAACACAGTGCCTCTAATATAAGCCTGACTGCTTTAGTGCCAAGCTACCAGAGGCTTAAGCATACGTTAATTTAGTGACTTTTGTGGTTCACCATGACAAGGATTGGGGTTGTTGTTTTAGAAGGATTTCACCCTCCTCAATCAAAAATCCAAGTTCTTACAACTGTGTTAATATACAAGATGGCAACTGCGTGGTAGCCCAGAGAGGCAATGCACCACAGAGACAAATGCTGGTGCGCAAAGTTGGAGGTCTAACAGGTGAATAACTTCTTTGTGCCTGCAGGAGCTGGAAGGGGTGGGTACAAACCACACTTCTACATGCCATGGCTAACTGGGAAAAAGGGGAGCCCAAGTGTGCTGTTTGGTGCCTGGGCTGGCTCCCTCTGGAACACGGACTTTGCTGCCCACCACAGCCTAAACTACATTCAGGGAGGCGGCTGTGGTTCAAAGACTGACTCAGAACCAAACTAAACTACTGGCTTGACCCTCGGAGGAGGGTTGTTCCTCGAGCCCAAAGAAAGCATCACCAGTTCAGCGAGTGCGGGTAAACTGGTCTCCCTGGGGGATGACCACGCCTGCCCACCATAAGAAACACCTACAGGTAAGTAGTGGGGGAATGGGGCCTTATGGCTCCTTCCTGAATGACAGCAGTTTCCGACATAGCTCTTGTGCAGTACAGATCAGCTAAGGGACCCAGGGGGCTCACTAGAGTCCAAGGTTGGGCGTACATACGTGTCGGATACTCACACAATATATACCCAAGAAGATGAGCCTCACATGCAGAGCTAGACATGGACATCCTGAAACAGGAGACAAGAGCTACTGCGTCTCAAACATTATATTATGTATGCACACTACTTCTACTAAAATAGCACTTTCACAGCATCTGCCGACATACTCATTGTTCCCAGAGGCCTGCTTCATCTATAATCGCTGCTGCACCAACTCCCAGCAGATGTGAATTAGCCTGCTCAGTGCCTCAAATGCTTGGGCGAGAATAGAGTGCAGGCAGTCTTCTACATACCAAAGATGGGGAAAGCAGATGCCAGACAGTCTAAATTGCAATTTAATACAAAACGGGGCCCTCAGATGATGGGAGGCAATAATGGGAGAGCACACCTCAACACTGAAGGAAGGGGAAGAAGAGTTGCAATCACTGCTTCGGGCAAAGCAGAAAATCCTGTGGTCTATAGACTGGAAAAGGGACACTCTTAACGCCTGTGTGAGAAATTGGGTTGTTGGATGAATGGATGTGACCCCAATTCAAGCAACAGCCACAATCCTCGTCACAGAGAACCACAAAAGTCAGTAAATTATCCCATGCTTAACCCTCTGGTAGCTTGGAACGAAGCCAGGCTTAACTTAGAGGCAATGTGTAAAGTATTTATGCAGCACACAACCAGCGATAAAGTGAAACTACAACACAGGAAACATCTCATCAATTTAGAACAAGCATTGGTAAATGCATTAGGTTTTGCCTAGGGCATTAATAATAAGTAGAGAGGTATAGGAGTACTGTATGAGTGCAGGGAGAATGGTGCGAATGCTCTCTGTGCAAGGTGAGTGGTGCATGCATGAGGTGGTCGATACATGAGTGCAGAGTGAAAGTACCGCAATGCAATTGGTATTTAGTGCAGAATGAGAATTGTGTGAGTTTAGAGGGGGAGAGATGTTACCCTGTACAAGGTAAGAGGTGTGCAAGCATAGGGAGAGTGGTAGGTCAAGACTACAAGTGCAGGATGAGCAGTTGGAGTTCTGGGTGAGCGGATAGTTTACTGCCAGAGACCTGTGTAATCTGTAGAACTGGTGAGCCTGTTAAGTATGTGGAACCCAAAGAAAGGTTATCCGAGACCTGTGCATGTTTGCTCTGGGCACTTGAGGGATAGCTCTGCTGACATGGGTGAGTGAGGCTGCAAAGGGAGAACTGACATTTTCTTACCTTGGATTCAAAGCCACGTAAAAATGAAAGAGCATCACGAGAGTTCACTTTCAGCACAAGAAAGGTGTGTTCAAGGAGAAGATGGAGTTTGAGTCTCCTTTGAGGCCAGCAGAGAGCAGTGCTCCCATTACGAGCAAAGTTTTAGCAACATGTTAAGAACCGCCATAGTTAAATGAGAAAGGAATATTTTGTCACAGCAATCTGTGCAAAGTTAAAAAAAGATATTAGAATAGGAATGGAGATAAACGAAAGTGAGGATCAGACATTTCTTAGTGGATAAAGAAATGGAATAAAGGTACCTACATTTAACTTTTTGGAGTCAAGCAAACAGCAGAGTCCCATATCATAAAAATGCCTGCCGGTGCAAAACAAATTGGCTGCGCACCACTGCACGTGTGCACTATGAAATTGTTCCTAAAGAGCTTAATTTATAGAAATGCTTTTCAATTAAGTAAAATGATGAATGTTTCTAACAAGGATATGTTTTTCAAATATGTAAAACATATATCCAAGAAGCTTCTGTGTCGTATAAATTGCCCAGTGCACCGTATGTTCATAATTTTACTGGATTGAAGACGACGGATTTAAGTTCCAAGAAAATATTTTTTTTTCTATGTTCTAAGTTAGGAACTACTCTCTAAAATGTGTACTAAGTTATAACAATTATAATATGCTCATATGTACTAACCATAACAAAGGAGATTTCTGCAAATTGCAGTCGGGCCATTTTTGCAGAAGATCATATTTTTTGTGATAAGGTGCAGTTGAAAAATAACAGCTTTTTGTGCAATGTTATTAAATCTCCAAAGAAAGGAGTCAACAGTCGCTGAATTTAAATTACAGTTCGATCAACACATTGCATTTTGGAAGAAGACGTAACAAGCATTGGCATAGCCAATAGGTCTCGCCTTGGTGACCTGCTGCATTACTAAATACTTATAAGGTTCCAAAGGCGAGACCTATTGGCTATGCCAAAGCTTGTTTCTTTTTGGTTTGCTTTTTTTTAGGGCCAGACAACAAATTGTTTCGAGATCCTCTACCTTAAAAAAGGGCTCTTGTACAAATGAAATTCATTGATTTTTCACAAAAACATTTTGATCAGGAAATTAAAATTGGCGCTAGCGCCATTTTCTGGGAGCCATTTAGTTGGTGATGCATGCGCACCATTGCATATGCACATTGCTACGACATGATATGGCCTGCAGCCGTGTCATCACCCATTTTTTTCTTTGTTCTTTTTTAAATTATTTTGTATTCTTACTGGTGCTGCATAGCAATGGCCGACAGCATTGGGAAAAAACAATATGTCAAAAACACAAGACCTATTGACTTTGCCAATACTTTCACAGTTACTGCAGTTCTCAGAATGAGGCCATAAGTCAGACCACCTCAGGTTTACAAATGCCTTGGGACAAGATGTGTCCCCTGACCACAGGCCCAATAAATGAACCCCCCCCCCCCCACCTATTCCTCCCTTCCTGCATTCTAGGGGCTCACTGATTGAATTCGCACTTAATCTAAGGAAACAACTGCCTGTTCACAACTGATAGGAAACACATCCTTTGTTTAATAGCACCTTTTTGTGTTTGAAAAGGTGCGTTAATCAAATACAAACTATCAAAATTGGAAAAATGAAGTGCCACACGACGGCCAGTAATTCCTTACTGTGGGCCTCTAGCTGATCATGCTCCTGTGTGTACAAAGTGAAAAGTATTCATATTTTACGAATAATATCTATGGGGGAAGGTAAAGAAAAACAAGCATTTACAATGCAATGGTCTCGGCAATATTATAGTTAGAGCTATTGGTAGTGCTCATTATTTTTTTATATATTTTGTATCTGTAAATAAATGGCATTGTTATTTTTATTGGCTTTTTTTTGCATATGGGATACTTATAGCATTAGCAGAGAGAGAGTGAGGTAGCAAGATAGAGTGAGGTATTGAAATAGAGAGTGAGGTAGTGAGAGAGAGTGAGGTAGATAGAGTGTAATGTAGTGAGATAGAGTGTGAGTTAGTAAAGAGTGAGGTAGTTAGAGAGGGATGTTGTGATGTAGTGAGATATAAGCATAGAGTGATGTTGTGATGTAGTGAGATAGAGAGGGAGTGAAAGTGAGTTAGTGTGATAGAAAGAGTGAGGTAGTGAGATCGAGAGTGATTGATGTAGTGAGTTATAGTGAGAGTGAAGTTATGATGTGAGCTAGAGAGTGAAGTAGTGAGAGAGTGTAGTTGTTATATTTTTAGAGAGAGAAGTTGTGAGATAGTGAAGTACTGAGATAAATAGAGTGTAGTGGTGAGTTAGAGAGAGTTATGTAGTGATAAAGATGCAGATAGAGAGTGTGGTAGTGAGAGGAGAAAGTGAGTTAGTGAAAGAGTTAGGTATTGAGGTAGTGGAATCTTTTAAGGTATTGAGATCGAAACAGTGAGTGAGTTTGTGTGGTAGTGAGATAGAGAGAGAGTGATGTAGTTAAACAGAGTGAAAGTGTCTTAGTGTGACACAAATAGAGATAGTGAGGTAGTGAGAGTGAGGTAGATAGAGTGAGGTAGTGAGTGACAGAGAGTGAGGTAGTCAATAAGTGCGTTTGTGAGGTGTAGAGAGAGTGATGTAGTGAAAGAGGTATCGAAAGTGAATTAGTGAGATATAGAGTGAGTGAAGTAGTGAGAGAGAGATAATTTGTGAGGTAGTGAGATAGAGAGAGTGAATTTGTGAGGTTGTGATATAGATATTAGGGGTACTAAAGAGCAGGCCGTTGTTACAGTTGCCTACCTCTGCTCACCTATATTTAAGCTTTCCAGATTGTAGTTTAAATCTGAAAAACACCGATTCTTAAACCCCAACTTCAAAACTTCCTTTTTTGGTTTTAATATGAATCCACAGTTTTTAAAAAGATTTCACCTACTACAAGATGTCCCATGCACATGCTGCTCTATCCACCTGAATGGACCCGTGGTGTCAGAGTTGCAGGAAGTAGGCGTGGTAAGTAATGTGTACCTTTATGAATCTGGTAAATTAAAGAGACACAGCTCACACCACAGACTTCATTTTCCCTCCCCTCCTCCGACTGTTAGGCACCATTAATGTGAGAAGACATCAGAAAATGATGTCAGTCTAACAGACCCTGTTCAAATAGCGCACAGCTGAAAAGTTGGCAACATACTGATCCAATTGATGGTGGAAGGAGTACAGTAATTGTTGAATTTTTTACATCACTGGTCACTTTTTTGTAGCTGTTTACTGTACAGAATATAGTCACAGTGGGCTGTAGAGGCAGCCAAACTTATTTGACTGAAGCATCACGAGGCAGTGAGATTCCCTAGCAACTTCTTCCTATTTGTTTTGCTGAGCTTTCAAGTTTTCTAGGTCCACATATGAGCAGCACATAGATCCTAGTTTTTTTTGCTTTCCACTTATTTTTATTATATAAAACTAGGACTACAAGCCCCAGAATGCAAAGTAAAAGTCTAGCCTAGGTGAGGTACTTGCATATTAGCCTAGAAACTTTGGAGGCATGAATTTTAGGATGTTCAGTTCAGGTTGTAGCAAACGTTTTCTTAGTGCAGCACGTTCTGCCCTGTGTTAATACTGTAATGACATTAAAACAATGAACACTTGTGTCGGCACTATGGCCATCAGCACATTAGATGCCTTACTCATAACACACATTTGCAGTTATATAACCCCTCCCCATGTGCACACATCAAACTTTCTGACAATCCGTGGGCGTCCATTCCCCCCCCCCCCCCAACCCCATATGGGATACTTATTGCATTAGCAGAGAGAGAGTGAGGTAGCAAGATAGAGTGAGATATTGAAATAGAGAGTGAGGTAGTGAGAGAGAGTGAGGTAGATAGAGTGTGATGGAGTGAGGTAGTTAGAGAGAGGGATGTTGTGATGTAGTGAGATAGGGAGGTAGTGATAGAGAGAGTGAAAGTGAGTTACTGTGATAGAAAGAGTGAGGTAGTGAGATGGAGTGATTGATGTAGTGAGTTATAGTGAGAGAGTGAAGTTGTGATGTGAGCTAGAGAGTGAAGTAGTGATGACCCCATAAAGAACTATGAAATTATAATGAATGAACTTAAACACGCCATACAAAGTAAATTAAAACAGGACAGACCAACACAAAGAAAATGCGTCAGCAAGAACAAAAATTGCAATCAGCCAACTATAAAAAAACTCAATAGGTTGATTCGAGCCCAGTACTTGAGTTACTCGTCAGTAAATAAAGTGGAAATAAACAGACTAAAGAATCAAATACGAAGACAAAGGGCTAAACAGGAAAAATTGAAGCAGGACCGTAATTGGATTGACATCCAACTAGCAGCCAAGCAATGCAATCAACGTAAATATTGGTCTTTGATAGCGAAGATGACAGGAACCAAAAAGAAGCTAGAAGCAATCCCTGTCTCAGAGGAAGACTGGGGTATATTCTTAAGTGATCTATACAAATCCAAGCTGAACATAATGGTGAGAAAGGACATTGAACAAGATATGGTAACCAAAGACATTAAACTCACCAAGACCTCGGCATTGTCAATTGCCATGAACATCAAAAAGGCAAGAAGTACGGGCGCATCCAGCCCTGATCAGATTCCTATCAAGGTTTATCAAACTGACCAAAAAGCATGGGGCCAGATGCTCTCGCCATTATTTAATTACATATTTGACTCTGGGAACATTCCAAACTCCTGGAAAGGAAGCATAATAATTCCAATATATAAAAAAGGAAAAAGGAGTACAGCTGGAAACTATAGACAAATAGCTCTAATGGATGCTGGCGGTAAGATCTTTGCTGCAGAAATACTGGACCGGCTGAAATCTTGGGCATTTTCGCTGGGACTAATTCCCATGTTTCAGGCTGGGTTCCGACCGAACCATTCAGTTACGGACAATATAGCTACCTTTCAAACTCTACTAGACAAATACGTAACTGGAAAATCTCAACCAATATATGCAGCGTTTATAGATTACTCTACTGCCTTTGATAGGGTGGATAGACCGACCCTATGGATAAAATTGAGAAAGATGGGTATCCCGGAACCTCTATTACAACTAATTGTGAACCTGCATAGTAACACCTGGTGCCGAGTTCAAATGGGGAGTGATAGGGGCTTGTCAAAGATAATACGAACATCCAATGGCTTAAAGCAAGGGTGTCTTTTGGCCCCGATTCTATTCTCTCTATATCTGAGCGACCTACCATCGCATCTACAACAAGGGCTATGCACTCCACCGAAAATTGCCGCTCAGCGCATACATGCTTTGCTGTATGCGGACGATATAGTCATGTTCGATCTAACACCTTTTGGACTTCAAAGTCTTCTAGATATCTTATACAACTACTCTAAAGATCATTTTTTAATTCCAAATATAAGTAAAACTAAAGTAGTTGCATTTTCAAAAAAGAAAAAAGGTGTGAAGTACCAATGGAAACTGGGAGGAGAGACGTTGGAACAGACAAAGGAATATACCTATCTTGGTAGAATTTTTTCGCATAACATGAGTAACAGCAAACAAATTAACCATTTAAAAAGGAAAAGTGATCTACATGCTGGGGCCATGTCACGCCTGTATACGACCACTGGAAGCAGGCATTTTTCAGCACTAATAAAAGTCTATAGAGCTAAGATCCCCCCGGTTCTATCATATGCCTCTGAATATATTCCCCTAAAACAATGGAGTTATATGGACTTAAATGAAGGCAAAATACTAAAAAAATTACTGAAAGTTTCCAATTCGACACCTGTACAGGCACTAAGATTGGAATGTACGATCACAAGCGCAAATGCGACATCAGTAGCAAGCCTCATTAGGTGGGCCTATAACCTTCTCCATTCCAAAGAGGGTACCCTACGACATTTGTTAAAAATCGAGACTTTTAGTAAGGACTCCACTAATTTTATATTCTCTAAAAACATGGGAGAGGCTTTTCGTTTAGCAAAAATTAGTGTAGAAATGCTGTCATCATGGACACCTGTACAACTCAAACTATTTCTAAAAAACTTTTCTCCCAAATTGAGTTATGAGCTTGATCACTCCCACTGTACTAAACTATCTATGTACAAGACTTATGCTGACTCCCAAGAATATAAGCAAAAACAGCTGTATTTGGAATATACTCTCACCCATGGCGCAAGGCGCACGATCATGATGTTACGTTTGGGTATACTCCCCGTATTATCTTTTACCTCTTCCTGGAGACAAAACAGTACCTCGCAATGTAACCTGTGTCAGGGGGGTAAGCAGAATCTAGAGCATCTGTTCTTTATATGTCCAAATAAAAAAGTTGTCACTGCTAGGTTATCATGTTTAGAGCCCATATATCGGTCGTGCAGGATTGTCAATGCAAAGGACTTTATTTCTGTATGCGTTAAGCCACCAAACGAATATGTTTGTTATAGAATTTTTAAATTTATGAAAATTTCATTGAAAATGTATTAATTTGTATGTAAAAACAAATGTATTTTCTTTTAAATAATTTTGTGGTCCTCGAAAGAGTACCGAAACAAAATAAATTTTTTTTGACTTTTGACTTTGTGAGAGAGTGAAGTTGTTATATTTTTAGAGAGAGAAGTTGTGAGATAGTGAAGTACTGAGATAAATATAGTGTAGTAGAGAGAGTTATGTAGTGATAAAGATGTTGATAGAGAGTGAGGTAGTGAGAGAAGGAAAAAGTGAGTTCGTGAAAGAGTTAGGTATTGAGGTAGTGGAATCTTTTACGGTAGTGAGATGTAAACAGTGAGTGAGTTTGTGTGGTAGTGAGATATAGAGTGATGTAGTTAAACAGAGTGAAAGTGTCTTAGTGTGATACAAATAGAGATAGTGAGGTAGTGAGAGTGAGGTAGATAGAGTGAGGTAGTGAGTGACTGAGAGAGTGAGGTAGTTAAAGAGTGAGTTTGTGAGGTGTAGTGTTGTTATATGTAGTGAGATTGAAACAGAGAGTGACGTTGTGAGGTAGTGAGCTTGAGAGATAGTGATGTAGTGAAAGAGGTATTGAAAGTGAATTAGTGAGATATAGAGTGAGTGAAGTAGTGAGTTAGAGAGAGAGAGTGAATTTGTGAGGTAGTGAGATAGATATTGTGTTAGTGAGTGAGGTATTGAGTGTTTGATTGTGTGAGTAGTGAGTTAGTGAGATATATTTAGTGGATTAGTGATGTTGAAAGAGTGAGTTAGTGATATTGATAGAGTGAGTTAGAGAGAGTGAGTGACGTTGTGATGGGAAGAGAATGAGGTAGTGAAAGTGAGAGTTTGAGATAGAGTGAGGACATACATAGCTACTGACTTACACATACAGAGGTAATCATAGACTATTTGTAAATATGCATTGATAGTTCTGAAGAGCAAATACATTGTTGTTGCTTGTAAATAATTAGTACTGAAAAGTGTTTAAAAATTTTTATTAATTAGAATTATTATATACTTTTGTTTACATTTTTAAAACTTTGCATTAGTGTTATCTTTTAATTACATTTTCGTAATCTTATTCGATTATTTCAAGAATGGAGCCATTTTTAAATATAACATTTACATTTTTGGGTAATTTTAGCATGAGAGCTTCACTAAAGTCTTCTACGTCTGTAGGTATATCGAAGTAGTCCATTATAATAGTATTTTCGATGTCCATTGATTTTAAAAGTTCAGTGTCTTGAATGTGTACGGTTAGGGTACATTTTTCTTGCGTCGTATTTTCAATCCCATATATTGTAATATTTATTTTTTCCAAAGGTGGTTCTATTACCTGCAAAGTAAAAATAAATTGTTAATAGAGGCATATAGTGTGCATAGTGATTATATTATGTTATTGGAGTAGTCCAGATGGTAAGTGAAATAGAAAGTGATAGTTTTAAAGATAGAGAGTGAGGTAGTGAGAGCGAGAGAGAGTGATGCACTTATTTAGTGGGAGATAGTGTAGTTGTGATGTTTTGAGAGATAGATGTTGTAAGATAGTGAGGTAGTGAGATAAATTGAGTGGAATTTTGAGTTAGATATATTGATGTAGTGAGAGAGCGAGAGTGTGTTCAAGAGAGTGAGTGAGATATATTTCGAGTGAGGTGTTGAAAGTGATGGAGTGAGATAGAAAGTAATATAAAGATGTAGTGAGATAGAGAGAAAGTGAGGTAGTGAGATAGAGAGTGAATTTGTGATGTAGTAGGATAGAGAGTGATGTAGTGAAATTGAGAGTGAGGTAGTGACAGAGTGATGTGATAGATAGTGCTGTAAGATACAGATCTACAGTTAAAGAGAGTGAGTGTGGTATATTGCGAGTGATGTAGTGAAAGTGAGGGAGTGAGATAGAGAGTAAGAGAAAGTGAGGTAGTGAGATAGAGAGTGAATTTGTGATGTAGTAAGATAGAGAGTGATGTAGTGAGTTAGAGAGTGAGGTAGTGAGAGAGTTAGGTAGTGATAGATAGTGCTGTAAGATATAGATCTAGGTAACATACATATTGAGGCATCCACATAGACATAGAGAGTTAATTATACACATATAGAGCCACTTAAAAAAACACACATAGACACCTACCCACCTATTGAGCTATGCATACATAGAGGTAAACACACTCAAATCTACATATACACAGAGTGTGGGGCAGAGAGTGTGGGGCAGAGAGTGTGGGGCAGAGAGCGTGGGGCAGAGAGTGCGTGTGGCAGAGAGTGTGGGGGCAGAGAGTGTGGGGGCAGAGAGCGTGGGGGCAGAGAGTGTGGGGGCAGAGAGCATGGGGCAGAGAGCATGGGGGCAGAGAGCGTGGGGGCAGAGAGCGTGTGGCAGAGAGCGTGTGGCAGAGAGCGTGTGGCAGAGAGCGTGTGGCAGAGAGCGTGGGGCAGAGAGCGTGGGGCAGAGAGCATGGGGCAGAGTGCGTGGGGCAGAGAGCGTGGGGCAGAGAGCGTGGGGCAGAGAGCGTGTGGCAGAGAGTGTGGGGGCAGAGAGCGTGGGGCAGAGAGCGTGGGGCAGAGAGCGTGGGAGCAGAGAGCGTGGGTGCAGAGAGCGTGGGGGCAGAGAGCGTGGGGGCAGAGAGCGTGGGGGCAGAGAGCGTGGGGCAGAGAGCGTGGGGCAGAGAGCGTGGGGCAGAGAGCGTGGGGCAGAGTGCGTGTGGCAGAGAGCGTGGGGGCAGAGAGCGTGGGGCAGAGAGCGTGGGGCAGAGTGCGTGGGGCAGAGAGCGTGGGGGCAGAGAGCGTGGGGCAGAGAGCGTGGGGGCAGAGAGCGTGGGGGCAGAGAGCGTGGGGGCAGAGAGCGTGGGGGCAGAGAGCGTGGGGGCAGAGAGCGTGGGGGCAGAGAGCGTGGGGGCAGAGAGCGTGGGGGCAGAGAGTGGGGAGGAGAGATGTTGGGGAGAGATGTTGGGGCAGAGAGCGTGGGGGCAGAGAGCGTGAGGGCAGAGAGTGGGGAGGAGAGATGTTGGGGAGAGATGTTGGGGCAGAGAGTGTGGGGCAGAGAGTGTGGGTAGTACTTACCTCTATATGTGTATTCCGCATAGTATTTAACATTTTCTCATTATTAAACTCGTGGACGGTTAAGTGTGTCATTTTGACATACGTTCCAAGTGTTATTGGGAATTCTGTTGCATTTCTCCATAATGTTATTTTGACAGAGTCTGTTGTGTCTATAACTGTAATAGATTTTAATTTTGTTTCTTGTCCTGACACAAAAATGTTTTTAGTTTCTTCTTCCTGTAAAAGATAAAGTAAATATTATTTTTTATTAGTGATGTAATGTGTCAGTATAGCAGACAGAGTGCTGTGCAGACAGAGTGCGGTGCAGACAGAGTGCGGTGCAGACAGAGTGCGGTGCAGACAGAGTGTGGTGCAGACAGAGTGCAGTGCAGACAGATTTTTGTGAAGAGAGTGTGTTGAAGAGAAAATGTGGTGGAGAGAGTGTGGGGCAGAGAGTGTGGGGCAGAGAGCGTGGGGCAGAGAGCGTGGGGCAGAGAGCGTGGGGCAGAGAGCGTGGGGCAGAGAGCGTGGGGCAGAGAGCGTGGGGCAGAGAGCGTGGGGCAGAGAGCGGGGGGCAGAGAGCGTGGGGGCAGAGAGCGTGGGGGCAGAGAGCGTGGGGGCAGAGAGCGTGGGGCAGAGAGCGTGGGGCAGAGAGCGTGGGGGCAGAGAGCGTGGGGGCAGAGCGTGGGGCAGAGCGTGGGGCAGAGAGTGTGGGGAAGAGAGTATGTTGGAATAGAGTTTGTGTTGTACTTATTAACATACCTCAGATATTGTCCCTGTTATGCTCATTAATGTCCGTAATTTTGCTTGTCTTATTGTTTTAATCGGTGATACTGGTGGAGCTGGTGGTTCTAGTATATTTTTTGCTTCGTGCAGAATTTCACTTGTAAGCGTTAAAGGTATCATCCTTGATATTTAAGTACAACATTGTTCTTTGCTAGGAAATTTCTTATAATAATTCCATTTCCTTGTTTGGTTTGATTGTAAAAATCGTCATTATAGCATGTTGATTTAATTGAACCACTTTCATCTGCTAGGGCAAGGTGGTATAAGATTTTGTTTTCTTTCTTAGCATTTTGGTAGTTTGTTTTTTGAGAACATGTTACAATGTTTGCTTTTATAGCCTTTTGATAAGGTTTGCTCTCATCTTGTTTGCCCATCTTAATTTCTTGTATAGAAATCATCTGAAATGAGAATAAATTGTGAGTATACATTTTGGATATAACTGTTGAATACATTGTACTTTATCTTAAAGTAACATATGAAATTATACAACAGGCTTATTAAATAGAGAGAGTTATGTAGTGAGAGAGAGTGAGGTAGATAGAGAGTGAGGTAGTGAGAGACAGAGTGAAGTATTGAAAGAGTTAGGTAGTGATGCTTAGGAATGTTGTGAGATATAAACAGAGAGTGATGTTGTGAGTTAGTGAGATAGAGAGTGCGTTAGTGAAATAGAGAGTGGAAGTTATTTAGTGTGATAGAGAGATTGGGAATCTGAGGAAGTGAGATCGAGAGAGAGTGATGTAGTGAGTTAGACAGAGATAGAATTTGTGTGTTAGTGAGATAGTGATTATGTTATTGAGTTATTGACTTACTGAACTTTAGAGAGAGCGAGGCGTGATATAGTGATGTAGTGAGAGTGAAATAGTGAGATAGAAATAGAGTGATGTAGTGAGAGAGAGTGATGTAGTGAGGTAGAGAGTGAAGTTGTGAGATAGTGTGTTAGAGAGTGATGTAGCAAGAGAGTGATGTATGTAGCAACAGTTATTTAATGAGCTATTGAGTGAGAGTTAGTGAAGTAGTGTTATTGTGTTGCTGGTATTTAGATAGAGTTGAGTAGTGAGGTAGAGAGTGAGTTAGAGAGAGTGAATGAGTTAGTGAGAGAGTGAAGTAGTGTGAGAGATAGTTAGAGTGAGTGATGTAGTGAGAGAGAGAGTTAGTGAGAGAAAGAGATAGGGAGAGAGAGAGTGAGGTATATATAGAGAGAGAGTCAACCACACACACACAAAAAGTGTATCACTCAGACATACATACAGAGCACTACATACTGATACATCCATACACTTCCACATACTGAGACAGCCATACACACAGAGAGCTATCAACACATATATACAGAGCTACATATATACCCATAGAGAGCCACTGAGTTACTACTTAACATAAATACTGATCCAGCCACATAAAGATAGCGAACTATCTTATCTATACACACATATATATACAACATGCTTACTAAATTGCGACCCATAAAGCTTTGTGATCACTATAATATGACTCTAATATACCATAGTGACTTAAGTTTACATTACTATAGATATGATCTAAAGTCGATTTGTAGTCAGTTGTATATTCTGTTACTTTCTGTTCACATTTGAATTCGTTTACCATATATTGTAGCAGTATGTTAGTATTTTGTGATGATTGTGTTAAATCTATGTTGAAGTCACCCATTATGCAGTAATTATAATTAGGGTAAAAGTTCAATATCGTACTTAAAACTTGTAATAGTGTTTGTATCTGTACATGTGGTGGTTTGTATAGTATTACAAATAAGTAGTTGCAATTATTAAGCTGCAGAGTAAAATGTAGAATGTCAATTTCGTGTTGTGTTTCATATATAGGAATTAAAAAAATATTTTTCCTGTAGTAAATTGCTATCCCATGGTTTGTTACTTGATGGTGGAATTTGTCAAATATTAATAGATGGTACTGTTCTATTAAGAAAGTATTGCTATCAGCTATTATAGTAGTGTTTATTTCAGTGAAGCATAGAATATCTGCATTCATTAGATTTGTGTCTGCTTTTATAGCTGTGTAATTCTTTTGCAGTGAACGTATATTTTGTACTATCAAATTACACATTTGGCTGTAGTTACATAATTGTGGTACAGATATTTGCAATAGCATATCTGTTCTTAGTCTTGTCATTTCGTCATGTACTTTAGCATGGACAGCTATTTTGTCTGGGTTAAAGTTTTTAATATATATGTTAGCTAATGATTTGGCTCTGCTTAAAGCCACATAATGCATATGATGTACTTTGCTATTGTTAAAGTGTATGTAAAGTGGTTCAATAGTTGCTCCTTGTGTTCTATGTATAGTACGTGCAGATGATTGTCGTAGGGGAAATTGTTTGCGTATAATTGTTATAAATGTTTTGGTAAATTGGAAATGGCATGATATAGCATGTATTGGTGTCCAAGTAGGCAAAATGTTAGTGCTATATATGTGTTTATTTTCCTGCCTTGTATATTTACCAACATTTTCATCATCAAAATGAATCCATATAACATTAGGGGTGTTATTTATTGTTTCTACAAATTCAACTATGCCTGTAGCACCATTTGTTAAGCCATCATTAACATTAATATTGCTAGTTAGATCATATCTTAATTTCAAGGCAATATGGACAACGAATGGCAGGCCCATTGTTTTTGTTGAGTCTGTAGGCAATTGACTAAGAATTTTTTTTTAACAATTTCAGTTAAGTCAGATGCAACTGTATCTACTGCTGTTGCTGTGTAAACAGGGTAATGTTGTATATGTTGCAATAAAACTGCACTATTAAAGCTATTAACTTCATTGTTAGTTCCCATAATGTAAGGTATAGTTTTGATAATGTTTTCTGGTGGTTCAAATTCTCGGGTTTGTATCTGTATTATATCTTCAGTAGTTTGTTTTCCTTCTCGTAATCAGTTTAGTAGTTCAGCAAATGGTAAGTCATTGAGCTGTCTCATTATTTTAGTTAACTCAAATAACTTAAAATGTTCTTGCCATAGATTAGTACTTAATGGTCTGTATGAATATTTAGAAGTTTCAAAAATGTATGGGTCAAATACTGGCTTTAATTGATAAAAATCTCCAATTGCTAAAATTGATACACCACCAAAAGGGAGGTTAGACATTTTTATTTCTTGTAGTCTATTATGTATGAAATTGAATATATTTGCTCCTACTATTGAGATTTCATCAATTATTACTATTTTTAGATGCATTAATTGGTTTTGTAGTGTGCTCCTGTTCTCATGAGTTAGTGGTTTGTGATCTAGTGTTTGCGAAACAGGTATTTTAAAAGTACTATGTAGTGTTTTACCATGAATGTTATGTGCTGCTTTGCCCGTTGGAGCTGTAAGCAATACATATATGTTGTCTGGATTTTCTCCTGCTTTAGTATTGTAGTATCGTAGTAATGTTTGGTAAAGTGCAGTAATAAGGAAGCTTTTACCTACTCCTGCACCACCTGTACAAAATGTGTAGCAGGGTGTTTCTTTTGTCTTTATCCAATGTAAGTGATGGTATATAAAGTTAAGTTGTTCATTGGTAAGATTTTGCATTATACTGTTATATTGCTCATTTGGCATTAAATTATTTGTTAGTTCTTCTTCAATAGTTGTACTTCTAATTCCTAAATCGAATGATAAGTCATACATTATTTGTTCATTAGCTTGTATTTCTGGACATATATTGTCATCATTTTCTATTTCTGTGGGAGGTATAAGTAATGGATCTAATGTACTATTTTCATTGTCGTTTGTTGTTAATGTTTTATTATATTTATTATGATAATAGTCAATTGTGCTTTGAATCTCTAGATAGCGTTCATAATATGTTTCTTTCTGACCAATTATTTGATGTTCAACTCTCCATGGGTAATAAAGCATTATCAATTCTCTATAATAATTTTCGGAGTCATTGTTTTTGTTAAATCTACAATATCAAATTATTTTTTGTTTTTTGCGTTTTGCGTAGTCTACTTCTATTGCTTCATTTTGCAGATTAATCTCAAGTTCTTCCTCATCTGAGCTATAAAAGTTATTTTCTGCAAGAAAATTTTCATGGTCCGTTTCTTTATTCCTTTTCTTTTTTTTTTTTAACATCATACATAGATGCATAGTCAGCTAATGTACATGTTTCTAATATTTCAGGGCGTTTGCTGTACTTTACTATAATATTTTCATATTGTATGTTATTAGAAGTATCTGGCAATAAATTTATAGTCTCAATGTCTTTTAATAGGTATGTCCTCTTTTCTTGTGGGCTTGTATTAATGAATACAAAAGATCTAGAACTTTTTCGTAAAGGGATTTGAAGTATGAGATAGGCAGCTTCTTGCGCACTTATCTCGGTACAGTTTAAGAATTTGTTACCTATATGCTTGAGTTGTTCTTTTATACTTGGATTGTGATATACTTCTTTTGCAGCTTGTGCAATTATTTTGCTCATTCCACGTTGAGATTTACTAATATATGAAACAATATATACAGCACAGGCATATGCATCTAAGATGTATTGTATATCTATGTTTGCTTGCCATGCTTGTAAAATTGTAGTTATTAATAAAGCATTCAGCAGGTGTTCTTTGTAGAAAAATAGTTTTCTTTTCAATAATTGACTGTATACATTTAAGATACTGTTTTATATCTAGTTGCATTGAATCTAAAAACTGACTAAAAGTGTAAGTTTGAAATTCTTGTGAGTTCATCGTTAGATGTATTAGTTCAATTTGCTGAAGGAGTTCTTGATCTGTTTTGTCTAGCTCTAATTGTTCTAATATATACGTTTCTGGCATTGGATATTTTGGGTACTGATATTTGCATGTTCTTTTATGTTTAATACGACAATTCTTTGTATGCCCGTGCTTTTGGAGCGGTAATAAAGACTCTATATTTGGATCTTGAGTTTTTGCACATGTTACATACTTATTTATAAAAGTAATAACTTCATTGAGTTCTGAAGTTTCATATTGTGGGGCATTCTCGATCCATATTATGGCATGTATATGTGGGGATCCTCGTTGTTGGAATTCTACTCTATAAAAGTAATCTATTATTTTGCCGATTGGATTACTTTCATGTAATAGTATACAATTAAATAGTTTTCTAACTTGGAAGTCAAAATGTCTTGCACAAGTTATAGAATTTTGTTGTATTAATGTGCATTTTGTTTCCCATGACATATTTTGAAATTCTTCTTTTGTACATTCCTTTTGGTTTTCACTACGCAATAAGATGTTAATTAAATGATACCATTTTGTTTCAGCAGCTGATAAAGTCAGAAAGAAAGTTGGTATCCCTAATTGTCTGATCATAGCAAATAAATCTTTTTTGCATTGCTCCCAATATGGTGGTGAACTACGTACAGTTTTAAGTATTTTGTACCCCTCATTAAATTGTAGAATTTTGTCTAATTTTTGTTTGATGTCTTTTGCAGTTATAACATGGCCATTATTAAAGTATTTCCTAAGGGAGATGTATATTTTGCTATGTATTTGTTTTATGCGCAACTTTGTCAATTTAAAGAAAACATTTGTTATAGACTTTGCTACTCTTTTATCATTACTCCTTAATTCCCATTGACAAATTGTGCTGTAATGTACTGGTACATGCCTTTCTTTATTTGTTAGCCTTCGCTTGCCACAAAATATTGTAGGGAAAGCTAAATATTCAGAATCTATGTCTTCATATAGACCTCTTGGTGTGTTATGTTCTGCAGGTGCTAAATTTAAAATATTAGTGTTTTCTGTAGTTATTGTTTCATTAGTTAACATAGTATCTAAATTCCCTGCTGCTATGTTGTCTTCAGAATCTGATGTATCGTTAGTATCAGAAGTGTCATTACAAGGTGTTATATTTGCAGGTGTATATTGCCAATCTGGATTAATGGTGACTCCATATTCTTTGACCATATTGCTAGTAGTTGCTAAATATATTGCAGCGTGTTTAACTTTATTAGGTCTCACATTCTCAAAATGTGTATAAGATTTGTAACTTAATTTTCTTTTTAATTTAATGGGAATCGTCATGTTATCATTAACTTGCCTAGGTAAAACAGTAACAGTTGTCATAACATCTGCAGGTACATTAACTACTGCACCTGATAGAGATTTTTGGAACCCACGTGGTAGTGCTCTAATTTGTAAAAAAGGTATTCTTGGTGATACTAATCTTTCTTCTAAATTATGCAACTGTAAATCTGCTGGAATATCAGGAAAAGTCATACCATTATAAAAAGAACAAGGGGGTATTTTGTTGATATTGATATATGTGTAACATGTTTTACATATCTCATCAGTTTTGAATTTGCTAATGTTACACTCTAAGAATTTTGCTTTCTTTGTAATACTGTGTGTTTTTAGTAAATTCTGTTTATGCCATAATTGATTGCAAATAGTGCAAGCATACTCCGGACCATATCTTATTTGGGCATGAAAGCTACTTATTATTTCAGTTGTTGTTTGTAACCTTATATTAGTATCAGTGTTATCTGAATTTTCAGCTTCTTGTGTATGCTTTCTTTTCCTGTTAGTTTTTTGAGCCTGTATCCTACTAGTTTGTGTTGGTAATTGATCACTATGTGTAAATGATACTGTTATGACATTGTCATTGCTATTAGTTATGTTGGCAGTGACATTACTGTGTGTTGTTAAAAGCACTTCATTTGCTTGACTATTGCTGTTTACTGTGTTTGTAATTGTATTTTCGACTTGTATGTTTGTAGTTGTAATATGTGTTAATGCATTTACCGATACTTTTGTAGTATGGACATATATGTTTTTTTTAGACTTCATTTTATTCTCGCTATTGTTTTTTAGTGTTGCGTTAAGTGATTTTTGGCTAATTGTTATTATTTTTACAGGAGTTAATTGTAAACTAATACTTTGTGAATGTGTTAGTCTTCCTTTATTAGGTAACTTTATGATGTATTGGATAAGTTGATTAATAGATTCTATTTCTATAGCAATACATGTTCCATTAGGATGTGGTATTGCTTTTTCATCTTGGCTATGTGAATCAAATATAAAGTAAGAATGGTTATTTTTAAATACCGAAATTGCATTTTTTTCTATACAGATTAAAACACCGTTTTCTAAATTAATTGTTGAAGTTAATGCTGACATTAATTTAGCATTTTTACTTTTGTTTTCTCAATTTATCTCACCTTGAAAGCTTTTTTTCAGCTTAGTAGAATATATTATGTTATTGTGAACTATGTAAATAGGTAAATTATGTAGTAGTTCACAATTATCGTTATTAAGAGAGTACATTTCAGTATATAAAGCATCTCCAAGATCCATTATACAATTTACATCTAAAGTGTCCCAAGTAGATGCTGGTCTACAGTAGTTATGTAGTATAGCAAATAGACTAATTGTTAGAGATTGTGAATATTGTGATGTGTTTTCAATGGTGTTTTGTTTATGCTCCTGTGTTCTATTAACTTTATCTATAACTTGTGGAGTTTGTGCAAAATTATCATTATTTATGTCTCTATTTGTGTCTGTTAGACTTTTAGTCAATATGCTATTGGCCCTATTTTCTGGAATTATTATTGTAATACTTACAGGAATAGGTTTATAAACATGATCATTAATATCTGTATATGTGTTGGCATGTAAATTACCTTGTGATGTTTGTTGTTCTAAATGTTTGTTTGTGCTATTTTGCTGAAGTGTTTTTCTAACTACACTAGCATATGTGTTAGTTATTCTGTGGTGTACTAGTATATTGTGGTGGATCTATGTGATGGCTGTTAGTCGTAGTTAGTTCTGTACGTGTTGTAGGAGTTAAAATGGATTTGGATCTGATCTAGTACTAAGAGTATTAGCTAATGATGTTGATGGCTGTTCTACATTAGTAAAGGTTCTGAATTTTGATTCACGTATGATATTTTTTGCTCTTTCTATACGTGTCTGAAAGGCGTGTGTAAAAAAATTAGAACATGCTTCAGTAGAATGCACATATATATATTTTCTTGGTATAGAATTTCTATTTTGTTCATTATTGACTATTGCTTTTTGAAGCGTATCTTTTTTAATAGTAGTTATATTTATAGGAGTTAATTCATATGGCACGCAATTATCATTTGGACCTTTAATGCTATGTGCAAGCTTAGTGATGTAGTCTAGAAGTTTTTCAAATGGTATTTGTATAGTAATACATGTTCCATTTGGGTGAGGCATTCCTGTGTTATCGCGGCTATGTGAATCAAATACAAAGTATGAATTGTTATTGTTTAGAATAGAAATAACATACTTTTCCATGCAAAGTAAAACACCTGAGTTACAATCTAGTGCAGCTTTTAATGTTGTTATTAATGTTGGTGTTGATGGGTCAAAATGTTTCAATATGTCTCCATATGATGGTTCTTTAAGCTTAAGTGCGTAGATAGTGATATTGTGTTGTATAAAATTTGGCAATTCGTCTGGATGCATAAGTATTTGACTATTAATTGAATGCATATCTGTGTATAAAGCTTCACCTAAGTCCATAATGTGATGTAAATCTTCTTTAGTCCATGTATTTGCAACTTTGCTATAGTTGTGTATAATAGCAAATGTGCTATTTGGTAAACATTGTCTCCCTCTTGAATTACTTGAAAATATTATATGCCCCTGATGATAATCAGCTTGCAGTATTTTGATCATATTTATTGCTACACTGATTTTTTTTTCTTAAACTGTTGTCTAAAGAGTATATTGAGTATGTTCTATTTGTATATAGTTACAGTTTACGGCAAAATTGCTATATTTATATTATAGTTATTAATGAGATTTATTTTTATTTCTTTTAATTTCTAGCCTATTTTTTTTCTGGTAATCTTTTAAGTATTACTTTTATAATATTTAGGTATTTTATTTATACTGGAGTATTTATATTTTTAATTTAAGTAGGCTATTCTATAAACATATATATATATAAATATATCTATATACATGCACACACACACACATATATATCTATATCTATATCTATATCTATATCTATCTATATCTCTATATATATGTATATATATATATATATATATATATATATATATATATATATATATATATATATATATATATATATATATATATATATATATATATATATATATATACATATATATCTACCGGTTATCTTTTTTATAGATCTATACTATTTGATGTTGTTAAAAGTCTTTTTACTGTTACAAGTGGATAGAGAAACAAAAACAGTTATGTACTTTTACCTCGATGTTGTTTGGACACGCAATTAGCAACTTGTGATCTTGTAAGGAATAATTGCCAACCTATGAAAAATGAGAAAAATGCATTAGTTAGTACTTTTAATAATAGTATTTATTAATGTATTGTATTACAAGAAAGAATGTAAGCTAATGAAAGTGTTTAGTAAAGTGTAGTTGTTTTTTTGAGCAAGTCATAAATAATAGTGAGTTGCATTTGTACTATAGTGTTTTTAGATAAGCATGTATTTAATATTGTGTAGTTTATTGTAGAAAAGAGTGTTGCGTAGATTTTGTGCGTTTAAAGCGTGTTAGAGTGTGTGTGTGTATAGAGAGTGTGAGAGCATAATACTGAGAGAGTAATATAGGAAGTGTGTACAGAGAGTATGTAAAGAGATTGTGTGTTACAGAGAGTGTGGTACAGAGAGTATGGTACAGAGAGTGTGGTAAAGAGTGTATGTACAGAGAGTGTATGTACAGAGAGTGTATGTACAGAGGGTGTATGTACAGAGGGTGTATGTACAGAGGGTGTATGTACAGAGGGTGTATGTAGTACAGAGGGTGTATGTAGTACAGAGGGTATATGTAGTACAGAGGGTATATGTAGTACAGAGGGTGTATGTAGTACAGAGGGTGTATGTACAGAGGGTGAGCGTAAGACACAGAGCGTAAGACACAGAGCGTAAGACACAGAGCGTAAGACATAGAGCGTAAGAGACAGAGCGTAAGACAGAGCGTAAGACAGAGCGTAAGACAGAGAGCGCCAGACAGAGAGCGCCAGACAGAGAGCGCCAGACAGAGAGCGCCAGACAGAGAGCGCCAGACAGAGAGCGCCAGACAGAGAGCGCCAGACAGAGAGCGCCAGACCGAGAATGTATAGAAAGTGAAAAGATGTGAAAAAGTTGGCAATGCCTCACGTAAGCAACCCAATTGGAGTTTGCAGATTGGTTCTCACCTGCACTCACTTTATCATCATCAGCGATTGCCAACTTATAGTGCACCACACTTTCTGCATTATACTTTTTGCATCATGCTCTCTGCACCACACTCTCTGCACCACACTCTCTGCACCACACTCTCTGCACCACACTCTCTGCACCACGCTTTCTGTACCATGTTCTTTGCAACACACTCTCTGAACTACTCTTACAATGTAGTACAGAGAATGCGGTACAAAGAGTGTAATACAGAGAGCGTAATACAGAGAGCGTAATACACAGAGCGTAATACACAGAGCGTAATACACAGAGCGTAATACACAGAGCGTAAGAAACAGAGCGTAAGAAACAGAGCGTAAGAAACAGAGCGTAAGAAACAGAGCGTAAGAAACAGAGAGTAAGAAACAGAGAGTAAGAAACAGAGAGTAAGAAACAGAGAGTAAGAAACAGAGAGTAAGAAACAGAGAGTTAGAAACAGAGAGTTAGAAACAGAGAGTAAGAAACAGAGAGTAAGAAACAGAGCGTAATACACAGAGCGTAATACACAGAGCGTAATACACAGAGAGTAAGAAACAGAGCGTAAAAAACAGAGCGTAAGAAACAGAGCGTAAGAAACCGAGCGTAAGAAACAGAGCATAAGAAACAGAGTAAGAAACAGAGTAAGAAACAGAGTAAGAAACAGAGAGTAAGAAACAGAGTAAGAAACAGAGTAAGAAACAGAGTAAGAAACAGAGTAAGAAACAGAGAGTAAGAAACAGAGAGTAAGAAACAGAGAGTAAGAAACAGAGTAAGAAACAGAGTAAGAAACAGAGTAAGAAACAGAGCGTAAGAAAAGGGCGTAGGAAACAGAGTGCAAGAAACAGAGAGCGCAAGATAGAGACTATAACACAGAGAGCCTAACACAGAGAGCATAATACAGAAAGCATAGATAACAGAGCGTGATATATATAATGTGTAACAGAGTGTATCTTTATAGAGCGTGTATAAACAGTGTACTAAACAGAGCGTAAGAAACAGAGAGCGTAAAACAGAGAGCGTAAGACAGAGCATAACACATAGAGCATAACACAGAGAGTATAATACAGAGAGCATAGATAACAGAGCGTAATACATATAATGTGTTTCAGAGTGTGTTTTAGAGAGCGTGTATAAAGATTGTATGTACAGAGAGTGTATGTACAGAGATTGTATGTACAGAGAGTGTATGTACAGAGAGTGTATGTAGTACAGAGGGTGTATGTAGTACAGAGGGTGTATGTAGTACAGAGGGTGTATGTAGTATAGAGGGTGTATGTAGTATAGAGGGTGTATGTAGTACAGAGAGTGTATGTAGTACAGAGAGTGTATGTACAGATAGCATTGTACAGAGAGTGTAGTCCAGAGAGTGTAGTACAGAGAGCATTGTACAGAGAGTGTGGTACAGAGAGTTTAATACAGAGAGCATAATACAGAGATCATAATATAGAGAGCCTATTTGGGGGCCTTTAAGTTTTGCTGTTCTTTAGACAGTGAGTGTCGTTATGTGTTGCTCAGAACCACAAAAGCACAGACCCAGCACAGACCCAACTATGAAAATGGCTGTAGATATGTAAAGGCCATTTTGCTCTGACCGTCTCTGAAAGAAGTTGCTCAGTACTCCTTTGAACGATATGTATGTTTTTTTTTGTTTTGTAATTTTTTTGAAAAGGTATATTTTCTTTTTTCTAGGTCCAACATCGCCCGTGCATCTCCCTGCAGCGATGTGCACCACTGTGCACTGAGTTGTTCTGATCCACGGCTCTTTTGCAGTTTGAGGTAAGCTATCTTTTCTTTTGCAATAATCTTATGTTTTTTTTGTCTTTTGTAGGTCCAACATGGCCCGTGGCGTCTCCCTGCAGCCGTGTGCACCGCTGTGCACGAAGCTGTTCAGACGGGTATGTATGTTGTTGTTGTTTTCGTTCAGAGGTAAGCCATGTTTGTTTTTTTAGGCTAATCTTATGTTTCTTTTCTTTTGTCTAGGTCCAACATGGCCCGTGGCGTCCCCCTGCAGTGATATGCACCACTGTGCATGAAGTTGTTTCGATATGCTGTTTTTGTGCAGTTTGTGATAAGTTATCTTTTCTATTTTGCTAATGTTATGTTTATTCTCTCTTGCTCTCTGTACAACGCTCTCTGCACTATGCTCTTTGCCTTATGCTCTAAGCACCACGTTCTCTGCAACATGCTTGTAGTGTATAAAGAGTGTATGTAGAGAGAGTGTATGTATAGAGATTATGTATAGAGAGTGTATGCAGAGAGTGTGGGGCATAGAGAGAGTGGTAGGAGAGTGTGGTAGAGAAAGTGTAATACAAAGAGTAAAAAAGAGAGTGTAATACAGAGACTGTGTCTTAGAGAGTGTGGCTTATAGAGAGTATATTAAAGTGTCTTTGTGTGTGTTATAGAGTGCATGTGTAGAGAGTGTGTCTGTACAGAGTGAAGGTGCAAAAAGTGCATGTGTAGTGAGTGCATGTGTAGAGAGTGCATGTGTAGAGAGTGTATGTGTAGAGAGTGCATGAGACTGACTGTATGTGTATGTATGAGTAGAGAGTGCATCTATAGAGTGCATGCTATCAAAGATTAGAAGTAGAGTATGTGTACTGTCATTAAAAGCAAATCAAAGAAAACATAATGATGTCCATTGTGAAAAAGAGATGTTTACATAAGTTATTGAACACACTGCAGCATTTCAATACTTTGTAAAATGAAAAGAGGTGTATGTAGTATTTTCTAAATAGCATGTTGTCAATTGCCTTTACTGTTATTAAATATTACATATTATAAATGAGTGCACTGGCTTTACTGTTATTACAGAATATATATTGTAAAGTAGTGCACAGGGATATGGTTTTACAAAGTAGAAATTTGAAAGACAGATGGACATGTTTAAAGGATGAGCAGTTTTTTCAGTAAGGGCGATGTCAGCAACTTGCTAGAATTGAAAGGGAGAGGCTAAGGAGAGTGCATCATTGAAAGGACGATGCAATGGGGAGACTGAGGAGATAGTGCTGCAGTGGAGGGATGGTGCAGTGAGAAGTTGATGAGAGTGCAGCAGTGAAGGGACAATGCAATGGGTAGCTGAGCAGAGAGTGCATTAGTGAAGGGACGGTGCAGGGAGAAGCTGAGGAGAGAGTGCATTAGTGAAAGGACGGTGCAAAGAGAAGCTGAGGAGTGAGTGCGGCAGTGAAGGGATGATCCAGTGAGACGTTGAGGAGAGTATGCATGGAGAGGCTGAGGAGCTATTGCAGCAGTGAAGGGACGGTGGAGGGAGAGGCTGAAGAGAGAGTGCATCAGTGAATAGATGGTGCAGAGAGAGGATGAAGAGAGCGCAGTAGTGAAATGTTGGTGGAGGGAGAGACTGAAGAGAGAGTGCAGCAGTGAAGGGACTGTGCAAAGAGAGGCTAAGGAGAGAGTGCTGCAGTGAAGGTATGGTCCATTGAGATGTTGAGGAGAGAGTGCAGCAGTGAGTGATGGTGCAGTGGATGAGTCAGAGGTGCAGCCTGGATGCGGGGGTCTGAGCAGAGAGGGCAGCAGTGAAGAGACCGTGCAGGGAGAGGCTGAGGAGAGAGTGCAACAGTGAGTGATGGTGCAGTGGATGAGTCAGGGGTGCAGGCTGGATGCGGGGGTCTGAGCAGAGAGGGCAGCAGTGAAAGGACCGTGCAGGGAGAGGCTGAGGAGAGAGTGCAACAGTGAAGGGACCGTGCAGGAAGAGGCTGAGGAGAGAATGAAGGGATGTTGCAGTAAGAGGCTGAAGAGAGAGTGCAGCAGTGAAGGGATGATCCAGTGAGACGTTGAGGAGAGTATGCATGGAGAGGCTGAGGAGCGATTGCAGCAGTGAAGGGACAGTGGAGGGAGAGGTTGTGGATGTCAAACGTACTCTACAACAAAGTATTGAAATGTGCTAGAAAGTGTGTAATAAATTAAAAGGTGCACGTATATTTTGAAAATAAAACCTAAAGGTATAACATTGTTACATATATCGTAAGTCAAAATATAAGTGAAGTTAAAAAAGGTAAAACCTTAAAAGTCAAGCATTGTGTAATTTGCAATGTATAAAATTACTTACAGTTCTGCAACAGAGATATATCAGCTCTCGAAGTATACTGCCTGGCTACCACTCGAGAAAAGCTCGCTCGAATGCTTGAAATACTAGGAAATAAAAAATAATGTCAGTTACTTGAATAAAATAATTCAAGAAGTGTGGCATTGGGCAGACAGTGCACGAGGAGACGGATGCTTTACGTAAGGAGTCTGTAGCTACCGCATCCTCCCCCCTCTCCCCCCCCCCCTGCCTACTGACAGCAAAGCTACAGGCTGTTTTTGCGAACACTAGTGCTGCTATTTAAAGAGTTTATACGAGGGATAAGGTCTTTGAAATACACTCCGTCTAAACACTGCAGCTACCAAAGAGCATTAGATACGGCAACAGTTTCATTATAATGAACGCTTTTTACAACAAATTATCGAAATGCGCTAGACAGAGTTTTAAAAATTACAGAGTGCATCAGTGAAGGGACGGTGCAGGGAGACTCTAAGGAGAGAGTGCAGCAGTGAAGGGACCGTACAGGGAGAGGCTGAGGAGAGAGTGCAACAGTGAAGGGACCGTGCAGGGAGAGGCTAAGGAGAGAGTGCAACAGTGAAGGGACCGTGCAGGGAGAGGCTGATGAGAGAATGAAGGAATGGTGCAGTAAGAGGCTGAGGAGAGAGTACAGCAGTGAGTGATGGTGCAGTGGATGAGTCAGGGGTGCAGCCTGGATGCGGGGGTCTGAGTAGAGAGGGCAGCTGTGAAAGGACCGTGCAGGGAGAGGCTGAGGAGAGAGTGCAGCAGTGAGTGATGGTGTAGTGGATGAGTCAGGGGTGCAGCCTGGATGCAGGGGTCTGAGCAGAGAGGGCAGCAGTGAAGAGACTGTGCAGGGAGAGGCTGAGGAGAGAATGAAGGGATGGTGCAGTAAGAGGCTGAGGAGAGAGTGCAGCAGTGAGTGATGGTGCAGTGGATGAGTCAGGGGTGCAGCCTGGATGCGGGGGTCTGAGCAGAGAGGGCAGCAGTGAAGAGACCGTGCAGGGAGAGGCTGAGGCTAGAGTGCAGCAGTGAGTGATGGTGTAGTGGATGAGTCAGGGGCGCAGCCTGGATGCGGGGGTCTGAGTAGAGAGGGCAGCAGTGAAGGGAGAGGCTGAGGAGAGAGTGCAACAGTGAAGGGACCGTGCAGGGAGAGACTGAGGAGAGAGTGCAACAGTGAGTGATGATGCAGTGGATGAGTCATGGGTGCAGCCTGGATGCGGGGGTCTGAGTAGAGAGGGCAGCAGTGAAGGGACCGTGCAGGGAGAGGCTGAGGAGAGAATGGAGGGATGTTACACAGACTGAGGAGAGAGTGCAGCAGTGAGTGATGGTGCAGAGAGAGGCTGAAGAGAGAGTGCAGCAGTGAGTGATGGTGCAGTGGACAAATTATCTAAATGTACTAGACAGTGTTTTAAAAATTACAGAGTGCGCGTAAATTTGACAAATAAAAGCTAAAGGTATGACAGCGTTACATTTCTCGAAAACAAATGTAAGTGAAGTTAAAAAGGCTAAAAGTTCAAAACAAAGCATTACTGTATTTCCATTGTATGACGTTACTTACAGTTCTGTAAAATCGATAGATGAGCTCTTGAAGTATACGGCCTAGCTTCTTTTTAAGAAATTTTCAGAATGTTCGCTCGTGTGCTTCAAATACTGAGAAAGGAAGAAATAATGTCAGTTACTTTAATTAATCAAAAAAAAGATGAGCACGTGTAATGTACAAAAACATCATGTATGTGCCCTGTGCCCCTGAGACGCGCTGGAGAGGGGCGCTATGGAGGTGGTCAGCCCCGGAGACAGGCCCCAAGCAGATAGGGGATGCGCGAGCAAGGTAGGGTAGCTTGAGCGTTCGTGGCCCGTCACAAACGAGACACGATTTGGTGTGCAATCTGTTGACAAACGGATGGATTGTAATAATGCGCTATTACTTTACTAATATTATTACTTTCGGCTCATTTCCAAAACTTTACCCAGCATGTCACAGAGTTAGACTATTGAATACAGATGGGCATTTTTACAGGAAGAGCAGTTGTTTCGCACAAGAGAATGTCATCTGTTTGTTAAAGTAAAAGTTACCCCAGGACACTGATGATGACAGACGGCACACGAGGAGACGGGTGCTTTACGTAGAGTCCGGGGTTACAGCATCCCCCCTCCCGCTCCCCACAGCAAAGCGACAGGGCTCTTTCCCGCATGGCTACTATTTACTGTTAATGCTTTTACGAACACTGGTAGTACTCTTTATGGAGTTACTACAAATGATTAGATCTTTTAAATACACTCATTTCTTACACTGCAGCTACTAAAGAACATGAGATATGGCAAAAGTTGCATGATGTTGAACGTTTTCCGACAAAAAGTATTCAAAAATGCTTCAAAGTGTTTAATAAAAAGCCATGTGCACGTAAATTTTACAAGTAAAAGCTAAAGTTATAACATTGATAAAAATATACAAATTGAATTAATTTTTGTTAAAAAATGTAAAACGGTAAAAGTAAAGCATTCTCTTATTCTTAATGAAAGCAGTTACTTACCGTTTTTTGTTAGAGATCGATCAGCTCTCGAAGTATACCGTCTGGCTTTCTCCCAAGAAATGTCCCGAAAGTCCGCTCGTGTGTTTTAAATAGTGCGAAAGGTAAAAAAAAGTGTCGTTGCTTGAATTAAATAACAAAAGAAGCCACATGTAGTGTTGAAAAACAGCAAATAGGTAAGATGTTGCCCTGTAGCCGTATGTTAATGTTTGGGTGCGGTGCTTCCTTCTAGCAAAGAAAGGACTGTCTGGCAAGAAGTGTATTCCATTGTGAGTGAAGAGGTGCGAATTCTGTGTTAAGTATACGTGAAGGCCTGTCAGTTGCTTGAATTAAATACCAAAAGAAGACCACATGTAGTGTTGATGTTGCCCTGTAGCCGTATGTTAATGTTTGGGTGCGGTGCTGCCTTCTAGCAAACAAAGGACTGTCTGGAAAGAAGTGTATCTTATTGCGAGTCAAGATGTGGCAATTACATGTGAATTGAATGTGAACGCGCGCGGATGCAACAGACAGTTCCCACCCTCCCAAAAGAAGTAAAGTGGCACCAAGTAGTCTGGGCAGTTACTACAAAGTTGTGCGTGCATTAAAAACAATATGCAAGTGCAGTGTAAATTTTACTAAAATAAAAACGCAGTTGCATGCAAGCGTGTTAACAAAACGTAATCAAATTGAGCGTAAACTTGCAAGCATAACAGTAGGCATATAATTTGAAACAGTAGCTCACAAATTAATGATACCACAAATTGTGGCAAAATATTTTTCTTTTATATTACTTATATGGCGCTCTGTACCTAACCTGTCGATCGTAGCAGTAAATTCAGTGAACTGTAGAAATCAGACAATCGTTACACAAAGAAAACATGAACAGTGCATAAATGTATTAAAATATATCACTTACCTGTCGATCGTAGCAGCACAGTCAGTGGAGTGTATAAATCAGACAAACACAAAGAGAACATGGACAGTGCATACATATACATTTTTAAAAACAAGAGGCAAAGATCAGAAAACATCAGCTACTTAAGGCAAAACTAGAGTACAGGACCCGAATACCAGGACGACACCTGCGCAAACATCAGTCAATGCATGGCGAATACACGAGCTAACGACGAGCCAGTGAAACCATGGAAAAGGACAGGAAGCACAGGCGAGCCGGACACAAGTGCGAGCCAAAAACGAGCCATGATTACATTAACAGCACATAAAGGAACTGTATACAATTTAGTGTCAAAAATCACAAACACACTCTTTCATTATATAAAAAAATAGCAATTACCTGTCGATCGTAGCCGCAAGTGTGGAGATCAGACAAACGTCATACAAAGAGAACATGGACAGTGCATATATACTAGGTTTTTAAAAAACAAGAAAACATCACAAAACAAAGGGCAAAGCATAGCAGCGATACGGGCCAGATACGGGCCAGGTGCGAGCTTAAAAAAGAAACAGGGTGCGAGTTAAGGCAAAACTAGAGTACAGGAGCCGAAGACGAAAACGACACCTGCGCAAACCTCAGTCAATGCATGGCGAATACACGAGCTAACGACGAGCCAGTGAAAGCATGCAAAAGGACAGGAAGCACAGGCGAACCGGACCCAAGTGCGAGCAAAAAACGAGCCATGATTACATTAACAGCACATAAAGGAACTGTATACAATTTAGTGTCAAAAATCACAAACACACTCTTTCATTATATAAAAAAAATAGCAATTACCTGTCGATCGTAGCAGCAAGTGTGGAGATCAGACAAACGTCACACAAAGAGAACATGGACAGTGCATATATACTAGGTTTTTAAAAAACAGGAAAACATCACAAAACAAAGGGCAAAGCATTGCGGCGATACGGGCCAGATACGGGCCAGGTGCGAGCTTAAAAAAGAAACAGGGTGCGAGTTAAGGCAAAACTAGAGTACAGGACCCGAATACCAAGACGACACCTGCGCAAACCTCAGTCAATGCATGGCGAATACACAAGCTAACGACGAGCCAGTGAAAGCATGGAAAAGGACAGGAAGCACAGGCGAGCCGGACACAAGTGCAAGCCAAAAACGAGCCATGATTACATTAACAGCACATAAAGGAACTGTATACAATTTAGTGTCAAAAATCACAAACACACTTTCATTATATAAAAAAATAGCAATTACCTGTCGATCGTAGCAGCAGACAGTGAAGTGTACCAGAAGATATCGGGAAATGACGTTAACGTGAAAAAGGGAGACGCCACGAGCCATGTTGGACCTAGAAAAAAGAAACGAAACATAAGATTAGCCTAAAAAAACATACATACCTATCTGAAAAACTGTGTGCACAGTAGTGCACATGGCTGCAGGGAGACGCCACGGACCATGTGGGACCTAGAAAAGACAGAAAAAAAAGACTACAACAATAGAAAAGATAGCTGACCTCAAACTGCAAAAGAGCCTCGGATCGGAATCACTCCGTGCACAGCGGTGCACATCGCTGCAGGAAGACGCCACGGGCCATGTTGAACCTAGAAAAAAGAAAAGAAACATTACATTAGCCTAAAAAAACAAATCTGGCTTACCTGTAAAGAAAAACAGTACATCTACCAAAAAAAATTAAATACATTACATCAACAGACGAAAGTTGCTCTCTTACCTGTAGAACTTTCCAGAAGATATCGGGAAATGACGTTAACGTGAATAAACGTGCCCCGCCCATGCCGTATTAAAATAAAGTACTCCCCGTATTCAATTATTAATAGCACTTTCGTCAAACCAAAAAAAGTTGAAATATCGCAAAAAAAAATTTAACAAATGAAATGACAGCTATTAGGCAATACAATAAATAACACACAATATAATAAAAAAAGGTAGATAAAAATATTTTTAAAGAAATAACGTACTTGTATGTCGCAGGAGCCTCGGATCGGAACCACTCCGTGCACAGCGGTGCAGATCGCTGCAGGGCGACGCCACGGGCCATGTTGGACCTAGAAAAAAGAAAAGAAACATAACATTAGCCTAAAAAAACAAACCTGGCTTACCTGTAAAGAAAAACAACAACATACATTGACCATGTTAGACCTAAACATAAGAAAAAAAACATAACATTAGCTACAATACAAAGATGCCTTACTTGGATCCTAAAAAAAACAAAAACATACATACCTGTCTGAAAAACGGCGTGCACAGACCATGTGGGACCTACAAAAGACAGAAAAAACATAAGATAATTACAATAGAAAAGATAGCTGACCTCAAACTGCAAAAGAGCCTCGGATCGGAACCACTCCGTGCACAGCGGTGCACATCGCTGCAGGGTGACGCCACGGGCCATGTTGGACCTAGAAAAAAGATAAGAAACATAAGATTAGCCTAAAAAAACTAAACCTGGCTTACCTGTAAAGGAAAACAGTACATCTAACAAAAAAAATTAAATACATTACATCAACAGACAAAAGTTGCTCTCTTACCTGTAGAACTTTCCAGACGATATCGGGAAATGAAAGTAACGTGAATAAACGTGCCCCGCCCATGCCGTATTAAAATCAAGTACTCCCCGTATTCAATTATTAATCGCACTTTCGTCAAACAAATAAAGTAGAAATATCGCAAAAACATTTTTAACAAATGAAATAACAGTTATCAGGCAATACAATAAATAACACACAATATAATGAAAAGGTAGATAAAAATATTTCTAAAGAAATAACGTACCTGTAATAACGTACCTGTATGTTGCAGGAGCCTCGGATCGGAACCACTCCGGGCACAGCGGTGCACATCGCTGCAGGGCGACGCCACAGGCCATGTTGGACCTAGAAAAAAGAAAAGAAACATAAGATTAGCCTAAAAAAAAAAACCTGGCTTACCTGTAAAGGAAAACAACAATAACATACATCGACCATGTTAGACCTAAACATAAGAGAAAAAACATAACATTAGCTACAATAAAAAGATGCCTTACTTGGATCCTAAACACCAAAAAACATACATACCTGTCTGAAAAACTGCGTGCACAGTAGTGCACGCGGCTGCAGGGAGACTCCACGGACCATGTTGGACCTAGAAAAAAGATAAGAAACATAAGATTAGCCTAAAAAAAACAAACCTGGCTTACCTGTAAATGAAAACCGTAGATCTAACAAAAAAAATTTAATACATTACATCAACAGACAAAAGTTGCTCTCTTACCTGTAGAACTTTCCAGACGATATCGGGAAATGACGTTACCGTGAATAAACGTGCCCCGCCCATGCCGTATTAAAATCAAGTACTCCCCGTATTCAATTATTAATCGCACTTTCGTCAAACAAATAAAGTAGAAATATCGCAAAAACATTTTTAACAAATGAAATAACAGTTATCAGGCAATACAATAAATAACACACAATATAATGAAAAGGTAGATAAAAATATTTCTAAAGAAATAACGTACCTGTAATAACGTACCTGTATGTCGCAGGAGCCTCGGATCGGAACCACTCTGTGCACAGCGGTGCACATCGCTGCAGGGCGACGCCATGGGCCATGTTGGACCTAGAAAAAAGAAAAGAAACATAAGATTAGCCTAAAAAAAAAACCTGGCTTACCTGTAAAGGAAAACAACAATAACATACATCGACCATGTTAGACCTAAACATAAGAGAAAAAACATAACATTAGCTACAATAAAAAGATGCCTTACTTGGATCCTAAACACCAAAAAACATACATACCTGTCTGAAAAACTGCGTGCACAGTAGTGCACGCGGCTGCAGGGAGACTCCACGGACCATGTTGGACCTAGAAAAAAGATAAGAAACATAAGATTAGCCTAAAAAAAACAAACCTGGCTTACCTGTAAATGAAAACCGTAGATCTAACAAAAAAAATTTAATACATTACATCAACAGACAAAAGTTGCTCTCTTACCTGTAGAACTTTCCAGACGATATCGGGAAATGAAAGTAACGTGAATAAACGTGCCCCGCCCATGCCGTATTGAAATCAAGTACTCCCCGTATTCAATTATTAATCGCACTTTCGTCAAACAAATCAAGTAGAAATATCTCAAAAACATTTTTAACAAATGAAATAACAGTTATCTGGCAATACAATAAATAACACACAATATAATGAAAAGGTAAATAAAAATATTTTTAAAGAAATAACGTACCTGTATGTCACAGCAACTCGGACATTGAAGTGTAGAAATATCACGAACAATACAAAAACATTGAATGATTACAAATGTTTAAAAAAAGAAACATACATCTAAAAAAAAAATATTCTTACATTACACAGAAACGCAATATCCCACAACATAAAAATGTAGCACTTACCTAAATGTCACAAGCGGTAGCCAAACAGGACCCGGACAGTGAACAGCTGCAAATGTAAAGGGAAATAATTAAAAGACATCCACAAAAATAAAAATAAAACATTACATTGATAGAGAAAACCTACTCTTACCTGTAAAGCTTTCCGGAAGATATCGGTAACTGACGTCACAGTGGCAGAGTTGCTGAAGAGTAGAAAAGTCACGGACGATATAAACAGAACAGAAACAAAGAAATACTTAAAAAATGCAGAAAGAAAAACATCACATCTGAAAATAATATATAACATAAAATGCACAGAAACGGTGTTCTTACCTGCAGAACTTGCCGGAACATATCGCCATCTGACGTACCCGTGAAAAACGTCCCCCCGCCCGCACGTATTCAAATAAGGTATTCAACGTTTTCAAAAGCGTTACAGCACTTTCGTTCAAAACACCAAACAAATATATAAAAAAAAACACATTATTACCAGATAACAAATAAAGTACCTCCTATAATATAAAAAAGAAGTCTATAGACTTACAAAAAACAGGAAAGTCATATAAACAGAAAAAACATACGATTATTACAATACAAAAGATAGCTCACCTCAAAGTGCAAAAAAGCCTCGGATCGGAACCGCTCCGTGCACAGCGGTGCACATCGCTGCAGGGTGACGCCACGGGCCATGTTGGACCTAGAAAAAAGATAAGAAACATAAGATTAGCCTAAAAAAACAAAATGGCTTACTTTTAGACGAAAACAACAGCAACATACATACCCGTCTGAACAGCTTTGAGCACAGCGGTGCACACGGCTGCAGGGAGACGCCACGGGCCATGTTGGACCTACAAAAAAGATAAGAAACATAAGATTATTACAATAGAAAAGATAGCTGACCTCAATCTGCAAAAGAGCCGCGGATCGGAACCACTCCGTGCACAGCGGTGCACATCGCTGCACATCGCTGCAGGAAGACGCCAAGGGCCATGTTGGACCTACAAAAAAGATAAGAAACATAAGATTAGCCTAAAAAACCAAAATGGCTTACTTTTAGACGAAAACAACAGCAACATACATACCCATCTGAACAGCTTCGTCCACAGCGGTGCAATCGGCTGCAGGGAAACGCCACGGGCCATGTTGGACCTACAAAAGACAAACAAAACATAAGATTATTAAAATAGAAAAGATAGCTGACCTCAATCTGCAAAAGAGCCGCGGATCGGAATCGCTCCGTGCACAGCGGTGCACATCGCTGCAGGAAGACGCCACGGGCCATGTTGGACCTACAAAAAAGATAAGAAACATAAGATTAGCCTAAAAAAACAAAATGGCTTACTTTTAGACGAAAACAACAGCAACATACATACCCGTCTGAACAGCTTCGTCCACAGCGGTGCAATCGGCTGCAGGGAAACGCCACGGGCCATGTTGGACCTACAAAAAAGATAAGAAACATAAGATTATTAAAATAGAAAAGATAGCTCACCTCAATCTGCAAAAGAGCCGCGGATCGGAACCTCTCCGTGCACAGCGGTGCACATCGCTGCAGGAAGACGCCACGGGCCATGTTGGACCTACAAAAAAGATAAGAAACATAAGATTAGCCTAAAAAAACAAAATGTCTTACTTATAGACGAAAACAACAGCAACATACATACCCGTCTGAACAGCTTCGTCCACAGCGGTGCAATCAGCTGCAGGGAAACGCCACGGGCCATGTTGGACCTACAAAAGACAAACAAAACATAAGATTATTAAAATAGAAAAGATAGCTGACCTCAATCTGCAAAAGAGCCGCGGATCGGAACCGCTCCGTGCACAGCGGTGCACATCGCTGCAGGAAGACGCCACGGGCCATGTTGGACCTACAAAAAAGATAAGAAACATAAGATTAGCCTAAAAAAACAAAATGGCTTACTTTTAGACGAAAACAACAGCAACATACATACCCGTCTGAACAGCTTCGTCCACAGCGGTGCAATCGGCTGCAGGGAAACGCCACGGGCCATGTTATACCTACAAAAGACAAACAAAACATAAGATTATTAAAATAGAAAAGATAGCTGACCTCAATCTGCAAAAGAGCCGTGGATCGAACCGCTCCGTGCACAGCGGTGCACATCGCTGCAGGAAGACGCCACGGGCCATGTTGGACCTACAAAAAAGATAAGAAACATAAGATTAGCCTAAAAAAACAAAATGGCTTACTTTTAGACGAAAACAACAGCAACATACATACCCGTCTGAACAGCTTCGTCCACAGCGGTGCAATCAGCTGCAGGGAAACGCCACGGGCCATGTTATACCTACAAAAGACAAACAAAACATAAGATTATTAAAATAGAAAAGATAGCTGACCTCAATCTGCAAAAGAGCCGCGGATCGGAACCGCTCCGTGCACAGCGGTGCACATCGCTGCAGGAAGACGCCACGGGCCATGTTGGACCTACAAAAAAGATAAGAAACATAAGATTAGCCTAAAAAAACAAAATGGCTTACTTTTAGACGAAAACAACAGCAACATACATACCCGTCTGAACAGCTTCGTCCACAGCGGTGCAATCGGCTGCAGGGAAACGCCACGGGCCATGTTGGACCTACAAAAGACAAACAAAACATAAGATTATTAAAATAGAAAAGATAGCTAACCTCAATCTGCAAAAGAGCCGCGGATCGGAACCGCTCCGTGCACAGCGGTGCACATCGCTGCAGGAAGACGCCACGGGCCATGTTGGACCTACAGAAATGAAAAAAAACATACGATTAGCCTAAATAAAAAAAAAACATGGCTTACATGTAAACGAAAACACTTACCCGTTCCAAGAGCTTCGTAACAGCGACTTCTAGCAGAGACGATCAGGGGAAAATGGCATTTAGAATCCTTCGGCAAATTTCGGACTTGGGGGCGTGGTTTTGAAGTTCTGAGTGACAGGCAATGTCACTGTCTAAAGAACATCAAAAATTATGCCCCCAAATCCGAAAAGGACGGGGCTTGTTTGGAGTGACGCATCTCTTCTCCAATGGCTGGCCTCCGTTTAGGAAGCCAGCCAATGAAGGAGAGATGGGGCACGGAGGAGGGACCTTCTGCGCTACTGAGAGTCATTAAATCTCTGGCCTAAGACTGCGCAAGCGCAGCCTTTTAGGCCTTCGACCTAAAAATGAAGAGTTTGGAGTCTGCGTGGCCATGTTGGCCCTGCCTCTTCCTGCGCGCGCAAGCACAGCATCCTGCCAATGCTTGCTGTTTGCTGCTGCTAATGGCGTTATTTTCCGTGACCCAGCATGACCACACACACCGTATGCGGCCCTGTAACATTTTCTGCGAAATGGGAGAAAAAGCACATCCCTTTGTGTTTCTGGTAAGAGGGTAATTACCGCCCAATGCTATCTGCGTGTCCTGAGTAAATCCTGGTTCAGTTACGAGGTGTCATTTTTTTTATATAAACGTGTTCCTGCGTAGGTTATACGGAGGGCAGTTTTGTAGATACTGCATCGGAAGCATAAACATATTCCTCGCTCAGTAGATTATTCTTTGTCAAGCAAATAAAAGTGGTAATTGCGCCAAAGTAGAAGGCAGAGTTTGTTTTGATGAATATTCTCTCTCCCCAAACAGGGCCTACTAGACCACCGAGGACGACGACTTGAAGATCCCCCTCATATATGGAGTAGGCAAGAAGGTGAGTGAGCGGCCTGTATGGACTCTATGATGGGCAGAGGGTTCAATTGGCCCATGGTTATTGCTTGTCCTTACAGACGTCTTGGTAAACAAGGGCACGCAGCAGCAAGAGGGGGGGGTAGGGGGTCCTGCGTGATTCACTTGGGGGAGAGCGCGGCTGCGATAATTGATAATTTGGCGCAAGCTGCGCGCTCCTGCAAGTGAAATGCCAAACATGCACGCGTTGCCATTAAAGGCAATGGAACGCATGCACGTTTTTAGCTGAAAAGCCATATCCATAACTAAAGGTATTTTTGCCTATTCAGCACATGCGCGCTTAATGCATCTTTTACTGGTCACAGCTAGGTGGGCCATGTTACCACTCTTTAGTATCAAGGAGGGGGGTTTTACCCAAAGAATTCCACATGGGACCTGGGTGCTATATGGTGTACAAAGAAGGGGTCCCTGTGAAACAGTATACCATTGTTTTGAATTTATTTAGAGAAAATGTAAAAACAGTCAAAACACTGTAAATTAATCACAATGAGTAAACCAATATACTTGGTAAATAACAGTGCCCCAAAGAAAGGGAGTGAGATAGCGTGATGCTGTGAAGGAGAAGGAAAGTGAAAGGGTAGAATTCGTGACAACTTTTAAATATCTAATTTCATTCGAAATACAGTTATATTCCAAAGGCTTCAGATCCCTGAGCCAAAGTGAGGGATCATCACATATACCATTATACTTAGAATTGTCTATATTGACACAGGTATATCCAAATTAATGTGGGCGGTGTCAACTGAGGAAAGTAAAAAGTAGCCGTCGACGTTTCGACCCCACGCTACAGTTGTAGGCGTGTTTGTTGCCTTACATCGGGGTCTTCATCAGGACAGGGTATATACAGGGTGCACTACAATTTCTGTAAAAATGTAAACAATGTAACATAAATATAAAGAAAAACGACAATGAATGTCAAGTTACCGTAGTGAGCGGTAAACAAACCAGTTTCACTATTACCATGGTTCTGTAAAAAGAGTTACTTATAGAAATAAAGATACTAAATTCATTTAAACATTAACAGAGAGGAAATCATCCATTTAACAGTTGTTTTGATACTTAAATGAAAATGCTTGTGACCAATAAATGGTACCTAACTCTTCCATATTAAAATCGACCAACAAAAACACAGACAATCCTGACTCAACCAGAAAAAACTAAACCGATGTCACTAGCCAGGTTCATATACACGGGCATGTTATAGCTGATAGTCATTTCACTAGATATTCATAAGTAACCTTCTAGATGGATACAGGGTTAACCTATAAACAATTAGGGAAAGAGCCTATTCGTGATAATGAGGGACAGAGTTGATGTCATAATCTTGTCTTAAGTGGTCTGTCAAAGTCTAGATCAGTTAAAGCTCTGGTGTAGTGAGCTTAAAAGCTAGCCTATCTTGTTGCCAATGATTGTTAATAATTTTCTTGATGTCATTGCTGCGAGTAGAAAAAGTGGTAACACAAATAACACGATCCCTGGCTGAGTCCTCTTTTACTTCGCAATTCAAGAGATTTTCTTGAGGACTGTACCAGGCTCTTTTGCAAGCACGTTTGACTAAACGTGTAGGGGGATACCCTAGCTGCAATGACATCAAGAAAATTATTAACAATCATTGGCGCTTAGTAGCAGATGATATTGGACAGAAAGCCCTACCATTACATTCTTTTAAGAGAGCACGTAACATCAGAGACTAAGTGGTACAATAATTTCTTCAGATACCACAGAATCCCACCATCCAATCACTGTGGCATCTCCCTCCCATTGTAGGACGCACGAGATGTGGATCGTGCACAGCATGTGCCACTACAATTCAGACCAAAGACCTTATCTATAAGGGAAAAACCTATACACTCAAATCCCATACAAATTGTAACTCTTCCAACATAATTTATTGGATCAAATGCCCATGTGATTTGGCATATGTAGGTCACACCCAACAAAAGGTTAAAGCCCGTATTCTACAACATGGGAGCAGAATTAGATGTTGAGTACAGGGGGCCCCCTTAGTAGATCACTGCACATTGAAAGGCCACACTCCAGACACTCTACAGTGTCTAGTACTGGAGAAAATAAATTTGGGACCCAGGGGTGGTGATATTTTACGAATCTTAACCCTGAGGGAATCCAAATGGATGACAACTTTGGACACTATTCGTAATGGGCTGAATGAGGCAGAGAGTAGTCATGCTCAATTGGCTAGCTTTGCTCGTTGATATGCTCGATGAGATCTTCACCCTCATGCTTGAGAGGTGCATCTGCCCAATAGTTCATATTCTTGATCTAATGATGTATTTAACATGTCTCTCATGAAATGTATAGAACAATTGATTAGTTTAGAATCAGATGGTTATTTGTTCTGAACGTTGATTATGTTGTAATACGACTAAATTTGCTTTTGACCCTCCTGTGTGAGAGGTCCTAGGCAAATGATATCGGAATGTACGCACGTTACATCTAATTTCTTATTTCTTTGGGAATCAATATAACGTTGTAACTTGTAAAAGAACCTTTCAACATACATCATGACCCCAGAAAAACTGCAAATACAGACTAGTGCTGTCAGAGCGCGTCGTTTGTTTACTTTTTTAGATGACCTGGAATTGCTGGTAGTGCTGTTGTGCTGTTGCCCGCAGCAACGACCCGGATTTGTAGTCCTCCTTTTATTTTTATTCTCATGATTGGGCTACATGCCCACTTCCCTGCAGACGGTAGACGCGAAGAGGCTGCACTTATACGTTGAGATATCTGCTTCGAGTAGCGGGTAAGACACGCTACTTATTCATGTATACCCAATGCCCCATCACGCAAGTTACATAGTATTAATTAGCCTCATTACCGCCCACAGAAGCGGCGAATCGTTGCGATCGTACTCGACGCACAGCCTTGGTTTCCTCTGATGATACACCCAGTTACCTCGGCGCTTACAGAGAAGTTGAGATTGGATCGGCATTAAGGAGAATTTTACGGCGTTTCTAGGTAAGCCTGGCCTCACGGAGACAGCTTTTGATCCTCCATGACACCCGTTCTATATTACTGAAAACCACACTTATTGCCCACAGATACGGCGTTTGGGAGCGCGTGATTAATTGACACGATCCCAGTCTTTCTGCGGCAGGCACGTGGGCATATAGTCCTTCTAGTTAATAACCAATGGCCCTCGTCATGTTGGAAGTCTAATTTACTGAATGTATACGTTTGACTTTTGCAGATTGCCTAGAATTGTATGACCGAAATGTAAAGAATCAACATACTTTTCGATGCTCCCTGTGGCAGATGGGCTAGCTTTTAAGCTCACTACACCAGAGCTTTAACTGATCTAGACTTTGACAGACCACTTAAGACAAGATTATGACATCAACTCTGTCCCTCATTATCACGAATAGGCTCTTTCCCTAATTGTTTATATGTTAACCCTGTATCCATCTAGAAGGTTACTTATGAATATCTAGTGAAATGACTATCAGCTATAACATGCCCGTGTATATGAACCTGGCTAGTGACATCAATTTAGTTTTTTCTGGTTGAGTCAGGATTGTCTGTGTTTTTGTTGGTCGTTTTTAATATGGAAGAGTTAGGTATCATTTATTGGTCACAAGCATTTTCATTTAAGTATCAAAACAAGTGCTAAAGGGATGATTTCCTCTCTGTTAATGTTTAAATGAATTTAGTATCTTTATTTCTATAAGTAACTCTTTTTACAGAACCATAGTAATAGTGAAACTGGTTTGTTTACCGCTCACTGCGGTAACTTGACATTCATTGTCATTTTTCTTTATATTTATGTTACATTGTTTACATTTTTACAGAAATTGTAGTGCACCCTGTATATACCCTGTCCTGATGAAGACCCCGATGTAAGGCAACAAACACGCCTACAACTGTAGCGTGGGGTCAAAACGTCGATGGCTACTTTTTACTTTCCTCAGTTCACACCGCCCACATTAATTTGGATATACCTGTGTCAATATAGACAATTCTAAGTATAATGGGATATGTGATGATCCCTCACTTTGGCTCAGGGATCAGAAGCCTCTGGAATATAACTGTATTTCGAATGAAATTAGATATTTAAAAGTTGTCACGAATTCTACCCTTTCACTTTCCTTCTCCTTCACAGCATCACGCTGTCTCACTCCCTTTCTTTGGGGCACTGTTATTTACCAAGTATATTGGTTTACTCATTGTGATTAATTTACAGTGTTTTGACTGTTTTTACATTTTCTCTAAATAAATTCAAAACAATGGTATACTGTTTCACAGGGACCCCTTCTTTGTACACCATGTTACCACTCTGGCATTTTTCCATGGCTTGCGGATTGAGTCGTGAGGAACCGGTGAATATGGAGGGTCACGGCCTGATATCAGAGTAGAGGCCATATCACGAAAAGGTATGTGGCTTAGCGCAGATCAGCTTCAGATTTTTGCTCGCTTTGACAGCACACATACTAAAATTGGAACCTGGGACTTAGGTAAATGGTGGAGGACCACAAGCGCCGCACGGTGCTGCAGCCAAGTGGCAGATGAGAAACACAGGTAATTAGCAAAAAACAGAGCCTCCCCTCCATCCCCCCCCCCAGCTTACATTTTGACATACCAAAAAGCAGATGGAAACAGTACTTCAGTGACGGGAAACTGATAAGAGAAGCAAACTAGGAATGACACAGGAACCAGCATTAGTAAATGCAGGAAACAGTATGCTATAGCAAATAGAAATGGATGAAAAGTAAGAGGCAATCAAAGGAACCAATGAAAAGTAAGGCGGTGGAATGTAAGCCGCATTTAAGATATATTTAATAAAATAGATTTGACAAGCACAGCGTAAGCACTGTGCAAGCGAACCCTACAAATAGAGTACATTTTAATAAACTATTGGACATCAAAACAAGAAAAACCCAATGACATATATAATATAATTTCAAAGTTTTAAGTAAAAATAGTGCCTAGAATCTCAAAGCTCCAACTGTGGCTATCTGGTCATGTCAGACTGGTACAAAGTCAAAAGTTCAGGCTGATCGCCCACTGAACAAAAGTACCTTAAATCCTGTTCTGCTAAGCATGCAAGATCCCGCTTCGAAGTTGTGTGGCACAGCGGCAGTTCCAAGGAGCTACAAGGCTGAGATTCTTACATTGTCATTGCGGAAGCCATTGACTAGGGGCTTAGGATGTGAAGTCCTGCGCCGAAGATATGTTGCACACAGACAGTCCCCAAGAAGCTGCTGGACTGTGGTGCGGAGTCCAGGGTCATTGTCGAGGATGCTGTTGATGAGGGGCTTGCAATGCAAGGTCCTGTGTCGGGGATGTGTTGCGCCGCAGTGGTTGCGTAGAGATGCGTCATGCTTTGTTGGTTCTGCTCACAGGACAACAGTTGGGATGGCAGAGCATCTTCAGGCCAATTTCCATGGGTTCAGAACTGGGGTGGCACTTCTTGGAGGGTAGGACTGACAGCAGACAGAGTCCAGGTGGTGGGTCCAAGGTGATTGGAGTAGTTTCTGTCCCTGATGCCCTGATCAGGAGACCAGCCAACTAGACCATGAAGTCACTCTGGTGGTCCTGGGTTAAAGATACAGGCCCAGTTCTTTCACTCAGGCAGCAGGGCAACAAAGTAGCAGTCCCTCTTGCAGAGCAGCACAGCAGTCCTTCTGGGTCTTCAACAAGTCCAGAGGTATACTGAAGAGTGGGTCTGAGGGCCCCCTTTTTATACATGATGCCTCATTTGAAGTAGGAGAAGTTTCTATAAATTTCCACTTGCCGTGCTTGAAGTTTCCTGCCCTGGCTCCAAGCTAGCTGCATGAACAATGCAGGAGTGACAAGTCCTTTATGCAGGGGTGACAAGTCCTTTGTGTGAAGGCAGAACACTGCCTATTCAGGTGCAAGTGGGGCTGTGCCCAGCTCAGCCCCACAATCTAACCAGTTGATGGCCATTCCAGGAGACCTAACCCCTCTATTGTATAACTATCTGGGAGGATCAGAAGTCCAACTGCCAACTACAGCCAGTCATGTGACCCAGGATAGGCTGCAGGTAGCAAATAGATTAGGGCAGGAAAATGCCTCTCTGAAACCAGAAATATATGAGAAGACAGATTCCGCTAACTCTGACTCGATGCAGCCACATGCCGCGAGTGAAGAGTTGTAGCAGTAACATGCTCTGTACTTAAAAGTAGGTGAGCGCAACAGCTAAGTGTTGATCAACGCCGCAACAGAGAGCGGATACAAATGCAACAATCGTGTATCTGTTACAGAGAATTCCAAACAAATGCTGTAATTCAACCAGGCCTGTATTATAAACCCGGGCCACATGCATAAGACTTCTTTAAACCAAGAATGATAGTAAGTCTATGAATGTGGGTCTTAACACTTCATGTAATATCAATTTAAAACGCAAATTGTTGCCTAAATAAATCCTTTGGATGATTTGGCATTGTTGAAAAAGAAAATACGACCTCACAGGAATTCATTTTGTTTTAGCCGTTGAGTGATCATGATATATCAGAAAAGGAAGGGCAATTCTAAAAAATCCTCCTTATTTTTTGTTCCTTTAGACATCAACCAGTCCTTGCCCTGAAGATAGTGCCATAAATTGTATTGGGACTAGAAACGCGTTGGCACACATTACCCGAGGGAAAAAAGAGTCTTTTTATAAATAGAGAGAGTTTTACAGGGAAATTATCTCTGAATATGTGATCCTGTGTGCAAGAACACTATATCCTTTGGTTGGCAATGTTTAAATTCTGGCAATTCATTCAAGAGTAGGGTTGCTTTGCAAAAGATGACTGGTTTAATATTTGAAAACGGTCTTGTTATTTGTGTATTTTTTGTCATATGAAATTATTCTGTTAATTATGTTCAAGGTTTGTGTTATTTTGTTTATGTTTTGATGTAAGCAAGAGGTGTAATCTTGATCTGTCCTATAATTAACTACTTGAACAATTTACAATATTTTGTGTAAAGAAAAAACATAATAACTTATGTAGATCAACACACTCAAAGGTTTGGTCTCAGGTTGCTAATGGGAAGCAGCATGAAAATGGTCAGCTAGATAATCTATTGTGTAATGTATATTACTTGCCCAATCTATCGGAATGTTTTAGGCCCAACCCCTTTCTGTAGTACTACTTTTTAAAAGTGGCGTTTTCAAAATTGTAACTTAAAATCTCACTTTATCACGAAAGAGGATTTTTAATGAAAATTTCTCAGATACAAAATATGAAATGTTTGCCTGTTCCCAATCAAACGTTAGCACTTCCTAAATGTAATAAGACAACCCAATAATATGCTATGGGAGGGGTAGGCCTTAGAGTAGTGGAACATGAATGTAACAGTTTTTCACCAACAGGACATATACAACTTAAAATTACATGTCCAACCTTTTAATTACAATGCCCTATATGGGCTACCCAGGATGACTTTTACAATAAAAGGGCAGTGTAAGGCTTGGAAGGGGGTTATATGCCAAGTCGAAATGGCAGTTTAAAACTGCATTCAGGCGGCAATGGCAGGCCTGGGCATGTTTTGAGGGGCTACTGAAGTGAGTGGCACAACAAGTGCTGCAGGCCCACTAATAGCATTTAATTTAAGGGCCCTGGGTATAATATGGTATACCACTCAACAAGTGACTTATAAGTAAATTAAATATGCCAATCAGGTGTAAACCAATTGTACCATTTTACAGGTGAGAGCACAAGCAATTTAGCACTGATTAGCAGTGGTAAAATGCACAGACTCATAAGGCCCACAACACCAAATTCAGCAAAAATAGGAGGGGTGAAGGCTGAATGTTTGGGGAAGACTGCCCTAAGGCTAACAGATCTAACAGGTCAAATAGCTTTCATTTCACATAATAAAGACCAATATGACAGGCGACTCAGCGATGAAGGGGATCTCTAAGGCAGAGAACAGACTTAACAGCAAAAGCAACACCCTACACAATATGGAGATGGTCCTACATGTTACAGAGGTGAAAAAATGAAGATTTGGACGCAAGATCGTGCTGAAATAATATTTGTATCCTTGGTGTACCAGAATCAGCCAACAAGGGCAGAATTTAGGACTATGTCCCCCTCTTTCCATATTTCACTATAGCAGTGCAGGAGACACACAGGAAGTACTTAGCTATCAAAGAGTAAATGTTTAAAGAAAGCATCCCATATGCCATGCCATAACCGGCCCAACTCGAGATCAAACATCGATGTAAACAACACCTCTATCAGAATCCCCAGCAAGCAGTGAAATATTTAAAGAAACCCATGTGGGAAAGCTGCAAGAGGAAATATCCAAATAATATGACTCTCCAGTGATCCACCCAGAGCAAGGTGGAGCAAGATCCACTGACACGAACCCCATAGATACTTTCACTCCTCATTTTCTCTACTCAAAATGGTTCAATGATCATCTTTCCTCCTGCCCGTAACACACACGTTCTAATTTGCTATCCTCCATTGGAAAACAAGCTCTCCACATCCCAATCCTTGGCAAGGAGTTTTCCAACAACAACCTTTCAACCACCTATCAATCACAATAAGAGGGATCATTGCTGGCCGGCTAGTCTGCTTCCAAAATTTACACCCTACCTGATCTCTTTGTTAATGTTTTAGATATGAATATTCGCCATTATTGGATGCAGGGAAAGGATATGGCCCTGTGAAATTGAGAGAGGGGAGTTGAGTAACTGATGCAAAGCTCATCATACAATCAGATACCACAAAACAGTGGCTATACCTTTTTTGAAGATGCCTAACGCGTATGGACCCAGTCAATGCATATCCCTATGCATACACAACTCACACCTTCACAAATCAGTGAGTCCTACCACAGCAACACTTAATTGCCTGACATGGAATGTAAACGGTCTCAACAACCGTTGTAAAGCTCGTCAGCCACTTTCGTTCCGAGACAGGTACCATATTCATGTAGCCCTCCAACAAGAAACACACCTAGCTCCCAGATTACCCATCACCTTTTCTAGCAGATGGGCCGAGCATTGTGTCACCTCTTCATTCTACTGGTATACCGGAGGTGTCACTATATTGATTACAAAAATGCACCAGGTTTTACCTATAGGAGTTCGCGATGGATGATCAGGGTAGGATATACACTCCTCTGGAGCTGTCTGAGGCACTTGTTCCCGTGGTTAACAGTAATGCTCCAAACACAGAAGATCACAATTTTGACACAACTCTATTGGGGGCAGTAGTATCTACCAACCCAGAGTCATTCATTTGAGGCAGCGAGTTTAATTACATCTTGCAAGGACACCTAGACAGATTTCCAACTACTTCTGGAGGTAGGACAGACACAGCCAACAGACTGTAGGTTGTAATACAGGAGGACAAACTGCTAAACGCCTGGAGACACAGAAAACGTGTGAGTAAAGAAGGCTCATTTATTTTCCTCTGTACACATGTGGTCTTGATTAGACTACTGAATTTTTGGGGTGTGTGTGAGGAGCACTCCAATTCTTATAATACTTAAACTTCTAATCCAACGGTGCTGTGACTGATAAGGGTTGTCACTCCTTGGTTATACTAGGGTTAAGACTAGCTGTGTCCAGTCATGCACTGTTCACGTGGTGTTATCTCACACCTTCTGCTTTTCTCAAACTAAATCAATGAGAATTACAAGCACTTTTCATTCATTTAATTTCTCTTATTTGCATCAAAGTTCATGTTTTCAATCACATTATAAATCAATCATAAATCATTTTTAGAACACAGTGTTTACATGAGATCAGTAATCATAATTCTTTTTCAAAAAATCCAATCAATATTAACACATAACACAACTTAATCGCGAGCCCGATGCATTTGGGTACCCAAGCGGTACCTTCCTCAGGGGCCTTTCTAAAAGAAAAAATAAGAGCATAATCAATGTTGTGTGTGCCCATGGCTGCTGTGACTTGTTCTAAATTTAGTGTATGTGGTCGTACCTTAGTGTGGTTGATGAATGAAGAATATTGTCTGCAATAAAGAGACATCTTAATCAGACTTGTCATTATGATCCTTGTTAGTCATACTAAGCGATGACTTTTATGTACTATAAAAGAACCTTACCGATATAACCTTGAAAGTTTCAGCTCTCTGTCTTGTAATTGAGAATAAACAAAAGTAATCTATTGTTTATGTACCTTGAGGCAAATAGCCACACGTACCGATAATATGAAACATATCTTTCTCAGAATATCTAATTTCATACCTGATAAGCATGGAAGGCAAGATTTCAACCTGATAATCAAATGGTAGACAAGAGGTGCCTTAGATAAATTATCGTTTCGTAATACTTAAATGCCACTCTACCTTATCGTAGAATACGGGTGCATACCTGTTGTGTACTATGTTCGCAAATCTGCAAAAAATGCAAAAACGCGTTGAGAATATGTAATTCAATGCTCCAATTACAACACACAGAGCTGAAACTTTCAAGGTTATATCGTAAGGTTCTATTATAGTACATAAAAGTCATCGCTTAGTATGACTAACAAGGATTATAATGACAAGTCTGATTAAGATGTCTCTTTATTGTAGACAATATTCTTCATTCATAAACCACACTAAGGTACGACCACATACACTAAATTTAGAACAAGTCACAGCAACCATGGGCACACACAACATTGATTATGCTCTTATTTTTTCTACCTACAGGTTAGTCTTAACCCTTGATTAGACTACTGCCACATTACACCTGATGTAGGGACCTGGGGTATGATACATAGTCCACCCACCTTATCTGATCACTCATTAATGTTACTTCAACAGTGCTTTTTGGGGACTGAACCTTGAATTTCTCGCAGATCACTTGTTCTGCGAGGAAGTACAGGAATAAATCAGAGTATTTTATACATTACCTGGGCATTGTGAACCACTGCAGCACCATCTGGGATGCCCCTTAAGCAACGATTAGTGGACTCTATTACTAAACAATATTGAGTGAAACATTTAGACTGACTGGAGTGCAATGTATAAAGATTGGAAGATGAGCTGGCAGGGAAGGAGAGTTCAGAGGTACTGAGCTGATGTGAAATACACTTTCGGAATATAATGACGTAGCAGATAGGGAGCAGAAATATTGTGCCAATTAACCCAGAGCTCATTCCTACAGGGAAGGCAAGCATCCTGGAAAATCATTGGGTATCATGGACAACAAATCAAATCATGGATATTGAGGGCACAGCCGGCGTTCACTTCTAGGGTAATGATCAGATACTAGCCATATTAACCAACTACTTTTCTGACCTTCAGACTTCACAATCCACCTGCTTCTCCACACTGGTGGACAATTACCTTTAAAACACTGCCATAGCATGGCCGGGAAAAGAACATAAAAGGTTAATGCTACCATCTGAACTTGCTGACTTACAAACTGAAATACTGGGATTTCAAGCAAGTAAAGCCCTAGGGTCTGATGGATTCCCTGTCAAATTCTGTAAGCGATACATAGATGCCCTGGGCTCAATTTCCGCAAGACATAAGAAAATGTTTGTAAACAGAAAATGATACCTCCTCCAGCTATGCATGAAGCATTAATAATGACACTGCTTAAACCCGAAAGTCCCCTCACAAATGTGAGTCCTACATGCTGCTAATATTGATTAACTGTGATGCCAACATTTTAACCAAGCTAATTGCAAATCCCTCTTATTGCCAGAATTGGTCAAGCCAGGTCAATCTGGTTTCATCCCAGGTCAATCCACATCCCACAATCAGCGCCCCTTATTCGTATTACTTAATAACCTGAATCAGATGCAGTTGCCGTTTTCCTAGCCGCCACAAAAGCGTTTGACTTGCTAGAGTGGAATCATCTCGGTACCATCCTCCAGCGTGGGAGATGCCCATCCCTTTTTGTCAATTGGATCAAATTGCTCTACACCAGCCGATCTGCTCACAATAGAGTTAACAATGCCAGCGTTCTTCCAGTGAGGACTGACCTCTATCACCTATATACTATTAGCTCTGGTTCTTGAACCATTGGCGGCGAAAATTAGACAGCATCACACCACGCTTGCACTTCGCTATCACAATTGGCGAATATAAATATATTTGTACCTAGATGATATGAAACTTTCTCTCTGGAACCCCAACGTTAGCCTTAACCCTGTGATGAGAGAATAAGTCAGAATCAGGGAACTCCGTCGAATCAAGTTCAACTGGTTTAAATCTCATGCAATGCAACAATTCACACCGGACTACGCACTAGAACGATGTGGTGACACCCTTAAATACATGGGTATTAAAAATAAATTGTGGTACCCCAGAAAACGGAATGTGTTGTTACACATTGGATCACCCTCCATTTGTCATTAGCGGGGTGCATTAGCCACATAAAAATAATTATTCTACCTCTAATCCTCTACACGTTCATCAATATACTCCTGATACTCAACAAAACGTGTTTCCATATGTTTAAAACACACCTGATATGCTTAATGTGGGCAGGCAAACAAGTGAGGATTAACTGGGATACACTCGCCCTCCCTCTTTCCATCTGGTTGGCTTCAAAGCACCTGACCCCAAATTATACTACATGTGTACCTCAGCACACTTCACATATTACTGGCACTACCAAAGCCCACACTTTGCGTACATGGAGATTGGATCAAACAGTACAGGCCCTATTCCACTCACATCTTTGATTGCCACACCGTTCTCCTAGCTACTGGATAAGACCTCCACTGCAGTATGTACACTAAAGCCCTGGGAAGGCCTATCAAGGCAAACAGAAAGCCGTATCATATATTTCCCTGGATTACCTTCCTGTCATGCCCAGCACTTACTAACAGCACACAAACCGTAGGCCTGGTCTCAGTTACGCAAGTTGAGGATTACGCAATGGGGTGAGCTTTACAAAGATGGCACCTTCCCTTCACACGCAGAGGTCAGGGCCCTGTATAGTTATTGCCCAATAGACATGTTCGTTTACTATTGTCTCTGTTGAGCAAATCTGTTTCCAGACTCCAGTTTCCCATTGGAACCAGAATCTCTTTCAACACTTGATAGATAACTTAACACCACCTTCACCAAACACTTGCTATGTATTCTGTATTGTACAACACAAAAGAAACTCTCCCAAATGCACCATTCAGCTAGAACCAGGAGGGAAGATGAAATGAGATTACAAATATCTCCAGTTAGATATTCTTCTGTGCCCAAAAGGGCTTAATATCCTCAAGTAGAAGGCTACGTGCCATCTAATCCAAGTTCCTCCACCATGCGTATCACACCCATATTGCTCTATGCCACTTTGGCCTCTGAGAGGACCCACACTGCCTATTGTGCTAGAAATATGGAGCAAACTTTTCCCACCTTTTGCTGTCCTGTAATAGCTTGTTGGCCTATCGGAAAGAAGTAATAAACATACTGAAGCTTATGCTTGAATGTAAAATCCCATTGGACCCTAGGATAGCCCTACTAGGATGAACAGAGAAGTGTCCCACCACTCATAAGAAAGTCATTGCACTAGCAAAACTCTTGGCTAAATGCTTGATTGCCCACTGGAGCAGGGGACGATGTCCAAAACTCAAACAATTGTTAAACACAATATTTTTCTGTAATGAACAACTTGAACTATATGCAGAGCTTCTGACCCCAGTTATTCCTCCCGGTGAATATTTGGGCCCCACTTAAGAACTATCTTTTACAATGGGAGAACACACATCATTGTGATGACTGGGAACAACTATAGAGAAAAATGGTACACTATGCATAAGGATGTAACTGATGCAAAGAATGGAGAGAAGCAGGAGAATTACGGAGCTAATCTTTCTCTTCATATAATGAACATGTCATTGATACAACCCACATGCTGCCAAATGTTTTTATTGAATATTACTTGTGTTGTAATGTGGGCTGAATATCTACAGCATGTCAACTACATTTGGGAAAACGTACTTGGTACACCTTGTTATATGCTTCAGTGATGAACCTTGGTTTGTTTTAAGGTATAATGTTATCTGAAACTATAACTAAAATTATTTATAACATGTTAATCAATTGTTGTTCTAAAATTCCTTTGAGTACTATAAAATAGGACGCACATTACAAGTCACTCGGAATTTGCCTGTATTTGTTTTTGTGCGAGGGAATGCTGCAATAGTGCCACCCAAGGGAATAAGACAATACAACAAACCTTCCTAACCTATGATTATAACAAGATTCCCAGGCAAGCTTACCCCCAAAGGTGTGAAGACTAAACTTCAAACATATTTTTTCTCCCCCTCATTCCCTCTTTTCCTTGCTTGACTGTCTGAGTTGTTCACCTTTAGTAGTGCAACACTCTGACAGTCAGACAAGGGGGTAGAGAGGCCCAGATCATTCGTGGAATGCAACACAACTGGTATGGAAAGGAAAGGAATGGCCTTCACAAAAAGTCAAGCCCATATATCTTCAGTGACATGTACCCGGCCACATAGACGCTCAGGTTATCGCGTACGCCCTTGATGACTATGACTCACACGCTTTCTATGGCTGTAATGACTAGGTCATTAGTCAATATTCAGTCCTTTGGCTGAACTCCAGCAATGTCGTCTGAGATTATACCCTATGCAACCATATAAGAACTGATCTTCGATGCTCTGGAAAATGGGAACACAAAACAGGAAAAGAGACCAACTCTTTGGATGAAAGAGATATTGATATCCCTTTATTTTGGGACCATTCTAGGTGTTCCGTTGCTTCACTCTATGATCCACAGATTGATTAGTAATTGTGAAAAGTAACTTTAGATTTAATACACTGCTAATATACCGGTTATCCAGATCTCTTAAATAGGTTGCCCATTTATCTTATACCATAACTAGTCAAGCTACTGAACTTTCATTGCCAGTCTTTGAGGACTGTTTGGATATATTTGACATAGTTGAATTGAGTCTTAGCAGCCGAATAAACTTACAGAGAGGAGCCTGGCAGCCTTGTAGTTGAATATGAGTTTTTACTGAAGAGGAAAACAAACATTTTAAGTACTGTCCATGTACAAGTGTATGAGCTCCGGTCCACCGCGGCTTTAGTCTGTTTGTGTGGAGGGTGTATACCGGACATCTCACCCGCCTTCTTGCGGATGAAACACTTACGGGACGCAGAGGGGGCATGCTCGCCCTGCCGCTCTCTTCTATTTAACCAAAATGTCATCTCAGACGCGCAGCGAGCGCGCCAAAGGCAAGCCCGTCTGCGCCTGGACATCGCCGGACGCCTGGACCCCTAGCTCTATGGCATCCCAAAGAGTAACATACTCCCGGGACTGTTTGTTTGCCTTACAAACTCCAAAGCCTGGTGTGTATTTTAAGTGGCAATATGATACTCCGCAAGGGCAGTGTACCAAATGCGGCTTCAGAATAGAGGTGGGCTCTAGGGCACTCCAACAGGTTTCTGATTCAACGCACATTACTATTCACTCCCTCAATTGTAGACCTTCTTTTAGATCACTCGCCTGATATACTATTTCTGACAGAAACCCGGGTAACATCTGACTCGGTGGCTACCCCTGCCCTTGCCCTTCCTAATGGATATTTGATGCAGACACAGAATAGGCCCCTTGGGAGGGGTGGAGGACTAGCATTCATTTTTAAGTTCGTGTTTGCCTGTACTCTCGCCCCTCAAACAATTCCAGATTGCGAAAGTACTTTGTTTTAAATAACTTTGTCGCACAATTTTAATTTCTCTGGACTCCTAGTATATCAACCTCCAGGCCCTGACAAGGTCTTTCAAGAAGCCCTAGTGCACACTGTCTCCATTGTCGCTCTAGGAACAGCACATTTTAATATCCTAGGAGACCTGAATTTACATCTTGAACTCACTAGCTCCCATGAAATTGCTAACTTCTTGGGAGATATGGAGGCTTGCCAACTGACTCAGTTGGTGAAGGGACCGTCACACACGGCAGGTCATTTACTTGATCCTATATTTACGAATCTCCAGTCACTGCAAGCTAATACTCCCCTTCCTATGTCCTGGATGGATCACTTTCTTATCTCTATGTGTCTCTGTATGCAAGGTATCCCTTTGGCAACGCCTAGACAATCCTATATGAAGCGACTTTGACACAAACTGGACACGGCTGCCTTTGCCACGATCTTAAACGTGTCCTGTTCAGACTGGCCCACTAACTTAGAGGAAGCGGATAGCGCCTTTAGGGGTTGGATCAATAACTCGCTTGGCCTCTATATCCCAATGAAAATGACAGGGACCAAGCCCACGCAAACACATGCTTGGTTCAATGGGACTCTGCATAGAAAATAAAAAAAATGTAAAATTTTGGAAAGAGCCTGGAGGTGGACGTATGACGCTGCTTCAAAAATAACCTACAAGACTGCAATTAAAGCCTACCACAAATTAGTTTAGAAGAATAAAACTGTGTTCTACGCTAATCTGATATTTTCTAGTCCCTACCCCTCCAAAACTATCTTTTCCCTGATGAAAGAAATTGTGAAACCACAGGTAGGGACATCCAATATTATATCTACAAACACACAGTGCGAGTCATTAGCAGAGTATTTCATCAAGAAGGTGGAACATATTTATGATACACTCGATATTAGGAAGGAAGGCTCTAAATCTTTAGAAGCCGTTAAGCCCTCACCCATTCTTCACTCTCTACCTGCTCTTCCACTCAAGTCCATTAAAGATCTGGATGCCTTAGCAGCCAAGGTGAGATCAGGCTCTCCCAATGAACCACACTTTTCCCATTTAGGAAAAAAATCAAGACCTTACTATTCACAGAGGCCTGGGGACAACATACGCTCTGAGCAGGTTTACTGACAGATAGCCGCCAATGGGGCTTCAGCTACACTCTCTTAGCATTAAGAGACCGGCCAGTGATTACACGCGTTATAAATCTCAATTCACATAACATAGTCCTCAGGTAAAACATGAAACTTGCCTGTGAACTGAAGAGAATTGCACTCTGCACCTTCTGGGATATGTTGAGTGATGCATTGATGCCAAACCCTGACCATTGAGTCAATTCATTGTAAGGCAGAAATCAAAACAGGCCTCGAGGAGAGTTTCATCTGAGTCAGTGACAGCAACTTACCAGGAGGGAATGGGATTGGGTGTGAACTGATCTAAAAATGAGAGAGAGGAGTAACAACTGCAGTTTCCATATACATCATCAATAGTCTCATGAATCTTCTAGAGATCTACCTATTGTGATTCAGAAAGTGTGCAGTTAGCACAGCCCTGGAAAAACATGTCCTTTATGAGTGTAGTTTCCACTACCCCGTTTTCCAACTTCTTCACTTCTTCTTGTATGTTGTTTTCTGGTCCTTTTCTGCAGAGTTGTTCTCAGACAACTGGCAGTGTCCTCCTCCCAAAGACCTCCCTTCCTTTTGGGTTTGGGTGCGCTAGAAAACTTTTGAGCGATCTTACCAATCTTGGGAAATTGGACGACAATTATTGGTTCACAGAAATTATCAGATACATCGCAACACATACACAACACTAAGCACTGTTATTGGTCTCTCACATACAAGAAATCCAATAGCTCTTCTACTATGTATTCTTGTGTACCATACACTAGCATAGGGGAAGGAGTGACTGAAATATAAGAGGTAGCTTTCTTGACCCTGGAAACACCAAATAGATTTTCCAATGACAGGGCAGTCTTAGCACAAAGGCTGTTGGCCCAACGAATCTAGTGAGGAAGGGGCCAACAATGTTAGGTGACAACTTTGGATGGGATTCGAGAATAGATAAGTGCACAACCACACTTTCACCCCCACTTGGAAACTTGGGCTACAGCAACATTTTCTATTAGCAAATATATGCAGCTTTGCCAGAGCTTACATAAACTAGGGCTTATGCATGAATCAGACTGAAATCCTTATAGAAAGCCTGTACAGTAGGAACTGGTGTCAAGGAAAAGACAGGTGGCCAGAGGTGATAATGAAAGCCAGGTGAGCAATTGTTGGGAGCTGGTTGGAATGTGGGGGTTGAGCTTGTGTGAGCTCGTGTTCGGTTTGTGGGGGTTCCATTCTGAATGGTAGTCCGTGGCAAGTCCGTTGCTGCCGGGACGTGAAGGACGCAAGACTGAATAAACCTGGTTCTTACCTCTTTCCGTGGTGTCTTCATTTCCGCAATGGAAAGAGGAATACCCTAATGATGTGTGGAAAGTGTCATATGAACTTCCTGCAATAGGGATTCACTTTACTCACTGCTCTGAATGATGCGACAGGAGGCACCACAGACATTGTTCTATGATCTGATTCAAGTGCTCTGCTTATCCATCCATTGGTGGATGATAGCTGGTGGACAAACTCATATAACCATTGAATTATTTGAGTATTAGCTACTAAAATCTGGCTATAAATTGGGACCCATGATCTGTAATGATCGTATGTGGTATTCCATAGGGCATTACAATTTATTTCAGAAAATGGGTAGGTAATGTGAGAGCAATGGGAATCTTTGTTAAAGGAATAAAGTATGCTTTCTTTGTGAGATAATCAATGTCTTCTAATAGGTCTGTCATTCATTCTCAAGGGGTCAAATCAGTAATGAAAAGCATAGTGCTCTAAGCCCACAGTTTCTGAGGGTTAGGTAAAGGCTGACACAAATATACAGATTTCATTTGGAGGGTTTCTTGACCAGAGCATAATATACATATAGTATATACATCACTGCAGTGATGTATATACCTTTTGATATCTTTTGTCGTTCATGGCCACTAGAACTGTTCAGTTATTATTTCTCAGGTCTTTCCGCTACTGGAGATGAATGTCCCCATTTCATAGGGTCTTCGTAATTCCAATTTAGCAATACCAACTTTATCATACACCACAAGTCATCACCCGCATTCCTTTTTGATGTTTCCTGCACAATCCACTCTGACTTATTGAGAGTCTGATATGCTTTAATGAGCAGTTTTTTTTTTGATAATCAATTTTATTGAAAGTTTTTATTACAACATACAAATTCATTGGTTGCAGTTCATTAATTACCAGAATATTCATGGTTTTACATACAGGTGACCGAGAAAAAGGCAGTGCATCAGGGCACCGGCAGTCCATACGGTAGATACAGTTGTACACAGAGTAAAACACATATAGGCAGACCATCAAGGTGGAAGCATATTGAAACATTTTCCCCACACTTTACTAAATAGGTCAGGGCATCCCCGGGCTTCGAATAGGGCCTCCTCCTGGATCCCGCACCAGTCCACCCCTCTCCTCCAGCTCTTTACAGAGGGCGCCTTAGCCAGGGACCAGTGTACCGCTATATCTCTCTTGGCAACCCCAACAGGCGCTTGTCCGCCCTAGAGCCATCCAGATCATCAAACACCCCCAGCTGCATACACCACGGATCATGGGGAACCTCCCATCCCAGGACCTGCGTGAGCTCTTGCTCCACCCCCCCCCCAAAAGGGTGCCAGCATTGGACAACACCATACCATGTGATAAAAATCGGCTGGGGCAGAGGCACAGCACGCACACGCCGGGGAGGTTCTCAGCCGGGCCTGCAATTGACGTGTTGGGGTGAGATATGCCGCATGAAGGTAATAAAGTTGGACTAGGCGCAACTTGGAGGATGTGGTCAGGGTTTTGGGCTCCATAAGGGCATCCTCCAGTCAGCCCAGCCATCCCTCCCAGCGAGCCCTGAGCCGATCTAGGGAAGCCGGACCATTTTTCACCAGGGACCGGTAGATACGGGACACTCCCCCCCCCCCCCCCAGATTTCCCATCATCACGTGAGCCTCCAGCGGGCTGAATTCTGGAAGGGAGACAGGTGGCGAGATATATGTATGAAGTGCGTGTCTGAGTTGCAGGTATTTGTAGTGTTGGGAGTGTGGAAGGGCATGGCGCTGTTGTAAATCCGCAAAGGAGCAAATGTGATCTCCCACCCAGACATCCCCGAGCACTGAAACTCCAATGAGGTCCCAGCGTCGGAATCCCTGCAGGGACGAGACTTCCTGCATCCAGGACCCGTGCCAAAGTGGCGTCTGCGGGGTCAGTTTCCGATCCCACCGCACGTACGCCAGGCCAGAAACACCATTCTGGTGACCGAGGGTAGGGCCTTTGGCATGGGCTCCCATACAGAAATGCCTTGATCCTCGGGAAGTCCGACGTGCTGAGTTCCACGCGGTATGCAGGGTCGGACAAGCCGCCCGCATACCAATCATGGATGACAATAAGTTTCATAGCCAGGTAGTAGAGGTGGAGATTGGTTACCCCCATACTTCCATCAAAGGGGGCAATACGACAGTGCATCAGAGATAAACTTGGTCTCGCCCCTCCCCAGAGAAACCGGGTAAGGACGCCATCCAGCTCGCTGAACCAACTACCCAGGAGGTGAATAGTAGTGTTTTGCAATATATAAAGAAAACGGGGGAGGATCATCATTTTGAAGAGGGCACTCCTGCCCAGGGGGTTAAGGGGAAGGTTCTGCCACCTTATGAGATCCGCCTTCATCCGGACGACCAAAGGCTTGACGTTTAAAGCCCATTCGAGTTCTGGCAGGAGAGTTATCCAAACGCCAAGGTATTTGACAGAGTGCCTTCTAAGGGGGATGTCCGACTGCCAGTCAAAGCAGTCCTTGGAGGGATGCAGGGGGATCAAAGTTGACTTTGCCGGATTAAGACGGAGTCCGGAGACCCACTCAAAGGCGGCTAAAGCTGCCAGACATCTGGGTCCTGAGCTATCTGGGTCTGCCAAGTAGACCAGAACATCGTCTGCATATAGGGCTACCTTGTCCACCTCCTTGAGTCCCAGGCCCATACCCGAATAAGCGGGTCCTGTCGTATAAGGGCCGCCAGGGGCTTCATCGCCAGGGCAAATAAGAGTGGCGAGAGCGGACACCCCTGACGCGTACCCAGTCGGATCGGGAATATCTCAGAAATCTCCCCATTAATGATCACTCGGTCTCTGGGATTGGTGTATAAGACCCAGATCAGATGGTGGAACGAGGGACCAAAACCCATCCTGTCCAGCACATCTTGCAGATACTTCCAATTCACTGTGTCGAAGGCCTTCTCAAAGTCTAAGAAGAACAGTGCCAAATACGGGATTAGGCGCTCCCGGTGGGCCAGAGCCAGGTGAAGTCGACGAATGCAGTGACGTGTGCCTCTAGCAGGCATGAACCCGCATTGGTTGGTGTGGACAAGGTCCAGCAGAAGGGGACAGAGTCTCTGGGCCAAGACCGTGGCGAAGATCTTGATTTCCGTATTGATCAGTGAGATCGGGTGGTAATCCGCACAGCTCAGGGAGGGCGGCTGCGTCTTTGGAATAACCACGATCGTGGCGACATCCGACTCGGGCGGGAATGATCCTGTTTCCACCACATGGCGAAAAAGAGCCACCATATGGGGGGCCAAAATATCCAGAAAAGCAGCATAGTATTCCTGAGGGTACCCATCAGGGTCTTACCGGGGTGTAAGAGCGAGACGGAGTCTTAGACTTCCTCCAGGGTGAAGGGGCGGTCCAGGGCCTCCGCATGCTCTGGAGAGAGACACGGCAGGCGGGTACCAGTCCCGTCCAACAAGTTGGTCAGCAAGGCCTCCGGGGAGCTAGCGGTGTAGAGGGTCACGTAGTAAGCAGCAAAGGTTCATGCAATGGCTGAGGATGTCACTTGGAGGGTCCCGGTGCTCGAACGGATCTCCCGAATGATACGGTTGACTTTGGAATAAGACACAAGGTTGTGGAGGAGCTTGCCATTCTTATCCCCCCACCCATAAATACGGGCAACCGATGAATGCCAAAGCATCTTAGCAGATTCCAAAGAGATCCGACGGATCTCCTCACGTACCACCGCCAGTTGTCGAGAGGAATCCCTCGTGTTATCAGTGAATTGAGCTGCTTCAAGCTGTGCCGCCCAGGATTCCAGCCGCACAAGCTGGGCCGTTTGCTCCGACCGCTTCACGTGGACCAGTCCCCTGGCCACCCCTGGATAACGGCCTTGCTCGCCTCCCATAGCGTCCCCGACGAGGGAACTGAGCCCACGATGGTGGCAAAAAAGGTACGCAGTTCCTGACCATGGGACTTCTCCATCGCAGAATCCTGCAAGAATCAGGTGTTTAGCCGCCAAATCGCTCAGGGGCCCGACGGAGGGAATCCAAGATGGAGGGAGAGGGGAGAGTGGTCTGAGATCCCCTGGGCAGTATCGCGGCTCCAGAAACTAGCTGGCAGTATGTGCCCGGCATCAGGAGGAGGTCGATTCGAGAGTGAGTATGGTGGGTGGCCGACGTGTGGGTGTACTGCTCCCCATGGGGGTTCCAGACCTGCCAGGCATCACATAGGCCAAGGGCCGAGGACCAATTAGAGAGGAGTTTCACAGAGGTGACCCGGGCTCCAGACGGGGGCCCCGTCGTATCACGATCGGTCTGCAGGACGGCGTTAAAGTCCCCCCTACCACCATAAGGCCCTACGGAAGGGAGGAGATCACTTGCGTGGGGTGGCGAAGCGTTGAAGGCAGGAGTGGGGGGATGTAAAGACACAGAAGCCCCTCGATGGTTCCTGAGACAGCCACATAGCGGCCCTGTGCATCAGTCTCGGCTGTAACCAGGGTAAAGGGAAGCCCTTTCCTAAGTAAAATAGCCACCCCTCGGGAACCCCTTGCAAAACCAGAGTGCCAGACCCTGTCAAACCCGTAGCGAGCTAGGAAGTTGCACTGTGTACCCAGGAGGTGCGTCTCTTGGAGGAAGAGGATGTCCGGTGTGTGGTGGTGAGCAGCGCGGAGGACAGCCATGCAGTTAATTCGGTCCAAAAGGCCATTGACTTTCCATGAGGGGATGTGGATAGGGTTAGTGAGGGTGCAAGCCATCGACGAAATGGAATGTGGAGAGGCGGATAGCTACTTGGGACACTATCTACCCGAAGGGGACACCCACCCGAGCCCAGAAGCGGTGCCATGGAAGGTGATGATCAGCTCTGCAAGCGTGGAAATCAAAGAAGGAAGGAACTGAACTGCCGAAGAGAGCCCCCGATGGCGGTCCGTGGGCAGCCAAACATAACAAACGGATGGAAGATGTGATCTAGGTGTCAACTGCGGATCATTCAGAAAGACATGGGTGCCAGGAAGAACTGCAACCAGCGGCCCGTAGGAGGCGAAACAAAACAAACAGTCGAGGAAACACGGTCCCCCGTGCCTCCCAACCCCCCCAACTCCCCCCACCCTACACTTCTGAAGTGGAATTATCTGTCGCCCAAGACCCCAACTACGAACTACACCACAAACAGGTGATTCGCTATTCTAAAACGATTAGCAAACAATCAGTCAGGAGCATGGCTGAGTCAGACCCCCCTCCATATATACGGATGCATGCCCACAATTAAGAAACATGGAGTGGATAACTAAAAGTCTCAAGATGGCGCCAGTCCAGGATGGCAGTGAAAAGGTAACCCTCGGCTGGATCTTCCGCGGGGACAAGGGAGAGCCCCCATCGCGGGGTCAGAGATAGGTGCAGCATTGCAGGTACTGAAGGGTGGAATGCAGGCATACAACAGTTAACCCTGATCACACCCCCTCCTCTCCACCAGAGCCACGAATCACGGGGCTGCCCGACAGGTCTGAGTATGACATGGCCCTCCGCCGGGTAACGTCTGGTCGTGGGGCGCTACCCATGTCGATAAGGGAGGACACAAGGGTGGGGGAGGAGGCCCTCTGGCTCAAGGTTTGAATCGGGGAGCGCCGGGATCGTGTCCCCGGCGACCGAGAGCTCACCCCCGCCGATTGCCCTGCTGTCTGGACCCCGTGAGGTGCCGCTGCGCCCTGAGCAACTCCCGGCCGGGGCGGTCCGTTGCTGTCGAGACGAGGGGGCGCACTAGGTAGAAGGGGCCGCCCTTCCGTAAGCCAGGTCAATGTCGCCTGTGGAGTGTCGAAGAAGAAGGTTTTCCCCTAAAAAAACAACTTAAGGCGTGCCGGGAAGGGAAGCCCATAGCGGAGGCCCAAGGCCCTGAGTTTTTGCTTGACCTCATCGTAAGACCGGCGTTGTGTCTGCACCTCCCTAGAATAGTCCGGGAGGACCATGGTCTTGAAATTTAGGAAGTGCACTGGACCTGGCACCCTGGCGGCCTCCAGAATCGAGTCCCTGTCTCGAAAATGTAATACTTGAAGAATAATGGGGCGGGCGGGAGCCCCAGGAGGGGTTTAGGAGCAATGGAGCGATAAGCTCGCTCCACCGCAAACCAGGGGGAGAGCTTTTCTTTGGGGATCCAGGACCGAATCCAGGTCTCGATGAAGATGTCAGTGCGTCCCTTCTCCACTCCCTCCGGAAAACCCAGGAGGCGTAGGTTGTTTCTCCGGGCCCTCTTTTCCCCGTCCTCTGCCCTGCAATGTAATTCCATGGTCTGGGCCTGCAGGTGGGCCACCTGAGATTTAAGGGTGCCCACATCATTCTCTACCGTGTAAAGACGGGACTCCACCTCCGCAATACGAGCCATGGCATTGCGGAGGTCTTGCCGGATCAGTGCCACATCAACCCGCACTTCTCCAATCATGGTCTCCACCGAGGTCTGTGATGCACTGATCGCCTGCAGGATAGTGGAGAGGTCCTCTCCAGTCGCCCCAGGTGCCGCTACAGCCCCGGCTGTTGGATCGCGATCAGGCTTGGTGAATTGGTCCTTTGTCGTCTGATTTGAGGGGCCAGTGGCCTGAGAAGCGCGGTTCCTGCCCATGTTTCCAAGAGCCAGCTGGAGGAGCTTGCCTGGTGGGGGGAGGGGGGCACAAACTCAACTGCGCCTACGCCGTCACCCCGCTACCCGGTATAGCAGCCGACCCCATGATGGAGGGCGGCGTCCTTTCACCAGAGTAGCACTCCCTACAAGACAATATCGGCCCTCAAGGGGGCCTCAAAGTACCTAAGACTCCAGGCCCCCCCCACAGACCCCAGCCCTAAGATCCTGGGCCTCCGGGCTGGAAAAGGAGGCAGGCACACACGTGCGCCACCCGACCCGGCAGCCGATCTGCCCCCCTAAGCTACAATATCGTCACAGCCCGCAATCAATGGGGGATCCCTCAGTTCGCAGATGAGGGCAGACCAGGGGACTCTACGGCCTCCAGAGTCATGCACTGTCCCCCCGGTATCACAATGAGTAAAAGGGCAGCTAAGCTCACTGCCCGACAGGGCCCAGCATCCACCCCCAACTTAATACCAGCAGCCCTCCGTCACCGGTGCAGGGCTTTCAGCACTTCTCATCCACCCCGCACCTCAGGCTGTCAACGGGGCGCAAGATGCGCTGCTGGGCAGGAGAGGGGGCGCCTCAGCAGGGGACGCAGGCAGAGGTATATGAGGGCCCACCAGGCAGCAGGTCAAATCCAGAGTCTGGGGTAGGCCCGGACGGCCACTCTCACTACGGCGCACAGGCCCCCAGCGTCGTCAGTCCTGTCCCTCTCCTCTCCGCAGCCCGACTCAGGCGCCGAAGGGCGCGGGGGGAAAGCGGGCCCGCACTGCAAACCCCCAGTCTCCTCACCTCTTCCCCCGCTCAGTGTCGGCCGCCGCCCACTACAGACGTCTCCCCAGGCACTCCGGCAGGCACAGCACCCGGAGCCCGACAGGCCCTCAATCCGCCGGGCGGTCAGGCCCGGATTCGCCCCTGCAGGCCTCCGACAGGAGCAGGGGGAGGCACCCCAGCGCCCCCAGCGGCAATCTTCCCCGGACCCCGCTTTCACCAGGGAGACTCCAGGCACCGCTCCACCCCTCAAGCTCCTACCAGGCACCCCGGAGACTGCCTTCAATGTCGCGGGTACCAGAGCCGAAGGCCGCTCCACAGTCTCCGCCCGCAGCTCAGCCCTTCGTCGCAGGTAGTCGCCGCCGTCGACAGGGAGCACAGGTCAGCAGAGTGGGAAGGGGGGCAAACAGCCAGGGAATCAGGCCTTCGGAGCGGGCCGCGCGGGGCCGCCATTTTGTCGGGAGAAGGTCGGCACCAGACAGGCCCCCAGGGGGGTCAGGACAAAGCAGGCAGGATACTGGAGTCATCCCAGAGATTGTGGGACGTCGATGGGCAGTAACAGTGGGCCGATGCAAGGCGGATGACGAAGGGGGTCGGAGCACTCTTAGAGTGCGACCGCCATCTTGTTACCTCAAGACACGCCCCCTTCAACGAGCAGTTTTAGGAAGATCTCTTCATCTTCAACCTTTTGTTCTGCAAGTATTGACATAAAGGGTGGACTTGGGGCTGGTTTTTATTCTTCTGTTTTTCCTCTTATCTGAACAAGGTACCCATTTCTCCATGTCAGCTACATGGCCTATGTATTTTCGTAATTAAACTTTGAGTAGAAAAGATACCACCTTCAATGCCAAGGGTTCATTCATTTCATGGACTTCAAATATCCCACTCTAGGCAGTAACGCAGTGTGAAGCCTCTTCCATGTAATATCTCCAATGTCTCAGTACTTCTTTTATGGTTAAAAGTACTCTATGATAGATGATGTAGTTATGTCAGAAGATGTTAAAGTTTGTGAGAAATACGCTAGTGGCGGGAAGGCCCTGTATAAGTATCTTCCTGAGAAAGAATAGCTCAAATGGAACATGAGGACACATCTGTCTCTACAATCAAAGGTTGTTCAAGAGTGGGTTGCTCTAATATAGATGAGACCAAAGGTCTCTTTAGTCTTGAAAATACCTTTACTTGCTCAACCCACCGCCCCATTGGAAGGAAACCCCTTTTGGGTGTGTCTAATGATGGGTTTCATTATAAAAAAAAACAGACAAAAGACAAAAAATGTCTATAGAACAATGGCAAATCATAAGAATTATTAGACATGGCACTTGACCACTCCTTCGCAACCTTAACCTTATCTTGATTCCTGGACAGTCCTTGCTATAACATTTGAAGCCTGGAAACAACCTCTAGGGCACCTAAAATGTATATTTCTATAATCTGGCAAACAAAGAATGTTGTCTTAGTCTCTTTAGTACTTCTTTGATATAGCTCTGATGTTCTTTTGATGACTGAGAAAACCAAAATGTCATTTAGGTAAATTACCACATATACATCTTGAATGTCAAGAAAATGCCATTCATAAAATGCTGGAATGAGGTGGGTGTTGCAGAGATTGATTTGCATCACAAGCTATTTGTTTCCCTGCTGTTTTCTCCCAAGATTATATGAACCCGCTAAATCTGGTTTGAGAAAATCTTTCCATATTTTATCAGATCCAATAATACAGATAGCACTAGCAAAGGATAGCAATTACATATCATAATGGGGTCAGGTTCTCTATAGTTAATGCACAGACCATACTCTCTCCATGTGAACAATTTCTTAGAGAAGGAGGATTTTATGATTGTAGTCAACGGGTTTAGTGGCTTGGGGGTCTCCTTCTATAATAGAATAAAACATCAATGCAAGTTTGATCCTGGCAATCCATGACGATCTGTGAGGGGGCAATTGTCCATCCAGATATAATTCCTAACTTGGTCAGTGGCAAACTTTTCATTTAAAGGCATATGCTGTGCTCAGCAGTTAAGGACACAAATTGGTTTTGTATAAAGCTTGCATCATCAGAATACAGACCTTCAAGCTTGGCCCTGCATCGCAAGCACTCCCAAGCCCAGATCGGCCCCCTCCAGTATCTATGTCAGCTTGGAGATTGAGGTCATGGCAGGCATAATGTAGTGTTTAAAGGCCAGAGGGATAAAAAATGTTATCCTCAATCGCTGTGTGGAAGAAAGGGAATGGGGTGTTGCTAAAAGTGGAGGAACAGAGTCTGGGCACAGTAGTAATATAATTCCAAAATGAGAACACTAAGCTCTTCCTGATAAAAGGGTAGTGTGAGAGCTTCCCAGGTCATATGTGGCTGATAATTGGTCAAGGACATCCAGACAAAACTTGACTGAATTCTTTTAAGAAACTGCTGTGTTAGCAGAATAGAAATATTTATACCACGGTTATTATTCCAGCCATGAAGAGAGGGAGTCGTATCCATGCGGTCACCCAGGCTTCTAATCAGGATATAGCTCTGCCATAATTTTTGATGCCACAGAGTGTTAATGGCTCTACAGAACTATTTTTCTAGATAATTCTGCTCAGCTGCCATCCATTTCAGTGGATGAACTTTGCATGGAGTGATTTAAGAGGAAAATTGTGGACTTAGATCAGTTGATCTTGATCCCTACTATCAAGTCAGTCAGTCAGTCAAATACACTTTATTCGATTTGTTAAAATCATAAAAGGTATAAAAAAAATGTATATACATGCGTTAAAAATATACAATATAACACGTAATAAAACAATTTTTGTGTTAACAATCAGTTATAATAAAAATTATTCAAAACATTTAATTATGGATAGTTCTTTTCAATGATGAAAAACAGGCGACCTTGTGGATAAAAATAATCATGTTTTGCGTGATTTAGTTCTGGACGCAGCTACCAGGAAGTTTGCAACGCTAAATATGATGCAAGTGCTGCCTAAGAGCTGAAGGTAAATTACAGCGGGCCTCACCTGGATGAAGCCCTCCTTTCTTAAAATTGGTGTATTAAGTATGCAATTGGTACCCTGGGTTTAGGGGTCTTAACATTACTGAATACTACAAAGAATAGTATAAAGATAATTGAATGAGCAGATAGAGGTCGAGGACCTCTGATTATATGTGTATGAGAGAAATACACTCATCTATGATGTGTCGCAGATTCTTGCTGGCTCTATAATGGCTATTTATGGAGGACATCCTAATGTGGATACAATCAGCCTGAAGTAAGGCTGCTGATTATGAGCTTGGGAGGGGGAAAAAAAAAGGGGGGGGGGAAGGGGAGTCATGACACGCAGTGAAGGCGTTTCTGCATCACAGAGGACATGGTCATTAAGCCTCATGAAGGGTGGTGGCGAGGGTGGGAGGGTGGGTTCTGGTGGGGAGGGGTTAAGTGGGGGAGTGGGGAATTGGGGAGAAAAAAGAAAATAACACATGAGTTAGGGTTGAGAAGAAACCTATATTTTGGTGATGTAGGGGAGCAATTATTAAATAGGTTTTTAATAAAAGCGCCGGGACACTCTCTGGAGTAGCCGCGCACTATAAAAGACAAAACTAACATAACATTTGGAGCAAAGATGCAAAATCTGAAGTGGCGAAATGGCAGGTAGGGGTCTAAGGGTTGGCACATTGAATGTCAGGGGGTTGAATGGAAAGGGGCGACCATTCGGTCCCCCCGAACGTATGGTGGAGTACCACGATCCCCCCGGGAAGCCATCTTGGGCGGGAGGCGAGTCTCGGCTGGTATGCCCGAAGCGGCGTAGCCGGGGCGCGCCTTTTTCCCGCCCTAGAGTGGGCTGGCCTAGACACCGACGCGGCCGGCCACGCCGTCGGAGGCAGGCGGGGGCGGGTTTACGCCCACCCTGAAGACGGATAAAAGGAGCGGAAGCCAAGAAAGCATCCTCTTGTTCCTGTGCTCTGAAGCTGCACCTCCCCGCTGCACGTGAGCTCGAGACGGAACGAAGAGCCAATTTTGAGCGTTGTAATCTTTCTTTTGTCTTACAGATATCCCGTCTGAGAATGCCCAAGAAAGTCGGAAAGCGGGTCGGTACCGAGGAGATGCTCCGCATGCTCATGAAGGAGATAGCCGATCTGAAGAAAAAGGTTGAGGCTAAGGACGGGGAGGGAGGACCGAAACGGCCTTTGCAGGGAACAATCCCCGGTGGAAAAAGCAAGAGGCCCAGAAGGGGAGCACTTGGGGGAGAGACCCCGGTTCCCGAAACCCCACGAGAGGAGCCAACCCCGGTGTCGAAAGAGGGGAATCCAATCCCTGTGGTGGTCACTCCCGTGAACAGGGAGGATATGCCCCCCGAGTTAGCGGCACAATTGGCAGCGTGGTTGGGAAACGATAGCGAGGGCGCCACGGCTGACGACGCCCGGGCAGTAATGAGGCAACTGCGGGAATCTAGGGAGGCTGCGAAGGCAACATCTTCGGTTCCCCCGCAGGTTCCGGCGGCTGGAAGTACAGCAGGCCCAAGTTCGGCGACAAGCGCGGGGTCTACTTCAGGTAAGCGGCCATTGCCGATTGCGGGGGAGGGGTCTGTACCTTCTCGAAAGGAGAAGATTGCCCAGCACGTCCCACAAGAAATCAAGGAATTGATTTGGGCGGATAAATATGTAAACATGTTTTCATTGCTTACCGACCATTACGAGATCGAGCATGTGAAGAGTCAAAAGGAGCTCATGCATCCGAGTGTTTGGCGTGCAAAAATGGCCGCCTTTAAGGTCGACGAGACCATTGGTACTTGGGGCAGAGCGTGGGGCATTTTTACTTCCATCATGGGTGAGCGCAGGCCCGAGTTGTTGACCGAGTTACCCATTTATCAGTCGCGTATTATGGAGTATTCTGTGGCATATGGGGGCAATCAGTGGTTCTGCTATGACAATCTGTTTAGAAAAGCTAAAGAACACAACCCATTGTTGACTTGGGATTGTTACGACTCTGTGTCATGGCAAAAAATGGAGAGTACAGGGATGTTGAAGGTGCCATTGGTAGGGAGTAACGGGGGGGAATCTTCCCGCCAAAACTCTGGGACACCCTTTCGGACGGGTGCAGGTAACGAGTACCACTCGAAGCCGAGTGGCAACACAGGTAAAAGGGGGATCTGTTGGAATTTTAACAGAGGGAAATGTACTAGGCCCCAGGGGTCATGCAAATTCAGACATGAGTGTGGGGGGTGCGGGCAGCCATCCCATCCTGAGTCCATGTGCAGAGCCAAAACGGGTGATAACGGTGGTAAGGGAGGCGCCAAACAGGTCTAATATAGTCCGAGGGGCGCCTTTACCGACCCCGATTGATACCATGGCAATGATTCCTTGGCTCAGCGAATACCCGGATCATGCTTACGCTGGGGTGTTACGGAACGGGTTTTCATATGGTTTCCGCATCCCAGTGGGGGATTTTCAGGGGGTACCAAACTGTAAGAATCAAATGTCGGTCTTACAGCACACGGCGGTGGTGCAGGTAAAGATTGGGAAAGAGGTGACTCGAGGTCGTGTCGCCGGTCCATTCGATTTGCCACCGGTTGCTAACTTTGTTTGTTCTCCTCTAGGGGTGGTCCCCAAGAAGGACCCGGGTGAGTTTCGGCTGATACATAATTTGTCAGCCCCACGTGGTCTTTCCGTGAATGACGCGATAGACCCGGAAGTGTGTTCGGTGCGGTACGCATCTTTCGATGAGGCCGTCGCCATGTTGAATCGCCTGGGGCCCGGGGCGCTGATGGCAAAATCAGACATCGAGTCAGCGTTCCGGTTGCTCCTGGTACACCCAGACGATCAGCGTCTCCTTGGTTTTCAGTTTCAGGGTCGCTATTACATGGATAGATGTATGCCAATGGGATGCTCGATTTCATGTGCCTATTTCGAGAAGTTCAGTTGTTTTCTGCAGTGGGTATTCACAAGGAAGACAGGTTTTCAACATGTTATGCACTATCTCGATGACTTTCTGTTTTTGGGGGCAGCCGGGGATTCAGAGTGTGGACAGGCTTTACATGAATTTTGTGTCCTAATGAATCAATTCGGTGTGCCATTGGCGCCAGGTAAGACTGTGGGTCCCTCGACCTTGATCGAGTTTCTGGGGATCGAGCTCGACTCGGTGGAAGGTTGTTTTCGATTACCCAAGGAAAAAGTGTTAAAATTCAGGTTATCCCTTGAGACATGTATTCGTGCAACAAAAGTAAACCTGCATCAATTGCAACAGGTGGTGGGTCAGTTGAATTTTGCCCTAAGAGTAATGCCGATGGCGCGCCCCTTTTCCCGCTCGATTGCACAATCCATGGTCGTCTTGAAGGAAGGACATCATCGCACGAGACTCTCGGCAGAGGTTCGCCAGGACATGCGCATTTGGATTGCATTCCTGGCGGATTTCAATGGTCGAATTGTCTGGAACAAACCAGCGGTGTCTTCCGAGGAGTTGGGGCTTTGGACAGATTCGGCGGGGAGTATGGGTTTTGGCGCCATATTGGGTACACAATGGTCGGCTCAAAAATGGCCGTCATGGTGGCATGAGTGCGGGTTGACGAGTAACATTGCTTTTCTCGAACTGTTCCCTATTCTGGTGGCTTTGAAAACATGGCCTGAAGGGTTTAGGGATCACTCTGTGGTGTTCTGGTCTGATAACATGACCGTGGTTGAGTGTATCAATAGTCAGGCAGCACGATGCAAATTGATTCTGAGACTGCTCAAGGAAATTGTGTTGTTATGCATGCAACTGAATGTACTGTTTAGGGCGCGACACGTGCCGGGGGTGATGAACCAAGCGGCTGATGCGCTTTCTCGTTTCCGTATGCAGGCCTTCTGGGGTTTTCTGCCCACAGCGGACCCGGTGGCGGCACCCTTTCCCGAAGCTCTCTGGTCTCTCGGTGCCCCGAACTACGAAACCTCGTGGGAGAGAGTTTAGCACCCAGGACGAGGAAGGCATATGAAGGGGCGTTCCGTTCCTATTGGGCCTTTTTGGGTACTGCTGGGGGGGAGCTTTGGGGTCAGGAAGAGTTTGTAGTGAGATTCCTGCTCTCTTTACATCAGGCAGGCAAGTCAGTAGCTACGGCCCAGAGGCATCGGGCCGCCATTTCCTTTATGGCAAGGGCTCATGGGATCCAGGACCCGACAGCGTCTTTCGTTGTGCAGAAAGCGCTACGTGGGTGGCAACGCCTTGAGGGTCGCAGAGTAGACGATAGGCACCCGATAGGTCTGGATAGGTTGACCCTGTTATTGTCCGCACTACCGGCAACGTGTTCATCCCAGTACGAAGCAGTGTTGTTCCGAGCCGCATTTGCACTAGCATTCCATGGGGCTATGCGGGTAAGCGAATTAGTGGCAAAGAACAAGCAGGATACGATGGGGGGACTGTGCCGGGAACACATTCAGGTCAGGGAGGAGACGATGACGGTCTCGTTTGTTAGGTCCAAATCCGATCAGGGTGCAATCGGGGACTACGTAATCATTCAGAGGATCCCCGGGTCTTCCATGTGCCCTGTTGTGTGCGTAGAGGAATATTTGGCGCAGAGAGTGGCAGCATGGGGGGGGGACCTTGTTGAGGCACGCTGACGCCACCCCACTGACGAGGTTTCAGTTCCGGAGGGTGCTTGCGATGTCTATTTCGGCCGCGGGCTTGAACCCCGGCGAGTTCGGGACCCATTCCTTTCGGATAGGGGCTGCTACTGAGGCGACAGCCAGGGGTCTGAGTGTGGAACAAGTAAAACGTGTGGGGCGTTGGTCCTCTAACTGTTATAAAAGGTATGTGCGGTTGCACATGTTGTGAAGCTGTAATGATATACTCACGCTTCTTGTCTCTGTTTGATTTTCAGTTACGCAAGCTTACGAAGCGGTGCGGACTGTACAGTCGACCCGACTCCTGGGGATCAGCGGTCAGAAATCACCGTCTGCGAATAAGGAGGTGTGGGTCGTGGGCCACTCATATGTGAGGCGTGCCGCGGACGTATTCAAAGCAGGTGATATGAGTCACGTGGCTGGGGAATACGGGTACAGGGTGTCCTTCTACGGAAATGGCGGGCTCTGTATTGACCAGTTTCAATTCTTTTTTGAGGGTTTGTTAGAGCGGACGAGGTCACCGCCGTCTGTAATCATAGTCCATCTTGGGGGTAACGATCTGGTGGCCACTGGTAGACGACTTCTTCTTGAGGCAATGCTTTCCACAGTAAGTTGGTTGGCAAGAAGAGTTCCAGGGTGCACAATTGCATGGTCCCATATGATCCCACGGAAAATGTGGCGGGGGGCTATTTCGGTTACTGCACTGAATCATTCAGTAAGGAAGATAAATAACAAAGTGAGTAGATTGTTTCGTTCAAATACACTGCATTCTGTTTCGCATGGTTGTATCAAAGGGGACAGTATGTATTTGGGGGACGGTGTTCATTTGTCCCGGGTGGGGAACGAATTACTCATAGGAGACTTCATAGCCTGGTTAAGGGGTTTACAGCATGACCTTTAGGTAGGAGTGTTTTGTGGGGGGTCCGGATAGCCGGTCAACTATCCGGCCTGTGGCGGTAAGGTCATGATCGGTGAGCAGTAATTCGAAGATCCCTATGAGGGGGCGTCACCCATTACGGATGGGAGCGCGCGGGGGAGGTGGCCAATTGGCCCCTCAACGGGGAGGCGGTCCTGTCTAAGGAGAGGCCGCCGGAAGGAAAGGAAAGGTGGTCAAGGCCCCTTCCTGGATAGGAGGGGCTACGGCCCCTCCTGGGGAATTTCCCGGGGCCAGGACATCTGCGACGGCAGATGGGTAAGTTGTGTGGGGTGCGGGAGGGGGTTTACGCTACCTTTTAGACACCTCACACGAGTCCTCGAACGACCGTTAAATGGCGTCGAGTTTATTGGGGCCCCCGTCAAGTACAAAGGGAAATTGGTAGATGCACTTGAGGTACGCCTCTGTGCGGTCGCTCCTCTCACAAGTGAGGGGGGTATTTCTGGTTTAGGGATCTGACACCGGTTACGACCTTGCCGTTGGCCCTTAACGTTAGGATGTACAATTTCAAGTCAAATGTTTTGTAGGATGTTAGTTCGGCTAGGAGAACTTTTGTATTAGAGATCTGTTAAGGTTAGCCAAACATCGTAATGTGGAAATGAAATTGTACATAATATGAAACTGTTATTTTAATGTTTTAATTTTGTTTCATATTTTAATAAATACGGCCGGGAAGGGTGACTCCCTTCCCGCCTTCCAAAAGTTCAAGAACTGTTTCCGGTTTCCCAATTCTTGGGGATTGTGTTGAGAGGGGGTGGCGGGTATCTCAGCCATATGCACTGGAGAAAAGACGGAGAGTTACACAAGAGATACAGGCTTTGCAATGTGACATCATATGCTTACAAGAGACCCATGTGGCTTGGTCTAAGAGACACCTGTTAACAGAACTTGGGCTCAATTTAATAGCCTGCACTAAATATTCAGGAGCGGCCAGAGGGGTCGCAATTCTTGCCAAGACTCATATAGCTACCACAGGGAGGGCGCAATCTGATAGGTTGGGACGCTGGGCGATAGCAGAATGTGTGGTGGGTAACATTAAAGTTACTGTGTGTTGTATATGGAGCAAACTTAGACGAAGCAGAAACTCTTAATTTTTTTAATGTGGAATTGGCAGCTTGGCCCACACCACTGATTATGTGCGGTGATTTCAATATAAATTTAGCACCTAATGTGCTAAATAATGAGAAGGCGAGATATACAGGCAGGAAACCGAAAGTATTCAAAGCACTACAGTTACTTCTGGGAGCCCATGGATTGGTGCCTGCTTGGTCGGCTCTAAGAAGCAGGTTACCTGGGTATCCTTTCTCTTCTTTTCCACATCGCACATTGGTTCGATTAGACTATTTTTTTGTTTCTATTTTGATGTTGAATCAGGCTGCAATCCAAGTATATCCTTGAGTGACATCAGACCATGGGCCAGTCTTATTGACGCTTTCAAGTATCATTTCTAGTGATCGCCCACAACAGTTTTCTTTTGATAGCAAATTATTGTTTGAACAACTCTTTATTAAACACATGAAGGAGTGGATTGCATCTTTTTTTAACATTAATCGGGGGAGTAGTAATGTAGGGTGTGTGTGGGATTGCTTTAAGGCTGCTTTTCGTGGGGAGGTATTGAGTTGGGGTTTGTATAATCAAAAAAAACAAGCGGCAGAAATAAAGGCATTGTATCAAGAGTTGATCACGGCCGAAGAGACGCTTATGGTAGGGATGCAGGCAGGGAGTAATTTTGATGCAGAGATCAATGAAGTAGGGCGTCCGAAAGCAAGAATAAATCTGAGGTGGTCTCAGGAAGCAGCTAAAAAATTTCTTTCCAAAAGACAAAGTCATTATGAATATGGCGAGGCAAGTGGAAGATGCCTCGCCCAAAGATTAAGAGCAAAAGCGGCAGCCCAGCGGATCGATGAGATACTAGATCATAAAGGCGACCCTGTTAAGGACGAACAAGGCATCTTGGAGATATTTAGACAGTTTTATGAGCTACTTTATCTGGGGGATGTGTATAATGGTGGTAATTCTGCATCTTTGATTAGCCAATATTGTCTGAAAGACCTTTCGGAAGATGATAGGGTAATGTTAGATACGCCTATCACTCTGGAGGAATTAGAATCAGCGGTAAATGGACTGGCACTGGGCAAGGATGCTGGCCCAGATAAATTACCCTTAGAAATATATAAAATGTTTTTCGCGCTCCTAAAAAACGACCTTTTGGCAACGATGCTTGCAGCACAGAAAGGCTCTGCCCCCAAAACTTGGCAAGAAGCGACTATAGTGGTATTTCATAAAAAGGGCAAACCACTTAATCTACCGGGATCATATCGCCCTATATCGCTACTAAATGTAGACGGTAAAATTTACTTGAAGATTTTAGCGAATAGGCTTTCTGGGGTTATTTCGGGTCTTGTTTCAAAAATACAGCATGGGTTTATTCCTCAACGTAGTACAACTAATCATGTTAGAAGAGTGATAACATTACTTGATTATGCTAAGGTAACCAGCGAACCCTTTTGTTTAATTTTATTGGACGCCGAGAAGGCCTTCGACCATGTGGCTTGGTCTTTTCTGTGGGATAACTTGAAGAGTCGAGGTTTCGGTCCTGAATTTATCAAATCAGTACAGGTTTTGTATCAGCAACCGGTAGCCCGGAACAGCACCATGGGCCTGGAATCGGCGGTAGTACAAATAGGTAGGGGGACCATACAGGGGTGTCCCTGTTCCCCCTTACTATTTGCTCTATACATTGAGCCTTTTTTAAGAATGCTGGACTCCAATGCTAATATTACTCCGCTAAAAGGTACATATATATCATGTTAAGATGCTAGCATATGCTGACGACGTGGCAGTGGTCACGTCTAAACCCATCATGGCAATGCAGGCTGTAAAGCATCTGGCCCTAAAATTTGGTAAATCATCGGAATACAAATTAAATTCAGCAAAAACCCAGCTACTTAGTATAAATATACCAAGCTACACCGATGTTAGACTATGACAGGAGGTGGTATATCTGGGAGTCACGTTGCGAGCTTGTACAACTTCTTTAGTTAAAGGTAATTGGGATCAGCTCTTAGTCAGTGTTCGGAAAAAAGTAGATCAGGCAGAATGTTTACATCTTTCATCAGTAGGTCGTTGTAACCTAATAAAAATGCTGATTCTGCCTCAAATGTTATATTTTTTCCGATGTATACCCCTAGAAGTCCCGAAGACCAGTTTGGAACAACTGCAGACAGTATGTATGCGTTTTATGTGGTCTGGAGGGAAGGCTAGAAGGGCTAGGCGTTTCATGATTCTGCCAAGAAATGTGGGAGGTTGGTCGGTTCCTGATTTCACACTTTATTATTATGCGTGTATGTTGCAAGGAATGGGAATTCTATTAACCGCCGAAGATCCAGCAAGACCTGCAGATTCTCCATCGATCTATCAAATGTTGCTGGGGGTAAAAGTTAAAAACTGTTTATTTAAGTATCTTGAACAAAGCTAATACAAACGTACCCGTTTTAAGACAATGATAGCTGCATATAAGGTCTGGCATACAGTTAGGAGGCTACTGGGCCTTGGGAAAATAACGTGGTATACTCCATTCTCATCGTCGTTTTTCCTACCTTTAGATGTCTGGGATAGAATTGTACTTAATTGGAGGGAGAAAGGCATTAGAGTGGTGGGGGATTTGTATGTTGCTAGTTATTGTAAATCTTTTGAACATTACGAGAACAATATTCTCTCCCTAGAGACCATTTAGCAAAATACCTACAGATTCGTAACTATTTAACGGGTTTGGGAGGTAACTTTAAACCGAATTCTCTGACTGAAGACATTATGAAAGGGGTAAGAATTGGAGCATTATATAAACATTTGTTAGACACTAAAGAAAATGATCTGGAGCAACAGAACAGTAAATGGTGTGCTAAACAAGGCAGACAGGACATTCAAATAGAAACTTCATTAGTTATGGCCAAAGATCTATTCTTGTCGGCAAAGTTGGTGGCTCAACATTTCAAATCAATCTATAATCTATACTATACCCCAGATAAGGTGTCTAAATGGTCAGGAGATGCAATAGGTAAATGCTTTCGGTGTGAGTTCACCTCAGCGGATGATGTTCACATCTTCTGTACATGTACTGTGTTAGCTCCCTTGTTGTCTCAGATAGAAAAATGTGTCTCGGCAATTGTGGGTAGTCAGATACAATTATCAGCAACGCAGATATTATTGGGTGTTGAAATGGGCACAGTGAGTACTAGCATCCCGAAGAAACATGTTAAACTTATTTTTTAGTAACTGCAGTGTACAGGCTATGTATTGCATCTGCATGGTTGCAACAAGAACCGCCCGCTTTTGAAGCCTGGCGGGCTCACTTTTTTTCGATACACAATATGGAGCATAGTCTCTATGCCTTAAAGAGCTCCCACAGAAAGAAGATCGGGGAACAGATTTGGGGGTTAGTTACAAACTATCTCGAGATGTAAACGGGGTGACTTATCTAGATTTTGTAAAATTTCCTGTTGGATTCAATTAAGATTGCCTCCTTGAAAACTATACTTAGCAATAGTTTTTTTTTCCTATTTCTGTTCTCCTATATAATTCTGTTCATTCACATTTTTTTGCTTCAAAATGTCAAGAGTTGGAGATGTACTTGATCGAAAAAATTGTCTTCCCTTTCGCTGGTTTTTTTTGTGTTTCTGTACTAACCGACTCATGCGTTTTCTGCATAAATAAATAATAAAATAAAAAAATTGGTAACAAATATTTAGCCCTTTCCACAGCAAAAAAACCTACAAAACATAGTAAAATGCATAGTATTTTGTATGGACATGTCATCACATCTACAAAATGCCTCTGGTTTGACCCATTTGGTGTAACTGCCTAAATGGTAATGTATCAAGTTAAAACGAAACTTGGTCAATAGGAACCTATGAAATGGCTTAGTGACGATGCCAAGATATGGCTCCATTGATGTGGGGAGTGCAGAAGCAAGAAATGTGCTCTAACAGTCGGCTTCCTCAGTTCCCCTTCCTCACGTGCCAGTCTCGCCCCCTCCATATATTGCTTTTTAATCACGCTAATATCCTCTCTCCTGATGCAGGAAGGTGAATGAAAAAGGTCCGGGCGACCCAGCTCGGCTAGAGATCTTCCTATGTATTCCAGCCAGGGCACCTTTTTAGAGTGATCTAGGGACACGACATCGGCCATGTTTGCATGGTTAAGAGATAGTTCACTGTTCAGCCAAGTCCTGAGCCAGAATGTTATTGGGGCCAGCCTCAACTTGTCTGTAACAAAGTCCAAACCAACATCCACATGGGTCGAGAAGGTCGGGGTGGACTGGGGGACGGACAGCAGGGATCGTAAGAACCTATTTTCCACCCTCTGAATAGTGTCATCTTTTATGTAACCCCATAGAGCGGAACCATAAACAGCAATTGCCAAGCATTTAGAGTTATACATTTTTATCATGGTCTCCATCGGCCTGGCCCCCAACCTTTTGGAAAACCCCATGAGTGCTGCAGTTGTCCTTGCCACCGCTAGACCCCTAGCTCTAGCCTGTGGCCTCCATGAGCCTCTCTCATCAAATAGCACTCCTAGGTAAGGAAAAACAACCACTCTTGTCACCACCTCACCCTTACATTTAAACATTTTAGGTTTAGCCTTTTTACTATGGAGGCCTACCACCATGGTGTGAGATTTGTTGGCATTAACCTTTAGATCAAGTTGGTCCATAAAATCCCCAAATGCATCAAACAACCGTTGCAATCCGAAACGTGTGGGGGCTATAAGTAATGCGTCGTCCGCGTATAGGAGGGCAGGTATTTTAGCCTCTCCTATACGCGGAACGTCCCCCTGTACTGCCTCCAGATGGCTACTAAGGCCATTGATGTAGATTGTAAAAAGGAGGGGGGCCAGGATGCAACCCTGGCGCACCCCTCGCATAGATTTAAAGGGGGTCGTGCATCTGCCCTCCTTGGTCACTCTGACCTTGGCGAACAGTTCCTGATGAAGAGATGCCATAAAGTTTACCAAGGACCCATCTATACCAATCTTCAGGAGGATGGCCCACAGTTCAGTTCTATTCACTAGGTCGAAGGCCGAGGTGAGGTCCATAAAAGCCAAAAATAAAGACCCCTCCTTGGCTACAGTGTATTTCGCAATCAAAAGATGCAAATTTGAACACTGCTCAACCGTACCTCTCTTCTCCCTGAACCCGTACTGGATGTTAGATATACCCCCACAACTTTCCATGCTATCCCTTAGTTTCACCAAAAGGACTCTTCCCAATATTTTGATAGCAGAATCTAAAAGGGATATGGGTCTATAACACCCTAGGTCCTCCCTCTGACCTTTTTTGAAGATTGGTACTATAATTGAGGTAGCCCAAGAAATCGGAATTACGTTACAATTGGCAGCTGTAAAGACTTTAGATAACACTCCTGCCCACAGCTTTGGGGAGTGACGGTAAAAGTCTGCGGGTACCCAGTCTGGCCCGGTGCTTTGTTTTTGGAGGTTTCTAGGATAGCTCTCTCAACCTCCTCGTGAGTAAAAACTAACGGGGCATACTCTAAGGTTGTCAATTGGGAGACACATGGGACGGAAGATGGATCCCCATACACAGATTTAAAATGGGCAAGCCACTTGTCATCAGGGATGACGCAGTTCATAAGCGTATTGTCCTGGCCGGAAAACAGGGGCTGATTTATCGCTAGCCTAAATTGATTACTGTCCCACAGGACATCCACTGAGAGTAACTTCTCCCATGCGGCTTGCTTGATTCCATCTTTACGCTCTCTAATGGCCCGCTTATACTCTCTCCTTAAAATTGTAATGGCCTCCCTATTTCTAGGCTTAATTTAGGGCTGCCAATAGGGCTCTATGAGCTTTTGAGGAATTGGAGTCAAACCAACGGCAGTGATTTTTACCACCCTGGCCCAATCTAACTGTTAACTGTTTCGATATTTGTGAGCAGATATCTTCATAGGCCCCCATTATTTCATGCTTTGACGCTGTAGGGTCTTGACAAGTTGCCACAAGGCCATCAATTTTGGGGAAAAGATCTTCATAAAAGTCATCCGGGACCACATTTTCCCACTTGAGCCGTCTACCTTGGTCCACTGCTTTTAGGGTTCCTATCCCGAATTTAACAGAGGGAGGCCTAGGGCCCATGGAATCAACCCAGTGTACTTCCAAAAAAACAGGATTGTGATCACTAAATGGAGAAGTCAGGGTTCTATAAGATATGACACTGTGTAAAATCCCGGTGACACAAAAATATAATCAATAATGGATCCAGGAACCGAGCCTTTGTAGGTAATAAGCCTCGGTCCGCCTATGCCGCTGGCAGGTTCCAATAAATTGGAGTTAGCCAGTAGCTCCTCTAATACCTCTCCACATTTAGAGTGCTCAAAGTGCATGGTCTCTAAATCACTGTGTCCCAGATGGTCAATTGTACCGCACGACAAACTGCACGGGTGAATATTAAAATCGCCCATGAGAACGAAATCGGTATTAGTGTATATATCTACACTGTCTACTGACAAAAAGGAATCCAGGATGGCAAGGTTGTCATTACTATTTTCCGGAGTCCCAGTATTATAGAAATTAATAAAAATGGTTTTCTGAGTCGAGGAGATCACTCTTTCCACTATTAGTAGGTTTGATGAGGCATGTTTGATTACTTTTAGAGCCCCTTAAGTTTTAGGGGAAAAAGCAAAATAAGACCACCTTTGGCTCTACCTGCTGCACTAGGGACAGCTGGCACAACGAAACTCGAGAAACCATCTAAACAAAAACTAGGTGATGTTGGATCCGTTCAGATATGTCGAAGTATCCGTTCAGATATGTCGAAAGCCACTCAAGACAGACAGTGGGAATTAGGGCAATACATGGCCGAATTAAAAACTTTAGGTGCTACGGCCCAAATGAGACTCCCCGCCGCACTGAGAATCATGTGGCAGAATAAAATGCACAATATCAGGGAACCAAGCGAAGTGGAAAATCTTATACAGCAGAAAAAGACTCAGCTGCAGACTACAACATAAATTTAAAGATACCTAACAAAAGACGAATTGTGGAGCTCAAAAGGGCGAACAATACCGCCCAAGAGAGAGAAGGGAGGCTTCCTCAGGGGGGGCAAAGATAAGCACAGGAAAAATACAAAGCCAAATAAAAAAGACACCTTGGGTGGGGAGCAAACTAGGGAAAAAACTGAAATAATTATCCTCAAGAGTGATGTAACAGGGAGTACACGAGAACGACAAATAAAAATGAAACTGGAATTAAATAACAAACGGAAAAGAAAATATCATGTCTAAAATAGCGAAAGATTTTAAAATTCTATCATGGAACGTAAATGGACTCGGAACATCTAGCAGGCGGAGGAGAATCTTTGAATATTTAAAATTAGTGGATAGTGAAGTGATCATTCTTCAAGAGACTCATCTCCTAAACAAAGAATGGGAACAAATAATAAAATCTTTAAATTGGATGGATTCCTACGTTTGCACTAACCAAAATTGCAATATTAAGGGTATCATAATACTCTTCAAAAAATCGCTCAATGTAAAAGTCATACATAAAGTAGTGGACAACAAAGGCAGATGGGCCTTAGTAAGAGTAAAGATATATGATAACAATTTCACTATAGCGGGATATTATGGACCAAACATTGATGATCCAAACCCCCTACAAAAATTATATACAGAACTTCTAACCACATCTGATCCAATACTGTTGGGAGGAGATTTCAACATTATGATAGACCCTAATTTAGACAGATCTCCCCCAGGAAGACAATCAAACTTGCCAAAAATGAGAGAATGGCTAAGCATCTATAAAAAGGATCTAGAATTGATCGACATGTGGAGAGAGAAAGGAAACAAGGAGCACCCATTTACATTACACAACAAAAAACTAGGTCATAAGTCTAGAATAGACTATTTTTTTATTAGTAAAAACCTTCACAACAACATCAAAGCTCTGGACCATTTGCCTGAGCATCTGTCCGACCACTCAGCGGTACAATTAACCGTATACTCAGAAATAAATAAACCTCAACCTAGATGGACAGTAGACAGCACTCTCTTTTTGGACCCAAAAATAAAGGAAGATTTGAGCATAACCTCAGCCAACTTCTTTGAGGATAATAGAGTAGGTGCCTCAGATCAAACAACCTGGGACGCCTATAAAGCAGTCATCAGAGGTAAACTCATAAGCCTGGGGGCTTACAGATCAACACAGAACAAAACCTGGAAATAAAAAATAAGTTGGAGATGGAGAGAAAAGATCAAAAAGGAAAGCTGGCAGACTATCTCGAAGATAGAGTGAAAGCTAAGTGGGAGGCTAGTAAATTAGCCATTCATGAGCATGGAGAGGGCTGCGGGAAACTACTGGCCTGGAAAACTAAAATGGAGCAGACCAGAAACAAAATAGCCAGTATACAACTAAGTAATCAAACTGGTACAACCTCTGATGAGTCTGAAATCAAGCAGGAATTTGAAAATTTCTTCTCCAATTTGTGTATGGAAGATTCCTCCTCCTCTTCAGAGCAATTAGGAGAATATCTCGACTCCCAAAACCTACCGAAACTGTCTGAATTAGAAAACGAAGAGCTAAACGCAGAAATAACAACGGAAGAAGTCAAAACGGCCTTGAAATCCTTGAAAAAAGGGAAAGCCGCCGGACCTGATGCCTTACCAAACGAACTGTATTCAGCGCTAAGTGAAATTGTAGCCCCCCCCACTAACGAAATTACTAAACAAAATCTACAGGGAAAAAGATAAAACCCCTGACACCTGGCATGACGCCATTATCAGCCTTATTTTAAAACCAGGGAAGAACCCCACAGCTTGTGAGTCATATAGACCCATATCCCTGCTAAACTGTGATTACAAAATCTTCACAAAAATCATAGCAGGTAGACTAGCACTGGTAATGCCAAAACTGATACATCCGGACCAAAAAGGGTTCATAAAAGAGAGACAAATATCAGAAATTACCCACGAACTTTTTGCAGCAGTTGATATAGCAAGTAGTGAAAAAATCCCACTTACAATAATACCTTTTGATGCTGCCAAAGCATTTGATAGGGTCAACTGGTCTTTTCTAAGCAGAGTTATCAACAAATATAACCTTGGTCAAAATTTTAGTCATCTGATAACTGAGACCTACAGAAACCCAAGAGCAAAGATCCTAGTCAACGGGAGTCTTACCAATAACTTTGCAATACAAAGAGGAACGAGACAAGGGTGCCCGCTGTCTCCCCTGCTTTTTAACCTCTACATCAAAGTTGACTATCACACAGTCCCCCTGCACCATTTTCGGTACCTTCCCGATCCAACCCACCCTGTTGGCTGAAATGATTCTGTTGGCAATACTGCCCCCGCTACATGAATCCGTACACCAGGCTCGAGCCTTAGCCATAAGATATCTTGAGTGCTCCAACTCTCCTACCTTCAATGGGGGAGTACCCACAAAAATTGCCACTAACGGGGCAGCATGTGGTGGCAAGTCTAAATGTATTTTACTGCCCATAGTCCTCTTCTCTACGGGCAACCTTGGTGCCACCTTGTGGTTTTCCAGTTGGGTAGAGGGTGGTTGGGCAACCATAGGGGCAGTAGATGACACGCTACCCTTGGGCAATACCCGATCATTCTGTTTCTCCCCCTTCGGGTTTCCTGTCCCAGGCCCAACAATGCCCACAATGTGTTTTTCCACAAGCGAACTATGACCATTAACCATTTTATCAATGATATCACATTTCTAAAGGAGTCCTTCCAAGCAGGTATTTAGGGTCTCCACAATGTCCTTAGCGATGGCCACAAGTAAAGGCTCAATCCGGGCAACAAAGACCGCCTCCAACTTTTCCCCTGTGATGTTGGTGGATGTGCTTGATGCCCCTGTCGTATGATTAGTTTTTCCCCGTTTTTTCTTCGGTGGTAAGACACTTGGCTGCAGGCATGGGGGTGATTGTAATGTCTGTGGTCTGTCAGATGAAGTACCCACTCCCAATGTCGGGCGAGCTACTGGCTTTGTAATAATTACCAATGGTTCCAAGGGGATAGTAGGAATAAGGCGTATTTCGCCAGAAACAACAGGGTCAACAAGGTCCACTGGCGCTTGGGTACTGGATGTGTTGGACAGGGGGAGAGGTTGTATCAGGCCCAATTCATGTTCAGCATTAGCAATTTCCTTGTTAAGGGCCCCCACAGCCGATGAGAGATAAGTCAGGATAGACTGTGAGTGTCTTGGCACCTTTGCTTTTTTGCCCCCCTCATCTCCATTACTTGTAATCTTTCGCTTACCCATCTGGATTTGACAGTGGCCTGGCCCAGCCCTGCCTCCTTCTGCCAACGACTGGCTCAGACTGCCCGCCCTTTGCCCGGGCTTCGCCCGCGCGCGTCCGCTACGAGGAGGGTGTTCCTCGCCTTTATGCGCCTCCGTGCGCACTGTTGGCCGGAAGTGGGCGTGTCCGCCGAGGAGTCTGGGAGCTGTAGTCTTCCCCCCCTGCAGCCCCGCGATGGAACTTGCGGTGGCGGCAAGGAAGACCGACAGCGTCAGGGCCCAAGACGAGTGTGGCAGAACGAGTGGCTGGCAACCCTCCAGCAGGTGAGTCTTCACGGCGTTGTCCCCCCTACTATCAAGTCAAATGCAAGAAATTATTGAATCACAAGCAACGCATTCTCCTCAGGGTTGCTAATGTACAGCGTAACATTGCCAGCCTACAGTGAGACAATCTATTGCCTGGCTCCATATTTTAGCACCTGCTGCATGTGGCGTTAGCGAAGCCTCACGGCCAGCAGCTCCATCGCAATGGCAAAAAAGAGTGGAGTTAGGGAGAAGCTGTAAATAAGGGAGAGGTCTTGCAATTTACACAGATGAAAGCAACTGTTTTTTGGTAAAGTAATATAATCAACCGTAGAAAGAGGTTACAGAACCCCAAGCATCCAAGATACATGAATAGGTATTTCCACTCCAAAGGGTCAAACACCTTAGTGGCAGCTGGAAAGATTGCAATGGCTCTCAAGTAGGGCTTTACAGAGCAGGGGAGGGTGAAAATTGTGCAGAAGTTGCCAGCGGTTGAGCGCCCAGGCATAAAACCAGATCCATCTGGCCAAACAAAGGTTCTGACTAAATGTACGATCCTATTGACAAGCAGATTGACAATAATTTTATTGTCAATATTTATCATAGATAGTGAGTGGCCTCTATGTTGCATCTTGTAGGTGGTTTATTATGTCTTAAGACGGTGGCAATGAGGGCCTCCTGCAGCAAGGTGGCCTATCACGCCACCTCATATGTGACCAATAGTTGTGGGGTTCATATATGTGCATATTCTTTAAGAGCTGTGCTGTCAACCCGTCGTTGCCCAGAGCTCTAGCCTGGAAAGCCTTAAAATCACCTGAACCACTGCTTCAAAGGAGAGGAGGACATGTAGGTATTCTCTATGGGCATTGTTCAACAACAAAAGTGTGATGAAGTGAAGGAATGTGAGGATTTTCTGAGATTCAGGGTCGAATGACGAGCGATTGAGGTAATTAGTGACTATCTGCAGTATGTTTACAGTATTATAGTATGATACATTGTTAGCCAGAAAATAAGTTTATTCGGATCATAGTCCATTAAACTATTCCATTTGTAAAACATAAATATATCTAACATCATTTAAAAAAACTCATCACAATATTTTAAGGTGCTCAAACACAGAATGACTAAAAATACATTAAAAATACAAACACAGAATATCACTAGATAAATTAAACCCCCTTATTTTTCTCCTCTAATGTTTGTAAAAATTATTAACTCCAATGAATGCATAGCACATAAAAACCTTGAAGCTAGCTGCCGTGTTTCACGATCTTATTTCATTAAACCAGGCTTTATCACCTAAACCTTTCCCCCAGTGTGAAACCAACAATCTAATAAAATGCGCAATATTTTGTATTTCATGGGCCTCCGCAATGGCAGTACCTACCAACTTTAAGAGTCATGTTGGGTACCTTTGTACCATACGATATTGGGTTCACACCCAGTCTGTATTTCAAAATAGAGTTTTTGCAGACACAGGTCAGGCAATCCTGAAGAGTAGGGGTACACATCCTCATTGCACCATGAATTAAGTGGATGACCCACATTTTCGAGCACAAATACCGCAAGTCATTCTCTAGACAAAATTCACATTATTATATTGACATCCGCCCGGAACATTTTTGTGGGTGATCCTAAAGGGTAAGAATGTAAAGAGAACAAAGTAAAAGATTTCCTTAAAGCTTTCTAACAGTCACAGCCCATGACAATCCACTATTTAAAAGCTAATTTTGTCAAAAATAGCTAATTTTTTCATCTCCGTCCAGAAGCAACGTATTCCAAAATTTCATCCACGCATTCCAAAATTTCATCCACGGTTTCATATAGCTAAAATGCCACGGGACGAGTTTGAGTTCTGTAAAGTCTTTTCAGACACCGACTTTCCAACTAATTCCAGTCCTAATACCCACTCATGTTTGTACGATAAAGAAATGTAGTTTGCACTATCAATTTAAAAGCTTGCAAAACCAGGTTCACGTCATAACTTCCATAACATAACATTATCTCGGACTAATTCTGTTGCACCGGAGTTGGTCCAGGGTTTGCACACATTTGTGCCAGATCTGTCACCCTCTGGGCTGTTGCCTCCCTGCCAAGGTAGTCTCTGGTTACGGCCTCAACATATTTAGCAGCTTTTGTGTTAATTTAAGCAAGTAGTAGGGCGGGAGTCCTCAGAAGAGTAGCAACTAGTCTCAAGGAGGTGCATTGACTTCTTGAGGTCGCTAGGTTGTCTGTGTATTGTTTTGAGAATGCCTGATTGTTAAGCAATACATGCACCCCGTGTAATGACCTTAAAGGCCTCCCAGAGCGAGCCAGCTGTATCCACCGACGTGGAGTTAAACTCAAAATATTCCTGAATACCGAATCGAATGTCTTCCTAAAAAACAGGACCCAGGAGGCCATGGGTCGGGAAAGGTCATTAAAAAGCACAGCTTTGTGACCCTGGTGGGGTCATCTCTAGAAGTCGAAGTCCAAAGGCATGATTTAAGCGGAATCTCGGCAGGTGTTCTACTTGAGCCCTATGCGCGCCGAAGGAGCGCCAAAGGTAAGCCCGTCTACGCTCGTCCGCGCCTGGACCACGCCCAGCGCCAGACCCCCTGGCCCCCACCGTACCCAACCCACTAGATTCTCATATGATGCTGCAACTCTTCTAGCCCTTAACCCCGGACGCACACCACAATGCTGCGAAGCCACCCCTGGACGAACCCACGGTCCATTCGCCTGCCACTCCTGCAAGTTCACATGCCTTAGGACCCACACCAAATCCACTTCCTCCAAACACAGCTCCGACTCTAACCACCTGAAGTGCATCCTGCTGAACACCCGCTCGGTGCACAGACACGCCACTGAACTCTGGGACCTACTAGACATTGCTTCACCGGACATCGCCTTCCTTACAGAAACTTGGATGAACGCATCATCTGCACCCGACATCGCCATAGCCATACCGGACGCTTACAAGATCATCCGAAAAGATCGCACCAATCAAACAGGAGGAGGCATTGCCATCATTCTTAGGAACACCATCAAAATCACGACCAGCTCCGACGACACCCTTGCAACCGCCGAACATCTCCACTTCCAGATCCACACCGACCCTAGGACCACACTTAGAGGCACCCTCATCTACAGGCCTCCAGGAACCCGTACTCAATTCAGTGATGACATCACTGACTTCATCAGCTCACATGCCCTCGCCTCCGAGAACTACATTCTATTAGGAGACCTCAACTTCCACCTTGAAAACAAACAAGACAGTAACACCACCTCCCTTCTGGACAACCTGGCCAATCTCGGACTCAAACAACTTGTTGACACCCCTACCCATGTAGCCGGACACAACTCGACCCCATCTTCACCTCCAGCAAGCACATTTCCTTTGATCGCACCACAGCTCTCCTTTGGACGGACCACAGCTGTGTTCACTTCAGCTACAAAACCACCTTGACCCACAACCGCCCACAACCTATTCCTCAGAGAAATTGGAACAAAATCACCTCCGAGCAACTCCTCACATCACTCAACCAAAACCCTCCCACCCTCTCATTGGACCCAAACCAAGCGGCCACCAAACTCAAGCAATGGATCACCCACAGCGCTGACGAATTAGCACCCCTGAAAAAGCACCAGATCAAATCAAGCAGCAAAAAGGCTCCCTGGTTCAATGATGACCTTAAAAAATCAAAGAAGCTTTGCCGCACCCTAGAGAAAACATGGAGAAAAAACCCAACCACCGACAACATGACCACCCTCAAGGCAGCCACCCGCAAACACCACCAATTGATTCGATCCACCAAGAAATCAGCATTCAAGGATCGCCTCGACAACAACGCCCACAACAGCAAGGAACTTTTCAACATAGTCAAAGAATTCACCAACCCCACCGCAGCATCTAACGACATCACTCCCTCCCAAGACCTCTGCGATGCGTTATCCTCCTTCTTCTACAACAAAATTGCCTACATTCACAACAGCTTCGAGAACACTTCCTGCAAACAACCCTCCCCACCCCCCTCAGATCCTAAACCACCAACTAACAACCTCAGTGCCTGGAACCCAATCACCACTGAAGACACTATCCGCCTAATGAACTCAATCCACTCTGGCTCGCCAACCGACCCCTGCCCCCACCACATCTTCAACAAAGCTGACTCCATCATCGCACTCCATCTCCGCGATGTCATCAACTGCTCGTTCAACTCTGCCACCTTCCCAGAAAGCTGGAAACATGCCGAACTCAGCGCCCTCTTGAAGAAACCCACAGCAGACCCTTCTGAACTCAAAAACTACCGACCCATATCCCTCCTCCCTTTCCCCGCCAAAGTCATTGAGAAAGCCGTCAACAGCCAGCTCGCCACCTTCCTTGAATCCAACAACTCCCTCGATCCCTCTCAGTCCGGATTCCGAGCCAAACACAGCACCGAAACCGCCCTCATTGCAGCGACAGACGACATCCGAACACTACTGGATAACGGAGAAACAGCGGCCCTCATTCTACTCGACCTCTCCGCCGCCTTCGACACAGTATGTCACAGCACCCTTATACAACGCCTCAGCAACATCGGCATACAAGGAAAAGCCTTGGGCTGGATCATCTCATTCCTCGCCGGGAGAACTCAAAGAGTCCGACTTCCCCCTTTCAACTCAGAGGCCACTGAAGTCATCTGTGGCGTACCACAAGGATCTTCACTCCGTCCCACCCTCTTCAACGTTTACATGAGCCCACTCGCATCCATCGCGCGCCAACACAACCTCAACATCATGTCCTATGCCGACGACACCCAGCTGATCCTCTCCCTCACCAAAGACCCTACCACCACCAAAACCAATCTCCACGAAGGCATGAAAGAAGTTGCCGAATGGATGAGGCATAGCCGCCTAAAACTCAACTTAAGACAAAACGGAGGTGCTCATCCTGGGATCCTCCCCCTCTGCCTGGGACGACTCCTGGTGGCCTTCCGCTCTGGGCACAGCACCCATACCCATGGACCACGCACGTAACCTTGGCTTCATCCTTGACTCCTCTCTCTCGATGTCCAGACAAGTCAACGCAGTCTCAGCCTCCTGCTTCAACGTACTTCGTATTCTCAAAAAGATCTTCCGCTGGATCCCCCTCGAGACAAGAAAGACTGTCACCCACGCACTGGTCACGAGTCAACTGGACTATGGCAACACACTTTACGCCGGAATCACAGCAAAATTACAGAAAAAACTCCAACGCATCCAAAACGCGTCAGCGAGACTCATATTGGACATCCCTCGCCAAGATCACATCACCGGACACCTAAAAGACCTTCACTGGCTTCCCGGCAACAAGAGAATTACGTTCCGTCTTCTCACCCACGCACACAAGGCCCTCTACAAACTAGGACTCGAATGCCTCAACACTCGACTGTCCTTCTACACACCCTCCCGCCAACTAAGATCGACCAATCAAGCCCTCGCCGCAGTCCCGCGCATCCGAAAATCCACCATGGGTGGCAGATCCTTCTCCTTCCTAGCGGCCAAGACCTGGAACTCACTCCCCACTCACCTCCGACTTACTCAAAACCACATCTCATTCAGAAAAGAACTTAAGACCTGGCTATTCGACATAAAATGAACCCCCCTTCCCCTAGCGCCTTGAGACCCTCTGGGTGAGTAGTGCGCTATATAAATACCTGAACTTGAACTTGAACTCACTCATGTCTCTGGTGCAGAGCCAAAAGTCTATTCTAGACCATGTATTGTGGGATAAAGTAGTTCCCATGCTCTCACTAATGTCGGCATGCCTTGCATGCCCAGTATCTACCAGGCTGCAGTCAGTCATGATCGTGTGCTATTGCCGGGCTGCTTGCTGGTGGGATAAGCAGCCAGATTCTGGCCTTTCCAGGGAGGCTTCAAGGGCTATATGCAAATTCTCTCATCAGAGAATTATCTTTGGGTCAAGAGCTGCAAATGTCTGCTGTAGGAAGGAAGAAATGAAGGCAATTGTGTTAAGCCCACACATACAAATAGTGTTTGTGGTACCACCAGTAGGATACCATGGAGAAAACAGTATCTGCCCTCCCCTTCTTCCCCTCCAGGGATCAAATGATATCTTGCAGTGTACATCAGTGGGTACCATTTCTGACCCAGGCTGAATAGGGTTCACAAAAGTTTCAGTAAGTCAGTTTGTACAGTCTCTGAACAGTGAGCTCGGTGAAATGAGGCTCTGGGAGGAGCCATATGTCGATTTTAAGTCAATTTAAATAAGCAAATACATGACAAATTTTGCGTGGGTCACTGAGGCCCCGAATATTCCAGGAAACAAGTCTCAGGGAAGACATCTAGACAGGCCTAGGGAGGTGACCTATAGAGCGTCCACAAGGGAGAAGCAGGACTGTTTAGCTCATGTGATGTAGGATAAGATTAGCATGGCAGTGCCAGTAAATAAAGTTATGTAAAAGAAAAGACAAAAATCTCGCCCTCCGCCCACTACTGCAGCCCCAAATCACTGTAGAATATATTCCCATCCACCACCCCCAGCAATTCAGCGCAACATAAAAAAAAAACTTAGAAGTACTTAAAGGAGCTGCCAACTGTCAATAGTAACACAACAGAAATGGATTCATATCAGTAGTGGTCAAATAGCCAGGTGGTCAACCTGTTTGAAAATGGGAAAGGGGTGGCAGAAGGAAAGGGTAAATGTGAATGCCCAGCAGCTAATAGGCCACAAATAGTCAACTCAGATTTCTGGGCTTGAGGTACTGGAGTGGTCAAGGGAGCCAAGACGTGTAGCAAGCAACAGGGGAGGGGATCCTGACGGATGGGGTAACCCCCGAGTGAGGTATATGATCAGACATTGTCACTGAGGTGGCTAGTGGGGCTCTCTCTGCCACATTCTTTATTACAAGGTGAACATTGTGAAAGTCAGCCTGCAACAAAACTTAGCATCCTGTTTCGGATCTGTAAGTACATGGTTTTGCACACTAATAATAATGCGTAATTTAGTCAGATACATAAGAGCATGAGGTAGGCTGGCTTTCAGCAGGGCTCGTTTGGTGGGGACAAATTCTCTATGTCGGGACGGATTTATATAGGTTTGACTTGAAACTGAAGGCCTTTCTGCTCTGTCGCCAGTTGGAGGGCAGTGTCCAGATCTTTAAACTTCAATAGGAAGGTAATGATCGGATGGGTCAGGGCCCCAGCAGACAACCAATGCCCCAACGAACAAAGTGCAAGCTCCACTGAGAACATAAAGGCGAATTTTGAATATGGTCAATAACATGAACTTTATGATCATTTTCATACCATCCATGGCGTTCAGGAAAGATAAGGATACAGACATTATTCCTCCTGCCAGCTCTTCTTCTGTCTTTGATATCCTGGAGAACTTTTTCCATCCACAGCAGATGTTCATTGTCGGTTGTGGTGTTATCCTCTCCATCAGACACAAGGTGCTCAAGCTGATCCAAGCGGCCATCATGCTGATCTGCCTGCCCCTACATGCAATCTAGTCTATTCACAAGTGTGCATAACTCCTATCACCTTTTGTGTACTTGATATATGGCCTTAAATGACATGGGGAGGCCCAAACGTGGGTCCCATCATTGTGCCACTGACACCAAGGTATACCCAAAAGATGAACCCCAATAAGGGTGTAACTGGCCATGGGTTGCAAGTGTTCTGGTTCATGCATGATTTGGCCTGGCAACTCAGGCTGGACTGTTCCTTCTAGAGCAGGGTAATGCCTGATTTGCATGTGGCTGAGTCCAAACTGAGGTGGCATGAATGGTAAAAGAATGATGGGTTGAAATGCTACCTAGAGCGAATACCAGTACTTAGACAAATTGAAGACATCCTACCATAATTTTTTGCGTATTTGATGTACCTGCCTTGTAGTCAATAAGTCAATTGTAGCGAGACTGTGCTTCACCTTGAGTAGCAGTCTGTGTAAGTTCTGGTCCATGCTGGCACCTCAGTGGGTCATCACTCGAAAATCTCAACAATAATTTTTGTTGAAATGTCAATTTGTTCTGTTTATGACTCCGTTTCCCATCCATCCCTGAGACTCAGTGGGAAGTGCTTAAGATGGATTGGCTTAGGTTCGTAAGCACATGTATGCAGGAGAGGTCAATGTGACGTAGAGGCTTAGCAACAAAGGTCCCACCACACCCTGAAAATGACAGGGGGCACAAGTAGACCCAAGAGCATAGGTACAGTCAGAACTCTCCGAAATCTGTGATGCTCAGGGGCGGAAAGAATGTCAGTCAGGGAGCGCACACCCCAAATACTACGGCTCCTGTAAGGACTCTGCAACCAAATACTCCTTGAACTATATCAATGACACTCCATATTCACAGGAGCTAGAGTCAGGCACAGAGGTGAGTGTGCAAACTCAGACTCAGGAGCATCTGGTCAAAGTAGCCGCGTAGACAGATACACCTCTATTATAAAGTTGTGGTAGCGTTAATGCCCAGACAGGCTGTGGCTTACCTGTAAAGTCCTTCGGAGGGAGGGTGGGTGCATGGGGGAGCTAGGCGGACACCCAGAATCAGGGCCGCAGATGGTGCAGGTGCAGTGAGGGAGAGTAGCTACTGGTTCATTATGTGATTATTAGTAGAGCACATACACTGATAGTTTATTATGGTGCTCAGGTAGCCTAACTCAATTGGCAGTTTAGATGTCAATTATAGGCTTGCTTAAAAAGCCATTTTTTAAGAGCTGTCTTAATGTCCCATAGTTGGGAGCTGTCCTAATTTCCATGGGTAAAACGTTTCAAATGTGTGGGGCAATAACTGAGAATCTAGACCCACCTGTCCTTTTCTTTTCAAGTGAGGGATTGATAGCGCAGATAGGTAGATCTTACATTTTTTTTTGGGATGTAGTTTTGGATACAAGATTTTAGGAAGGCTGGGCAGTTCATGTGAAGGGATTTGAATGTTGCAACCAGTTTGGGGAGGGGAAGGGGGGAGTACCCATGCCAGAGGTCCAAAAAAAAGGGCTCCAGGGGTCAAGCTTATTTTTGGTGATTCCTTTATCTGTTTTGCCAGAGTTTAGTTTTAAGTGGTTGTCTGTTCATCCAATCCCAGATTAACAACATCATGCCCTGAAAAAATTCCTTGGATTGTCTGTATAATTATGTACTTTGATCTTAATGTAATTGTTGGGTTTTGCGGAATACAGTGGTCACAGACTTGGATGTAGGGTGCTTTATTCAAAATACAGAATATGATTAAGGAAAGTCCTTCTCTATCCTCTTCTTTGGGGTCTGGTATCAGGTTTCACCACAGAGGTCCGCGGATCCTCTCATCAGAACAGGTGAAGGAGGGAAAAAAGAAAAGAATAAAAGCCACAGGTAAGCATTGTATTTATGGGTGACTGTCAGGGGAAGGGAGTGTGCGAGGAACACCACTTCTACTACAAAATGAGCAAGACAAAAATAAATATGTATCGGGGGTAGTTTCTTCACCCCGTGTAGGCAAATGTTGCTTTAATGTGGTTTTATTGGGAGAGAATATTTACATTTGTGGGGCTGAGTATGCCTTGTAGCAAGTATACGGTATTTAGGGTGATGGCTGTTTCCCTCCCCAGAGTGACGTTTCATCTCCCCTACACGCCTTCCACCTCCTCCCCAGAGTCAGGCATGCACCTGTGCAAGCCACTTGGAATGTTGTTGGGTGGTAGGGTCAGGCGTTCTGCTTCCTCAAGAGTCCTTCCTTTTCAGCACGTCCTTGAGTTCCTCTGGGGTCTGTTGCTCCGTCTAGTACGGGGCTTTATGTTTGAGTATCTAGTTCTGTCCTTGTAGGCTGGGGCTGACGCGCATGGGTCACAGGACAGGGACACAGAGCAGAGTTCAAGGGGCCATAACTCTCATAATTGTCGTATTCCTGGTCACCATAGGGTAAATACTGTTCCACATCTTGTGTATCTCTGTAGGTAGGCTTCAAATAAAGAAGAGCTTTGGTCTAATAAGGAATAGACCATTCCTCGTTCATGTTGTCTGGGGCTCTTTCTGTTTGTTGTGACTCGTGACATACCCCTCCCCCAGACTTATCCCGCTCAGAGAAAAAAGGGATTCGGATAAGAAATCTGTATTACCATTATTGAAGCCCTTCATATGTTTTACCTCAAAAACAAAGGGTTGTAAGCAATGTTCCCTCTAATTATTTTCCTCTGTGTGCGGCAGAGTAAGGTCTGTGTGCGCTGCAGCCAAGGCTATGTGCACCAAGGACCTGACCGCGTGTGTAGACTAGGGCTTTGAGAGGGATGGAAATACTCTGAGATCTTTCAAAGGGGCGTAACCGATGCAATTAAGGGTGTGGCTTAAAGGCAATTACACTAAAAATAAGTGCATCGCATAGTGTGCCACCCTACCGATATTTTGCTGCTTCTGTCATTGCATCCAGATATATAAAACAAGTAACATTACACCTACAAAAAGCCAAGACTATTGGCTTAGTCAATGGTTGTCTTTTGCATCAAGTTGTAAATAATATTGAAAATGCTTCCGCTCTTATGGTTGGGGTTGTGGCTAATGCTCAAGCTATCGATTTAGGAGATGGGTTTTTAGTCTCTGGTCAGCCTAACCTCCTGCGATTCTGCGGTTTTATATAGCGCAAACTTTACCCGAAGGTGTCAGAGCGCTTTACATAAGAACCAGTTGCAAAACATAAGGATTTAGGATTACATGCATTACACAAAAGATACAAACTGAAAAAATGCAAATGTACAAGATGTAAAGTCACACAAGGAAGAGATACAAAGTGAAAGAAAAATTGTGAATGTACAGGTAGTAAAGTCACTCAAGGAAGAGATACAAATGGCTATACTCTAAGAGTCACATAGGAATGGTAGACAGTACAAAGGTATACTGCATATGCTAGTGATTAGAGTTATCTCTATATACATAGGGAAGGGATACGAATGGATATACTCTAAGAGTCACATAGGAATGGTAGACAGTACAAAGGTATACTGCATATGCTAGTGATTAGAGTTATCTCTATATACATAGGGAAGGGATACGAATGGATATACTCTAAGAGTCACATAGGAATGGTAGACAGTACAAAGGTATACTGCATATGCTAGTGATTAGAGTTATCTCTATATACACATAGTAAATTTTCTCAGGTCAAGAGCGGTCAATGCGTACCAACACGTATTTGTTTGTAATTAGAATAATTGAAAATGCTGCTCATCACCTCAGACTTAGTTAAAAAAAAATCTGTAGCCACTTAAAATCTGAGTTTTACTCACTGAAATAGATCTATATAAATGTACTTGATGGAAACTGTTCGATACTCTGTGGGAATATATAAAATCCTACTCAGACACCAGGCAACAGCTAAGTGACAGAAACTCACGATAATATGACAGTAGAAATCTCAATATGATAAATTTACAACATGCTTTTACTAGGCTTAGTGCTTTGGCTAATTTTGCTAAGCATGCTTTTCATGCTTGCTTGAATAGTGTCTGTGAAAGTAGTGCAAAATCCTCGGTGTGGAATAGGTTCAAAAAGACCCCCCCAAAAAAATTGGACACTGGCAAAGTTGCTGTCAAGTATATTCTTAAAGAATCATGCGTAAATACAAGTGTATACTAAATGCAGAAACGGAATGAAGGTCAACAGGGTACTAGATCAACCTCTTGGCGAACCAAGGAGTATAATAATAAAATCATGTTAAAAAAACTTTTTAACTCGTTATAAGATATACCAAACATTGAAAGCATCTATTCAGAAGTTATATTTCTGAACATTTACAATATCCCTCTTTACAGTGTAGGGTCAGTACCCCAAGAAACCCCTCATTCGCCTAAATGCCGTTCCTGCTTTTCTAATTCTGCCATGGATGACAACATCTGCATTAAGGAATCCAAACGGAGAGACGGTCCTTTGGTTCACGCTCTCCGAAAAGGAATGGAACACTTAACCTCTGGGAACATACTTAATACCGGACAAATCATTTACAGCGTTATATTCAGGAGAAATGGTACAGGTCGCTGCTCGAGTCAACTTCTCACTCGCATCGTGACTTATTCTAGACCACGTCTCGCCTTTCTCCAAGCACGGAAAGCGTCCTAAATCTCCTCTGAAATAATTAAGGAACGCGCGTGGGGAAAAGGAATAGTATAAACAAGCTGCCTGATTCGGTTTCAAGAAGTAGGCATATGTAGGGTAAAAATAAGAAAGAAGCAGCAGCATACGTAGGGGGGGGTGTGCTTTTGTTGGTGAGAGTTGACTGAGGATGCACGGGAAGGGTCTGGAGCTGGTAGTAGGAGAATGGAGCATTGTCTGAATGATCCTTACCAAGCCTCCCGAAGGGTAGCCGGTTCCTCTCTCCCAGCATCAGGTTGAATCTGGGATTGTCCCTGTTAAACCTCTTCCACTGACCGGTGGAGAGGAGGATCTTGGAACCCTCTGCATAGACGCTGCTGTTCTCATCCCGCACTACAAATGTATCCATGGCTCAAGCTTCATTCAGTTCCCTCGGACCGTGGCCACCACTGCAGGATCAGAGGGGAAAGCTCTGCAGCAGCCGCACAACGGAAGCAGTAGGGGCGTGCGGATCCCGAGCCACAGCCATCAGCAGCTATTGCATGGGCCCTACGCTGGCACACCGGCTGCTATTCTCTGCTGGGGCACAGAGTGGCAGCTGCACCCGCTCTGTCATACCAGGCCCAAAAGCACCTGAAGAGTGTGCTTTACACGTTGTGCTTTCAGACGCACTTCATTTCTTTTCTAAATAGAGCGCAGCAGGGTGCTGATTGTGGGCCATTGTGAAAATATTCCTGTTAACTGCAGCGCATGATGGGCGCTGTAATTAACAGGAATCCTTTCACAATGGCCCACAATCAGCACCCTGCTGCGCTCTATTTAGAAGAGAAATTAAACACGTCTGAAAGCAAAACGTGTAAAGCACACGTTGTGCTTTTGAATTTGCTACATGTCTTTTCTCAATGGCGAGAGGCTGTGGGATGATTGTGAGCATTTGTGAAAGTATTCCTATTAATTGCAGCGCCTGACTGGCGCTGTGATTAACAGGAATACTTTCACAAAGGCCTCTGGTAACGAGTAAATTGCCGTTTTTCGGCGCTCGCGCTTTAAAAGCGGGCGGCAGCCAGAACGTTTGCGCGCTTCACTGGAGGCACTGCGCGCTCCGTGCCTTAAAGGTGCGCGCGAGCGCAGGCGCGCAGGTTAGAGGGAACACTGGTTGTAAGAATAAAAACCACCATAGCACACAAGGGTTATTACCCTTATTGCAACTCATCCACATTACAGGGGTGTAATCTGTATATAGTACAAAAGGCTTCCCTTGCAGGTACTACCGTAGCTTCTCCACCACCCATTGGATGGACAAGCATTCTTTCCATATTACTGGGTAGTTTTTCTCTCTAGGAAATAGCTACCAACTGATGAATAGTACCAGGAGTTCCACTCCCTCCAGGGACATTTGTGATAGTGCAGCCCCTATGCCTACTTCTGAGATGGCCGTTTATAAAATATAAGGCCCACTAAATTTGGGGGGAGGTCAAAACGGGGCTACTGGTAATAGCCTTTTTGAGAAGACGAAACACTTCTTGGACTTTGTCAAAGGGGTTCGGGATGTCTTTCTTTGGCGCATTATTCTTCAAATGGTTCATAAGAGGTCCTGTGATCTCGGAGTACTGTGGTATGAACCGCCTATAATACTCCAGGAGCCCTAGGAATTCTCTTACTTCCATTTTACTTTTGGGGAAAGATGTTTTTACAATTGTCTTAATCTTATCTTCTTGAGGTTCTATTACTCCGTTCCCCAAGAGAAAACCCAGGTATTTCACTTTTGGAACCCCATCTTGGATTTGCTTGCATTCACATGTAGACCAGCTTCCTGTAATTCTGGAATATTTGATGACAGTATAGGAGATGTTGATCCCAGGCGGGACTAAATATAACAATATAACACTAAATATAGGATAATGAACTTACTATAAATCAAGTAAAGAGTAAAATGAGAACAGTGTGTGTGTGTGTGTGTGTGTGGGTGGGTGTGTGTGTGTGTGTGTGTGTGTGTGTGTGTAGGAGGGCATAACCTGTTAATGGACCTAAACCCTCACTCACCCTAGGATGACACGCTTCATCATTGGGTTCCTCCAAGCACATTGGTCCCACAAGGTACACAGTGCGGGCTTCCACTTCCCCTAAGGGAAGGAGCGGAGTGTTCTTACCTAGCATGTAAGTGTGTCTACACTTCTAAGGTGTGAATGAGGGGCAGAGTGCGAAAATAGAAAAATAATGTGTAAATCTAAAACTATCTCAGATGGTACTAATAAACTTTATTCACTGGATAGAGTTAAAAAGTAACAAGATACAGGGTTATGGATGTCTATCCTGTGTAATGGTCAACATGTTTCTACCCTAGCTGACAATACTTAGTTTGGGGCATTCATCAGGACCTTCGTTTCAAGTCACTCTGCTTAATTATTAACAATCTAAAATAGAATTATGTGTTTATAACCCTCAGAGGACCAACCATAATCAATTGTTTTAATCGGAAGATCTGGCGATCCTAAAATCTCTGTGTATGAACCGACTCTACCATCTCCAGTCTTATTCACAGCAGGGCCCTCTACTGGTTTCTGGTGTGCGGCTTTGCTCGACTAGACTGTGGGACTAAAGATAAAAATGTCATCAAGATATGCAGAGGAGTATGGCTGATGGTTTTGGAGTATTTGATTCATTAGTCTTTGAAAGGTGGCTGGAGAACCATGGAGGCCAAAGGGAGGAACCATGAACTCATAACTCATCAGGGGTTGAGAAAACTGTTTATTTTTGGTCTATTTTCAATCAAAATATTTGTAGAGCGCACTACTCACATGTGAGGGTCTCAAGGTGCTGGAGGGGCGAGGGCGCGGGATGCTGCTACTGCTCGAATAGCCAGGTCTTCAGTAGTCTCCTGAAGGTTAGCAAGTCCTGGGCCTGCCGTAGGAAGATTGGGAGGGTGTTCCAGTTCTTGGCGACGAGGTTGGAGAACAATCTGCTGCTGGAGGTCGATCTTCAGATGCGGGAGACAGTAGCAAGGGCGACGGTGCTGGCGGTTGGGGGTGTAGAAGGTGAGTAGTCTGTTGAGATATGGAGGTTCGGTGTTGTCGAGTGCCTTGTGTGCGTAGGTGAGGAGCTTGAAGGTGATCCCCTTGTCGACGGGAAGCCAGTGCAGGTCTCTCAGGTGAGGTGTGATGAGGCTGCAGCGAGGGATGTCGAGGATCAAGCGTGCAGAGGTGTTCTGTATGCGTTGTAGTCGTTTCAGGAGTTTGTCCAAGGCTCCTGCATAGAGGGCGTTTCTGTAGTCCAACCTGCTGCTGACGAGGGCCTGGGTGACCGTTCTTCTTGTTTCAATGGGGATCCACCTGTCGATCTTGCAGAGCATGCAGAGTGTTTTGAAGCAGGAGGAAGAGACGGCGTTGACCTGCTTTGTCATGGAGAGAGTAGAGCCGAAGATGAACCGCAGGTTGCGTGCGTGGTCGGGGGGGCGTTGGTGCTGTTCCCAGTGCGGTGGGCCACCAGGAGTCATCCCAGGCCGAGGGAGTGGAGCCGAGGATGAGGACTTCTGTCTTGTCTAAGTTCAGCTTCAGACGGCTGTTCTTTATCCACTCAGCGACGGCTTTCATTCCATCGTGGAGGTTGGTTTTGGCGGTGAGGGGGTTCTTGGTGAGGGAGAGGATCAGCTGAGTGTCATCTGGGTAGGAGATGATGTTGAGGTCGTGCCAATAACCCTTGGTTAAATCAAGAGTGGAAATATACTGGACGTCACCTAATTTCTCTATTAGCTCATTCATCCTTGGCAAGGGATAAGCTTCAAATTTTTAAATAGCATTCACTACTCGGAAGTCTGTACAAAACCGGATTGTTCCATCTGGTTTTGGAACCAAGATAATAGAGGAGGACCAGTTTCTTTGAGAGGGCTTTATGACTCCCATCTGTATCATACTTGTTATCTTCAAAGCAATCGCTTTTATCGGTGCGGATGGTATCCTATAGGGCTTTTGTTTCACTACCTGTCCTGGGATGTTTTCAATGGTATGTTCAATCGGGGAGATCCTCCTGGGTTGTTCCAAAAACAATAAAGAGTAAGGTTATAGAACAGTCAATGGAGTGCTATTTTGTGTCATAGTTAGGGTATCATTTATAACCAAGTTCTCCAGGGTATAAGGGGGTATATAGGAGGGAATAAGCAGGCTGGTTTGTTTTGAGAAAGGGCCCCAACCATTTTTTCAGGAAATTGATATGATAACTTTGTTGTTTTCGTGACGAGACCTGGAATCGATAGGTGGTATTCCCTACTCTAGCTACAACCTTATAGGGTCTTTCCACTATGACTTGACCTTCGTTGGGGAGAGGGCTGCAGTATTAAGAACAAATCGTTGACCTGGAAATACCTTCACTTCTTTCCTTTGTTGTAAAAGGTTTGTTGTTTTTTCTGGCTTTTTTCTAGAATCTCTCAGTGACTTTGGCTGTGAAGGGAAGGAGAGAGATGGGCTGGTAGTTTTTCAGGTCCGTGGGTTTCTTGAGGAGGGGCTTGACTTCTGCCCGCTTCCAGTCATTGGGGAAGATGCCGGATTCAAAGGAGGCATCAATGGTCCAGTCTATTTCAGGTGCTATGGTGGCAGTGGCTCTGTGGTAGATTTGCGGCGGGCAGGGATCGGTGGGGGCTCCGGAGTGGGTGTTCTTCATAGTCGTGGTGATGTCTTTGTAGTAGCAGGTTTGCAGGTGGTGATGGTGGGCTGGTTGTTGGTGGTGGAGAGGGTGCTGGTGTCTGAAGTCTGTTCACTGAAGTTGTTGTAGAGGGCCTTTGTTTTCAAGTGGAAGTAGGAGCTGAGCTTGTTGCAGAGGTCCTGGGATGGTGTGACGTCCGTGGCTTCGCTGGGGGATTTGGTGAACTACTGTATGACATTGAAGAGTTCTTTTGGATGACTGGCATTGGTGTGGATTTTGTTCTTGATAAAGGTCCGCTTTATGGCTCCTTAAGCGCTGGTGTTATTCAGTCATGGCGTTCCTGTAGGTGGTCTGGTCTTCAGTGGCTTTCCTATTCCTCCAGAGTTTCTCGCAGCGACTCTTCATTTGGTAGAGGTGAGTAGGAGGTTATAGATAACCCAGGTCGCCCTTAAGGGCCACTTCCTTCAGTTGGCACCCAAACAGGAACCCCTCAAGGTGATCCGACTCACTTGTAATCGGGTTGCGGGGTCGGGATTTCGTCCGGTCGGCGGGTGGATTGGGGATCCCCACACGATAAGAGCCTGGTTCTCTTGGCTGGCCCGCCCGTCTAATCGGGCAACTCCTCATCTAGTGGTCACCGGCTGGGGTCCTGAGAAGGGGAAACCTTGGATTTGACCGTTTGGTCCGAAGAGTCGGCAGTGGAGAATAATTTTGCTAGACCTGAGTGCACTAGGTGAGGGATTTGCATGTGAAATTGATCTGCAGGTTTTCTTTGCCGCTGTATCTTCGCAGGGAACCCAGTCATCTTGTCTTTTGGAAACAACTGAAGACACTACTGTTCCTCTAAGTTCAGACTTCCTCTCTCGTGTTCGGCCCAGCGCTAGGATTCTCCCGGGTAGCCATGCGCTATATAAATGTTTCTTTCATTTCATTTCATTGACCCAACCAGTCTAATGTGTGTGACAAACACCTAGCGCATCCTCTATCTCTACATGGCACTATCTATGTCCTGGTTTGCTGATAAAAGAACGATGGATTAAACCCATATCTTTGTGACTGGGGTAAATGTTTGCATTGTTCAGCATTCCGTCCATCGTTTGTTCCTTTTGCTTTTGTCACCCTAAGTGGGAAGGGTATGCCCAGATGTAGGTTTTGTGCTCACTGTACAACCAGATTCGAGCTAGCCTGACTGAAGAAGGGGTGATGCCCGAACCCGGACATAGTATGCTTGTTTCTGGTCCAGGGATGACCTGGCTTGGTAGTTCGGGCTGGACTGTTCCTATGTGGTACAAGGTCAAGACTGATTTGCATATGACTGGGTCCAAAATGAGGTGGAGTTGTGAGCAAAAGACCTTAAGGGCCACTTCTTTCAGGTGGCGCCCAAACAGGAACCCTGCAATGTGATCCCACTCACCTGTAATCGGGTTGCAGGGTTGGGGTTGCGTCCGGTCGGTTGGGTGGATCGGGTAACCCCACACAATAGGAGCCTCATTCTCTTGGCCGGCCCGCCTGTCTGATCGGGCAACTCCTCGTCTAGTGGTCACCGGCTGGGGTTCTGAGAAGGTGAAACCTTGGATTTTACCGTTTGGTCCAAAGAGTGGGGAGTGGAGAATAATATTGCTTGACCTGAGTGCACCAGGTGACTGATTTGCATACTTGGCAAATGTAGCACCATGGTTGAATGACACGAGCCTACGGGCTGTGTCTGGTACAGTCTTCTGACTGTCTTGATCTTGGTGGGTCTGCGGACCCTTAAAAGACAGAGAGTGCTTGTGAAGAGTCTACCAGGTCAACTGAAAATTCGCCCTATTTTTTAAACGGTCTGGGACTGTTTGTGAGCAATCTGCCAGGCCAACTGGAAATATGTACAATTCTTGCAAAGGTCTGGGGCTGAGCCTGTCTTCTTTTCTTGGAACAGTCTGCAGACTATCATGTCTTGGTGCAGTCTGTGTACTGTGGGATGCGGTTGTCGGACTGCTTTTGATTTGGTTTTTGGACTGTTTTGTTGGTTGATGTTATAACTGTCCATTGGGTACAGTGCATGTGTCTTATATTAGGATGTCTGTCTAAGTAAGTTGGGGTGATTTGGATGTCGGTGTTGTTCCACTGATGCTCCATTGGAAGAGAGGCAGCCTGCGCATCCAGAGGGTACCCCAAATTTTGATGTATACGTCAAGCATTGCATTGGCCTAATAATGTTTAGCACGTTGTGGAATGAATTTACGAGGGACAATGCGGACTTACAGTGGCCGATTACTGGCACAATTGATGAACAGAAGTTGAATTACTTGCAGGATAAATTGTTCACCAAAAAGAGCATACAGTCGATGTTTGATTCCCTGAGAGTATGGCAGAAGGTAGCAAGACAGCGACGCATAAGAACAGAGAGACAAGCTTGGAAGGGACAGACGCAAACAATAGCGCAGAAAGCAATGGCACAATCGCTTTTCTTTTACCTCCCGTTCACACTTCACTGTCTAACTATCAGAAAAGACCATAGACTGCAGTGTCCACTTGTCTCGAGTAAGTAAAGTTATTGATACGGAAGACATTGATCAGACTGATACTACTTTACACCAATTCACGGATGCCATGAAGGGTATTCTGCCTTTCTGGGGACCTATGCATAACAGTCTTAGCATTCGCCACATCACCAAGGTTGTAGAAGGGGTCATCAACACTACAGCAGGCATACTCATTAACATTATGGCTGAGCTCCAGGCTAACAGACTTGTTGCTCTTCAAAATCTGATGGTTTTAGATGTCATCCTTGCAGATAGGGGTGGAGCTGGTCACATTATCGGTAGCAGTTGCTGTGTTTACATCCCAGACCACGCCCCTACTATATGTTGCGCTATCCAGAAGCGATATAGGCTTGCATCTGATATTCATCAGGATAATGGTTCATGGTCCTTGACAGGGTGGTTCTGGGGTCTGATATCATCCTGGGTTTAGAAGATACTCCATTTTCTAGTAGCTATCGCAGGTGTTATCTTCACATTCTGCTTATGTGTGAACTGCCTTCCAGCATGCTGTACCTATTGTGTGAGCAAGCTCACCCCTACCCCTAAATTGCCAGAAAGAGATAATAAGGTCTCCACTATGATGATGCAAGACATACAGGATATGATGCTGATCGATGAGGGTATTTTTGAATACTTAAGATGTTTTGATATACATGTGCATTATTTTCTTCCCTGCTTAGAATTGTAAAGACCCTACTGGATAGCGTCAATAAAGCATTTAGCCTCCACTGTCAAATGGAGGGTCTGTTAGGTTTGAAAACCCCATTCTCTTTATACACTTGTTCCGTGTTATAGTAGGTTAGCAGTGTGCGGCTAAATTAGACACCATTCGTATTTATGTTATGCAACCCACTGAGTTATCTGTGAAATGTGCGAGCTTCAGTTAGCGAGTGTGACTCCATTTTGTATTTCGCAATCCCTATTAGGCTGTGTATGAACTAGTCCCGGATATTCGTTTTGCTTGCTTCAGCCGAACACTGTATTTCGTTACTATTTTCTTTTCTGTAGAAGGTTGCCTTCTAACTTACTAATGAATAGGCCATTCTGCCTTTGCATACCTATCCGTGTGTGTAGGACTGCTCTCATGTTAGGAGACGCCAAGACCCAGCACGGCAACCTTGAGACTGTGCTAGTGTGTTCCCATCTAGCAGGTGGTAGCCCATCCTTCTGTGCCTCCTTTGTTCATGCTCGGCCTAATCCGGTAACTTTCCACTGTGGGCGTGGTTGGAGGTTCTTGGGAGGAATGGTTATGCGTTGCAGACTGTTGGGTGGCCAGTCCCTTGGCAGACATGTTAGGGTGCAGGTCAGATTGGACTCCTCTGCAGAGTATTGCTAATGAACAACTGTTTGTATTTTCTACTGTCTGACCGACTCTTTATTTGGTAGAAGGCAAGTAGGAGGTTATAGATAACCCGGGTGGCCCTTAAGAGCCACATCCTCCGCTTGCATGGTTCATGTGGCAAACTAAATGAAATATTGACAACCTCAAGCGACAGCTTATCATCCAGCATCAATGTGATGTGACCAGAGGGATTGTTATGTGGCTCCTACGACATGTTGAGTCCTACAAGGGCCGGCAATACTAATGATGGGGTCCGACTACTTACAGGTCACAGCTGCTGAATACTAACCACTGCTGCAATGGCCCATCATGCTGTTCTTCACCCATCTGCAAGATCTCAAGAGGCAGGGCCCTTACCTGTGATCCTGCGCCATTTAAGTGAAGTGCTGACTGTGCGTCTGCCTGTCTTGAATCAGGTGTATAGCAGGAACACAACATGAGGAGTATTCGGAGGTTGGAGAAGGTAGAATAGAGCTATGGAGATTTGGAACACTTAACTGTTAACTTGAGGCCAGCCTATTACTCCTGGGTAGGGGTCATTAGTGTTAGAGCCCTATTTAAGACCTCTATTGGCTAACCGACCTTGCCTGGCAATAAGTCATCAGTTTCATTGGCTTTTTAACATCTGTATCAGTTTGCATCTATATTTTTGTCTCTCACCTCAGTTGCTTTTCCCCCTCCCAGTTCGCTCCCCTACTTCTTGCTAGTCCTGCATTGTGTGTGCCATGCCTCATTGACCTCCTAAATTAGTACCAGTGTGCTGATGGTGGTCAGCTGGATTCCAGGTCAGCTCAGGCTCGTAAAAGCCATACCTGCTTCTGAAACCTGTATATCTTCCTACGCATTTCTTCTGCCTCCTTCTTTTCATATTGTGATCTTACCTTCTTTCGTTTCCCGTTTTCCTCTGTCCTTCTCAGCTGTGCCCATTCCAACTATTCTTCAACATCAACTCTTTCTTCTGCTGTTCCTGAAAGGGAGTGAGAGAGAGAGTGAGAGCGAGAGAGATGCAGTGTTGTCTGAGAGTGAAGTCCAGTCAGGTGTTTCTATCTCTCCCACTTCCCTTCCCTGTTTTTCACAGCTTCCTATTGTAGTAACCAGTTCAGGATTGATACTGGGGTAGGTATTCAGGGATGGCAGAGTCCCACAGCATGTCTACAAATTGGTAACAAAAGGCCTAAAATGAGAGACTGTATCTGGGACTGAAAAAGTGAATCCTGCACATTAGAGATTAAAGATTGCAAGTGTGAACTCTTTTTCTCAAGTCTCGGCATATACTGAGCTCGGTGTTACTTTACAGAATAGTTGCTTGCACATCCCATTTGTGAGCTTGCACCTGTGTTTGACTTTGATCTTTTAAGTAGTGCTGAAACTCTGTAGTTGGTGTGAGACCTGTGGAATGTCGTTAGAGCCCAGCAGTGGCCCATTACCCTGTGTAGCATTATATTTCTTTTTGAGAATAAAATACTTTTTTTCCTAAGACAAGCATTGTGCTGGACAGAGTGTTACTTTGCCAATTTTTGTTTTGTATGAGTTCTAAGTCTCTACATACCCTCCAGGGAAGCCTTTGACTGCTTGCTTTCTTCACCCTGACAGTCAAGTGCGAAAAGGTGTACTTGGCCCAGTTTGTAGATCCACAGTAGGACAAACCTCGGGACACGAGGCAAATAACCCAAAACTGGACAGTGAAGTGAAGTGAGTAGGGACTTATATAGCGCGCTACCACTACAAGGATTCCAGAAACCGCAGGTAGTAGGTGAAAAGAGACTACCTGTCAAAAAGGCACATCATATGAATCCCATGCATTCGGCGTTTGGCAAGGAATAGATCCATGTTTTTAAAAGCTTTCTGAATTTAGGTTCAGTGGGGGCTTGACGCAAGAAAGAGGGAAGTTTATTCCATACTTTCGCGCCGATGACTGCAATGGATTTTCCTCCTCTAGTTCACCTTTTGAACCTGGGGACGTGGAGTAGATTAGCTGTAGAGGACCTGAGTGATCTTGACGGGTGGTATTGATTGAAGTATTTGCGCAAGTACAGTGGGCCGTGATGGTAGAAGGCTCTGTAAGTGATGGTCAAGACTTTAAAGAGTATGCTCTTGTGGATTGGGAGCCAATGTAAAGCGTCCAAAGCTGCCGAGGCAGAAGATTTCCTGGGCAGTCTGAGGACCAGTCTGGCAGCTGCATGCTGGACCATTTGGAGTTTATGAAGGGCTGATTTGTTCAGTCCAGCATAATGGCTATTACAATAGTCCAGCCTTGATGTTATGAGGGCAACAGCTACCGTACGTCTGGCACTCAGAGGAAGAAGGTCGAAGAATTTCCTCAGGCTTCTGATAATGCCAAATCATATCCCTGCTACTTCCTTGGCTTGTTGGTTGAAAGTTAGAGTGTTATCAAACTTTATGCCTAGGTTTCGAGCAGCATTGATGGTATTGGGGGGAGCTTCTGCATTTTCAGGCCACCATAATTTTGGAGAGAAGGGATTATTGGGTCCAAAAGGAATGATTTCATTTTTTGATGAGTTGCATTTCAGATGGTTGTGTGACATCCATTTGAAGGTTTCTGACAGACATTCTTTCAATGTTTGTTCTGCGTTAGGTTGGTTTTTGTCGAGGGTCAGAACAAGCTGAGTGTCGTCAGCATAGGCAACAGTACTGAATTTATAAGAGGAAATTAGATTTAGTAGGGGAACCATGTAAAGGTTGAATAGAGTGGGGCTTAAACTAGAGCCCTGCAGGACCCCAGTTTTGATGGTATTTTCCTCTGAAGAGAAGTCGCCTAGCACAGTTGTGGGCCAGAAGTCTATGTATGCCCTATGGCCCCAGAACAAGTTCTTGTATGAGCTGAAAATGAAAAGCTCATATTGCAATATGTAATATTATCATGATCAGAGGTTCACAAGAGAATGAATATCCAGATTGATACACCTGAATGATCCCATATAGTACAAAGCGGGTCTCATGACTGCTGATAATACATTTAAATGAATGGTCAGAAATGCTTGTGAATCTCATTCAGAATATACTTGCCAATTCGAGACAGAGATGCTTTGATGCATGGCAGAGTGAAAACAGCTTATCATCCTCACAAGGAAGTCATGTTATGCGAATTTGTAGAGCGCATCATCACTTGGGAGGTTATCCTGGTGCTGGGAAGGTGTGAGTTTAGCCAAACCTAGGGCCTAGTGTAACTACTCGATAAGCCAGGTTTTCAACTTCGTGAAGAACTCAAGAAGTGAGGAGGAGGCTATTATGAGTAGTGGCAGGTCTTGCCATGCTTTAGTAGAGAAGTCTCTACTACCAGATCTGGCTTTTTGAATGCGTGGAATGTGTGCAAGTAGGAATTTGGATGAGTGGAGGTGCCTGGAAGATTTGTGAAAGCAGATGCAATTGTTGAGGTGTGCAGGGCCAGTGTTATGTGGTACCTTGAAAGAGTGGGCAATGAGTCTGAACTGTGCTTGATTCTGTATGGGGAGGTGTGGTGCGGTTGTAGCGCGAGAGGGATTGTGGTCACCAAGTTTTGAATGGTCTGCATCCTTCTAATTTGTTTTTAGTTGATCTCGGAATAAAAGGATGTTGCTGTAATCCAGTTTGCTTGTGAAGAGGGCGTGCATGAAGGTTTTCCAGCTGTTGATTGGGAGTCATTTGAAAGCCTTCCTCAGCAACTTTAAGGTATGGATGCATGAGGTGGTACAGATGACAGCGGTCATGGCATGTTTGCTGTCAATGATGACCCAAAGGTTGTTGCTGTGGGTGGGGAGTGAGGATTTCGGTGGAAACACTTTTGGCCTCAAGGTGGAGTCCCACAGTGAAGTGATCTTCCTGGATATCACAATTTCGGTCTTGTTGGTATTCAGCTTCAGACAGTTGGTCTTCATCCAGTGGGTGAGGTCAGCCATGCAGGCATTGGACTTTACGCGGGTACTGGCCATCTTGTCCATGAGGAAGAGAATTAGCTGTGCTCCTCTGTGTAGGAAAGGCTATTGATGTCGGGAGAGCAGATGATTCTGGTTAGAAAATATCTTTGCTTCTATTGATGCTGGCATCAATGCAGTCCCCCAGAGCAGTACGTTTGGTGGTTGGGATCATTTGATGATAGCATCCCAGGGCAGATATGAAAATGCGCCTGTCTGCATAGTCATTCCCAATTTGTCCTCCAGTTGTTTGCAGTGGCGTTTTATCAGTCTGAGTTCTTCTGTGTACCAACAGGCTTGGTGTCAAGATCTTGTTGCATTGATGTGCGTGAGGAGACCAGGGAGTCGGTGCAGGAGGTGAAACAATTGTTTAAATTCTTGATGGCTTTCTAGAGGCTGTTGCTGTTTTTGGGTAAGCGACTGTTGAGTGCAGTGGTTCCAGTCTTTGGCAGTGATGCTGTTTCAGTTTTGGCAGGCTGATCTGGCAGTGGTGCAGATGCCTTGGACTAGGGACCGGGATACTGAATTTGATGAGGGTGTTCTGTCCAGGAGACTGGTGTCGGCTTGTCGACTCAGATGATGTAAAAGGTGGTGAAAATAAGGCCTGTGATGTGTCCTACAATGTACTGGGATGGCAAAGTGAGATAAAGAATGATGATGGATTCAATCTAGATTTGTGGCTGGGGGTGAGAGTCTGAAAAGTTTCAGCACTCCGTGCATCATCTCCTTGTGTTTGCTTTGTTCGCCCTAAGTTGGCAGGGTATGCAGAGACGTGGGTCCCTTGCTCACTTTGCCACTGGATTCAAGCTAGCCTGACTGATGAAGGGTGTTACCCAGAAACCAGTCACAGGATGCTTGTTTCCGGTCCAGTAAAGACATGGCTTGGCAGTTTGGGCTGGACTGTTCCCAGTAGGCACAGGGTCAGGACTGATTTGCATATTGCTGTGTCTGAACCGGGGTGGCAAAGTGAGCTAAAAAATGATGATGGATTCAACCCAGATTTGTGGCTGGGGGTGAGTGTCTGAAAAGTTTCAGCACTCCGTCCATCATCTCCTTGTGTTTGCTGTGTCCTGCAATGTGGCAGGACATCTCAAGCGTAAACTGCCCCAAATTATTCCTGTTTTCATGATCCTAGCTACTGCAGAATACTCCAATTCTCATTTCTCTCAAGACCTGAGCCAAATGGGGGCGCTAGGTGGCGCATGTACGGTATGGCCGCACCTCAGTGAGGCTCCCGTCGTCCGGCGCATTTATCCTGTAATTTTCCTTGGTCCCGAGGCGATAGTGGCGAGGAAATGCCATCGGAGGATGTGTGACGGCGTGCAGCACTTGTGGGACTGAAATAGCAAGCTGAGGCGCGGCAGTTCCTGGCTGCGGGACGCGACTGCGAGGCAAGCGGAGTGACCTTGATTGTGCCCTGGAGCGTCCCTGGGGCTGGGCGTCTACGTGAGTGCCGCCGCGGCCACGAGGTGTGCAGGCCGCACGACGTAGAAAACGGTGGATCGGCGCTGGATAGGCGGCCACGGTGAGTGCGCATAATTGGAGACTGCTGGCGAGGCACGGGGGATTACAGGCAGTGCAGCTGGTCCCATGATAGAGCGCACGAAGCAGATGAGAAGGAGACTTCTTCTGAATTAAGGTTGAGTCTGGGCACCAGATGGCGGTTTGCTGACAGGCGACTGGAGAGGCCTGGTCGCATCTAACATGCAGAGGCTGGAGTGGTGGGACGATACCGGGGCTGGTGGCAGAGACCCAGGCTCCCACATTTGGGCGAATACTTCTGGCAAAGTCCGGCTGCACCTGCAGTGCACCCCGTATCAGGGCATCAGACAGCATTGCACACCGGCAATTTGGCGATACATGTGTAGGCGCTTGGGAGCCTGTAAATTGCTGAATGAGAGGAACACAGCCTGCAGAGTCCTGACAGTGACCCGGCGTTTGGAGGCGAAATTAGAGGCATTGGGGTCGTGCATTGTGAAGCTCTATTCAAGGATTGGACACAGGCCATTTATGGGGGTGCACTCGCTGGTTGATTGCATAGAAGCCCTGCAGGGAGCGCTCTAACTGACATGCAGAGGGCGACATACGAGAATTGGCTGCGGGACTCATTGTTTATACTGGGACTCTGTGCTGCAGTAGTGAGCGCCTGGACATTGGGTGTAACAGGCCAGGAGGCGGTGAACTGTCCATTTCTCGGGGCATACTGCAACCGAGGAGTCCACCAGGGGTTGCTGTACGGAGTGCATTTGCCTATAAGGATTATACTAAGGGTCCTGATGGCTGAGATTTTACACAATGGGGCGGACTGATGCGCGCCAACCAAGGCTAACTTTTGAGGCTAAAAAAAGTGGAGCCCCATCCCTGTGGAGCAGGACCAGTGTGCAGAAAAAGCCCCCACAGAATCGAATGTTGATATGTCTGGCGACATGCGCACATTATTGACTGAGATGCGACAAGGGTTCGCAATGATGGCGGACAAAATGGATACCATCACAATGCGTATGGATGCTATAGGGGCATGATGTGCTTTTGAAAGAAGCGGAGCAGAAAATTTTGGATACGGAGGACGTCACCACGCAGCTCAAAACGGCAGTGTCCCAAATGGACTCATATTGCAATATGTATTATTATCATGATCAGTGGTTCACAAGAGAATGAATATCCAGATTGATACACCTGAATGATCCCATATAGTACAAAGCGGGTCTCATGACTGCTGAAAATACATTTAAATGAATGATCAGAAATGCTTGTGAATCTCATTCAGAATATACCTGCCAATTCGAGACAAAGATGCTTTGATGCATGGCAGAGTGAAAACAGCTTAACATCCTCACAAGGAAGTCATGTTATGCCAATTTGTAGAGTGCATCTTCACTTGGGAGGTTATCCTGGTGCTGGGAAGGTGTGAGTTTAGCCAAACCTAGGGCCTAGTGGAACTACTCGATAAGCCAGGTTTTCAATTTCGTGAAGAACTCAAGAAGTGAGGAGGAGGCTATTATGAGTAGTGGCAGGTCTTGCCATGCTTTAGTAGAGAAGTCTCTACTACCAGATCTGGCTTTTTGAATGCGTGGAATGTGTGCAAGTAGGAATTTGGATGAGTGGAGGTGCCTGGAAGATTTGTGAAAGCAGATGCAATTGTTGAGGTGTGCAGGGCCAGTGTTATGTGGTACCTTGAAGGAGTGGGCAATGAGTCTGAACTGTGCTTGATTCTGTATGGGGAGCCAGCGGCGCTCCTTCAGTTGTGGTGTGATGCGGTTGCAGCGTGAGAGGGATTGTGGTCACCAAGTTTTGAATGGTCTGCATCCTTCTAATTTATTTTTAGTTGATCTCGGTATAAAAGGATGTTGCCGTAATCCAGTTTGCTTGTGAAGAGGGCGTGCATGAAGGTTTTCTAGCTGTTGATTGGGAGTCATTTGAAAGCCTTCCTCAGCAACTTTAAGGTATGGATGCATGAGGTGGTACAGATGACAGCGGTCATGGCATGTTTGCTGTCAATGATGACCCAAAGGTTGTTGCTGTGGGTGGGGAGTGAGGATTTCGGTGGAAACACTTTTGGCCTCAAGGTGGAGTCCCACAGTGAAGTGATCTTCCTGGATATCACAATTTCGGTCTTGTTGGTATTTAGCTTCAGACAGTTGGTCTTCATCCAGTGGGTGAGTTCAGCCATGCAGGCATTGGACTTTACGCGGGTACTGGCCATCTTGCACATGAGGAAGAGAATTAGCTGTGCTCCTCTGTGTAGGAAAGGATATTGATGTCGGGAGAGCAGATGATTCTGGTTAGAAAATATCTTTGCTTCTATTGATGCTGGCATCAATGCAGTACCCCAGAGCAGTACGTTTGGTAGTTGGGATCATTTGATGATAGCATCCCAGGGCAGATTTGAAAATACACCTGTCTGCATAGTCATTCCCAATTTGTGCTCCAGTTGTTTGCAGTGGCGTTTTATCAGTCTGAGTTCTTCTGTGTACCAACAGGCTTGGTGTCCAGATCTTGTTGAATTGATGTGCGTGAGGAGACCAGGGAGTCGGTGCAGGAGGTGAAACAATTGTTGAAATTCTTGATGGCTTTCTAGAGGCTGTTGCTGTTTTTGGGTAAGCGACTGTTGATTGCGGTGGTTCCAGTCTTTGGCAGTGAAGCTGTTTCAGTTTTGGCAGGCTGATCTGGCAGTGGTGCAGATGCCTTGGACTAGGGACCGGGATACTGAATTTGATGAGGGTGTTCTGTCCAGGAGACTGGTGTTGGCTTGTCGACTCAGATGATGTAAAAGGTGGTGAAAATAAGGCCTGTGATGTGTCCTGAAATGTACTGGGATGGCAAAGTGAGCTAAAGAATGATGATGGATTCAATCTAGATTTGTGGCTGGGGGTGAGTGTCTGAAAAGTTTCAGCACTCCGTGCATCATCTCCTTGTGTTTGCTTTGTTCGCCCTAAGTTGGCAGGGTATGCAGAGACGTGGGTCCCTTGTTCACTTTGCCACTGGATTCAGGCTAGCTTGGCGGATGAAGGGTGTTACCCAGAAACCAGTCACAGGATGCTTGTTTCCGGTCCAGTAAAGACATGGCTTGGCAGTTTGGGCTGGACTGTTCCCATTAGGCACAGGGTCAGGACTGATTTGCATATTGCTGTGTCTGAACCGGGGTGGCAAAGTGAGCTAAAAAATGATGATGGATTCAACCCAGATTTGTGGTTGGGGGTGAGTGTCTGAAAAGTTTCAGCACTCCGTCCATCATCTCCTTGTGTTTGCTGTGTCCTGCAATGTGGCAGGACATCTCAAGCGTAAACTGCCCCAAATTATTCCTGTTTTCATGATCCTAGCTACTGCAGAATACTCCAATTCTCATTTCTCTCAAGACCTGAGCCAAATGGGGGCGCTAGGTGGCGCACGTACGGTATGGCCGCACCTCAGTGAGGCTCCTCTCGTCCGGCGCATTTATCCTGTAATTATCCTTGGTCCCGAGGCGATAGTGGCGAGGAAATGCCATCAGAGGATGTGTGACGGCGTGCAGCACTTGTGGGACTGAAATAGCAAGCTGAGGCGCGGCAAATCCTGGCTGCGGGACGCGACCGCGAGGCAAGCGGAGTGACCTTGATTGTGCCCTGGAACGGTCCCTGGGGCTCGGCGTCTACGTGAGTGCCGCGGCGGCCATGAGGTGTGCAGGCCGCACGGTGTAGAAAACGGTGGATCGGCGCTGGATAGGCGGCCGCGGTGAGTGCGCATAAATGGAGACTGCTGGCGAGGCACGGGGGATTACAGGCAGTGCAGCTGGTCCCATGATAGAGCGCACGAAGCAGACGCGAAGGAGACTTCTTCTGAATTAAGGTTGAGTCTGGGCACCAGATGGCGGTTTGCTGACAGGCGACTGGAGAGGCCTGGTCGCATCTAACGTGCTGAGGCTGGAGTGGTGGGACGATACCGGGGCTGGTGGCAGAGACCCAGGCTCCCACATTTGGGCGAATACTTCTGGCAAAGTCCGGCTGCACCTGCAGTGCACCCCGTAGAGGGCATCAGACAGCATTGCACACCGGCAATTTGGCGCTACAGGTGTAGGTGCTTGGGAGCCTGTAAATTGCTGAATGAGAGGAACACAGCCTGCAGAGTCCTGACAGTGACCCGGCGTTTGGAGGCGAAATTAGAGGCATTAGAGACGTGCATTGTGAAGCTCTATTCAAGGATTGGACACAGGCCATTTATGGGGGTGCACTCGCTGGTTGATTCCATAGAAGCCCTGCAGGGAGTGCTCTAACTGACATGCAGAGGGCGACATAGGAGAATTGGCTGCGGGACTCATTGTTTATACTGGGACTCTGTGCTGCAGTGGTGAGCGCTTGGACATTGGGTGTAACAGGCCAGGAAGCTGTGAACTGTCCATTTCTCGGGGCATACTGCAACCGAGGAGTCCACCAGAGGTTGCTGTACGGAGTGCATTTGCCTATAAGGATTATATTAAGGGTCCTGATGGCTGAGATTTTACACGATGGGGCGGACTGATGCGCGCCAACCAAGGCTAACCTTTAAGGCTAAAAAAAGTGGAGCCCCATCCCTGTGGAGCAGGACCAGTGTGCAGAAAAAGCCCCCACACAATCGAATGTTGATATGTCTGGCGACATGCGCACATTATTGACTGAGCTGCGACAAGGGTTCGCAACGATGGCGGACAAAATGGATACCATCACAACGCGTATGGATGCTATAGCTCACAAGCTGGAGGGGCATGATGTGCGTTTGAAAGAAGCGGAGCAGAGAATTTTGGATACGGAGGACGTCACCACGCAGCTCAAAACAGCAGTGTCCCAAATGGACAAATTGATGAAAATAATTAATGCGAAGAATGAGGACATTGAAGCCCGCAGCCGCAGGAATAATATTCGCATTTCGGGTGTGCCGGAGAGTACAAATACCGGCAGGCTGGAAGGGTATTAGTAGAAGATGTTTGAAACGGTGATTGGGAATGAAACCCTCTCTCCACAATTTGTTGTGGAGTGGGCGCACCGATCTCTAGGATGGAGGCCTCCACCTGGGAATACGACTAGGCCCATCATAGCGCGACTCCTTAACTATAGGGCTAGAGATGCGGTGCTTCGAATAGCTAGAGTGAATCGTCAACTCCATTACGGTGGAGTGACCTTCACCGTCTTCCCAAATTTTACACCTCTTGTCCAGGAGGAGCGGCGCAAGTTTAATGTGGTGAAGCAGAAACTATGTCAGGCTCAGGTGGACTAGGCCCTACTTTACCCGGCGCAGCTGCGGATTATATACCAAGGTACGCAAAAGATCTATACAAACCAGCATCAAGTAGAGGAGGTCCTTAAGAAGATGAAGACGCAGAAGGCACCGGTTACGGAACAAGATGACGCCTGTACAGCACATCTTTCGGATGTAGAATGACCAACCTCCAGGACACTGCAACATTAAGGTGGTAGAGTAAGTGCAACACTGGACGCTACTGGGGGAACCGCTGAAGGTTTCTTTGGCATAGCCTCATACTAGCAGACGGAGGATTGCTGAACGATAGCTGAATGGGGCATTATACCAGAGACAAGCCGGACACCCTCGCTGCTTACATGGAGAAGGCTGAGAAGTCATCGGTCTCCTGTACTGCGGAGAGGCACACGTAAGCCACTTGGAAGGTTTCCCCACATGGGAGTTCCCCTATTTGGATATGTTTCTCTTCTGTTAGGGGGGGGGAGTGGGTTGAGGGAATCTAGCATGATTGGGATGCTTCAGTGGGAGGGGGGAAGATGGGAACTTTGGGGTTGCATGGGAGATGTTACTAATGGTTCTTTTGTGGTGATGTTGGGGATTGACAATATGCAATGTGTGACGTGTAGTGTTCGGGAACTAGATTCTTGTTATCAGAATCGTGGAAAGTGTGATGGGGAGGGTGAGTACTCAGACTTGAAGGTTTTGTCTTGGAATGTCTGAGGTTTAAATGATGCACGGAAATGTAGACAGGTACTGGCTTATTTGAATAGACAAGTTCAGGTGGCAATGTTGCAGGAGACCCACATCTCGCCACAGGCTCATAACACCTTTGCTACTAAATGGGCGACTGTTCATGCCTTCTCATCGTACTCTACTTATGCTAGGGGAACTGCCATTTTAATTAACAAACAAGTTCCATTTGTACTGGTGGGCACTATTCTGGATCCTCACTGCTGGTATGTTATTTTATGGGGATGGCTGGGAAGGGATACAGTAACCTTAGCAAATTGCTACACTCCCAATACGGATGCCCCTGATTTTTTTGCTACCTTGTGGAGTCAAATGGTGAATATCGGCTCTATGCATACTGTGTGGGGGCGGGGGTGATTTTAATGTGGATCTAATGCCATCACTGGATAGGGCGGATGGTACCCCGATATATCAGCCTAAGTCGAGGGAGATGATCACGGGCATAATGGAGGATGCACATTTGATAGATGGATGGAGGAGACTTCACCCTGGCAGACGGGAAGGGACACATTTTACTTTGTATACAGGGACATGGGCCAAATTGGATTACAGTTTAGTGTCTCGAGGGTTGGCCATGGGTCTTAAGGAAGCTACACATTACCCTAGAACATATTCAGATCATTGCCCAGTGAGTATAGTAATGGCTATGCCAGGATATGTTAGGCCGAGACCGCCATGGAGGTTGACTTGACTGCTTGACTTGGTGTTTCGGACGGAGCTGGAGGTGGAAATAAAGGAATTCTTTGTAAGAAACAAGGGATCTGTGGATAGCATAGAAACTATATGGGAGGCCTTTAAGGTCACAATGCGTATCCAAGAACTTTGGGGTTCTAAGAGATATTCAAAACACGCTACGGAAACTGGAACTAGATATGAAGAGGCTAGAGGACAGAATGGTACAGGGAGAGACTGGGATAGTGCAAAGCGACTTTAGGAGTAACTTATCTGCATATGAGGAGGAGGCGGAAAGAGAAGGGAAATTTAGGGGGAGACATTGGGTGGCACGGAAATACGGGGACGGGGAGTGCCCAGTGTCAGGACCCTAAAACCCCAGGTATCTGTAATCACTCATCAGATGCGCGATTGTTCTAAATTGAGCCCTAGAGGAAACTACTGGGCACTGAAGATGCAACTCTGGAACTCCAAGATGGCTGCTAAACTGGCCGCCAGACTGGAGTTATAGTTATCTGCCTAGACTATGTTCCTGTCATCGCCCGAGTTCAGGTGAAGCGCGCGCCTACCAAGATCTGCGCACTTCACTGAGAACCGGACCCGGTGTGAAGGCGTTTCCTAGTAGTCCGTAATTAGTTAAAGCCCGTTTGCAACTGAAACTCTTAGTTGCCAAATAACCCTAGCTAATGAACCGTAGTAATGTCAGCGCGTCTGCTTCAAGCTTAAAACTCTCTGAGGCTACGCGCTGATATTTCCGTTGTGTGTGTGCGTCACCCGAGAGAACTCGTCAGACGGCAGCTGAAACGACATTCCTGGAAGCCGCATCTCGTCCTCTAGAGGCAACACGAGTAACCCTGTGAAAGCGGACGGCTCGAAGGTAACCTGCAAATGAAAAGACGAGAGATAAGTGACAGAATTTCAAATAGTTTTACAGATAATAGCTTAAAAAACAAACCTAAAAAGTGTTAACAGTTATGTACATTGATATTCATACATCCAAGTAATCTAATTAAATGACACGTATCATTCTCCAAGCAACCATTAAATGGAGAATGATACGTGTCATTTAATTAGAACACCAGGAACAATGGGGCTCATTTTTCCCATGTCTGTAGATTACTTGGATGTATGAATATCAATGTACATAACTGTTAACACTTTTTAGGTTTGTTTTTTAAGCTATTATCCCAGTAGTACCAGGAAGGGGTACTGCATATGGATCAATTGTTTTTTGCATATTGTTTATTTTAGATACACGTGAGAATTGTAATTTAGGCATTATTCTGCCTTTTTAATTGTTGTAGGAAATGTAATAATGTAACATTTATTGTTTTAACTTAGGGGGTTTATTTTACCTGCAAATGAACTTCATGGTCCTGATGATGGTCTTGACGACGGCAGCAATATAAGACCGAAACGTCGACAGCTACATCATCTCCTTTACTGTTGCTTGGGCACAAGCATACAACCACTACTAATTGATTTCTTTTGGTTGTTGTTATAAATTGATTGGAGTTGATGTTCAAGTTGTGAATTGATGTGGTGAAGTGATATATACCCCTTTTCACTTCTTTTTTGCTTTTTATGTATGTCTCCCCATATTTTGACTCGAAATTCACTTTACTGAATCTATATAAAACTTTTTGAAGAACAGATTTCATAACCTCTCCGTGTCTCCTTTGCCTTCCATAAGATTGGTCTCTATTTCAGTAAATATGTGATACTTGTTACACAGGAGTTTGATACTATTGATACGACTCCCAACTGAGTTTTAACAATATTGATATTATGGCACCGGTACTTAAGGAAATATTTGAGGAGTCCTTAGAGAGCGGGGCTCTACCCCCTTCCATGCGAGAAGTGGTCATTACGTCACTGTTAAAGCCTGATAAACCTCCCAAGAAACCGAACTCCTATAGGCCATTGTCGCTTATCAACTGCGACACCAAAATACAGGCGAAGGTCTTGGTGGGTCGCCTAACATTGCTGATGGATAAGATTGTCCTGATGGATCAATCAGGGTTTGTTCCACGACGGGCTACCACTAACAACCTGCGCACGTTGTTTTCCTTGATACGGACACTGGAGCCTGATTTCCTGGTGGCCGCTGTCTTTTTAGATGCCTCAAAGGCCTTTGACTCCGTGGAGTGGAGTTACTTGTTTAAGTTGCTGCAGAGATGGGGTTTCCACCGATCTTCGTGTCTTGGATTAAATTATTGTATTATAGACCAACTGCCAAGGTGTTAGTTAACGGGCATGTATCTTCGGCAATTGACATTTCACGGGGCACACGTCAGGGGTGCCCATTATCCCCGTTACTATTTGCAATAACGGTGGAACCCTTGGGGTCTAGATTACGGCAGATACATAGGGGTAGGGCGGTTCAGTGTTTTCAACGACAGATCTTGCTATCGTTATACGCAGATGACATAACGTTATACGTCAGGGACCCCAAAATCTTAATCCCCTTCTGCTGGAATTTCTGGTGTTCGGCCAATTATCGGGAGTTAATATAAACTGGGGAAAATCAGTTTTTCCCGCTTAAATCCGCTGTTCCTAAGTTTACTTTAGATTATCCTTTAGTGTGGTGTACTACTGATCTTCGATACTTAGGCATACAGATCTCTAGGGATAGGGAGGAAACACTTCGGTTGAACTATGGTGGAGCAATAACGAAGCTGGTGGCTAAGGTTACTCGTTGGATAGCCCTGCCGCTGTCGATGTGCGGGGCGAGTGTCACTTATAAAGATGGTAGTGGTTCCCCAATTTCTATACTTATTTCTTAATATTCCGTACTATCCTGGTACGTTCTTCTTTAAAACGCTCCGTACTGAATTGATAAGGTTAGTATGGGGGGGGGGGGGTAGGAAGTCCCGACTCAAATGGTCAATCCATGTGCAGCCATGCGATAAAGGGGGTGTTGATGTGCCGGATCTGGAAATGTACTATCTTAGTGCACAGGCGCATTATGCATATCACTGGATGGCACCTACGCCATGTATGCCCCAACTAGCGGTTGAAGACTGGATTGTGCGGCCTATTCCACTTGCTGGCATTGTTCATGGGCCTATTAGTGTAGTAGAGATGCCATACACAACAGTCACTTGCACAATAGACGCATGGCAACGAATAGCACTGCTGTTGGGAACGCGTCTCCTAGATTCACCACAGCTTCCATTGGTGTACCATCCAGATCTTGTAATCCTGCATGAAACAGGGTTTCAAGTTATGTGTAAGTGGCTGAAGATGTCAACATGGGGAGATATGTTCTGTGATGGCCGGTTTAGAACACGAGAGCAGTTCTTCCGGGATACCCAACCTACACCCTTGGAGAATTTTTTATATATCAAACTGCGACAGGGAATGCAGAACTTGATTCCGGATTTTCCATGTGAGCCGGAAACGTTAGCACTTTACATTTCATTCTTAGTTCCCCCGATGGGAAACACAAAGTGTCGGGTTTGTACCGCATAATACGGGCGGAGAAAATGGTGGCAAGCAGCTTGGCCTGCGCCCACTGGATGGAGGATTTGAGACAGGAAGTGTCGGAGGATCAGTGGCGGCATTGTTGTAATTTTACGGGTGATGTGTCCTCTAGCTGTCGGTTTAAGATAATAAACTATAAATTTCTGCAACGTGTGTATTACACGCCCACAAGGAAATTAAGGTTCCGTCTCTCGGACAATGATAGAAGTGAGAGATGTCAGAGGGAGAGGGCTGGCTTTATGCATCTGGCGTGGGAATGTCCAGCTATAGGGGAGTATTGGGCACAGATACATGTGGCATTGGAACAAATTCTAGAACTAGCCATAGAAATAGATCCTGTGATGATGTTATTGGGATATACTGTTCATATACCCAAACAGAGCAGAAAGTTTCTAGATATTGCTCTATTAATGGCAAAACGCAGATTGGCTTGTAGATGGGGGCGGGGGAGGGCTCAGAAATTTAAAGAATGGGTATGGGATCTTGTATATTGTCAGGAGCAGATGGCTGTCTATGCAGAACTAAGGCCGCTAACATCTAGGCCGAAGGATATATGGGGGCCCTTACAAACCTATTTGCTACATATGGATGGGGATAGCTCCACGAGGTCTGTGGGGCAAGGGGCAGTGGGAAATGAAGACCTATCTGCATAGCCCTGAATGATGCACTTAGGGTGCCAAATTCTGATAAGCATTTTGTAAGTTGATGATGGCAGTTGTATTATCTGAGTGATATGTTTTTTTCATGTGGATCGTTAGTGGGGTAAAGGCTATTTCCATTGTGGACACGTTCAATATGAGGTCAAAATATTGGTGAAGTTGAAGTTGAAGAAATTTATTAAGGGCACTAACACCTAGCGGTTTCTTGGTGTGCATGTGCTACTATTATCTTGCCTTACGGACTACCCTCTCAGAGGACATGCTACTGAATAGCTGGCGAGAGATAAAAGACTCACCCGGTGACAATAAACTGTTTGCTATCTGTGGAATCGTTATTGAAATATGGCCATTCTGCTTCTCGATACTTTGGCGTCACACTGTATGATACTGTAGTGTTGTCAATGTATGAAAATGGTACAAATAAAGTTTAAAAAAAAAAAATCCTGAGCCAAATGATGAGGAGTGGTGTCTGGCTTGTATGGATGCATTTTTGGAGCTCTAATTAATTAGCTCCAATGAAAAACTTTGCTCTAAGTATTGCAAGAAGAAGTGTATAAGGTGGAACAGTGGTCTGGTTTGCTACTGTTTTATAATGGCTTGCATGACTTACATTGTGAGAAGTGGATTCGTTAGAGCCTTGGCTGTACCTAAGCTCTCCATTTTGTGGACGGGAGAGCCAACAATTCCCATGATGAACGAACGGCTGAAAGAAATTATGAACATGGTCTACAGAGCAGCAACTGATTTTTGATTCTGCCTGAAGCTGTTTTTTATATGTTGAACAGGGCATTGCATCTGCTGTTTTGGAGATGGAGGACACTGCCGAACACTCTCCCCTTGAGTGTCATGCATGTTACCCGATATTATACAGCTTCTAAGATGAAGAGATCCCCAATGTCTGTTATTTCACCAGGTTGCCCTGCTACTTGTTCTCAGGCTACAATAACCCTGTTCCAAAAGATTAGCAGTACACCTCATTATTATGTTTGGTGCACCCCTTCCAACCTATAAGCCTATTGCTCTTTAACTCAGAGTACGAGATGAGCACTTATTATTAGGCAGATGCTCCGCTAAGCCTCCACCTAGGACTTACCTGTGTCTGGTCCTCTGACCAGGCAAGGCCCTTTCAGACCCGCTCCTGTGCGTACAAGGCTTGCTCCTCACTCCTTTTCTCGGTTGCTCTCTCCTTTCTGTTTGCTCTAAGGCCTTTTACTGCCACAGTTTCATTCAGACCTTCTTGGTTTATCTTGCCTTGATTTTCTATCTCATCAGCTCGTCCCTCTACGGCTTCACTCATCACTCTTGCTGCTTTTTGCTGGTTGGCTTGTCACTCTTGCTCACACTCTTGCTCATTCATGCCTGTTTTCTTTGCCTCTTTTCTCTTTCCACCCATTTCTCTCACCTCGTTTGCTCTTTTTCTGCTCTTTCTTTGGCATGTTAGCTCTTTTTTCCTGTTTTAGCTTATTTGCCTTTTTTTGATAAGTGTTCTTTACGTTTGATCTTTTGGGCCATTTATCTTACCTTGTTAGCTCTTTTTCTGCCCATTTTATTTGCCTTTTAGCTCTTTGTGCCATAATCTTTAGTCTCTTTTGCAAGTTCTCAGATTGTTTCTTTTGCTACCCCCTTATGGGCCTTTCCCCACTTTTTCCCTCCCTCTGCCTCCTAGGCACGCCTTAACTATTTTTCTGCACTCTCCTGCTTCCCATATCCCATTCCCTTTCTTCTGCCCCGCTCTCCTCCCCCTTCCAGGACTACCACACCATGGCCATTCATGTTCTCAATCCCAGCATCGCTCACTGCACTGCTGTTTCACTGCACAATAATGCAGGAGCCTTCTCCAACACAGCCTGCAAATTCTCATGCCCCCCTCACCCAACAGTCACATCGCTCGCATCAACAGCACTATCCCCAACTCTCTCACTATCACATGGGCCGGCAACCACGGACACAACACTCAAAATTCTCATGGATGCTCCTCAGTACCTGCTTACTCACCAGCCACGCCATGGAGATCTGGGACCTGCTGCACAACCATGACCCAGACTTTCTGTTCCTCATGGAAACTTGGCTGATCTCAGCATCAGCCTCCGACATCACTAGAGCCATTCCCACTGGCTAAAAGTTTCACAGCAGAACTGTCAGCAGAAGGCAGAAGCCTTGAGGCAGACTCACCATCATCTTCAAGGAGGCCAACAGCTACTCCATCTTCATGGACGCATCCTCCAGCAACAGGGAACACCTCACATTGAACAGAACATCACAGCCAAATCAGCCTGAGTGGAAACCGTATCTACAGACCACCAGAACCATCCACCAACTTCAGCAGGGTCATTACAGACTTTGTCGCACCCCTCATCATCAACTCCAGCATCTTGTTCCTCCTCAGAGACCTGAACTTTCAACTGGAACCAAGATGTACCCGATCGAAAGGCCCTAATCAGGGGAAAATCAGTTTGGGTGCTTGTGTTCTGGGTCAAGGAGGATGTGGCCTGGCTGGTAGTGGTGGACTGTGACAAAAGGAGCAGGGTTAAGACTGTTTTGCATGAGGCTGGGTCCTAACTGAGGTGGCCCAGTGTGCAAACAACAATGGACTGGGATGTGGCCCAAGTAATTACCAGTGGCTGTAATTAATTCAAGCATTTCATCACTTTTTCTATAATTCAGTAAAACACAACACCAGCATTAAATTCTATTGCAAGATATAATGCATATCACTGTTACTTCTGTAGTGATAACTGTTTAATGCTAAAATCGGCTAGCCCTACAGGAATTACATCAGAGTGCTGTTCAAAACGGGCAGTGTCATAAATGATCATTCATTATCACAAAGACTCGTTCTGCTCATTGAAACGGGAGACAGATTACTGTGTCAGGGGTCAGCCCAGGATGCAAAAACTTTAGTTTAGAGCAGGGAAAACACAAATAATAGCAATGTCTGACACTTAAGCCTCAGACATAAGAGTTATCAATTAGGTGTGCATTCTGATAGTATCTATAGTGGAACAGTATCAAAATCACACGTTGCTACAGTTGTTTCTATGTTGTGCCAGTATGTTAATCACCATGCTCCAAACAGTGTTGCGCCAGTTAGTAAAGAATGCCAGAATTCACAATGCCCAAGTATGTACAGCACCACTGTCCTGCAAGAAAACAAATTCCCTGGGTATGTAAAGACCAAGTTTAATGAAAGCACCTCGCCAATAAGCTACCTACCCTAACTCCCACCCCCTCCCAGCTTCCCTTTCCCAAGTCATGCTCCAATGCAGACGGGCCTTCTTTGGCTAGGTTGGAACACGTTTGGAGTTGCAGGGACTGCTGTCTACAACTGACACGAGTGCCAGATGCTTAGTAGGCTCCTACAGATGTAGACATAAGCCTGCAATTTCATTGTCCTCTGTTGTACTTACGTTTTTGTGGAACAGGCCCTCTGCTACCACTCCTGCTGCGCTGGTCTGCCTCTGAAAAGGTGTTGCATTGCGTGAGAGGAGAAACGGAGCCCTAGCCAGGGTGTGGGAACTTGCTGGATCATGAATGGCCATCCTTCGGCCTACAAGAGAACTTACCACAGTGCAATAATGAGCGGTTCTTTCCTGTCCATCTTTAAGGATCACCTTTTGACTGATGAGCTATTTGTCTTTCATACCTTAAAGGTTTCCTGTTTGTGTGACACGTGAGTCTGCATTGCATCGTCCTGCTACACTTTTCTTTGTCGTTTTAATTTACTGATCCATCCAGTTTTATCTTGATCCTATGAATAAAAAGGAATAGAAGACTACCATGCCTACATTATAAAATCCATTAATCACAAAGCATGTGGTACGTAACTGTATGTTTCGGCTCTAAACAGGCCCATGTTTTCTAATTAACATCATAGTCAGCAGCTCACTCAATTTTCTAGAACCATTCCATAATTTTATTGATATATTTTTGTGGAGTTCACATATTTTTGTACAGAAAATAACACTGTAGGCCACGAAAAGCTGCAGCACTATCGTTTAATAGCAGCAAGGTATTGTTTATAACAGGGTACCTGGACAATAAATAGTCTGTTTCTTTGGGTGTAATGTGGAAAATGAAATTGAGCTGCAGCTTCAGGTGACTGCTATTTTACAGAGCTTATACAAAAAATATATATGCAATCTTTTTGTCTATATTTTATACACAAACAACAGTAGTTTGTAAATACATTGCAAGTACATATATAACAAGATAAGCAACACATTTTTCCATATCGGTGGATAGCCATTTTAAAAGCAAGAAGGATTTACAAAATTCAGTCTGGAATGCAGTTCTCCCTACAATGACTGAGACCATATAATTGAATGGTTTAGTTCTCAAACCCAGTCATGGTTTCACAATGCCTAAAATACAATATCAACAATTAAAGGAAGATGTGATCACCAATTTTCCCGAAGAATTCCCGTTTTTGTGCTTAAATTCAAAGAGTTCTATTTAACATACAGCATGTTCTTCACTCCATACCATATAAACATCTTGCTTTTTCTTTTTATAATCTGGCATTCTAAACGGAACATGGACTTTTCGGTAGACATTTTTGTAACCCAATATTTCCTTTAGTAAGGTTGTTTGAATACATTGATGCTAAGAACGGTTTAACGGCAAATCAAGTCACAGTTTCAAAGTATCAAACATTTATCAATCCAAAAAGTGTTTTTGTGTTACTGAAAATACATCTGAATGAGAAGGATGGTAGCACCGTGAAATTAGTTCTATCCGAAGTTACATTAGCAGCATGAATATCCTATAAAATAATATTGCAGGAGTGTTTTTGAGAAAAAAAAACATCAAGGTTCAGGTACCACAAAAACATACAGAAAATTGTTTACAGATGATTAGCAATAGTTCTGTGTCATATTAAAGGCGAGATGGCATATCTAAAGCCACCACCTTCTAAAAATGTTTGATACCTGCACTGCAAAAGGTTTCTCAAAATAGATTTTAGCTACCTTGATAATTCCTTGCACTTGGTAATTACATTCTGCTGAATATGTGGCATGTCTTTTATACTTTGAAGTAACAAGAAGTGCAGTTGAGCCCCTCCTCTATACTTAAAAAGTATCCAACAAGCTTTTTTATAGACACAGAAAAATAACTCGGGCTAACGGCTACCCAGTGTACAAGACAAATCATGTAAAGAAGCATGGTAACAAGCTTAAGACAGCAGCATTTCTTTATGAACAATTTTTTGTAACTTGTCAAACAACAGCGTTTCAAAAGGGTTATTATTAAACATTACAAAGATGAAGCTATTGTACCTTACACATCCCTTTTCACACCAATCACCTTGGCCGAATCTTGGACCCTCAATGCCAAGATCAGGTAATATCAGAGGATGTATTTATTTATCAACATGTTGTATTCCCATTTGAACCTGCCACAACACCAGACATTAAAAATAAACCAGGAGCTCAAGGGTCTTTGCAATTGGATGCCATTCATTACTTTTTACTCACACTTAAATCAATTACAACTAATCTGAATAACACACCTTTTGAAGTATTTTCAAAGTCCTTGTAAAAGGCAAGGATATGAATAACTCGAGCAGGTCAAGAAATAAAGAAAGACAAAATATTTGAATAATATCAGTTTGTATATTTGGAAATATCAGACATTTGAATTTTTGGCAATGTTTTCTTCATGAAAAGCTAGATTAAAATGTATAGATTTCCCATTTAAGTGATATATTTAGGGCGTTAGGGTTCAATTTGGACTATGTATGAGGCAATCTTAAAGTTATGCAGTACGTAGCTTCCTCTTTAACCAAAGGTTGTACTGCATAGCAAATCAAGCCGCATTGCAAACATATTAGTTATTGCACAGATAAGGCCCTTGGTGTTTCTGTATATTTGTATTCAGGGTTAATTTCAGCAAAGTATGTAGGGGCGAGAATGGTACTGCACATTTTCAAAACTGACATTAAAACTGAGAAGTGCTCTTGTGTTTTCTACACACTGAATTGGTGACTCAGAGCATAAGAAAACGTTTTAAAAATGTAAACTACTCAAAAAGTCACTATCAAACACTTTATAAAGACTCACTGGTTCTGTGCAATTTAGCAAATTGAAAAGAACTTATTGTAAAAATGTTGTACCTGTTCAAAGTCAAATGTACATTTTTATATTTTAAAGAGAGCATTCTATCAATGCCTTGCACATAAGTACCCTAATGGCACTTGAAACACAATCAATAAACAATTATATAATAAAAAGCATAACCTCCAAGAAACACATTCTTAAAAGGTTTACTTTATTTCTGAAAGTGCTATATTTTGTAATAAGTATCATAGGGTTATTACACCTTATTTAAAAAAATATTGGCCTTTGATACATGTTTACCTTACTAGACAAATGATCTAGAAAATATGTACTCTTGACATTCATTATAACTGTAAAAAGCAATCTGCTCTGGCTCATGTTTTAAGCAGTATATGATTTCAAAAAACCACTACTGTCTAAATGAATATTAATTCACTCTACAACATTTTGCAAACATTTTGTTTTAAAGGCACAAGCAATACTAGGAAAACAAACAGAAAAAGAAAAGTGGTGTGTAATATGTCAGGCCAAATACAAGCTTGGTAGTTCTTGTAAATGGCTTCTGATTGTTTAATCGTGGGCAATGCATAAGGTATTTGTACAAAGTATTGAAATGGGGCAGTAAATTAATGTATTTGTCAATATATGTCTGATGTAGTAAAATGCACATGCCAATGCTACTTTCAATAGTCACAATTATTAAATGTAGTTAATTTTCTAAGCAGATATATTATTTTTGGTTAAGAAAAACAGCTTAAAGAAATTCTTTCTTGCCCCATATAACAGGCACTATCACCACAAATATGGCCACATCATATTAATTGAAAAATAGTCCTGACTATTTTTTAAATATAATCACCAAGTCAGACTGAAACACATTGACAAAGAACAGGCTTGTAAAAGACAGACTACTTGGCAGGTTACATATCCTTGGCAGAGAGATTAGTTTCAGTCATGTTATTTTAGGCCAAAGAGGTTAACTTGCAGCCACTTCCGAATACTTTGTTACTCTTACATAAACAGAATGTAACAGTCTGTAGGATGTTGGTTGGAGCGGGGGTGCTACCCTCAATTAGTCTGTCACAAACAGAATTTGGCGGAAGATGCGTCAAAAAATAGAATTCTAACTTAGAGCACCTGTTGTGTGGTACTAGAAAGGTAAATCTGAAGTGGGAACCTGGGCCCCTATGTCAGGAGGGACTATGGTATTGCATTGGTTTTGATCTTTACCCTTCATAAAAGTTAAGGCCTCCAATACTCTACACCCTTCACCTTGTCTAACAGCCTATGGCAAGATATAATATACATTCACCCAGTTTATCAACATACATTGATAAAATCAAGGAAACAGGTAATTCAATAATAGCATCTTCACCAAAGAGAGACTACTAAAATTAATTCATGAGCAAAAACACCAACTATGTCCATTTCATTTTAAATTCACTATCCAATCAAAAATAAACAATGATTCCAGCATGTAGAATTAAAATATGTTTGACTCACTATAAGCACATAGTAACCTTGAGCTAAATGGATATTATTGTATGTCCCTGGCAGTTTACATTTGTATGTGGTGATGAGAGTAATACTGAACAAAAAAACTGAATGGCAGGTGCAAGTGAAATGTTTCATAGAAACTATATTAAACAGCCATTGGGCGAAGCTGAAAGAAAGTTTGTGTATTAAATAGAGTGATGTACACACCGGATGTTACTTGTAATTTTTACATTTTCAGCAACTTGTTATGCACAATTTGTAAATGCCAACAACTTGACATAGTGCACAAGAAATGGATACGTACATTTCCACAGACAATAGTCATCCAACAGAGTAACTACCATAGGCAGTACCTCCCTCTACATAAAAAATGTTATAAACATTTTTCATAATTTGCAACTGGTTTTCACCTTCCTATGACTTGTTTTTTAATGCCTCTAAAACACAGTTATGTACATACATTTATTTTTCAAAGACAAACATAAAACTAAACAAATGTATTTCTGCGAAAAACACAAAAATCCAAAAGTTTGGAAGCAGCTCTCAATTTTGCAAAGTCTATGGTAATCACGCTATTCCAATTAGGATCAAACATACCAGTATAGATGTTCAATTTTATAAGTGCTTGCAACAAATGGCTTAAGGGAAGAACTACAATAAAGTGTTAAACAATTTGTGTTTTCTCTCCCGTATCAAAGAGTTAAAATAGTTAAGGGAGTATAAAGAATTTTTTTTTAAAAAAAAACATACACATTTCAGAGGAAAAAGTGGTGTAAGCGATATGCTTTTCTTTTAATCCTACGAGCCCTGACTTGTAATTTTGGCAGTTGGAAAATATCCTCCAAATCACTACCTGGGTGTTGGATTACATGGTCAAAATCCACATCTATCAAGGGTTATTTAGCAACTTGAATAAAAAGCAAAATTAGTTATTGAGCTCAGTTTTAAAATAAGAATAAATAAAAAAAATACCTTGATTCTCGGACTATAAGCTAACATTAAACTGGACAATATCATAGAAACCTACAGCTGCTTTTGCCCCATCACTTGGTCATAACTGATGGAAAAGATTAAAGTCTACTGACTGGATGTTACCAATCTGAAGCTTCACATGAAGTGCTTTTGCTGTATTTTACACATTTAAAAAGGGGACTAATGACAGAACATTTGAATGGAAAAACAGCCCGTGTTTTTATGAGGTTTCCCCGAGATTCTTCACCTGCTGGAAATAATCACTTTGACTATATGTTTATTGGAAATGCCCTTATGTGGTAGAGGTATGTGACATGAAATATTGGCATTAGAAAGCCAATAACAACTCCTTTTTAAAATATCTTCTAATATGAAATATACATAATTTCCTTTACAATGTAATTTAAAAGAATCACGGTGAATGTCTTTTAATATTAAGTAATTTGTTTTTAAAAGCAAACCTGGCCACAAAGGTGATTCAGTCAGAAGCTTTTGAATTAACTACAAATTGAGTGAGGTGTAATATATATAAAAATAAGGGCATATAAATCAGTGGAGCAGAAAAAAAACTACACATTTTGACAACATAAACCAAGATGAACATTGTTACACACAATGACAAAAATAATTGACAAACTTAAATTGTTCGATGTCTTACTGGCATAATGAGACTAGAACAATTCATTTACGAGGTTTTACAATGTCATGTAGTTGGCACTAGCTTAGTTTTCATGTAAGGCAACCCTACAAGTTCAGTTTGTATAAAGTAAGCTTTACATACATATTCTACTGGAAAGCTTGATGAAATCGTGGCAAGGTGGTGGCGGTGCTTAGACTGTTTGTGAAAGCAGAGGACAATGAGTGCAGAGAACCAAAATATATATTGCTCCCAGGATCTTGAACATCCTGCGCTTGTTGTGGCATTGAAGTCATAGATGAATGGGCCTCCTCCTGTGTAAAGTTCATTCCTAGATTTGCAATTGAAATAGGTGCATTATATGATGGGCCATTAACTGGTATAAAATTGAACAACTGTGAGAAGTCTAATGGAGATGTGTTAAGAGGTTCACTAATGGAAACAGAGCTTTTTGAGAGGCACACATCTACAGAGCCATCATCTAAGGACTCCCCTTGAGAATTCATCCCTATTTTTGGTAATGATCCTGGAAGGTCCTGGGAAAAATGCACACCACTTTGCAATTCCATTAGGTAATTTTCTATTTCCCCCTTTAATTGCTGTTCTTTCTCTGTCATAGACATTGGGTATGAGGTAGAACTGAGTGGGCATTTCAGAGACAGTTGGTGTGAATGGTGAACAGAGTCCATATCTAAGGGGCATGTCATGCTCAATGGGATAGGCGTGCTCACCACTTGGTGAGCAGATGCTGAATTATGCATGGATTGAAAATGGGTATTGTAGCGATTCAACTGTAGTGCATTTGTGAAGGGTTTTGAGATCATCTCACTGGAAGGTAAAGGAATCACTGGAAGCAGCTCATCCTTTATAGGCACAGACATATTGCATGTGAAAGGATCTAAAAGGTCAATTGGTTCAGTTTTGACCTTGAGAAGTTCTTGGTTATGACTTTTTTTCATATGACGAGTTAGGTGATCCTTCCGGCCAAATCTCTGTGCACAATATTGACACAGGAAGTCCTTTCTCCCGGTATGCACCACCATATGTCGACGGACATCTTTCCGTGTGTAAAACCGACGATCACAATGTTCACACTGGTGCTTTTTTTCTTTTATTCCGTTTGAAGACTTGCCTGCATGAGACTTGAGGTGCTCCAGCAAAACTACTGTGCTTTCAAAAGTCAGCAAACATACCTTACAAGTAAGATCACCACTCGTTGCAGCATGTAAAGCCAAGTGACGCTTAAATCCGATCTTGGTATTGTAGTTTTTTCCACATTCTTCACACTTAAAAGCTTCTTTGTTGGGGTCATGAGTATGTAGATGATTTTTTAAGTGGTCCTTTCGGTGAAACATTTTCTCACAATAGTTACACTTGTGCGTTTTCTCTGGAGAATGGGTAGCCATATGCCTTTAAACACAGATACAGTTTGTAAGCAATAATTTAAATAAAAAGTAAAGTTTTTTTCAATTAGAAACTAAACTCAACAAAGTCTTCATTTAAGTCATATCCTCTGCAAGGTGACATAGTGTAACATACACAGATTATGCTTATAAAAAAAATTCTATTCACCTTTAAATTTAAACATATTTTTGCTTGTCAATTAAATGTAATTTTATCTTTGTAAATATATTTAACTGCAGAAACTCATGCTTTCCATTTATTTTAACTTTTTCTTTTACAAATTAATGTAAAAATGTAATATTAAAAAATTAAGACATACATTTGTAGGATATCAAATTATAGAAACTACGTCACTAAATTTAAATATTCTTGACACATTAACTCAAGTAAATAAAATAGGGTTAAAGGATAAAAATAGCTTAATACCTTAGCAGTTTGTACTTGGAAACAAAGGCTTTGGTGCAGTCCTGCTGTGTGCACTTGTAGGGTCTCTCACCCGTGTGAGAGTATGAATGAACTTTTAGTTTTTCAACACTGTTAAAGGCCTTGTCGCACAGTTGGCAAGTAAAGTTTTTTCTTGGTTTAGTTTCACCACGCTTTCGTTTCCCTGAAGAGGTTTTCTGCGTATCTCTTACTTCTGACAAGTCACCAGGAATGACAGTGGCCATCGCAACCTAAACCAGACCTTCTCGATGGGCACTTGGAAATTGCCCAACTCCACTAAATGGTTTAGCGGAAGATGGCTTCTCAAGTTTCATGAAGTCGAAAAAGAAAACGAAAGGGGCCTAAACAAAAAAAAGAAAACTTGTTTGTAATTACACTGAATATTATTATGATTACCTGTAATATGAAGCTTCTATAGTCAACTAAATTAATAGATACACTTCAACCATTTTAATATTATATTTGTATATTATCGTTTAGCACAGAAGTCAACATTGCATTGCACTTCGTTAATAGATGAGCAAATACTTTAAAAGTCCTTTGTTGTACATGTGAGCTATTTTGTTACATTTACACTGTAGTGTCTTATTTTACATACAGCTCTGTATATATGTGCTGAATATTTAACACTAAAGCATTTCATATCATTCCTATGTCTGCATTAAGAGAGTGGTCATTTCTCAGGAAGAAGAAATCCAGTTGTCCACAGTGGTGATACAGCCAAGACCTTTTGAGTACAAAAATCAGACTGAAAACATTATTAATAGACAACAATGGTAGCCTAGAAGAGCTAAAGCTCTTTATGTAATGGAATATCAAACATTTAATTACTTCAAATTGCACTAGGTATTAAAAAATGAAACAAGAAAGCCTTTTTAAAAATAAGCCTAAAGAACAGCAAAATTCTGAACGACGCACACTGACCTGAAATTAATGATGGCAAGGAATTTAAAACAATACAAGTCGATTGCATATAAAGGCTCACAAACAGAGGGCATTACTTACTGCAAAAAAATAGTTTTCTCCATGAGAACCTTAACACTGTCACTAGTACTAAAGAAAGTAAGGGGTTTCAGAAGAGAGCTCTCTGCACTTTTTGCACTAAAGGGAAGAGTGAGGAGAGATAATATATTTGTACCTTTCTTTTGGTGATCTGTATTACGACTACTTGAATGTGGTGAAACAATTATATTTATATTATCCATATAGTACAGATGCAAAAGATTTTGTGGCTGCCACAACATTGTAATCAGAGCAGGCAAAGAAAACAAAAAAATACGTGCTTACGAGCATCTAATGTGCAAAAAATAGAAAACATTTAATTGTTCAAATGCACTGATAATGAGGGGTATGTAGAAATCATGGTGAAGGCCAGTATCTAGACAGGTTCCATGGATATTTGTCTAGCGGACAACTGTCAGTATATGCCATATACTGGGCACTCTACGTCTGTGTTGTTTGTAGATTTGCCCTTCATTGACACCAACTTGATGACTCTTCTTCCAGTTGCAGGGTGTGCTGTCCTCTCGTAGGTGGAGCATGCCTACCAGATATCAGGAAAGGCACCCTGTTAAGAAATACAGTAAATGCCTGTTTGCTCCAGCAACAGCTGCCATTTGAATTGGAAGCAGAGGTTTTGCCACTCAATATATGAGATAGTGCAAAAGATTGCAACACATTAACATAAGAAAAAAACAGGTATCTCCTCTGTTTTAACCCCTTCGCTGCTCATGACGAGTTCAGCTCGTCATGCAGTACACTGGTCGTGTGCTCATGATGAGCTGAGCTGTTCATGAACCATGGAATATAACAACTTCCAGCACAGGAGAGGATTCAGCTTAGCAGTCATGTGGTTAACACGGCAGGCTAATACTAAACTGAGTTCAGTCAAGCGCAACTGGGGCATCTGAGTACATAGACTGGTGCTTGACTTCCAGAGTATGGCAATCCGTCCCTTACCTAGTATGAAGCCTCTAGGACCAGAATCACATTTTAGAGTGACACCACATAATAACAGATATGAGAACATTGGAATGTTGAGAGCTCCACTGAAATAAATGGAGTAGATCCATGCTTATAATGGCTGGTATAAGCCATCTGCTCCAACATTTCAATGTTTGTCTTTAGGTTTCTCCCTTTTTTCTTACTTTAGAATATTCTACCCTAAGTGGGTGGAATGTTCTAACAGCCTTTCTGCCTCAGGCTACACTGGTAGTTAAAGGCACTATTCCTTGTTAGAGTCATATAACTCAGGTTCAGGGCCTTTAACAAGTGGTATAGCCCTCCGCAGCGGGCCATAGGGCTATGATAATGCTTCTACAGTGCAGCTGTAAGAGTAGACAGAATGAAGATAGCCAGTGTTTCAGTTTTTCTCTCTAGCTCCATTTCCCTGGGTCTACTGCTAACCAGAATAAATCTTCTTTGCATGGTTGTCAGTGGGTTTTGGGAGGTGTGGATATCAGCATCAATTCTGTAAGTTCTCGATAACCTGGCTAATGTAAACCTATCACTTAGGTAACACTGGGGGCATGGCGTAGGTTGGAGACCATGAAAGAAGGGCTTTGGGAAACTGGGGCACTCCAACTGTAGGAAGCAGTATTAGTCCCTTTCAGATTGGGACAGGCCGTGGGAACACGTTTAATTTCCGTTCCCTTTAAGTAGAGAAGTAGAGACAGGACCTGGACGCAGGGGCCTGGCAACCTTTACTTATTGTGCTGGCTTCTCACTTTCCATGCAGTTTAACACCAGATTCACTTCCTGCACCTTTGTTTTCTCCTTTTCCTCCTGGTTCGGGTTTAGAGTACCACTCATTTGCGGGTCTAATTACAATCTTGGTGGACAGGGTTACTCCGGCCCAAACAGGATGGATATCCTATTACAATTCCATTATATTCTATGGAACTTGTAAAACGGCGGACAAGCTATCCGTCATATTTGTGGCTAATTATTCCGTCCGCCAAGATCATAATCAGGGCCTTAGTCTTCAGTGCCTAATTTTTTTGATCTATTTAGAATACACTTCTCTAATCAGGTTTGCTCAGACTCCAATCCGGTTTCCTGGTGCTTGCTGGGCTCTTGTCTGCGGTCAGACTGAAAGGATGAGCAAAGTGTGACTTAGACTCTCTGTATAATATCTTCCCCTAACAACACACCTTTCTGCTCTTTGTTATGGCCAAACCCAGAAACAGTGGGATGAATATCAGAATCCATCTGGGATATTTATGCCAAGATCAAACAGTATGCCAGGCCTAAAACCATGTTTTTTCCTCTGTATGTAATGCCACGCATTTACCAAGATTAAAGGTGACAGAGGTCGCTCGACAAGAACGTGCTATTTTTTTTTTACATATTTACATCACACCATAAATCAACCCCCGAGTCATTGTACATACACTTTCTTGACTGATGAGACTAGCACACAGTCCACCTCCAGCGCTAAGGGTTCTCCAAAGAGTCTTAGTGGGGAAGGAAATGTTTTGACTTACTGGGCACCAATGATCAAGCTAAGAATACCTTCATCTGATAATACTTAACTAAAGAGACATTATCCTGGGCAACCCCGTTAATATATGAAATCTGTTCTTTACTACAGAAATTTGAAGAATTCTTAAGAGAACTCACAGGTATACTTGGTAAAAAATAAACCACAAAGCCATACTTATTGGAAATACACCAGGGTTCTAAGGACATGATGCAAAATGTAAACCATTATGTAAAGGAAAAGGTGCAGCTGGGTGGACTTAAGCAGCTGCTGTGGCGTTTTACTACGTATAAAGGAAGTATTAAAGGGTGCTCTTTCTTTTGTGATGAATAGACATGCTACTACAGACACCCTGATCAAGGTAACTCTCTAAACAAAACACAACACCTAACCCAATGTAAGGCCATTTTGAGCATTTGATCATGCTGTTCGGTCATTGGAATGCCCCTATGGATTTCAGCATTCAGTTAACATTATTAGGGACATTTTGGATCATTATGTGGTGATACACCTTAAAAATATCTTCATCTTCTTTTTGGATATATTGGATGAGCAGCTCACACTTGTAAGTAAGTGAATGAGGTTGAAGACATTTTAGATTCTAGGGTACAAAGGGGCCTATTCAACATCTTAAATCCTGGAGGTTGTAGGAGGCATCTGAATGTTCCTGGAAACTGACTGCTTTTGAATATATACCATTGATATATATCATTTGATTTGAATTTGTCATGTTAGGTTAGCTACTAGCTTCTAGGAAGTCTATGCAGGGACTGCTGTCGAAAGGGAAGTACTGTCAGGACAACGACTATTGGAAAATAATAGGTTCACATCTTAAACAGCATTGAGGCTTACGTAGTCACTAAAAGTAGGGCAGGTTGGCGACTGTGGAAAAAAGGACCTTAGCGCCTGGGGCACTCCAATCCCAGGGGGCAATGCCGGTTATTTCTGGAAAGGTGAGCCAGTGAGGGCAATCCCGCTTACTTCTAGGTAGGGCCTTATACGTAAACGGGCCCTGGAAGCAGAAGCCTGTTAACGTTTGCATGTTAGATTGGCTTTCTGTACAATTCAACACTGGATTTATGTCCTACACCTTTATTGATTTCACACTTCTTTACCAGTGTGGGATTAGAGCTCCTCTCATTTGAAACACTTAACCTTGAATACTTGCTTCTTTTGTTCTGTTTGGAACTTTTTTCTTCTGCCTGGTTCCTTCAGGGTCCCGCGACGTTTCCAAGTATTCACTCAGCTCATTGCTGTCAGACTGAAGAAATCGGGTAAGTGTTACTCTCTACATTTGTATATTATTGCGGGACACCTTTTAAGTAGAACACACGTTAGTGTGCATTACTTAGCATGATCAGATCTCAGGTGAAGTAAGACACTGACTGAAACAAGCCTGTCTTTTCTCGTTGGAGCACTACAGAGCAACAGGTTCATCTCTCTTTTTTCCCCATACTCCCATTTTACCCCAAATGAGATGCCTCCTGTTTTTACTACCAAACCCAGGAATGGTCTTAACAGGAATTTGTTGGGATAAACAAGAGAAACCCAGCCTGGTTCCTTATAACAAATTCCATAATTCTCTCCTCATGATAGGAGTACCTGGTAATTTTAGAATAAATTGCCATAGATCCAACAACAGTGTTTGTTAAACCATCAAATTCATACTTCAGACAGCGAGGTGGAAGCGTTGAGGCCTGTACTCTCTCTAGAGGCAACAATAGCTAGGATTTTTACCACTTTGTATTTGAGGCAGTCCCCCTAAAGAGGCATGTTCTCTGCCAACTCAAATTTTAGTAATCCTGGATTTTGATCTCAAGCTGTCCCTCCCGGGAATCCAGTCCGCCCTAGCCTCAGCTACAACCAACTGTGGAGTTGTTTCTTGTGTATTATATTTTTTTTTACTATCCTCTGGTCTAAGGAGAAATCTTCATCTGCTGCCATGGCAGATCGAGCAAAACATTCTCACTTCAAATGCTGTCCAGGCAGCAGGGAAAAAAAAGATGTATTTACATGAATCACACAATAAGAGCGTTTATTGTATTAAACCTTCTCACAGGCCTTCTCAAAGTAAAATCTGCAAAAATATTAATTAAAAATGTTAAAGGATAGAAAAGAATGCTAGCTTTTTACCTCAAAAGGAAAAAGATCTTCCTCTAAAAGAGATACCTCTTAGTCTAGTAATTATTCTGGGCAAAGTGCTCCTTCAAGCACTTGTATGATGGCGGCACAAAAAAGGATACATTTTGTCCTTCAGACTGCTGTTGTTTACCACAGAAGCACCTGTTTTCCCCTCCACTAAGAGAGCAACAAAACCTTCAACAGAAAAGACACTGAAAAAGACAGTGGACCAACCTACACACAAAATAGCAAGGAAATTCAGTTTTTCTGAACCGCTATCTGTTCACCCACTCAAACCACTGTCGCAAAGAAAACTGCCATTACCAACAGCTAATTTCGGGTGACCAGTTAAACGAGCATGTATAACCGCTCCCCATAAACAAAACTCAGTCAATGAACAGTGGCTCAGGGACATTTCTAATCCCATAATGCCCTGTTCTGCTCCTCAGATAGAGTGGTAGTGGTACTGATAACTTTATCCATAGAGTCAAGTTCCACTGGGGCAAAATCCATAAAGGCAGCAAATGCATTCACCAACCTTTGTCAATAGGACCACCAAATGTGGCACAACTCCTTGTCTGTGGTAGGCTCTATACTTGAATACAGAAGAGCGGAGGCTAAAGCAATATTCAAGGAAGGAGCCAACATCTTTAAATGCCATTATTGATGGGAGTGATGGCCATCTCCAATGCTAATTTTCAGAGGCTGGCAGGCACAAAGGTGATCAGGAAGCAACTGAAGCTATGATCCACTGTGTTTTAACCAGAAGAGCAAACAAAGATATTTGATATGACCTTTGATGGACACACTTTGTTGAGCAAACATGTGGATGACGTGCAGCAAAGAGTAAGGCAGACGCTGATACAACACTTTTGCTGGAAGACATGCAATACAGACATGCTCCTTTCACTTCATTTCATGAAGACAGCTACTTGTAAGCATTCAGGAGAACCAACAACAAATACAGGAGACAAAGTCGCCTGTACTACCCCTGTAGTCAATATGTTTATGACCAAGGTCATTCTACAGACAGAGGTAAAGGCCGTCAGAGCTACCACAAATCAGCAGGAAGGAAAAGGGATGCATCACATTCGTGCTCTCAGGACAACACCAAGCAAGCAGGACCTTTTCATGATGTCCTACCTACTAACTGCTATACAGGCTGTTGGTGGGAGTGCTTCACTTCTGAGTCCGGCAATATTAGCATCAACTGCTGGTCAGACCAAATTGTGCTTTCAAGGCACACACTAATTCCTGGAGATTTCACCCAACCATGAAGGAACACCATGTGCTTCTGGGAGAACTCCAACAGAAAATAATAATTCTTCTTCCCAAGATAGTAATCAGAAAGATCCTAAAGTAATATGGATTTCCACTCCAGGTTTCTTCCTACTGAGAAGGAAAATGGTAGAATGGAGACATTCCCTGGGCCTTCAAAAACTCAACACATTTCTGAAGAAACAAGCCTTCCAGATGATCGCCTTGCAAGAGATTGTTACTGGAAGAAAAGTTTCTTACCCACATGAATTTAAAGGGGAGTCAATTCCAAGTTCCCATATGCCTGAATCACAGACAGTGTCGATGATTCTCCATATCACAATATTAACCAACTAAAAGATATCCAAACACCCACAAATCCTTTCTTTCCAAAACAACTCACACATTCCCAGAGTTCCATCAATGCCAAAATACCATCCCTCATCCACTATGCACTTAAGCCAGCACAAATAACACATATTCTAACCCAATTCTATGTCAGGACCGGAGGCTTCGGATTATGCTTTTCTCTCTTCGCTGTTTATTCACATAAAACCACACAGCAGCCAGAAAAGCATCACAACTTGAACATTTTCCATTTGTATTCCAAACACAGGAATAATCAGAAAAAACATCATAATAACTTTCTCTTAGAACCACAACTCCCATCAGTCCAACATTAGGTAGTCCTTTCTTAGTGTCCATAGAGCCGAAGATAGGGCGTCAATCTTGTGAACTCCTCCTCTTTCTTCGCAGCCAGTTAAGTGCTATTTCTCCCTCTCTCTCACAGATTTGTGTGTGGGTTTTTTTTTCTTGTGTGGTGAATCCTATATTTGTATAGGTTGGTTACTTGTTATTTGGCGGGTTCTGTTGAGTTTTTTCTTTCTACAGAGCCCCTTCATCGCGGGGACGCCTTCGCCCCTTACGCGATGTCCCCGTGTGTACCGCGGTGCCTATTATACCGCTAGAGGGCGCCATAGCGTCTCGTCTGCCCTAGCGCGGTTCCGTCTCGCTGACTGGAGCCGCGCTGGGGAGAAGGAGTCGCGCCGGAGCCCTGTTGCCGCCTAACCCTGACGCCCTTCTTGGGTTGTATTGTCTCGTGTCTGAACGCCCCGTTGGGGTCTGTATTGGTGGTTTCGACCGCGCTGACGCCTACGGGCAGGTTTTGAGCACCTTTCTGCAGCTTTGCTGCCGCTGGGGTGGTACCCGCTTAAGCGCGCTGGGAGGCGGTGTGACCCGGTCTCTGTGAGAGGGTCGGCGCGCTGTGAAGGCTGGTGCTGCCTTCGTGACTGCCAGATTCCACCGGCATACAAACGTTGCTAGCCTCCGGTTAGCCCATATTTGGCAGGTTCTACGCCAACGAAACCCTCAGTTTGTCTGGTAATTGTAGCTGCGCATTAGGTGCGTCATGGCTGAGGGGTATTACGTCGAGGAGGAAGAATCTCATCAGTACCTCCAAGACGATGAGTTTTATGCGGATGTAGATCAGTCGATTTACCGTTGTGTACAGGAGATTGTAGGGCCCATGGAAGACAGGCTATCCGCCCGCATAGTGGAGGAGTGCGCTAAGTTGGCGCCAGGCCTTGCAGGGACGCCCGTCGCTGACCCTGGACAGCCACCGGCGGCCAAGAAGGTTTGTAGGGACGCAGGCCCTGGAGGCGCGCAGGGCGAGGACAAGGATGCCTTCGAGCGCCTACGAGACGCTTTTCTGGCTAAGGCGACCGGGCCTGCCCCTGTGTCGCTCCCGCCTCAGGTCCCCTCCACATCGGCTGGCACTGCCCCTCCCTCCCCGGGAGGACTCTCCCCTGCGGATACTGATGAGGAGGACGAAGATTCCGTGCGGTCTTGGCGACCGTCCACATCCGCGGCGGAGTTACCCAAGGACACTTCGGGCATGCTCGACCCGGATGAAATAATTCATCCACGGTCGGCTGCTTGGGCGCCTGGGGACAAGGTCGCGCAGTTTGTGGCGGGCCGCCTCCGCAAGCCCTTAGAAAAAGAGGCGCGCAGTTGCCTGAGAGGAGAGTGTCCCCGTCCTACTCTGGAGGGTAAGGTAGCTATGACACCAGAGTTAGACGGGAAGATGGCCACTTTCATTGCCAAGTTTGTTAAAGATCCCCGTAAAGGAATCGATCGTTCTTGGCGTTCATGCCAAGACAAGCTACTGGACGCCATAGGCCCACTCACAAAGATTCTTGATATGGCCGAGGAGGCCAAGGTGTCGGGCACCCCCATATGCCCGGAGGTGTTGTCGAACTGGGCGCAGAGGGCTGTCATATTTTTGGGAAACGCAAACTGCGCCATCTCAACGAAACGGCGACGTTCTCTACTAATTAAGCTGGACCCCAAATTGGGAGATTTGGCCTCCTCGGAGGCAGGCGCTGTCGCGCAAGGGGGTCTCTTAGGGGAACCATTTATAAAGGAGCTGGGAAAATTCGTTTCTACGTTCACCTCATTGGACAAGGCCCAGTCCACTATCAAAAGGGTCTTCCACCAACGTTTTTCCCGAGGGGCTGGTCGTGGCAGGGGCCTCACGACCGGCCGTGGCGTTCAAAACCAACCCTATAAAGGGCAGGGCTCCGGCAGAGGAAACTACAACACCTCTGCGAACTACAACAATTTCTACCCGACAAGGAGTCAGCGCTTCCGAGGACGTGGAGGTTTCAGGACTGACTCCGGTGGCAACAATTCCCACGGTAAGTGTGATCCCGGCGGATCAAGTGGTGATTGGGGGAAGGTTGGCATGTTTCCCACAGGCTTGGGCGGCTATTACGGCGGATGCATGGGTCCTTCAGACTGTGCGGGGGTTCCGTATAGAGTTTTACGATCAGCCGCGCTAGCTACAGCCGCCTCGTCCCATTACTTTCTCTCAGCCAGACGAGCTGTTGATCTATGCATTTTAAAAGCATCACGAATACTTAATAGTTTTACCCACATAAAATGGAATACAATAATGTGTAATACTTGTACTCCACAACTATTGTTTATTCAGATAAAAGGAACTTTCTTCAATTATAAAAAAAGAAGCACTCCGTCTCCATCACGCTAAAGCAAGGGCGAGGAGTGAAAAGACGCCTTATCTGATGATTACCCTGAGTCTTCCATATAAAGAATGAAATCCAACGCTCCCACTACAAAGTACAGAGTAAGCATACGATCATCTAGTTTTGTAAGGTGCTTGGTAGTTTTGTGTCTTAAATTAACACACTAACTGTACACCAAATATCATTGTGTGTACACAGGTTACTCTAAGGAACCAACCTGAATTATAACAGTGGACAAGAGTCTTCCATATCTTTGAAATCAACATAAAGAACGAAACCCAACGCTCCTACTACAAAGTATAGAGTAAGCATATGATTATCTAGTTCTGGAGGGGGCATAGTGGTAGTTTTGTGTCTTAAATTAACATACTAATTGTACACCAAATAACATTGTGTGTACACAGGTTACTCAAAGGAACAAACCAGAATTATAACAGTGGATAAGATTTATCTATCCCCAGGATTTAGACTGACACCGCAAATTGAATACTGCGAATTGTGTAAGGAATCTTCCATTTATACTTTAGACACCAATAGACTAAAAACTTTCTGTAAATGAAATCCCTCAATGAATGTACACTAATTGACTGTTCCGTATATTTCTAGATTGAAGAATTTTACTGTAGTCCTGAGGAAGGTGTACCATCAATCTTAAACACCGAAACGCGTCGACAACTTGGCTACTTTTAACTATTGTTTACATGTATATGTGTTGAATGTCAATGTAATGTGATTGTGTTTTTATATGAAAAACTGTTGATTATATATCATGCTGCTTTTGATTACGTTTTTAATAAATTCGATTTTAATGAAAATTATGCTTTTTTGAAATAATTGTGGAACATGTTAGGATATATACCATTGAGGTCAGAAAAGTTTTTGGTGTCTTACTCCTTAAAGTATTTCGCGCTTTAATTTAGGAACCACAGAAAGGAACCAATTCCCTTTTGATTGTTTCACCAAGCTCTTACATCCAGCGGTAGAGGTCCTGCGGAGTCAGGGGATTCGGTTGATCGTCTATCTGGACGCCATTTTGCTGATGGCCCAGGACCCGAGCAAGTTGACCACTCATCTATCCCAGACAGTCTCCCTGTTGCAGGGTCTGGGGTTCATTATCAACGAAGACAAGTCGGTCTTCACGCCCGCCCAAACCATAGTGTTCTTGGGCTTCGTGGTGGATTCTTTACACACGACTCTCAGTCTTCCGTCCAGGAAGATGGCCAAAATCAAGCACGTACTGCGACAGACAATCTCCAAGTCGCACACCTCTCTCCGGCAGATTGCCAGAGTGGTAGGACTCCTCTCGTCGTCCATTCAGGCGATTTTTCTGGGCCCTCTTCATTACCGGGCCCTCCAACGTCTCAAAGCGCATCATTTGTGCAGAGGGCTGTCCTACGACCACTTAATACCTCTGTCAGTGGAAGTCAAGGAAGAGATGTCCTGGTGGCTCACCCAAATGGAGGCGTGGAACGGCCGAGCAATCTTCGGGTCCGTTCCGGACTTGGTGATAGAGTCCGACGCCAGCAGGTCCGGTTGGGGCGCCCGCTGCGGGGATTTCTCCACAGGCGGCGCTTGGTCATCCGAACAGCGGCTTCACATCAACTGCTTGGAACTTCTAGCAGGATCATTTGCCGTCCGTTGCTGGACCAGAGATTCGGTGAAGTCTTGTGTCCTAAGAATGGACAACATTTCAGCGGTTCAGTATGTGAACCATTTGGGGGGGTCCGCGGTCACGAGCACTAGCGGATCTGGCGAAAGACTTTTGGGACTATTGTCTCGCCCATCAGATCTCGGTAACGGCAGAATACCTTCCGGGACAGGCCAACCAAGTTGCGGATTGGCACTCGCGATATCTACGGGACTCCAGCCTGTGGAAGCTGGATGTTCAGGTGTTCCACTGGCTGACATGGTGTTGGGGTCCATTCTCCATAGACCTGTTTGCGTCCCGTCTGGACTTCCAGCTGCCGAGATTTTTCAGCTGGAGACCGGATCCTCTGGCGGAAGCGACAGATGCGTTCCTCCGGGATTGGAGTCAGGAATGACCGTATGCCTTCCCGCCTTTCTCCATGATAGTGCGGGCCGCGGCCCAGCTGCGCCGACAGAGGGCGGAAGTGGTGATGGTGACGCCCGTGTGGAGGTCGCAAGTATGGTTTCCAGTTCTTCTGGAACTTTCCTGGGATTTTCCAATCTTACTCCCCCGGCTCCCTCGTCTTCTCCTCAATCCGGACGGGGACCCTCACCATCTCCTCCAGGGTTCTCTCCGCCTCAAGGCATGGAGGCTTTCCGGAGACGCTGGTCGCTCCCAGGCCTTTCGGAATCGGCTGAGCACCTTTTGTCCAAGGCCTGGGCAGGTAGCACTGCGAAAAGGTATAGATCGGCTTGGACCAGGTGGGTTCGTTGGTGTCTTCGACTGGACTTGGATCCCATGGTCGCAGGACTCGTTCCCATCCTGAATTTCCTGGCGGAATTATCTACGGCCGGCTTAGTATACCGAACTATTAACACGATACGGTCTGCCATATCAGCAGCTCATGAAAAATTGGATGGAGTTGCGGTCGGGGAACATCCCCTCGTCTGTCGACTCCTCAGGGGAGTGCGGCTTGCCTTACCACCGGAATCGCGATATTCTGTCCTCTGGGACGTTAATGTGGTATTAAACCTTTTCCTTTCTTGGCAGCATAACAAGTATCTCCCATTAAAGGAATTGTCTGCCAAACTGGCTATGCTCCTCTGTTTGGTGTCGTGTCGCAGGGTGTCCGACGTGCGCGCCTTGGATATCACGGCGAGAGTGTTTTCTCCGGATGGGGTTACCTTTACCGTGGGCCGCCGCACGAAGTCTGCTACAAGGTCTATTCCATACCCAGCCTTTGCGGACGTCCCTAAGTTGTGTGTGGTGCAATGTTTAAAAACGTATGAGGATGTCACAACAGAACTTCGCCCTCCGGGCGAGCGGCAGCTCCTGATTGCGTTACGCAAACCTCACAAGGCGGTTTCTTCCCCCACTATAGCCCGTTGGGTGCGATGGGTGTTACAGGAAGCTGGTATTGATATGAAACAGTTCGGAGCTCACTCCGCAAGAGGGGCCATGGCCTCCAAAGCATTCGCCCTTGGGGCACTTTTAGAAGACCTAATGCGAGCTGCGGATAGGTCTTCGGATTCAACCTTCAAAAGGTTTTATTTCAAGCCAGTGGTGGATATTGCAAGTTTGGTGGTATACAAGCTTTAAACAAGATTAATCCGAAGCCTCCGGTCCTGACATAGAATCGAAATTTGCCTAGCTTAGTAACGGTAAGTGTCAATTCTATTCAGGACACGGAGGTGAGGATTATCCCACCCATACCTCCTGCGGAGATCCCGCCCGTACTGGAGTAAGTAAACGTTTTCGGGATTACATTCAGGGTATACTGTTCTCTTTGGCTACATTTCAAGGACTTGTTGTAATGCTTTGGATGAATTGCCTTCAGGCTTGGCGGGTATGGCAAAGCTCACGTTGTTCTTTTTTCCGCCAGGTAATGATGGTGCGAAACAGGATCGTTGAGACTTTGGCTTGACTCGCGACGAAGAAAGAGGAGGAGTTCACAAGATGGACGCCCTATCTTCGGCTCTATGGACACTAAGAAAGGACTACCTAATGTTGGACTGATGGGAGTTGTGGTTCTAAGAGAATGTTATTAAGATGTTTTTTCTGATTATTCCTGTGTTTGGAATACAAATGGAAAATTTTCAAGTTTTGATGCTTTTCTGGCTGCTGTGTGGTTTTATGTGAATAAACAGCGAAGAGAGAAAAGCATAATGAGGGGGCGCTAGAGGGCGCACTGCGGAATGGCCGCACTGTCGTGAGGCTCCCGCTGCCCGGAGCTATTATCCGACCAGGTATCCTGATTACCATCTCTGCGCCCTGAACTGACCCCACGGAACGGTTGGGATATCGACTGTCCACCCGTGGTCCAACTCCTGAGTCATTCGAAGGTTGCTGGCCGAAGTTATGAGGATCCCAAGTTTTTCCGACTCGCGCCCTGGAAGTCTGATGCCCTCTTGCCCGGCATCACTGCTCATGCCAGTCCGGGGCTCTGCACGTGGGGTGTAGGCCTAGCTCCGCCCTTCTCCGCCAGGCCCGATCGCTGGTCGGGCCGGACGCTTGGCTCATCCTTGTTGTCGGACCTATCTCTTGGAAATCCCATCTGCCTGCCCAGATACCATTGCTTACGGAGGCGCAACGGATCTTCTTTTTGGATTCTGAGGGTTTTGTCCCTTGGGCTGGAAGCGAAGACGGCCATTTCTCGTCGTTGGGAGTGGCGGGGCGTGCTGGCCTGCTCGTGCCCCCACGATTCGAGCTGCTTTCTATCTGGCCGGGTCCCTTGTCCGACCTCTATCCTGACGCCTATTTGCATCGGTCCCCCGCTACACCACCGCTATGGGGAAACCTGACACTAAACAGTCCAAATTGTCCTTTGACTCTGGAGGGGCTAGGCGTGGGACGCGTTTGCTCCAGGAAGCTGGGACTTCGCGGTCCCCCCCCCCCGACTGTCGCTGAGAGTGTCCCGCACCCACCACCACCGGACTTTGCCCAAATGATGCAGGAGATGAGGCAGGGGTTCGCCACTATAGTGGACAAAGTGGACAAAATATCGTCGCGCATGGATGCGGTCGTCCAGAAATTGGACGTGCATGAGGAGCGCTTGACGGCGGCGGAACAGCGTATTTCGGACCATGATGACACGGCGGCCACCCATACCACCCAACTGGCGAGGATGGACAACGTCTTGCGTGTCATTGCTGCTAAAAACGAAGAGTTGGAAGCGAGGAGTAGGCGCAACAACGTGCGAATTGTAGGTGTCCCGGAGTCCACGAATGTGGGCAAAATGGAGACTTATGTGGAGAGGCTACTGTTGGGCGCCATTGGGACGGAAGTTTTCTCGTCCCAGTTCATCGTTGAGAGAGCGCATCGGACGTTAGGGCCTCGCCCGGCCCCTGGGGCTGCACCGCGTCCCATCATTGCGCGCCTTTTGAATTATCGTGATAGGGACGCGGCTCTTCAGGCGGCCCGCACTAACAGGGCTCTCTCCTTCGAAGGGGTGTCTTTTACCATGTACCCCGACTTTACGCCAATGGTGCAGGACCAGCGTCGGAAGTTCTTGGGGGTGAAAAGGAAGCTTCGGGACCTTCAAGTGGACTAC